>NC_049176.1:10440718-11045004 GCF_009769625.2 Cygnus olor | reverse complement strand
TGCTTTTGCAGCTCCCTGCGCCTTTTCCTGCCCTTCGGAAGCACAGGGGCTGCCCAAAGAGCAGAGCTGGTCCCTGGGGTGCCCGGGTTGCCCGCTGGGGTGGCTGCAGGGCTGGCTCCATCACCCCTGGGGACAGAGCTCCATGGGGTGGCTTGGGTCCATTGTAGGCTGAAGGCACACGTTGGTGTCTCAGGTATTCCCGAAGGTGGTAGTGAGCATATTTCTTGGGCAGGTGGCCATGGAAGAGCATGGGTGGTGGTGTTTTGGGTGTTGAGGTGTGTAATGGGGTGCGCAGGGCTATGGGGGCGTCCCATCCCTGGAGGTATTCAGGAGACTTGTGGGGAGGAGACCGAGGGACTCGGTTAGTGGGGGTACATGGCTTGGACTTGGTGATTTTGAAGGTCTTTTCCCAACCTAAATGGATCTAAAATTCTATAATAAGAAGGTGGTAGCTTTAAAGTGAAGGGAAGAAGAATGATCAGCCATCAGGCAGTGCCTTGGTTTCCCAAAGGGCTTGCGTGAGCGATGGGACCTGGTCTCCAGCACGAGGCCGGAGGCAGGAATGAGGAGTTTCTTAATTTAAAGGAGTTGCAGCTTTTGTGTAGTCTGCGGGTTAAAGTACCCATGGTGTGTCTGCACTACTACATATGATGGATGACCAAGGGGAAGAACCTATAGGAAGACACAAGGGGACTGGGCTGATGAATTACTGACTGGGGAAGGACATTAAAAACAAATGATGCTCCAAAGGGTTGGGAAAAAGGGGCTGCTTGGTAAAAAGAATGACACCTTTGTGCCAAAGAAGTTGGGACATGCCAAAACTGAAGCCAACATGGACCTCGTGAAGGATGCTTGAAGGGGCAGTAAGCGGTTCCTTGCTCTGCCACTGGAAGAAGGTGAAGCGAAGGCTGGGGATGTTGGGGCATGGTTCCTGTGCTGGATGGGCATCTCGCCCCAGCTTTTGGTGAACACAACCACGGAGGCAACCAGAGGCTGGGCAGCATGACCAAGAGCATGGCCATGGCCCCAGCCCATGGTGTCCATCACCGTGGCGCTGGGCATCGCCTCCCCCCGTGTTCGGGGGGAGCTGGCACATGAAATGGCAGGTCTGGTAACGCGTATTTATAACAGCTCCGGCATACTGGGGGAGGCACCAGCTGACTGGAGGAGAGCGAATGCGATGCCTATATTTAAAAGCGGGGGGAGGAAGGAAAAAGTAAGGCAGGCAGGAATAAGGCTGTGAGCCTGACCTCAATTGCATGCCATTTCGGAACAGATTTTGGAGGCAAAAGAGGAAAATGAATCATGGGTTTGCCAAAGGTAGGTCATGCCGGGCTAACCTGGCAGCAGAGGACAGGTTTTCTAAGTGCAGGAAACATGCGGAGCTTCTTGTCGTAGTAGGGCTTTTGCTATGGGAAAGAGGTGACGAAGAGGAGCTGGTGGGAAGGGAGCAGCTCCGAGGTGGGGCTGGGTGGGGTTTTGGGACCTACTCGTGGGTTTTCATGGGGATGAGACGTGTGTTGGAGGAGAGTGAAGACACCCCCTAAGAACCTAGGTCACTGTGGTTGGAAGTGCCAGAATGGAGATGGAGGGGCAGGAGGAGAGAGGTTTGCCATCAGGATGGTGAAGGCTCACAGCATCGTGCCAGGATGCCCTGGGACCCATTGGGATGGCTCACTCGGGTCTCCTGTGGCCAGGGAAGATGAACATTAACCATGGGCTGGAGCAGGGAAGGGGCTACTAGGAAATTAGGGAGGGAGAGGCAGTCACGTAGGAGAAAACTGGGGGAACCTTGCTTTATCTAGCAAGGTGGAGGCTGGGGATGGCTGTGATCGCTGTCTGTAAACACATCGGGATGGGAAACGAAGAGCTATTTAAGCCAGAGGCCGATGCTGGCAAGAGAACAAATGGATATAAACTGGCCACAAATAAATTTAGGCTGAGAGTTAGGGCAACCATTAGAGCGTCTGCTTGAGGAGCCTTCCAGTGGGAATAGTGCGTTATTCACGGGCTGGTGTGCTTCAGCTTTGGGGTGGAGAGGTGGCCACTATGGGCTGGGGAAGCAGTGGGAAATGCCGAGCTCCTTGGGGAATAAAAGGACAAATTCTGGCCATTGGAGCAGGGCAGTGCTGGTCCCCAGTGCCACCAGTTTAGGCCGTGCCTGCAAAGCACAGTGGTGTCGGGGCGCTGCTGGTGTTGTTGGCTGGTGACCCTGGGGAAATCGCCCTGTGTCCAGCCCTTGGGGAAGATGTCTTGTTCACCTGTTAAAGACTGAGCTATTTTGCATCCCCTTGGGCCTTGGGGGAAATCCCCTGGCTTTCAGGCAGGGGCCAGTTCTGAAGGGGACTGATCCCAGCACGGTGGCAGGCACCCAATGGCGCTGTGACAGCCGGCTGGAGTCCTGCGTGGGCTTGGTCCAAGGGGTGCACAGCGCCTTCAAGGCTGATGCCTTGGAAAATACAGCTGTTAGAGAGCAGTGGCCTGGAGCCAGGACCCAGGGGGAGGCCTGGGTGTCCCTGGAGGGTGGTAGTGAGCGTTGGCTGCATAAGATTCCCGTACACCATTCCCAACTCCTTGTGCTCACTTCTGGCACCAAGGAAAGGGGCTAGTGGTGGAGCGGGGCTCTTGCAGAGAGCAGGACCTTGAGAAGATGTGTGGTGCCCCTGCTGCCAGAGGAGGAGGGCGATGAGCCTCCACAGGTGCTTTCCCCGACCCCAAAGAGGTGCTCACGGGATGGGGCGAAGCCAAGGCACCCGCTCGGGGTGCTCAGGGAAGGGGCTGGCAGGCAGCACCGGGGGGCTCTGCCCACTGCATCCCCCCCGTGTGCTGGTCAGTGCCAGCAGCCAGAAAGGCTGGTGTCCCCCGTGCTGGCACGGTGGGGACACCATGGTCACCGAAGGAAGGCTTGAGCATGGTGGCTTTCTCCTCCCTTCCAGGAGATGGGCTCTGCTCCTGTGCTGGCCGGCGGGGAGACGTAGTGCCAATGAGTCAGACGAAGATGAGGGCTTAATTAGCACGGGGAAGGGGAGGGGGGGGGGAAGAAGGAGAGAGAAAAGAGAAAGAGCCTTTCATTGCAACAAGATTGATGCCACCTCCCCCAGACAGTCACGTTCTGCCGCATCACCCTCCAGCCCGGCGTCATGTGCGCGCTGCCTGGCGCCCGAGGACAAATGGGGCCGGGGAGCGGCTGCAAGGTACGGGGGGGCACTGCCTTATTAAAAGCCCCGGTGAATAATTGCCTGGAGCTGCAGCCTGCTCCTTGGGGCTGGGGTGGGATAACGCAGCGGGGTGACGGCAGGAGCCCATCAGGTTTGTGGGCACGGCCATAATACCCGGAGGAGGGTGGTGTGGTCGGTCTAGGGGGAGAACTGCCACCCTCCGCCCCGGAGCTTGCCTCAAATGTAACCTCACACCTGTGTTTTCTTTCCCCTCCAGACCAATGATGCCTTAGGAGCCACCTGGAACTGGCTGTACTTCATCCCCCTCATCATCATTGGATCCTTCTTCGTCCTCAACCTTGTCCTGGGAGTGCTGTCGGGGTAAGCGAGACACCGTCCTCCTACGGGCTGTGTCTGAGCCCCGAGGCTGGCCCAGCTCTGCTGTGCCCCCCAGGTCCCTCTGTCCCCTTCCCCTTCCATGCAAGGGATTGCTCCAACTTTGGCTCATCTCCTCTGCTCCCCGGGGAGGGATGCCAGGACTGGGACCTCCTCCAGTGTCTTCCCCCTTCCCCGTGGTCTCCGCACCTCCCGGTGCAAGAGGGGTTGCTTGTTTATCGCCCTCCTTGGAGATGCTTTGGTTCTCCTTCCTGAAGAGCGTGTGGTTTTGGTCATGTGCGAGTTGTTGTCAGCACAAATCTGCGACCTGCTTGCGGGGACAGGGCACGGGGGAGCAATATGGAAACGGGTATGAGCTCAGGATGTGTCTGTAGTGAGGTGTGTGTTTCCCAGCTGCTGGAGTGTGGTGCGCAGGGGATGGGTTTGGGGCACCTCAGTGCTCTCCCCAGAGGAATGGAGATTTTAATCCAAGACATCAAGCTGGGTTTGGAGAGAAAAAGGCCTCTCGTCTCCATGACAATGAACCAAGGTTGCACTGGTGCATCCTCAGCTCTGGCAGGGGTTAGAGAGCGAAGAGGGAGCGAGGCTGTCGGGAGGAAGGGGCGGCTGCGGTGAGGGCAGGGGGCACCGTGAGGGTTTGTCCTGGGCTCCTGGTGTATGATCAGCATCCTCATGTAGCCTCGTGGGTGCTCTGAACTGCTCTTTTGGGTATGGAGATAGCCACATGGCTAGAGACGGCCTTCGGTGAGAAAAAGACTTCCCTGTGTGTGCAGGCTGGTGTTGTGACCAGCACGTTTCTCCTTGAGCTTAAAGTCACGTAGTACGTTTCCTTGGTCCTTGTTTCTTAATGGTTTGTGATTTTTGGGATGCAGGTATCAAAGTGGAAGCTGGTCCTGGCCATCTCTATCATTGTCCTAAATATCCCTGTGATTTCGGGTATGGTGGTGGTGGTGGTTTTGGACATGCTTCTAGAGAGGCAGGCAGGGCTTCAGCATCTCCAGGTGGCTTGAAACTCTCCAGGTGCAGGGGCTGCGGGGACAGGCTGCAGCGAGGTAACACGCTGCCTTGTGGAGGATGAAGAAGTCCCAGCAGTGTCGGGTGACTTTTGCATTCCTTATGCCACATCCGGGGTGGCCGCGGGGACACCCGGCCGTGCCCTGGCCCCCCCGGGTGCTTGCCCCCACCAGGACCGTATGGGGCAGCCCTTCCCGCGCCCGCTGAATTGGATGCAGTTGTCTAGGGCTCTTCCCAGGCGCCGGCTGGCATTTCCACTGTTTGTTTATCGCTGATAGGGTTTGTATTGGGGAAGGATGCGCGTGGGTGGGTGGCCTAATTGGCAATGGAGATGCTCTCGTGGCGTGCCAGCTACCTAGGGAAAAGCACGGCTGCTCAGCTCCCGAGGGGCTGGGCGAGCTGGGCTTTGCCATGGGTGCAAGGCCACCAACGGGGCCGTGGTGTCCCCAGCAACTCTGTGGGTTCAGGACCCCCGTGGCAGTGAGGCTGGCTGTCCTCTCGCTGAGCCAGTGGAGAAGCGCGAGGCGCGGTGCTTATGCATGCACGCACCATGCGTCCTTGAGCGAAGGTGTGCGAGGGCTCCTTGCCTTGCTCTGCTTGCTGAGGTTTTGTTTTTTAATGCTTCTCACCCTTCTGTTGTGCTGGAGGAGAGCACCGGGCTCCGCTCCAGGAGGCAAAGGTGACCTCTCTGTCACCGTGTCCTGCAGCCGGGGTCCAGCCGCATCCCCCTGCGCTGGGCTGAGCGGGGAGGAGGAGGTCAGGTTGGGGACGAGCACCATGGAAACATCTCCATGGGAAAGAAATGTTTCCTGGTGTAATAGCGCTGCTCTGGGGGAAGGAAAAAAGGCTGTGTGTGGCCAGCTGAAAACACAGTCGCTCTGCTAACTCAGGGCGCTGTGCTCGGCAGCGAGTCCTGGTAGCCCACATGCTCGGTCCCATCTGCTATTGTAGGGGAAAAGCAGGCAGGAGTCTCTTCTCTGGCCTCTGCCCTCCTGCTTACCATGACTTCGGCTGAGACAGGGTTACAGCAATCCTGCTGTGCATTGGCCAACCCCAAAAAATCATCTGCGTGACCCACGACAAGGAGCAGAAACCTGCGACCTGCACCGACTAATGACGAGGTCCCACTGGGGCTCCCAGTCTCCTCCTCCTCTTGCTTCATCTCGCAACTATTTTCACCGAGGAACCAACCAGACACCCCAGGCAGGTCCTGAGTGCCAAGAGGCTGCAGGAGGACATTTGTTTAATGTGCCACCATCAGAAGAAGTTCGCCGGAGCCCAGATTTAGCAATCTCCTGGTTGCGATGCGCATCTCTCCCAACAGTCAGTTCCCCAACTGTTAGGCTGAGGCATGACCTCCGTGATGTAAACAGCCTGGATCCATCTGCTCCCGAGCACAATGTATGTGGGAGAGGAAAAGAAATGATTTCCATCCTAGCGAGGCTCCTCAGTTCTCTCTCTAAATACGCACACATGTGCTGGAATTGCATGCAAGGCTATTAAGAGGAGATGGAGTCGCTCCAGGCAGGGGCTTGGAGAGCAAGTTCTTCTGGGGCTTTGGCATTTATTACTGTGTCTATTAACTTTTCCCCTCTATGGGTGCAATTACGGATCAATTAATTCTAACTAAAAGCAGAAAGGGAAAAAAAAAAAAAAAGAAAAAAATTGGCCCCATTCCGCTTTGAGAACATTTTGCAGGTATAGAGCCCAAGGAGATATGACTGCTCAGCTTTTAAAGCTACACAGCTCCTGAAATAATCCTGGCAGAAGAGCTGGAGCAAGCAGGGATGGAGCACCAGACGAAATGCCCTGCTTTCTGCCACATCTCAGACTGTGGATCAGGAGCTCAGGAAGAGTGAGGCTCACAGCAAGTCGTGTGTCCCGGGGCTGGGGTCAGCCTCGAGCCGGGGGGATGCAAAATCTTCACATGCCCCGTGCTGGAGATTTGCGGAGGTCTGCAAATTTGTGGAGTTTTTTTTGTTTGTTTGTTTTCCTCGGTTGTTTTCGATGCAAACCAATTTGGATCCATGTGTTCGGGCTGCATCTCCAGCGTGGCAGAACTCCGAAGCAGCAGAGACCTGGTGGGAGCAGTGATGCTGGCCTGGTGTGGTGGCATCTCGTGGTCTGCAGCAGTAGCATGGATGGGGACAGTGACCGACCCAGGGAGGCTCTGTGGTAGTGCCAACGAGAGGTCCTCTGGGAGCCGGCGGCAGAGCAAGAAGCTGAGCACGATGGCAGGAAAAATGAGATCCATCTGCCTTGTACCAAACAAGAGAGTAATTTAAACCCTGCTAATTGCTTCCACTCATCCTGGTGATGTTAAGTCTTTTCTCCCTTTAAGTCTTTTCTGCCCCCCACCCCCAGCTCTTGCACTAAGCCTTTGAAAGAAACGACTAATGTTATAATTAAAGGATCAATTTGGCAAGATTTCTTTGTCTTAAGATCTTCTTTCTTTCAGGTTGGGTTAGCGCTGCGCTCCCGGTCTCCGGAGAGCATTCTTCAGCTCCTCCAGGAGCCTTCTGTACCATCTCTGAAATCTTTTCACTTGGCTTAATTTGAATTTTTTTTCCTCTCCAATTTTGAGGCATAACAAACGATGAATAAGATTAAGTTTTAGCAATTAATAATAAGGGCGTTGAAGGAACGAGCGCACGTTTTTGACGGAGGCAGGGTTGGGTTTTTTTATTTTTTGCCAGCTCCGCGCAAAACCCAGGCCCCGTGTTCGAGCTGGATCAGGTGTTTCAAAGCCAAGCACTGGGAAGAGAGGATCAGTGCCTGGGAGGTGGGTGGTTTGTGGAGGGGAAAGCAGGGAGAAACACTGCCACAGCATGGGAAGGCTGGTGGGGACGTCGGCAGTGACAGCAGGATGCCACCACGTGTGCCCGGGAAATGGTGCGTTGGATGCGTGGCGCTCCCCGTTGATTTCTCCTTGGGAATTATCCACCAGCATGTCTCAGCCATGTCGCGTTTGCTGGGCTCTGTGCCTTCTTGATGATCTGCTCTGTGGGCTCCCTGTAGGCTGGGAGGGAAAGGTTGGGGTTTGATGCTCTTCACAAAGCACTCAGTGGAAAGCTCACGTTGTTTTTGGAGTTTTGTTCCAGATCTTCCTTAGTTTCAGTCGTCCTGGTTGGCAATAGCTGTAGGAGTTTGACTTGGTAGATGGGTCAGGTGGATGGCTGGATTCGATGATCCCAAAGGTCTTTCCCAACCCAGGTGATTCTATGACTCTGGCTTTGGAAAGGTGCCGACCCACGGTGACCAACACCACGTTACAAAGGGGTGTTTGGTGCTGGTGTTGGGTGGGTTGGGCAGGATCCCCCGAATGAATCACTTCATGTTGCCAGCTCTCTGCCCATCGTAGGAGGCTGTTTGTTTGTTTTGCAGCGGCAGAGTGACATACCTAGCGGATGCGTTGTGGGTTTTGCACTCGATCCATTGTGTTTGCTTTGAAGCCATCAATTAGAGCGCTCCGAAGTTCCTGGGAAGTTAGCGCGATGAAATGTTGGAAATCGGTGATGGCTTTGTGCTGCAGCTCACTCGCAGTACTGGTCCCACACCTTCCGTTTGCTGTCACGTGCAAAGGGGGGACAAAAACCTCCCTGTTTACAGAGACGAAATCTGGGGAGAGGATGGGAGGAGCGATGTTCTCCCCGTGCGGTCTGAACCGGGGGCAGTGATTGCTGGCAGAGCCCGAGGCACTCGAAGCAGCGCTGCCTGCACCAGTGCTGCCCTGACTGCAGCGGAACAAAGCCCCGAGCTTCCACCTCTGCTGCTCTCGTTGGGGCTGCCAGACGCTCCTGGCAGCAAGGGCTGACCCTGCTATGCTGCTTCTGAAGCCTCCCCCTCCGAGCAGGGAGGACGGAGCTGCGAACCCCCGCACCGTCACCTCGGGACAAACATTGGAGCTGCCACTCGGCGGCTGGCTCCCTTTTCCATGTGCTATTTACCCTCTTTGACTTGTTTTCCTCTGTTTCAAAACAACGAGCTCTGCAAGCTCTCGGCTGCTCTTTTCTCTCGGGTCACGGAGTGCTGGTTGCTCCTGGAGAGCGAGCGCCGCGTGTGCGCAGAGGTGCTGAGCTGCCCGGGGCTGGTCCCCCCGTGAAGTGCAGGGCACCTGCTCCGCCAGAGACATCATCAGGGGACTTTGCAGTGACACACAGCTGATGCCTGGCCCCGATCCCAAACGATGGTGGAGCTTGCTCTGGGATGGATGAGAGCTTGTTGACTGGAGCCAACTGCAGACAAGAAATTGCTGGGGAGAGGAGGGGAGGTATTTAATGTGCTCAGTGGGCTGCCTTCCCCACCAGCAGGCGCAGTGTGAGCCTCTCCCATGTTTCTCACTGCTCTGAGCACCTCGAACGCAGCGGGGGCTGCACTGAGATGCTGCTGCTGTAGCTGGGAGGTTAGGAACGACTCCACTTTGCGCCACTTCAGCCGTGGGGATCCGTGGGTTTTGTGAGTTTAGATCCAAAGACTGCAGCCTGTACCTCAAAAGGAAACCTGAAGCTGGAAAAGCTCAGCTGGCTCGGACGGAGGGGCTGTGCTGTTGGCCCCAACCGTTCTATGTGGCCATGCCATCCTGGTGTCTCCATTGCCACTCTGGCTCGTCCCCCGGTTATTTGAACTTTTGGATTTTATCTTCAAAGCTGCCCAAAGCCCGGACCCAAGAGATCTCCAGGGTGCCTGCTCTCTCCTCCCATTGCCCATCAGCAGCAGTGCCTGTAGCAGTGTTGCTCCTTGGGAAAAGTGAGGCGTCCCATAAAATATCTGGCCAGTGGTGGCTGTGTCCCCACTGATTTTGGGCCCCACATGGAGCCACAACAGCCCACATCCCTTTGAGGGACCAGCTTATAAAAGGAGCTCTGTAGTGCTGGGAGTTGTGACTTCTGGATATTCCTCACCTTTTTTTTTTTTTTTTTCTTTTGGCATGGGGCATCCGTGCAAAGCAGCACAACGTGGTGTTTCTGAATCATTCCTACTGCTCAGGATCAGTCCTGCCCTAAAAGGTCCCTTGGGGACCTGGTAGAAGACTTCCAGCAGCACCCATAGGAAAATCTGCTTTAAATCACGAGCTTTCTCTCAGGGAGAACGCAACCACCCGCACCTGCTTCTCTTAAACGTTGTAAATGCGCTCACAGGAGTACAGTCGGGGGTTTTGTACCCTCGGGGTCCCTGCTCCAGCCTTTGCTGTCACCTCGGTGCCACGACCAGACTTTCTGCCCGGTGATGCCAGCCGTGCTCCCTTCTTGCCACCTTCTGCTTAGGCTCAAGCACCGGGTTACAGGCTGCGCCGTTAGTTCAGCATGCTTATTTTGGTTCTTTTACACCTTTGGGGTAAATACTATCTGATCCTCACGAGTTGCACCCGTTTCATCGCTGTTTTCCAAACCGCCTGGTGTCCATTCTGTCCCGTAACCTTTTCTGATGCCCTCCTGGAGCGAGGGTGTTTTTCCTCAAGTCGTGGTGCTCAAAACTGGACAGGAGCCATGCGCCAAGACCTTGGAGGTGCTGAGCGGAACAGAAGTGTTACCTGATGCCGTACAGATGGTTCTCCTTGTTGTACAACCCACCACAACTGGCTTTTCCACAGCAGCATGCTGCTGCTGCCTCCTCTGCAGCACGTAAGCCAGTACTTCTCCTCTCCCCACCCCATCCTTCCTGCTGCCTCGGGTTATTTCAAAACCCTTTTGGTAGCAGGTTTGTTGGAGGTGTGTTTAATGGTGGTGAACGGTGATGAACAGATGGCTTTGAAGATGGTTGGCTTGTTTCAAAGCATGGAAGCCACAGTGTTGGTGTGACCAGTGCTATATCCCCTCTCTGGGTTCAGAGAAGCTCCTGGAAGGATACAAGTGGGCTGCAGCACCCGTAATATTTTTTTTCCTCCCCCTTAGTTTTTTTTTTTTTTTTTTTTTTCCCAAAAAGGGGCACTTTTGTGGATGCTTTCACGTGTTTTCTTCAATTAAGACTGGATTTCGGTCCTGCAGAGCAGTGATGCTGAAGCAGTATCGCCGTGAGGGCGCAGGAGCCTGGGGCAGGAGGCTGCTGAGCGTGGCTGTGCCCCTGGGGTCTCCTGCTGGGATGCTCTCGCCCTGCGTCAGGGGAATGCCAGGGCTCTAAAGAGGAATTTTCCTCCCTGGGAGGAATGAACCATCTGCTCCCATCGCCTCGGAAGGCTGGGCACGGTGTCTGGATGGTTCCTTGCCTGCAGGAGAATGATGGCACGCTGCTCGCCGAGTTCCCTCTGCCACCTCCATCCCTCGGTGCCTGCTTTTGGCATTACCCAAGGGCACGGTCACGACCACACCGGGTCCAACACATCCCTGTGCTCGGCACAGGCTTTTCCACGGAGGAAGAAGAGGAAACTGGAGGCTGGGACCTCTACATCAGGCTCTCTGTGCGCGCTTTCACCCTGCTTTTACAGATTTGGAGAGCCCCCACTGGCCTGAGGAGGGATGCCCTGCTCAAATTGGTGAGCCAGAGCCCCATGCAGAGCCGAGCGGTGCCGTCCCGTGAGCCGTGACCCGCACACATCGGGGAGCAGCATCCTCCCGGGGGGCCAGCCCCGTGCCTGGAGCGTTCCCAGGCGGCTGCCAGTCAGCGCGGCCGGCCCCGTGCTCGCACCGCAGCGCTATCTCTACCCGCTGCTGCAAATTGGCTCTGAGCAATCCTTGATCTGTCAGCATCGCCTACCCACTCTCAGATGTCACCAGCCCCCGCTGCTGCCCCGCTCGGTAACGTGTCTCTCTGAGATGTAATAATTCATTAAGTTGAGTTTAACTTTTTTTTTTTTCCTTATTCCTCCTCTCTGCCCCCCTTCCTCCTCCTAATGGACAAAAGCAATTAGGCTCCATTAGGGAGCAGCAGTGTGGGAAGCGGCTCCCTCGGAGATGCTGCAGCAGCAGAAGGGACCGCGGTGTCCCCGTGTGCGTGGCACCAGCTTCTTGCAAACCAGGGCTCCACGAGCAAGCACTTGGACATGGGGAAGTGGCATTGCCTGCTTCTGGCACCCCCCAGCTCCAAGGGACAAAGGACACCCAAGGGACAAAGGACACCGAGGGACAAAGGCAGCGTCCCCGCTGGCTCTGGCTGCGAATGGCAGCTCCTCGCTTCTTGGCACCTCGAGTTCGCTGCTGTGCAGAAAGCGGCGTGGGGGATGAAGCCAAAATCATCCTGCCTTTCCTCCGCGCCAGGCGAGGAGCGTTTTTCACATGCCGTGCCCAAACCGGCGAGCGCCTTTCCCCGCCGGCTGTGGGAGGTCTCCTCCTCGCTCTCCCCCCGCCCTCCTTCCCTCCGCTTAGGCTGCTTTTTTCTCTTCCTTCCCTTTTGTTCTCTTCCCCCTTCCCTGCCCTAGGAAGAAAGTCTCATTTCAGTCTGAAAGCCAGAGCTGGAGGGGGAGAGGCATTTGATGCTTAATGCCGGAGCGGCAGGAAACTTCACCTTCCTGGGGCGGAATTAAAAATGCTTGAATTGTCTGGGGATCTTAAACAAGAGATGCAGGGAACATTCAGGGCTTTTCACACAAACACGCGCGCGCACATGCAAAAGCCCACACAGCATTAAGGGTGTAATAGCTCAGCTGGGGTAATGCACTTGAACTCCCTCTGCAGCAGACAGACCAATTCTTTCGCTTCTTTTGAGTATTTGGAGGTTGGAGGTTGCTGCTGCTGCTCTCTGGGGAGAGAGATGCTCGCCTTGAACGAGAGCGGTGCTGTTTGTTCTTCCTAATCCTGCTGCTCATCAGGGCACGGTGGGGCAGGGGGGCTCGGTGCAGGGCCCATCCCGATGATGCTTGTGCAAGAAAGGGTGTGCTGGGGGATGTCTGGAGTCGGGGATGCTTCTTGTGTGCGAACATGGCCAGCAGTAGAGGTGGAATGTGTGGGTCGAGATGCCCCAGGTGTTTGGGGTGTGTGAGCACACGTGTGGGACCTCCTCGAAGTCATCTTCCATGTAACACTGGGTGCTGGTGTGAGGATGCCGTGTGTGAGGCTGCCTGCTTTGCCACATCTGCGTTTCAAGCCAAATATTTCAATTTCTTGGAAATTCCCCTGCCTCCTTCCCTGTGCTCTGTGCCCTGCCCTGTGCGAGAGGAGCTGAGGGCACTGCTCCCCTGCCCTCTTTGCTCATCCCGTCAATCTCCCGAGTAAATCCCCCATCCTGGGACTGTCTCTTCTGGCAGATTTTTGCTCATCCAGGCTCTTGGTCTCACCTTGCTTTGCTGGGTTTGGCCACAGGATGGGTGACAACAGCCACGGGGGACATCAGGGGACAGCTGGACACGAGGCGAAGCAGGGGACAAAGCCACACAGGAGGTGGCGGTGCCCGACCCGGGGGCTGCAGGGTGGCAAGGTGGAGGGGATGGGATGTCCGTGGGGCAGGAGAACCCCCTGGTTGTGCTCTCACCGCCCCCTCTGCCCTGTCCCAGGGAGTTTGCCAAAGAGCGCGAGCGCGTGGAGAACCGCCGAGCCTTCATGAAGCTGCGGCGCCAGCAGCAGATCGAGCGGGAGCTCAACGGCTACCGGGCCTGGATAGACAAAGCCGGTAAAGGCCGGGGGTCCCGGGGGTGGTGGTGGTGAGAGTGGCTGGGATGGGGACGGATCTTTGGACGTCACCCAGTGTAACCCCAGGGCTCTCTGGGTGCTCTCATGGTGACCTTGGGCGCATGGACGGGCTCAGCCCCAGCAGGAGTGTTGCTCCAGCGGCTCTCCAGCCAGGCTGTGAGCAGGGGCATCCCCAGCAGCTGAAGAAACCTCGCATTTTGTGGCACAGAAATGTAATATTTGGGGCGTGAGGCATGTAGTGTCACCAGGAGAGGCAGCTGAGCACTCATGGCTGTGAGCCTTGCTGCATGACACGTCCCTGTCTCCTGGTGCTCGCTGGAGCCTCACGCAGAGGTGGGCAGTGGAGAAGCAGAGCAGTGAGCGGTGCCAGTGGTTTTCCACCTTTTAACCTTATTTCTATTTTCATTTTTCTTCCCCTGGAGAGGTGATGGCTCTCAGGTTCCTATTGTTCCTCTAAACAAGGGTAGCACTGCTCACCTTCAGGTCTGCCTCGTGCACCATAGTCAGCTCCCTTTCGTTTTCTGTCATGCTACTGCCTGGCCCTGGGACCCAGCTTTCCTGGCATCCACGAGACTCAGATAAAGCCCCAGCTTTTTTTTTTTCTTTTTTTTATACTCATGAATCCATGAGTAAAGTTAGCTCATGAGTGAGTAGAGGGCAGATGTTTTGTTCCTCTGAGGAGTTAGCAGAGGGTGAGGAGCCCTTCAGAGATGTAGAGGATACGGAGAGGGGTCTCCTCCAAGAGCATAACTCAGAAAAGGGACTTTCTGTCTACAATATTCAGCTTATTTATGGAGGCTAGTTACAGAAGCCAGGCTGATCAGAAGTAATTTCTCTTTCTGATGCAATGTGTGGTAGCTGCCCCTTTCCACCCCTGAGAATTTGCTTTAGGACACTGACCCAATGCTTGATGAGAGTTTGCAACCTGTAGCAACCACCTCCAGACTGGGCAAAGTGCTTAGGTACTGGGCAGTGACGTGTGGTGTGCTCGGTCGTTGGTGGCTTGTCTCCTGATGCTGAACTGTGTGTTTTGCGTAGAGGAAGTCATGCTGGCTGAAGAGAACAAAAATTCCGGGACCTCAGCCTTAGAAGGTAAGAGAAGCCAAGTCCTGCCTGCCCTTCCTGGTGGCTGGCCACAAATGGAGGCTGAAACCCTCCTCCGTGGGTGGAGGGAGGTCTGCAGACGTGCCAGGGGGCACGTCCCATTGCCAGACCCGAATCAGCCAAGCACTGGGGTGCAGACCAATGAGAGTGTTGCTGGCAGAGCCGTGCCACCGCAGCTCCAGCACCCCTTCCTCTCCCCCTGCCAGTGCTCAGGCGAGCCACCATCAAAAGGAACCGGACGGACACCATGAACCGCGACTCCAGCGACGAGCACTGCGTCGACATCGCCTCCGTGGGCGAGCGGAGGCTGGCGCAGAGAAGACCTCTCCATCCCACCCTGGGTCGGTGCCGCTCTGAGCTTTCTTCCCCCCAGCCTGGCTCCTGCGGGGCTGGGGCACCCGGTTCCTCCTCTCACCTTGGCATCTTCCCCTTTTTCCCACTCAGGTAACCCCTTGAGCCGCTCGGGCCTGAAAGGCGCCAGGGTGGATGGTGCCTCCTATCTGCGGCACAAGGAGCGCCTCCTGCGCATCTCCGTCCGCCACATGGTGAAATCCCAGGTCTTCTACTGGATCGTCCTGAGCCTGGTAGCCCTCAACACCGCCTGCGTGGCCATTGTGCATCACAACCAGCCGGCCTGGCTCACACACTTCCTCTGTGAGTCCTTCGTGCCGGGGGCAGAGCGTGCATGGGACGGCAAAATCTCCTGCAAAATCTCGGCAGACTTTCATCTCCAACACGCCCTGGCCGCTGGTAGCGGTCTCAGCCCCATGGGGAAAGGTGGAGAAGTGTTCCTGGCCTCGTGCCCTTCGGGTCTAATGGGTTTGTCAGGCAGACTGCAGGACTCAGGTGGATTTATCCCAAAATTGTGAGCGGTGGTGATGGGGAGTTTGCTGGAGGTCCACCTCGGAGTGCCCACGAGCAATTCGGGGTCGGAGCTGGGGAGATGTGAGTGCAGGGACGGGGCTGGTGATGCTCATGGGAGGATCCTCTGGTTAAAGGAGTGGTGCAGAGCATGTCATGGAGACCCCAAACTTGATGCCAGCTACTGGGGCATCCCCCAGCCCACCCCGGGCTGCGGGACGAGGTCAGGGCTCAGAGGCAGTACGTCCACATCCAATCTGGCAGACTGCACTGTGCTCAGCCCCCCGGCAGCTGTGTGTTACTCCTGAGCTGCTGCAGGAGCGACACTGCTACTTTCCCATCCACATTCACTCTTCTTCACCTTGAAAACGTCCCCGTCAAGCAGCGGGCTTGCCCAAATCTGCATTGGCACGCTCAGGCCTGCCGGGATCCCAGCACGGCACGGTGTGGGATGACAGCTGGTCGTGGTGAGAAGCAGCTTTTGGGCAAGGGGAGGAGCCAGGCTCTTGCCCGCTAATGTTGGTGAAATAGCTTGAGAAGCTTCTCCCTGGCTCGTGGCTGCTTGGCTTGATTATCGCGGCCAAGTTCCAGCCGTGCAATGATTTAGGTCCGGCTTGCTAATGTTCCCCTACAGTGCCTCGTGGTTAACATTGCGGACACCCCGACTACCACCATATAACGCTGAGGAGCTGCTCTGCTCTGTGCCAGCCCTCTCTGGCCTTCTCTAACCACTGGGACACCAGTGTACTTACCCCGAAGATTAATTTGTGGGGTTGGTGCCCTGTTGTTCACAAATTAGCTCTTGGCAGGCTTGCTTCCCAATCCCATCATCTGGCCTGAGAGCTGGGGGAAGCAGCATGCTCCTCAGTGTGTCCCACCTTTGCCGTGTGCCACTTGGGCTACTGGTGCTCCTCAATGCTCGGTGTCCCAGGGGCAGAATGTCTGGGTTTTCTCTTCCAGACTACGCAGAGTTCCTGTTTCTTGGGCTCTTCCTCCTGGAGATGTCCTTAAAGATGTATGGCATGGGGCCACGCCTGTACTTCCATTCTTCCTTCAACTGCTTCGACTGTGGGGTAGGTGGCCCCGGGGATGGGGCATGGGAAGATTTCCCGTCCTAAGCTCGTCTTTGACTCATGGCCATGTCCACTTCCCAGGTCACGGTGGGAAGCATCTTTGAAGTGGTTTGGGCCATCTTCAGACCAGGAACCTCCTTTGGGATCAGTGTCCTACGAGCCCTTCGTCTCCTACGAATATTTAAAATAACCAAGTAGGTGCCAGCCACCCATGCCCATCACCCTTCATCCCTGCAGGCCGGATCCAGTCGCTGCTCTCCTGCTAACACTGCTGCAGGTGCTCCAGCCACATCTCTTTTCTAGGTATTGGGCATCCTTGAGGAATTTGGTGGTCTCTCTGATGAGCTCCATGAAGTCTATTATCAGCCTGCTCTTCCTCCTCTTCCTCTTCATTGTGGTCTTCGCCTTGCTGGGCATGCAGCTGTTCGGAGGCAGGTAGGTTGCAGTGAGTCTGGGGAAAGGGCACTTTGCTGGGTGGTTAATGCAAAGTGGTGGCACCCACAGGGTGCTTAGGAAGTCTGCAACCTTGCTCTCAGCCTGCTGCTGGTACCTCTCCTGCACCAAAAGCCCTGCCTGGGACGTGCTCGGGGCTGGAGGTTCCTTCTGGCCAGGGAATATTTTGGGAACAACCTTCATTGGAGCAGGGGGAGGCCTCCGAAGCACCAGCGAGCTGACGGCACAGTGCCGTGGCTCGCTGACCCCTACCCCAGCCTGTTCTTGTCCTTGTGGTTCCAGGTTTAACTTCATTGACGGGACGCCGTCGGCCAACTTCGACACTTTCCCCGCAGCCATCATGACGGTGTTCCAGGTAGGAGCCGGGCTGCAAGGGGGCACAACCCGATGGCCTTGGGGCCATCCGCTCAGTGCTGAACGGGGCTCTTGAAAACAAACGGGTCCAGCTGCTAGGACATAACTCCCTCACTCCCTCTCCTACCACAAAACTGAGCAGATGGCTCTCTTCTCCATTATTATCAACTCTTCCAAGGTGGAAGAGTTTCCAAACCCTTCTGAGGAGACCCAAATCCCCAGCAAAGCCCTGTATCTTCTCCCTCAAGGCTGCCCTGTGTGCATGGGTGGGATGGGTGGAGGGTGTCCGGGTGACAAGAGGGTGGTCGGTGACCGACCTGCCGGCTTGCTTTCATGCAGATCCTGACGGGTGAGGACTGGAACGAGGTGATGTACAACGGCATCCGCTCGCAGGGAGGCGTTCGCTCGGGCATGTGGTCCTCCATCTACTTCATCGTCCTCACCCTGTTCGGAAACTGTATCCACCTGGCTGCTGTGCTTGTAGCAGGGGCAACCCCGCCTCATCTCCCTCCTTGGGGATACCCACCCCTCCCAACCCTCTGCTCCTCCCTCCTCTCCTCTGGTCCCACCGTGCATGGGGCAGCCCTGGGCACCCCGGGCGCAGAGGAGGAGCTGCCTGGAGATGTGCTGCGGGCAGGGCGGATGGGACGGGTCAGGAGTTTGTCCCTGAGCTGGCGAGGAGCCCCCAGGGCCACCTTCCTGTGGTGGCTGCAGATGCCCATGTCCTTACCGAGTGGCTTGTGCATCCTTAGCTGCCCACAGATACTCTGCTGAACGTCTTCTTGGCCATCGCAGTGGACAACCTGGCCAACGCTCAGGAGCTCACCAAGGTACGTCCCAGCTGCTCCTTTCTCTCCTTGCTGGTGGCAAGGATGGGTGAGCAGGGAAGGCACTGGCACCAGTGCCCGTGACCGTGCTTGCTCCAGAGCCAGGACCACCTTGTCCCTTAGCTCCGCCCACCTTGCAAAGAGGTCGGGCTCTCCAGGGACACCCACACCTCACATCGAGAGTAGCTTAGCTATTTCTCCATTTAAGCTCCCCAGCTTTGTTTGCGGTCAGATGGAGATAACCCTTATCTATCTGACGAGGACTGTTATTGCCGAGCACTCCGGAGGCGCCAAGGGGGGTCAGTATTTGCTCCCCATCTGCCTGCAGGGCAGCGGGGGTGATTCAGGATGCAATTTAGGATGGTGCCTGAGAAGCTTATTGGGCTTGGCTGCTTTTAAGACCGTGCTGGGGAATATTTGCGGAAGGCTGAAATGTTGGGGCACCCTTTGGGTGAAGTAGGCAAGAGCTGCAGGGGTCATTGCTGTTCTTCGAACGAGCCCAGTGATCCCACCCCGCTCAGATTTTGCACAGCTCGTGCCTGTTCCTCGGCTCCTGCGGGCTCACTGGGCAGCCCCCACGGGTAAATCCGACCTGTTCCCAGCAAACAGAACGGCGCAGGAGAGCGCAGGGTGCTCCCGTCCCCCTGTTCCCCCACGGTGGGTGCCAGGAGCTGCGGCTCAGGGGGAGAGGCTGGGCGAGCCCCCGCGGCATGCCGGCAGCACCAGTTCGAGGTGATGAGGTTTTTGGAGAGGCTGAATGTGCTAAGATGACTCCCAAGGACTTTTTTTTTTTTTGCTCTGGAGATGCAGCCAGGCTCGTTAAAGCTGTATGGTCTGTGCCGGGGTTGTCTGTGGGTCCCTGGCCTCCCGTTCTGTCTCACCCCACCCTGTGGCTGTGAAGGAGAGGCTGTGCTGGTCTGTGCCGTCCGGGGTCATTTTGGACCCGCAGGGTTCACTTCTCCAGGTAGCACTAACACCTTCGGTGAGATCCAGTGTGATGGGGAAATTGCATCCCCATGGCGTGAGATAAACGAAGGCTGTCTCTGTGCCTTTCTCTTGGCTCCTAAGGTAACCCCACCATCTCCAAGGGGTGCAAGTTCCCCAAAACGCCAGCCTCCCGCTAAGCAAACCCCTCCGTTTCCTCCGCAGGACGAGCAGGAGGAAGAGGAGGCCTTTAACCAGAAGCATGCCCTTCAGAAAGCCAAGGAAGTCAGCCCCATGTCCGCCCCCAACATGCCGGCTATCGAGTGAGTGACCCCACGAGCCCCTCAAGCCCCCTTCCCCTCCCCGGGGGCACAGAGGGGGATGGGAGGAGATGGATGTGCGCCCTCCGTGGGGCAGACACCAGGCCGCCAAAGCAGGTCCTGGGGCTGCCCCATGCTCCCTCACCTCCTGCATACAGCAGAAATCTCCCCAAAGAGGCTTCCTACCCCAAAACCTGAAGCTTAAATATGTGAGGTTGCTGCTAAGGGTGAGGGGAGAGGCCGGCGAGGAGGAGGGTGGGTGGTGATCGCTCCTGTGCAGCGTTTCTTTGTGGTGGGGCAGGGGGAGCAGCGGGTGGGGAGCAGGGGGTCCCGGCAGTGCCAAGGTCTGACCCCCCCCCCCGGCTGTAATGCAGTTACATGGGATGGAGCAGGCTTGCAAAATCGCATTTCATGGTAAGGGAATTTGATTTGGGGAAGGCAAAAATCCAAACCCACATGAAACCCTTGACACTCTGTTGAGGAGCCCTGCCTCTGTGTTGCAGCAGTAGAAAGTTCTGTTTTTCCTTCCTGGACACCTTTTTTTTTCTTTTATTTTGCCCTGTCATATGGTCTAAATCACATAAAACTTTGTAAGTCAACATTGGAACGAGGCGTTTTGATTTGTTTCCCAAAACAGTACACTTCGGTACGGCTGGAAGGATTTATTTTTTTATTTTTTTATAGAATCCCTTCCCAGAGAATTTTAGGTTTCATTATGCTTTGAAACCAAGCCAAGCTCACACACGGCTGCGTCTCTTTGAAAATTTGCCGAGAGAAACCCAGGCGAGCTCCAACCCGTGGGGATGGAGGAAGCAGCAAGGTTCAGCTCAGATTCTGGGGAGCTGCCTGAGCTCCTTGTCTTCCCAGGGATGGGATGCAATGGTCCCCCACCCTGCTGGCTTTGGGGTGGCACGAGTACCCGTAAGACCTGCCTGGGGGTAAAGAGATATTCATAATAAGAGAGAAAGCTCCCTCTCTTCCTTGCAAGCAGGATTTGGGGGGTTTATGGGAGAGATGGCAGAGTTTGTGTGTTGTGACCAGCTCACAGGCATTGTCTCTGGCTGCCAGTGTGAACACGTTGGATAAAGTGAGGAAATAAAGGGATTTAGGCTGCAGAAGGGGCTGGAGAAGGGAGAGATACAAGAGGAAGAGGCAGGAGATGGAATATATTAGGGTACTAAAGGATTTGCCCGCACATCCTTGCTAGTCTTCCTGCTGTTGTCACTTACAGCTGGCTAGGAAAGCAGATTATTTTTTTATGTTAATTTGTAGTTGTTGTTCCTGTGGCACTGAAATGGGAGACAGTGATATTTGCAGGTCTTTTTTCTAGTTCCTCCCCCTCCTCAGCGTCACTAGTTTCAGGGGCAGGGTAGAGGGATGCGATGCCCTGGGGGTGACGTTTTCCAGGATCGGTTCGGGTTCGGGTGCATGCAGATGGCTTCGGTGGGTCCCAGGTGTGGGCAGGTTCGGCGCACGCGTTCGTGCCGGCGGAGAGGTCCGGTTGCCGTCGGGAGGAGTGCTCCCACGTGGCCAGGCTGCCGTGGGTGGCTGCGGTGCAGATTGGAGCACGGCATGTGCGCACAGGCGTCCGTGGTGCAGATGGCTCGGGCTGCTCGGCGAGTGGGTGGCCAGATGGACGCACGCGGGTGCTGCGACGCGACGATGCCGCGCGGCCACTTGCTGCGGGGACGGTGGCAGGCAGCAGGCGTGCACCCTGAGCGTGGCACCGGGCTGTCCCTTCGCACCTATCTGTGATGGTGGAAGTCACCAGCAGGACCCCGCTGGGTGCTGGGGCTGTGGGTGCCCTGCAGGAAAGCAGCAGGGAGCGCCCCGACTCGCGTGCGTGAGCTCTGCGTGCACACGTGTGCTCAGTCGCATGCAGTTGGGGTGTATTTGCTCACAGCGCACATGCGGCGTTTGCAGAAAGCAAAAAATGTAAATCGCATGCAGATTTGCATATATTAGCTTCGTATCCCATTCTGTGGTCTCAGGGCAGCACACACGGTTGTGTAAATGTGTGGTGATGCTCTGAGCAGCTTGGGGTCGGCCTGACACATCACCTCTTCTGTCAAAGCACAGCGTGTAGCTGGGTAGGAGTGAACAGCTCTTCTTTCTGCACTTGAAAGAGCTGCTAAATTCCCGAGGACTGGGATTTCCGAGTGGCTGGCGAGGCAGCTTGCTTGGCCACGTCTCCCTTGCTCCCCAGACCAGATCTGCAGCCCCAGCGTGAGCACCGCTGCGTGCATCCCTCTGCCCAGCGGTGTGTAAGCCCCGGTGGGGTGTGCAAATTGGGCTGGCACAGGAGGGGTGCTGGGGATTGAACGGGTTTGTTTTTTCCTCCCCAGAAGAGACAGGCGCAGGAGACACCACATGTCGATGTGGGAGCCGCGCAGCAGCCACCTGTACGTGGGTCGCGTGTCCTCTGTGGCCCCCTGTGTTTATTTTGGGCAGCCCCTGCCCCGCCTGTGGGTGCCTCAGGGCGCTGCCCTGCACCCGTGTCCCTGCGTGCGCTCGTGGCTCTGTGCGTGCCGAGCCTCCGTGCCGTGTGTGTGTGCGTGTCGGTGTACCCGTGGGTGTGTACCGGCGTGTGCTCCGTGGGTGAGCAGTGTACGTGTGTGCACGTGCGTGTCTCTGTGTGTCGGGAAGGGAACGTCTGTCCTCGCCGGGGTGTCTGTGTACGTGTTTATGGCAGTGGAAAGGATCCGTTTACAACCCCAGAAGGCGCAGCTCCCCCAGAGCACACCCGCAGGAGCACAGAGGACCCCCGGACAGGCGGGCAGCCAACAGCTGTAGCCCCAAATCCTCGCACACGGGCTCCCCATGGGACGTGCCGGCTGCAGACCGAGCACAGGCAGGGAGGGGGGCTGTGTGCCCCACTGCAGACATCCCACTGTAGGGCAGAGAGTGGCACCTCTCAGTGAGAAAGCCAGCCTTGTACCTGGTGCCTTTTCCCTTTTTACTCTCCATCCCCATCCCATCAGCACTGCCACCCAAGCCAGGTCATCATTAGGGCAGCGATGCTCCAAAAAGGAGCCTGGCTCCGAGGAGCTGGAGGAGAAAAAACAACCCCAGTGCCTGGCTGCAGCAGGAGGACTTTGGCCACATTTTAAGTGGTGTCCCCAAGCAAGCAAGGGGACGGTGGTCACCACCAGGCTGGGATGGGGCAGAGGTCTTTTGGAGGGGCAGGGGTCCAGCTTCAGCCCAGTTTCCAGCCCCTGCCAGCACCAGAGGGATGCTGAAAGGCTAAAGGGGACTAAACCTTGGTGGCTGGGCAGGTGTTTGTGTCTCCAAGCCCCCTGTGTGCATCCCCATGTCTCGTCACCGGGGTGGTGGGTGCATGCAGCTGGGGTGCCGTGGGGTGAAATGCTGGCACCAGCGGGGGGCTCACGGCGCTGACCCCGCTCCCTGGCTGTCCCCGCTGCAGGCGGGAGCGGCGCCGGCGGCACCACATGTCGGTGTGGGAGCAGCGCACCAGCCAGCTGCGTCGGCACATGCAGATGTCCAGCCAGGAGGGCATCAACAAGGACGAGCCCCCGCTCATCAACCCCCACGCCAGCATCTTCCGACGCAAGAAACCGGGCGACGGCGTCGCCTTGGAGAAGTGCGACGAGGAGCAGGGCGGCAAGGGCGAGCGGCCGCCGGCCGAGGGTCCCGAGCAGCCGGCCCCGGGGACCAAGCCGGGCAGCGGGGAGGACAGGAGGAGCCCATCGCCCCGGGCCAGGCGGGACAAGGAGCTGTGGCACCAAAAAGCGTGCCACGGGAACTGCGAGCCGGGCGAGGAAGGGGCAGGAGGAGGCATCGAGGAGAGGGCGCGGATGAGACAGAGCCAGCGGCGCAGCCGGCACCGGAAAGCCAGGATGGAGGGGAAGGATCCGGCCCTGGGGAGCCGCTCGGGCAGCCAGGAGATGGGGCTGGAGGAGGCCGGCCCCACGGAGGGGGCGCAGGACGGGGACCGGCGCGGAGATGCTGCCACGGCACTGGACCTGATCCAGGGCGAGCCGGAGGCGAGCGGGGAGCCTGCCAGGTTTGTAGCTCGGGGTGGGGAAACTTGTAGCCCCCGTAACTCCTCGAGTCATTGCTTTCCACTTATCTTCTTGCACCTTTTTGTCCTTCCCTCCCACAGGACTAACGGGGTCCTTGCTGAGGAAGGGAGCCCCCCGGCAGCGGCACCCGAGCCCCCCCGGGGGCTGGAGGGCAGCCTGGGCGAGCAGGACTGCAGCAGCCCGGACACCAGCGAGCAAGCCCTGCTGGGGGGAGCGGCGCTGGGGGCCAGCCGCACCGTCAGCCGCAGCGAGCCCGACCTCTCCTCCGTCACCGCCAACACCGAGAAGGCCACCGAGAGCACCGCCATCATGATCGATGTCCAAGAGTCCGCTGTGGTACAGAGTGAGGACCCCTCTCTCTTTCCTGAGAGCCTTGGGGGGGAGTTTGGGGAGAGCAGAGAGCCGCTTGTGTGGCTTTTCCCATCCGTGTCCAATGGGTTGGGGTGCCCATCCCAACACCCCTTGCCTTCTCCTCCCCGGGTCCCCACAGCAGGGAGCAGGGCAGGGCTGGAGGCAGAAGCTGCCCCTCTGCCCGTACCTGGCAAAGGCTCTCGCTTTTCTGCAGTTAGCAACAAGACTGATGGGGAAGCCAGCCCCCTGAAGGAGGCAGAGAGCAAGGAGGACGAGGAGGAGATGGAGAAGAAGAAGCGGAAGAAGGAGAAGAGCGAGACGGGCAAAGCGATGGTGCCGCACAGCTCCATGTTCATCTTCAGCACCACGAACCCGTGAGATTTTTTTTATTTTTGGCCTTTGTATTCGGGGCTAGGGAGGGCTGTGAGGGGACAGACGCCTATCCTTCATGGAAAAGAGGTGATACCTTTGGGAAGGGGGCTGAATATCTCCCAACAACCTGGTTAACGGTGTCCTTCCCCTGCCCGAGAGAGCTCTCCCCCTGTGCCAGCTACGCTCATTGCTTCCTCTGGACTGTTGGGTGCTAGCTGTGATTTTATTTGATGCTTGTTGCACACCCCTCCATTTTTCTGCCACCCCTTTGCTATGACCCTGCTCCAGGAGCCTGTACCAATAAGGTCACTAGCCGGGAACGTGGGGTGGGGTTTGCGTGCACGGGGCATGCCGGTGGCTAGTGGGTCGGGCGCTGTCTCGGCGCAGGGTGCGCAGAGCCTGCCACTACATCGTGAACCTGCGCTACTTCGAGATGTGCATCCTCCTGGTCATCGCCGCCAGCAGCATCGCCCTCGCGGCCGAGGATCCCGTCCTCACCAATTCTGACCGTAACAAGGTGACTGCAAGCCCCCTGTGATCCCCAAACGAGAGGGACACCTCCCTGTGCACCTCCAAAATCGGGGTGGTGTCGCGGTGATGTTTGGGGATGGGCTGCTGGTGGGCTCTGAGGTGCTGTGTCTGGGCTGGGGGAGAGCAAATGAGAGGGTGGGAACAATGAGGCAGGAAAGACATGGGTTTGGTGTGAAAAAGGGGTGTTTGGGGTTTGGCAGTGAGAGGTAAAACTGAGCTGGAGCGGCACACGTGGCCACAGGGACGGCTCGTGCCCTCGGCAGCATCTCGGAGGTGGGCAGGTTGGAAGGGGCAGAAAAAAAGGGAAAGCTGAGCAACTCCAATGGGCAAATCCCCCTCGGCCTTCAAGAAGATATTGCAGTGGTCAGGGGCCACATAGGACCGCAGCCTCATGGGGGGAAGGATGTGCAGGACACGAGGATGTAGAGCCCAGGGGTCCGGAGCAGGGCTTTGTCCAGTCACGTAGCTTAAAGTGGGGAGATACCGATGTGTCCAGGGACTGGTTCCCCCCTTGGCAGCACTCATGCCCTCTCTCCGCAGGTCCTGAGGTATTTTGACTACGTTTTCACGGGGGTGTTCACCTTCGAGATGGTTATCAAGGTAAGAGGAGGCTGTGCTGGTGGCAACAGGTCCCACAGCATGCTTGCTGCAGGGGGGTGGCTCACAGGGGAAATAGCTCAGTTTTCAGTTCTGGTCCTAAATGTGGATGACAGAAATTTTAAAGCCCGATTCTTAGCAATAGGAGACAAGAGAGCTCAGCACCACTTATACCAGCCTCCAGACTCCCCCCACAACATGATGCTCCTTGATGTGTATCCTAGCTTGGCCGGGCGCTCGATGGCCATGTTGGTGATCTACCTGCTTTTATCCCCTCCCAGATGATTGACCAGGGCCTGATCCTGCAGGACGGCTCCTACTTCCGAGACCTCTGGAACATCCTGGACTTCATCGTGGTGGTGGGAGCGCTGGTGGCTTTCGCCTTGGCGTAAGTGGCCGTCGTCTTTTGGGCTCAGCCTCGGCTGGGGCGGGAGGAGGATGCGGCCACGTGGCATGGCTACAGGACCCTGATGAGTCTTGGGGGGATTCCTCAGTGCTCTGCTTTGGGAACGGCTCCTCACAGCAGTGCGCAAAGCCCAGCTGTACCTCTGGTAGCCAAAACTTGTGTAGCCTCAGAGGCTCGTTGCTCCCTGCTTGTCTAATACCGGTGAGCAAGGAGGCAGGAAGCGAGGGAGGAAAAGCAGTGGAGATGCTGGGAAGAGGTTGGTGGTGGAACTGGACCTGAAAGGGGCTGTTAATAATAAGGGAATGGGTGGCAGAAGTGGAGCTTTCACCTGCTAAGCATCCTCACCACGTATTTGGGCTTTGGTGCCAAGCAGAGGCTTGTGGCACCTGCGGGTCCTGCTCCGTAGGGGGGTGCCAGGGTGTGACGGTGCCTGTGTCGTGGAGGGGAAGTGTCCAGGGATGGGATTCATCCTGCTCTGAGCTCCTCCTCGCTGTGAGCCCTGATCCCCTGGGAGGACACCCCTTACACTGCGTGGTGGGCAGCATCGTGGCGTTTCACTGTCCCCAGCCCCCCTCCCGAGGGTTGGAGAGGTGCCCTCTGGCATGGGGCAGCTGAAGTCTCAAGGGGCCTGTGCATCTCCATGGATGTTTGCAGCAAACACACGTAACCTGTCCCTGTGGCGTGGCAGACACCGAGCTGCTCGTGCCATCAAGGAGGGCTCTTTATAATGTAAACCTGCACCATTGTCCCTCTCCCCCGTGTCCCCCGGTGGCTCCTGCTGGAGGAGATGATCTCATAAATTCGGGGGTGAGAGGAACAAAGGCACCACAGCGGTTTCCGATGGGTTTTGAATTGTGAAGCATTTATAAGAATGCCTGCATCTGCCATGAGGGCCCGGGAGTGACATGCTGCCACCCCCGGAGCCGTGGGGAGTCTGCGGCAACAACTGTCCCGACCTGCCTGGTTCATGGTCTGGGGAGAAAAACTCTCACAGGGCTCTTTGAATTCCTCTCCTTTTCTTCTGCCTTGCTAAGTTCTTTGGTACGGGGAGAACCGATGTCTCCCCAGGTGCCCATCTTCTCGTTGGCAGGCAAAGAGATGCCCGTGGGGTGGCTGATGCTATTAGGTGGCGAGAGCAGCTCGTGGGCAGCTCCAGCACCCACCGGCAGAAAATTATATAGGATGCTTTGGCATTGAATTGTATTTTCTGCCCCCTCTGTGGTTGTGTTTCCCCACAGCAGCTGTGGCTGCAGCAGGAGGTCTGCGGGCTGGCTTGTGGTGCCACCATCACACTCCTGCGGTGCCACCATCACCCCCTGGCCATCAGTGCCACCTCGAAATAAGAAATGAGCACGTGTCCACCCGTGTCTCTGGATAATGTTATAGTTTGCCCGCTGTCCACTCAGAGCCTGTGCATCGCGAGCAAGAGGCCGCCTGTGCCTGCCTCCCATTGGCAGCTCTCAGCACCGAGAGCTAATGCAGCAGCCCAAGTGCAGCCTAAATAAAAAGCCTGATACGCCGCTGTAAATCTCCAAAGAGCTGGAATTAAATTAGCTGGAATAACCGTAATCGTAACTAAAGACCCCGCTGGCTTTTGCCTCCCGTGGCACCCTCGGAGGAGGCATTAGCGGGCGGCTTTGCGGAGCTGCCAGGCTGTAAGACCTACGTTTGTGGGTTTGCAGCAGGTGGAGAGGCTGAGCAGCGGTCAGTGCCTGGCTCTTGCCACCTCCCCTGCACCTCCTCTGCTGGGCAGCCTTCTCCTGCACCGCCGGAGATGAGCCGGGCTGCCCGAGAGGGCCGCAGTCATCCCCGTGCAGCTCCCGTGATGCTTTCCTTACATTCTTTCTCTCTCTCCTCTCTTTTTTTCCCCTCTGTTCATGCTGTTCGGTGGCTCGGGATCTCCGGCAGGAATGCTTTGGGGTAACTATGCCACCTGAGTGTCTGTGGGGTGGGACCCTGGGCGGGGGGGGACACGGGGAGGGAGTGCAGGTGTCTGTCTGTCTGGCATCTGTGCTGCCCCTTATCTGCGTTCCTATTTGCCATTCCCCAAGATCTGAGCGCCCTGCTGTGCACCCTGCAGGTGCAGGAAGGGTGGAAGAACGGGCAGGATTTTCCTTGCAAGCAATGCAACTCCCTTCCTTTACAGGAGGATGCATTCACCACAGGTCACAGTGTCTGTGCACACCTCATGATGGTGGCAAGCACACCCAGGGGATGGAGAAAACACTGTTGGAGCTAAAGGCAGAGGGGTCTGCCCCAGACCCCCCTCAGATGCCCCAGCTGCACACCCAGGCCCAGCCACTGAGCAAAAATTGAGAGGTGGAAGGTGCAGAGCGGGTCCTGGAGCTGTTGGTGCAATCCCTTCCCACCCCTTTGTGAGGCCATGCTCCTGGGGAGGAGCATTAATTAGTGGTTTTGTTTAAATCTCTTAATGATTACATCCCTTATTGTGCTCCCTGTTGCATTAACCCTCACAAAGGAGCCGTGTAATTTGGAGTGTCTGGTGTTGTAAGTCATTTGCTTGGTGTTTTTTTGAGGGTGGTGATTTTTTTTGATATGACCTTCACCAGCACCTCTCTGCTCCATCCCAGGCTCCATCCCACAGGTTTAGCTAAAAGACAAGAAAAAACTAGCATTGTTGTTGGGATCAATCATCACATTTGAGAAATGAGGGTCGCGGGGGTGCCTTAGGGTTGTTTAGGAAGGAAGCACCACTGGGGAGCTCTGCCTCCCTCAGCTGGCTTGGGGTGGAGGCGAGCACGACCCTGACGTGGGGAGGGAGGAGAGGGCTGAGCTGATGGAGGAGCAGGCTGACCACATCAGGGGGCACTGATGGAAAAGGGCAGAAAGCCTTAGGATGAGGCATCTGTGCAAGCAAACCAAGCACAGAGCGGGTGCTGAATCCCGAGGTTGAACCAGGATGGAAAACCCTTGGCGAGGGACCTGCCTGTTGGTTTCATCCCTTATTTTACTGGGAATTTCTGGCAGGCAGCAGCAAAACCATTTGCAGCGGTGATGGCTTTTTGTGAGCCCCATCTGGAAATGTCCTGTGCCTGCAGGAGGGGTTGGGGACGTGGGGGCATGCAGCATGCCACCTGGCACCTCCTCACGGTAAGGGGATTCGTTAAGGTAGCCAAGCAAGCCCCAGCAAAGGTGCTAATCCTCCGGGGGAGAGGCGGGCTTTATTTTTCATCTCTGACAAGCGTGTGCATGGAAGGAGATGGGTTTAGGTGGGCTGAGCACTCCTTCAGCAGCACGCCTGAGACTGCTGCCCCATGCTGCGGCACGTGGCCCCCCTGTCCCTTCCCCTCCCCGTGCACGCGGTGGGGGCAGCTCTGAAAGCACCCAGCCCCGGGTCCCGAAGGTTATTGTGTCTCCGCTTCGTTTTTGGGTGCCTGCGCCTCCCTCCCACGCGGCAGGACCAACAAGGGCCGGGATATCAAGACCATCAAGTCCCTCCGTGTGCTGCGGGTCCTGAGGCCCCTGAAAACCATCAAGCGGCTGCCCAAGCTGAAGGTAACGCTGCCCGCCTCCGACGCTAATGTCGTGATTAAACAAGTCATTTCCAGGGCGTTTGCTGGGCTTTAGGAGCCCTGTTTCCAAACACGGCTCCTCTCAGACTGCTCCACATCTGGCGGTGCTGTGAGTTATTTAAAACAAGCCCAGCCGCAGACAGATCCAAGCCAGGTCCTTTGCCAGGGACATCAGGGCTGGCACGGAAAGCAGGCAGCAAAGCCCAGCTGCTCTGCTGGTGAAGTACACGGCCCTGGCTCTGGGAGAGCTCAGATCCCTCTCCAAAGTTCATTATCTTTCCCACCAGAGCAGCTCGCAAACAAGCCCAGATTTTGCATGCTGTGCTGTCCTCGTGTTACAGCAGAGGGGGGTTTCCCTGCTGAATAGCGGGGTAATTTATGCAGTGCAGGTAGGATCATGGATTTCCCTGCTTTAGCTGATGGGGTATGGAGCCAGAAAGGACTAAGAGACCAAGGAAGCCCTGAGTTATCCCCATAAAGGGATATTTGGCTGGTGGATGAGGCCCAGGGTGGCACCCCAGAGACAGAGTTTTTTGCCCCAGCTTTTCCTCCTGGTGTGTGAATGGACTTTGGCTCATGTCACTTCATTCCTGGACAATGCTGGACTGTGAAGCTCAGGGCTGAGAGCACAGCCCCAGAGCTTTAGGAACTGCTGCTGTTGCAGGCAGGGGCATTCAGTCTGCCTCGTTATCTGGGGCAATGCTGAGCAAAGAAATATTGATTAATTGGTTTTGGGCGCTGCTAATGGCATCATTGGGATGGTCCCTGTCTGCTGCCCTGGTTGTAGAGAGCACTGGAGGCTCTTTCCTCCTTCCTTCATCTCCTACTAGGAGTAGGAAATGTCTTCCACACGGTAGTGTTGAGGAAGATTTGGGTCCTGCCCTGTGCCAGGGCTGTTGGTTGCCCACGATGCCCTCTCCTGCAGGCTGTCTTCGACTGCGTCGTGACGTCCCTCAAGAACGTCTTCAACATCCTCATCGTATACAAGCTCTTCATGTTCATCTTCGCTGTCATTGCCGTCCAGCTCTTCAAGGGGAAGTTCTTCTACTGCACTGACAGCTCTAAGGACACGGAGAAGGACTGCATGTAGGTGCCCCGCTCGGTGGGCCTGATGCTGCCGACAGCTCTGGCAGAGGCAGGGTGCTGGGCGATGTCCCTTTGGGTAACCAGTGGTGGAGTCCTTGGTCACAGCTCGTTTTTGGCTGTAGTTTCTTGGGATGGGCGACGTAGGCCGAGTCCTGTCCCATTGCTGTGTATCAGCACTCAGCATCCTGTTCTGTCTTTCCTCCTCTCCCATTTCTTTGCTCCCCCCATTTCTTATCCAGCCTCTCCCCATCTGTGGTGTCCCCTCACCACACGCTGCCCCCAGGTTTAAAACCCCCCATCTCATGTCTGGCAATGTAAAGCAAGGCCACTGCTCTCTCCCAACCCTGCAGAGGGAACTACGTGGACCATGAGAAGAACAAGATGGAGGTGAAGTGCCGGGAGTGGAAAAGACACGAGTTTCACTACGACAACATAATCTGGGCATTGCTCACCCTGTTCACAGTCTCCACCGGCGAGGGTTGGCCCCAGTGAGTATTTTCTCTGTCATCTTCCCTTGAATGGGGTGGGCACATCCTGGTTGTGTTGGTTGGGTTAATAACTGGATATACCCAGGTGGGACTGATGGTAGCAGGGAGGAGAGGAGGGCTGAGAAATTAGGACAAGACAAAAGAGATTTTAACCCCTAGATGAGGTTGGGGTTAGCTTCTTCCTTAGAAAGTGAATGATGGATGATCCCTGCTCCTGCATGGCCATGACATATATATTAATTGTGGGTCAGTTTTAGCGTTGGCTTTAGGACCAGCCCTCTCTCCGTGCTCAGGAGAGCCTGGGACAGCACAGACAGCCCATGGCAGCTGGCTGCACGAGGTGGATCCCATGGGAAGTGCTGTACAGCGGCAGTCCCGAGGGACACATCTCTGGTTGCTCTTCTTCACCTGTCTGCCCACAGGGTGCTGCAGCATTCGGTGGACGTGACGGAGGAGGACCGCGGGCCCAGCCGCAGCAACCGCATGGAGATGTCCATTTTTTATGTCGTCTACTTTGTGGTCTTTCCATTCTTCTTTGTCAACATTTTCGTGGCTCTCATCATCATCACCTTCCAAGAGCAAGGAGACAAAATGATGGAGGAGTGCAGTCTGGAGAAGAACGAGGTACAGTCTGGGGAGGGTTTGGGACCTTGGGGCTCCCCAGGCATTTAAAAGGCTGGCCAGTGGTGCAAGTAACCCATAAAAGAAGTGTGGCAGCCATTGTCCCCTACGTCACCGTTGGTCAGGGTCTGACACACGTGATTTTGTTCCAGAGAGCCTGTATTGACTTTGCCATCAGTGCCAAGCCCCTCACACGCTACATGCCCCAGAACCGGCACACCTTCCAGTACCGGGTCTGGCACTTTGTGGTCTCCCCGTCCTTTGAGTACACCATCATGGCCATGATCGCGTTAAACACCGTGGTGCTGATGATGAAGGTGAGCTGGGCAGGGTCAGGCTTCCCTGCTTAGGGTGGCGGGGAGGAGGAAGATCAGATCCCATCCTGAATGGGACCAGAGGGTATTGAGCTTGTTCTTAGGAGACACTTTGAGGCAGAGCCTGAGCATCTTTTTGCTGCTTGACAAGGGTGTCAGCCTCAGCTCCTGGTGTCTTTAGCATGTGGTCCTCAGTGGCTGTGAGTGGTGATTGGTCCACTAGAGGACCAGTGCAGCTTTTCAGAGGGCTCTGAGAAGGTCCCTGCAAGTTTCCATGTCCAGGTGAAAAATTTGACCACGTAGTTTGCTTGTCCAAAGAGACTTGTTCTTTCCCAAGCCTGGGTTTGGGGGCTTTTCCACCTTACCACCATGGAAACTTGCTCTAATCCGCACTCCAGCTCTTGAAACTTCTAGAGAGAAGGAGTAAGAAAACTTCCAAATCCTGTAAAGAGTTATCGCTGCTGCAGGAAGATCTGCACTTATTCTGGGCTTCCTTCTCAGCAGCAGAGGCTGCTGTCCTGGGAGAGGGGTGGGGAGGGGATGAAGGAGGTGGTCTCAAGGCACCGTGGGCAAGGAGCAGGGGCCTGCAGGCCTTCCTGGGGACAGACGTCGGTCACAAGAGGCTGGTTGGTCCCCTCCGAGTTCGCAATGTCTGTCTCCATCAGTACTACTCTGCTCCGTACACCTACGAGCTGGCCCTGAAGTACCTGAACATTGCATTCACCATGGTCTTCTCCTTGGAGTGCGTCCTCAAGATCATTGCTTTTGGCTTCCTGGTAAGTGGCTGATCCTGTTGTTGACGAGGGCGTTAATTTGCACTTAGCATACCTCAGCCCTCCGGTTCACGGAGGGAAGGTGTTAATAACACGATGCCGGTGCCATCTATTTTGGGTCCCAGCCTGGGAGCTGCTTGCAGGCTGGCGGTTGGAACCACTTCTTTGGCTCCCGTTAGACTTCCCACTGCTAGATGCTGGTTTCTCAGTCAGCACAGACCTTCCAGGCTTCCCGGGCCAGCAGCCAGAGCTGCTGCAGGTTGTGAAGCCCGTGTCCCAAAGGGATCGGTCGGTTCAGCCTGCAGCAGCAGGCATCCTGCGGCCAGAGCTTGGCGCTGCTCAGCTTTAAGCAGATTTCCACTGCTGCGGGTGGGTGTTGTGCTGGGGGAAGCCATGCTGCAGGACTTTTTGCCTCGTTTCTGCCATGCTTGGGGCACGGACCACGTACTGGGCAGCCCCTGTTGCCACCGTGCCGGTGGCAGCGGTTCCTTGTCCCTGAGAGCCACCGGGTGCCCGTGCGTTGAGCCAGACCTGACCAGCAGCGAGACCTCTCCATCTAATTCCCGGTCCTCAAGTCCCCAGCTGCTCTTTTAAGCCCCGGGCTGCTTTTTCTTTGCAACCCTTGGAGGACACAGCATCCTTGTGGCCACGGGGGTCAGTGTGACGAGTTATTGCCACCTGTGGCCACCAGCAGGCTGGGCATCCTGGTGCCAGAGCAGCCCGGGAAGGGATCCGTGCGTACCTCCCATGAGCTCTGCGCTGGGAAGGAAGGCTTTTCCCACGTCCCAGCGCCCTTCAGACTGGCCACCCCGATCTCAAATCCACCCTCCCTCTCTCCTTCCTCCCACAGAATTATTTCCGGGACACCTGGAACATCTTTGATTTCATCACCGTCATCGGCAGCATCACGGAGATCATCCTGACGGACACCAAGGTGACAGGCACGGCCTGGGCTGGGGGGCGCTGGCAGGGCTGGGGTGGCTCCTGCCTTCCCCTGACCCCCTCCTCCCCTCTGCTCCCAGCTGGTGAACACGAGCAGCTTCAACATGAGCTTCCTGAAGCTCTTCCGAGCAGCTCGGCTCATCAAGCTGCTGCGCCAGGGTTACACCATCCGCATCCTGCTCTGGACGTTCGTGCAGTCCTTCAAGGTAAGTTCCCCGTGCCCGGGGCTCCTGGGGGTGCTACTCCCCGGGCCTTGCTGCCCTGCTGGCTCGCAGGAGAGATGGTTTGGAGCAGTTTACCTGCTCGCTGCTCTTTCTGTGTGCCTCTGGAGCTGGACCTGAGCTGAAGGAGATGACTCATGTGCTTCCCTCGCAGGCTCTCCCCTACGTCTGCCTCCTGATCGCGATGCTTTTCTTCATCTACGCCATCATCGGGATGCAGGTGGGCACGGACAGCTTGGCGCGCAGCCCTCCGGCACGGCCGTGTGCTCAGCACCACGCTGCACGGCAGCCAGCCCGGGTGCCCAGGGGGGTCCCAGGGGGTGGGAGAGCTCGTTCAGGAGCCGCAGAGACGCATGTCCTGTGGCACTGCTGGGACCCCAGATGCCCTCCTCCCCTGTACCCCTGGGGACATGGGGGCTCAGCTGGGCACCCTGTGTGGCAGCTGCTCCCAAATCACCACCGCTTTGTTCCACAGGCATTGTGCTTTTAGGGGTTGTACCCAATAACCTCTAAAACCAAAGGGACCATGCCATGGCCACCCGCAGCCATGCACCCACCCATCCCTCCACGTAGGGTTTTTGTGGGCTTGATGCTGGTGGGATCCTGATTTTAGGGCCCTGCAGTGACCTACCACGGGGAGGTATGTGGAGCCATGAGCTCCCCACACTCCAGCCTGGTGCAGAAGCGGCACGTGAGTGAAAGCTCCCGGTCAAACACGTGCTGGCGGGGCTGGCTCGGTGACTAAGCCCCACGCTGAGGATCTCACAAAGCATCTCTGCTCACGCTCGGGGTTTGGAGCCGCCGGGTGAGCAAGCCACCGCGATAACGAACGCGCTCAGCGCTAGGAAGGGCTGGGGAGGGGAGGGAGCAGATTTTGGGGAGTGGGCAGCGTGGTCGCCTCCGGCTCGGGCTGCTTGGCAGCGCTGGTGTTTGGTCTCCTCCCGCCCCGAGAGTCGCGTGGCTGCTCTTGTCCCACACATCCCAGCACCGGCTCCAGGTGTTCTCCGCGCTAAACAACTGCCATCTGACTCAGCCCCCCTCCCTGCCGTGTGGTAGTATTTGATTTATTTTATTTTTTAACACTATTGTGAACAAATCCCCAAGCAGTAAAGTCTGTGGGCGTTATTTGAGCAAAATAGCTGGAGGCAGAAAATATTCTACAATTACACATTGCAAAAAAACCTGTACAGGGAAAAAATACTCTGCAGTTGGTGTATTTTTAGATTCATGGAAAGTGGAATAAATATTTAACAGTAATAACGGCACATTTTTCCAGTTTGAGGCACTTTGCGAATGTTCGTTGTCCTATTGTGGCCTTGGCTGTGGGTCATTGTTAGGCTATTGCCCAAATCTGGGGCTTCGTTGCCTCTTTTGGCCCTGGGGACCTCCTGGGAAGGGCCCAGAGCTGGTAGTCCCCAGTGTCTGTCCGTCTGTCCCTTGGGCACTGAGCGTTTCCCCACCCTCTTCATGCCACTGTGCCCGACCCCAGCATCACGGGTCATCTCCTCTCAGTGGGAAAAGCTCCTGGGGGCTTTCATCCGTAACCCACCACTGCCTCAGGACCACAGCACCCACGCAGGGTGGTGGGACTCATCCCTGTGCCCCCAGTATGCTGGGACCCACGTGGCGCTCGGCTGTTGCACAGTGGCCAAATTCAGCTCATCCCAGACCCCCTGCCCTCCCATTTCCATGGCAGCTCGGCCTCCGGCAGCCTCTACCACCTCCTGTCCTTGCTGGCCAGGATTTGTGCCCACATGCCCTCAAGGGGCTGCTTCTCCACCTGGGCTCTGGGGCAGGATCCGTCCGGCAGCACATCGTGCGCCCCGAGCCAAGGTGGGCGCACAGCCGCTTCCCTGGCACCGGCAGTGTTGCCTGAACCTTTTTCTCCCTCCGGCAGGTTTTTGGCAACATCAAGCTGGATGAGGAAAGCCACATTAACCGGCACAACAACTTCCGCAGCTTCCTGGGCTCCCTCATGCTCCTCTTCAGGTAGGGAACCACAGGTGGGGGGCTGGCGGTGGGGGGACTTCTTCCCCACTCCATCCTGCCTGCCGTGGGGTGCTGAGCACGGTGCCTTGGGTGCAGGAGTGCCACCGGGGAGGCATGGCAGGAGATCATGCTGTCCTGCCTGGAGGGCAAGGGCTGCGAGCCGGACACGACAGCAACGTCTGGGCAGAACGAGAACGAGCGCTGCGGCACCGACCTGGCCTACGTTTACTTCGTCTCCTTCATCTTCTTCTGCTCATTCCTGGTGAGTTCCCCGGCCCCGTGCTGTGCCACCCGCTGTGCTTTCTCGGTTCCTCGTTTAATTCCATCTCACCCTGACTTCCCTTCCTTCTCTCTCCCTTCCCTTTTCTGCTCCCTCTCCCATTTCCCTTTCTCTATGCCCTTTTTCCCCCTCGCCTAGATGCTCAACCTGTTCGTGGCCGTCATCATGGACAACTTCGAATACCTGACCCGCGATTCCTCCATCCTGGGACCTCACCATCTGGATGAGTTTGTCCGGATCTGGGCAGAGTATGACAGAGCAGCGTGGTATGTAGCCAGCTCCTTCTCTCCCAGGCAGCCTCTCAGAGCTGGTTTTGAGCAGTGTCTCTGTCTGCTGCTGCTGAAACCCGGCTGCGATGCCCAGGGCAAGGCTGCTCTCGCTCACAGTCCTTACAAGGGTAGCAGCCGGTTCCCACGATGCCTGGTGGCACGGACACCTTAGCTGAGAGCCTGAAGACGTTCATGGCTCACCGTGGTGTTTATCCCGAGAGCTGGAGGCTCCTGCTCCCCCTCTCCTCCCCTGCCATCCCACGGGCAGGTCCCTCTCAGCATCCTCCCCAGCCTCTGCCCGAGACAGCCTCCATGGCTGGGTCCCCAGCGCACCCGGCTCCTGTTGGGGCAGGGCAGAGGGTGGCTTGTCCCAGGCCTTGGGGACATGCTGGGGGCTTGCTGTGCTCCTGCCAGGTCATCTATGGAGGAGCTTATTTGGAGAGTTTTTGAGGGGTCTGGGGATTTGCAGAGGCTGGGCACAGGCTTGCCTTTCCCCCGGCCAGTCCCCACCTCTTCAAGGGGCGCGTGGTTGCCAGCCCCAGCACCTTGAGGGTGGCTTGTGCCACTCCCAGCCTGGGGACAGCCTCTGTGGAGCCGTGTCCTATCACCACCGTGCCAGGCTGATGTTAGCTCAGCACCCTCGGCAGACACGTGTTCCCTTTGGAGACCTCGCCCCCACTGCTGGCCTCCTGCCTCATGAGAGGCCAGCTCCAGCCACGGTTTCATTTTTTATCTTTTTAAGCCTAAATCCATAATCTGGCCCAGGAGACTGTCCAGGACAGTCACTGAGGAAGCCCACCTCTGATTTCTGAGCAAACCACGGTGGTTAGGGGCCATGCACGGGAGCCGGTGGTGTTGGGGCCACTGGGGCAGCCCCGGCACCCGCTGTCGGGTGAGGAACGGGTGAGTACATCCCCAGGGGTCCCGGCACCCATGCAGGGCAGCAGCTCTCAAAGGAAGGGTCTTGAGGGGACAGCACGCGGGTCCGAGGCCAGGCAGGCTCAGGGACTGGCTCTGCCCAGACGGTTGGCTCAGCGATGGAGAGGGGACGGGAGGAGAGCGAGGAGAAACCAGAGGCAAAGAAGGGTAGGACAGTAGTGCTGCTGCTCTTTGCCTCCTCGTGCACTTTCCCTCCCAGCTTGTCCAAGGATGCCCAGGAGGCTGCAGCGCGCTGCACCTCAGCACGGCCCCCGTGTGCTTCCCAAAAGGCCTCGGAGCTGGGGCCGGGGGCTCAGCACCCCTGCGCCTGGCCCTGCCAGCTCCTGCATCAACTGCTTTGTTATTCCAGCGGATACGGGCCGTATCCTGCTGTGACAACAAGCGGGCCTGGGTCTGGGGGAAAAGGGGTGCGTGTACAGGATAATAATGTGTACCCTTGGCAGAGTGTGCTCTGGTGAGAGATCTAGGTGCTAGTGCCAGAGCCACCGGTCACATTATGTCTCCCTGCCTCGGGGTCCCCAGACACCGGAGATAGGATTCACTCGGCTGCCGGCCTCCCGGGCCCTCGGGAGGAGCAGAGAGCTGGTGGCACGGGGGAACACGGCTCCACCAGCAGGGCTCATGGCCCAAACCGGCTGCAACCCCCCCCCCGCCCCTAAAATCCCAGCCCCATCCCACCACCAGGTGTCGGTGGCCGGGGCCACGTGGGGCAGAACGAGGAGGCGTGAGCAGGCCCGTGATGGAGAAGGCGGCCGCCGATGCTCCCAGCTTTTCCCCTCTCTGGGTCTGACAGAGCCAGAAGGAGAAGAGCCATGCCCCCCCGGGGGCCTTGCCCCGCAGCTGGTCCTAGTCCCCCTGGTTAAGCTCTCCACCCTCTCCTCCACCCTCTCAGTGTCCTATTAACCCACCTGTGCTTCCTTTGCAGCGGCAGGATCTCGTATAAGGATATGTACAAATTAGTACGGGTGATCTCGCCTCCTCTGGGCCTAGGAGAGAACTGCCCCTACAGGGTGGCGTGCAAGGTTTGCCTCCCAGTCCTCCGCCACAACCTGGCCACGGGACGCACCATCCACCCCTCCTTCCCCCTGCTCCACCGCCACCACGCCTCCCGAGGGAACCCTCACGTTGCTTTCCTTCGAGTTTAAAGAGGTCCGCGGCCTCCCAGGGCCAGCAGCTGTCCCCCCCAGGGGGGGCCCGGAGCCTCCTGGGGGGGTTTGGGGGTGTTTGATAAATTGCACTGCCCCCAGCCAGCCCCGGCCCCAGCGGCGCAGAGCCCCCCAGCTCCGCTGGGACGCGTGACACCGTCCCTGCTCGGTGGCATCAGTGGGACCAGGGCTTTTCCCCCCGATGCCTGTTTGTAAAGGGGGCTCAGGTGTGGTGTGCTCCTGGGGATGGAGGGAACTGGGGATTTTGTTGTATGGGAGAGGGAGGGTGGGATGCCAGGGTGACCCCTCTCCCCATAGGACATCTGGGGACGTCCCGTGGCACCCGGATGACATGCGGCCACCTCTCAGGGAGCCGGGCTCTTGTGCATCGTACCCGTGGCTTGCCAGCCCTGCTGGGAGGAGGTGTGGGGGCACTTGTGGGGCCAGGCTGGCTCCATGGAGTCTGTCCCAGCCCCAGCCTGGGCTGCACCTTTCACCTGGGGGCCAGCAGCCACCTGGGCTCCTTCCTGGCCTCTGGAGCTCAGCTCTTCCTCTGCTTGAGCCGGCTTCTCAGCCCTGAGTCAGGGCAGTGGTCTGACCTCCTTGTGCATCACTGCACCTTCTTTTATGTTTTTCCTTGGGGTGGCAACTGAGCAAAACCCTGTGCCTGCTGCCTTCTTCCTAGTGCCATGACACCCATCTCCATGGCATGAAAAGCTGAACCGCAGAGCTCTTCCTTCCTCTTCATCCGTCAGGCATCCGTGATGTGTGAGGGAAGCTCAGGCACCCCTGGCCTGCAGCCTTCATCCTGCGAGGGAGGCGTGCCTCACCCCACATACCCCCACAGTGGGTCGGTGCCCGAAGTCTTACGGGATGGGCTGGCACCAGGAGCAGGGCAGAGGAAATGAGACACGATCATCTAATTTATGAAGATGGGTTTAGGGAAAGGTGGGCAGTTCTTGCAAGACACTCAGACGTCTCAGCCCCTCAAGGATGGGGTCCCTGCACTCTTTCCACTCTTCTCTGCTGCCTTCCTGGCAAAGGCTGGGGCTGTGCTGAGGTCCCGAAGACAGAAGACACCTTCAGGAGGATTTCCTTCTCTTTGTCAGTTGATGGCAGGGCTTAACTGGAAAATGCTGCTCCCCAAAGCTGGGTAACCTGGTGCTCGCAGGGTCCCTGGAAGCTGGGAACTCTGCAGCAGCCAGGGCTCGCTGCTGGCTCCGTGCAACGGACGGGCAGGGAAGGTGGGGATAAATCAAGGAGAGGCAGGGAGTGAGACACGCTTCTGCTCACACGTGAGGGAAGCCACATCCTTCCAGCCTTCTCTTCCTCGTGTACCATGGTGTCCTCCCCGAGCACATGGCATTTCAAGGACCTGAGAGATTTTCAGGGGTTCCTACTGGCCTGGAACAATTCCCAAAAGGGAACTGATGAAGAAGGAAAACCCACGTGGACATCACACTTTTGCCACCATGGACCAAATCCCCAAATGCCAACCCAACTTGCTCATCTTGCAGTTTGGTCAGCCTGCCCCTCACAGTGCACAGGTTCCTGGCGGCAGCAAGAGCCCTAATTTCCAAAATAATGTAAGAGAGCAAGCCCACACCCCTTTCCTACCAGGCTATTTGACAACAAATGCTAGCAGAAAAGGCACAAATGTGTCTGTGAAGTGGGGGACAGGATGCTCTGGACAAGATGGTGCCTGGGCATCCTCAGGATGCTGCATAGGGGTGCAGCAGGGTGTGGAAGTGTATCTGCCAGGCCATCTGCGGGTGGGGGGACATTGATGCAGAAAGCCTTCCTGTGGAGATCCAGCAAACTGTCCTTATGCTGGGGAGAGCAGGTCTTGTAATTGCATCTTGTTGGGAATGCCCCGACAACCAGCTCCACTCCTTGGGGTTCTCCTTGCCTTTCTTCAGCCCCTTCTGCCTCTGGCAGTCAGGCAGAAATGAGCCAAGAAAGCAGGCATCGCTTCTGCTGTCTGCAAGCATCCCTGGAGATGGCCATGGGTCAGGCACAGCAGAGATGTTCCACGGGCGTTCATGTCCCTACGGACATCTGCTCCTGAACCTGCTCCCTCACCACTCCGTATTCCTGTGCTCTCTTCCCAACAGCAAGCAATGGCACGGTTATGGTCATTTCCTACCTATGGGAGGACAGATCTGCCCTAAATTTCCTCCTCCACGGGGACGTGGTGTCTGGGCACAGCGCAGATTTAAGGCGTCTGCTCCGGGCAGATGCAGAGCGTGCAGCCCATCTGAGAACAGTGCAGTCCTCATGCAGTATTTGCTGGGGTTTGCTGCAAACTCTTTATTTTCACAGGAATCTGTTCCTCCTTCGTCGTGCAGGGAATCTCAGCACACAAGACAAACCTGACATATGCTGTGGGTGCTAAAATCTACACCGCAGGGAACGGCGGGTTTAAGTTCACTCTCTTGCTTCCTTTCTGAACAAAGTTCTCAAGTGTGAAAACTTGAAGTCATCTCGCTTTGAGACACATCAAGTCAGTGCACAGCCAGCTCTGCTGCGGTGCTGCTTACGGGCTGCTGGACCTGGATCTTTTCTCTTGATCATCCCACCTAACAGCCTCTGGTCTTGCTGTCACCCTCCCTCCGACCCTTTTAGACGTGTCAGGTCTCAAAGGGGACGGCTTGTCCCACCTGCTCTGTGCCCCAAACCCTCATTGCGGGTGGTCTCCGTCTCACGTTCACCCCCGAACCACCAGGACTAATCTTGGCAGGGGGCTCTTTGGCCAGGGGGCTGCTCCCAGAGCGGGGGCACCCCTGAGAAGAGGGGACACCTCCTGCCTTTTCTCGCTGCTCTCAGCACGGGGCTGGGGAAGCAGCCAGCATCCCAGCAGGAGCACTTTTCCAGCACCCTCCTCCCAGCCCCGCTGTGATACAGCAGCAGAGTTTGGTGCCTCTGCCCTTGTGAGGTTTCCCCTGCCCCGCAGCCACCCCAGATATTGCAGCAGCTTGGCACGAGGGGAAGAAGAGGTGGCTGAGCTCGGCACCCCCCCCCGGGAGATGTATTTGAGCATCCTCCTGGATGTATGGAGAGAGGGAGGCACAGCCCAAACACCTCACCCCATCGTGGGGCATTTTTTGGAGCACCCCTCGCTGTGGTGATCCTAGGCTGGCCCTACGAGTGGAGGAGCGCAAGGCGGGGGTCTGTCCGTGCTGCCCCCCCCCCAGGGGAAACCCAAACGCACCCCAATCAATGTTGGAAGGCCCAAACAGCTGCCTCTGCCGAGACTCTTTAAACTCCAACCTGGTGGAACTTGCAGCCGCATGCGGGAGAGAGCCAGGGCGGGGAGCATGGCATGCACAACTTTTTTTCCTCCTGATTTTCTTTTTTTCCAGCCGATTACAGCATGCCTTTTTGCACTGCTGCATGGTGGGGACGCGGTCCATCCGCAGAGCCAGACGGAAGCAACTGGGCATCTTCCTTTGACAAGTGACCCTGGCCCACTGCCTTCTATGCAAGACGCTGCCTCCCAATTGCATAGACCCCACGAGATGGGGATACACAGCCTTCCGGCTATGGGTTAGGTGGCCGAAGCAACCCCCAGGCCCCCCGGGAGGGAAGACAGGACACGGAGGCCACCGAGCGCCTTGAGTCGCTGTGGGGCGAAGCGCCCTACCCCCGATAACCCATGGCTCGAGCGCCGTGTATCTGATTTATACCACTCGCACACAGCCCTGGAACCCGTGGGGCGAGCTGGGGGCTGCCGGAGGGCTCTAGGGACGGGGTGAGGCAGGAGGAGGACCCCCGGGCTGCTGGTGGGGCAGGCGCTTTGAGGCCAGCAGCGGAGAGGGGGTGAGTCGCTTTCCGCCGGCATTCCTGGGTCTGTGTGAGCAGTGCTATAAATCCGCAGCAGGACAGTCTCTCGTGTATGATTTGCCTTGATTAACGGGTTTCCTGTTCTTTTCCTGTTTGTCCGTTTGTTGTTTCTTTTTTTTTTTTTTTTCTTTCTCTCCTGTTTCCTGTACTATTTTGTCCGTACGTTGTTTCCGCTCTCTGGGAATGCCTCCTCTCTCTCTCTCTCTCTGCATCTCCCTCCCTCCCCTTCCCCCTCTATGAGCAGTGGCCGAATCCATTACACTGAGATGTATGAAATGCTGACTCTTATGTCACCACCGCTAGGCCTCGGCAAGAGATGTCCTTCCAAAGTGGCCTATAAGGTAGATCAACCCTTCCTTCTACGGGGGGCTAGAGCCCGGCAGGAGCTGGCGGGAGGTGGGGCTGGGGGAGCCGGGGAGGCGCCGGGGGCTTCCCACCAGTCCTCAGCTCCTGGGGGGCGCGGTGTGCCCGCAGGGGTCCCGGACATGCTTTCTGGTCTCCCCTGCCTGTGCAGGTGATGCTGTCATCGTCACTTGCAAGCCTGGGGAGCTGTGGGGTGGAAGACCCCTGGGGGAGAGCAGGGAGAGGGGCAGCGGTAGGGGTAGCGTGGAAGTGGGGGGGGTTGGAGAGGATGAGGAGTGACCCCGTAGCACTCTCAGGAGGGTGGAACGTCTCACAGGACCATGCTGGCCCAAGTTCGTCCCCTGGGCTGGCAGCCACCCTATTCCCAGCCAGCTAAAAGCCTATGGAGATGGGATCCCGCTGGGCTGCCAGGATTCAAACCACAGGAGCAGCCCCGCGGCGCATGAAGAGCCAGGCACATCGGCACGAGACATCCTAAGGACGGCTCGTGCGGGGCAGACACCGGAGCCAAGCCTCTGAGATTCCCCCCTGCAGCTCCCAGGGCAGCCCTGGCCCCGTGGGAGCACAGCCCTGAAGGATTTGGGGTGGGAACCCCTAGGACAGGACCCGGCGCTGTGCAGCCACGTGCTGCCCGCCTGGAGCGAGCTGGAGCTTTCCTTGGCTGCCCCCTCTCCAGCTCTCGTGTGTTGGTTAACACGTGTGCGAGCCCCCCAGGAGAGAAAGGGAGGGTTGAAGGCAGGGAGAGGACACGAGAAGCCAGGGGATAAAGGACTGGGAAGGGAAGGGACGACCCCAGGTGTTCTCAAAGCAAAATATACTCTCTGGAAAGTGGATCTGGTCACTTCGGTTTGCACCCCGCCTGCCCGGGGTGGGGAAGGAGCATGGCGTGTCTAACCTGCCTTGGTTGCCCTCCTCTCTTTCCTCCTGCACTTTTTCTACCCCTCCTTCCCCTTCCCCACCCTCGGATAATTCGGACCCTGTGCATGTGCTGGCAAACTTCATCTCTGAAAGACGCAAAAAGGGGGCGCCAGGATGTAGCATGCGAGAGGAACCGAGCCGAAGTCCCCGCAGGTTAGGGACCCTCCTCTCCCCTGCCCCAGGTGGGAAGGGTTGAGAGCTGGAAAGCCAAACCACCCGGGAACGGAGACCTGAGCCCCCTCTCCCCCTCCCGAGCATCTCCGTCACGTTGCTGGCTCAGGGGTGTCTTCCCAAAAGTGCCAGGAGGTGCCACGGCGGCCCCGTGCCAGCCTCATTTTTTGGGGAGGGGGCCCAGGGGCCATTCCTGGGGCGCAGGAGGAGCCCTGGAAGGCAGTGAGCCGGTGTCCTGGGGTGGAAGGAGCCGGGGGGGGGGCGGCGGGGTGATCCTTGCCCTTCTTTTTTGGCTGTGCTGTTTTGACACTCTTTGTTGCTTTTTATTTTTATTTATTTTTTTCCTGTTAATTTCCTTTTATTTTTATTTTTTTCTTCCTTTCGTTTAACGTTTGATTTCTTTTCCTCCAGCCCGGTCGATGTGTTTTTCGATATTGTTTTCCGTCCGCTGTTTTCTTCTCTCTCTTGCGCAGAGACTGGTGCTGATGAACATGCCCGTGGCCGAGGACATGACAGTCCACTTCACCTCCACCCTGATGGCGCTGATACGCACCGCCCTGGACATCAAAATCGCCAAAGGTAACATCGGGGGGGGGGTCGAGAAAGGGCAGAGCAGGGGGGTTTTGGGGAGGTCCCGCGGGCATCACAACAGCCAAAATGGGGTTGAGCCTCATGGATGGAGGTGATGCACCCAAGCAGGCAAATTTCTGCCACCTTCTGTAATAGAGGCTGCTACTAGAGAGCAGAAATATCCTGATGTCCAAATTTTCAAGGAGGAGAAGAATTTCCTCTTTGGTGCAAAACCAAACCAAGGAGGGAGACAATCCTGTGTGCCTGGCCTCCTAGGGCTGTGGAGCAGAAATCCATCTCGCAAGGAACATTTTATGTTCAGAGCAGAAAAAAACCTGCTTTGTTGTTGTTGCTGAAAACGCTCTGATTCATCGGATCAAAAGCTTTCTGCGGAAACATGCCACTTGCAATAAATCGTCCCCTGGGAACAGCTCAGAAAATCCAACCCAGGGCGAGCTCAGCAGAAGCCCGGTGCGCAGCGTGCGCCCTGAAACACCGTGTCTGAGCCCTGCCTGCATGATAAAGCAGAGATTTGAGCCTGGCCACGCTCCTTCTCCCAGGATTTACTCCCTGCTTGGCACGTGTTAGCAGGGCTTTCAGCACAGCAGATCCCTTCGCCGCTGGCCAGAGAGCTCTGCTCTCCTCCTGCTCGAGGATCTCAGCCAGGCAGAGCTGCTCTTGCACCAGCACATGATCCGCTCCCCAGGAAAGAGAAAGTGGGGCAGCAGCAGGTGTGTGTGGGCTGCAGTAGGATCGGAGCCGCAGAGACGGACCCAAGGCGAGCTCGAGGATGGCAGCTTTGAGTGGGAGGGCAGGGGATGGGAGGTGGCGGCACATATGGAGGGGATGGCAGGAAAGTTTCCCCGCAGGAGCAGGAGAGCCGGCTGGCTGATGCAACATGGCTCTCCCAGCCCCGAGAGCTGGTTTGCTGCTTGTCTTTGCGAGGGGGCCCCTCTTCAGGATGGGAAAGGGGTGTTCAGATGGGCCCAGGTACCAGCTCTTGATGTACATTGACCACTTCTTCCCTGCTGTTGAAGGTGGTGCAGACTGGCAGCAGTTAGACTCCGAGCTTCAAAAGGAGATCCTGACCATTTGGCCTCACCTGTCTCAGAAGATGCTCGACCTGTTGGTACCCATGCCAAAAAGTGAGTCTCTGCGGGGGCCGTGGTCCCTGCCAAGTTCTGCAGCAGCAGCTTCCCACCGGGAGGTGGAGACCAGACAGCCCCAGTCCTGGCTGGGGAAGAGGTGGGATGAGGGCTTGTGCTCGTGGGAGTCCTTCTGAAAAAAAAAAAAAACCCTTTGATGAACCCAGAGTCTCCCGTAAGTCATCTCTGGAGCATGTAGGGGCAGGAGGCTGAGCATCACTTGGCTGATCCACATGATGGCTGAGGTTGGGAGGAACTGCTGGAGGCCACCTGGTCCAACCCTGCTGCTCACAGCTCCACCACATCTGATGGTGGTCTTGGAGGTTTATCAAGGCGCTGCCAAGTCACCTCCATCCGTTCCATCTCCCCTGGGTACCTGGGTGTTCAGTGCTCTGCTCCAGCACTGAGCAGATTTTGAGGGTGACCACAGCAGGGCTCTTCCCGAGGTCAGCGCTGGTGCCTTCAGACCTGCAGTTTCTGTTAACGTAAAAGCATCCTCCCTTCCTTCCCCTCTTGTGCTCTCAGCCTCTGACCTGACTGTTGGCAAAATCTACGCAGCCATGATGATCATGGACTACTACAAGCAGAGCAAAGCGAAGAAGCAGAGGCAGCAGCTGGAGGAGCAGGTGAGGTTCCGTGAGGGCGCGCGGGGACCAGGGGAGCTCAGAGCACTCTCGTGGGGCAGCACTGCTTCCTACCACGTCCTGACCAAACCTGGCTGCTGCTGCACTGGGAAGAGTCAAAGCGAGATGCCCAAGGGGCTCCTGGCTTGCGTGGCGTTGGCTTTCATCAGCCCCTGCCCACCCCTTGGGGAGCAGCGCAGTGATGCACGGGCAGGGGAGGTCGCGCAGGGTTTCTGGCTGAGTGGCTAGTTCGGGAGGTGAGGATGTTGGTGCACGTTGGGTTTTTTTGACTACAGTCCCATTTGTGCATCCTCAATGGCGAACATGAGCACCCCATCGCCTTCCCAAGCGGCGGAGGCGTGCTTGGCAAAGCACTGGACGCTCGTCTGCGTTTCGTCCAGGCTCAGCTTCTTCCTTTCCCCAACACAGAAAAACGCGCCCATGTTCCAGCGCATGGAGCCCTCCTCTTTGCCTCAGGAAATCATCTCAAATGCGAAGGCTCTGCCTTACCTCCAGCAGGACACCCTCTCGGGCCTGTGAGTATCTCCCCGAGAAGAGGTGAGGTTTTTCTGCAGCTTTTCTGCTCCTGGAAGGGGGAACGGTCAGGTGTCCGCATGGACACCTTGTCGCAGGAGCATCCAGCTCTACGTGCACACTCTGACCCAGGAGGGTCTCCTTGCTTGTAGGCTGAGAGTGGAGAGCAGGTGGCAGGCAGTCCTGGGCTCACCCCTGAGTTCCCAAACCATTTCCACCCAAATGCTGGCTGCAGGACAGCACTGATGCTTTCCTCTCACTTTCCCACAGGGATGCTTTTCACACCAGCTCCTGCACTATGTGAAACAGGTCCCTCCTGCAGGCTGGGATGGCGTGGAAGCTGGGGGGCAGCCCAGGTAGTGCAGGGCCAGTGGGGGACCCCAGGACCCTGGCTGAGGACAAGGAGTTGGTTGAATTGATGCTGCTGCTCTTGGGACGGCCCCTGGCTGCCATGGGACCTACGGCGCTGGTGTCCTCTCCTGCCCGGGCACCGTTTGAGCTCTCCAAGGAGCATGGTGTCTGCCCTGGGGGTCTCAGCCTGGGGGGGTGAGCATGGGGACCCCCAGCAATGGCAGCACCCTGCTCGTTCTCTCACTGAAGCTGGACCGTCCTTGCAGGAGCAGCCGGAGCGGGTTCCCCTCGCTGAGCCCGCTCTCGCCGCAGGAGATCTTCCAGCTGGCGTGCATGGATCCGGCCCACGGGCAGTTCCAGGAGCACCAGTCTCTGGTAAAGTCACGCACTGCCTCTTGGGCGCTTGTCTGTGGTCCCAGGAGGATGCTGGTGGGCACGGGGAGGTGTGGGACCGTCGGTGTCGTGGGGTCTGGCCCCTCGCCTCCTGCAGCCAGAGATGCCCTGCAGTAAAATATCCTTCTCTCCGCAGGCTGCTCTTTTTTCCCCGCTGAGCGCTTGTTTCAGTGGGTTACCCCGTGCTGAGTGATGGTATCTGACATTTTCGGATCCGTGTTCATTTTGTTGTCAGTGCTGCTGTCCCCGACCCAAAGCGAGCTCCCAAACCGTCACCCAGGGGAGCGCGCCCCTCCGGCGGGTGGCAGCCATGTCCGTGTGTGTGTGTGTGTGTGTATATATATACATATACATATATACATATACATATCTCTGCCTCTCCGTGTCTGTGTGTGTGCAGTCCTGCACCACCCCGATGCCCGTCGGGCACGGCGCTGTACTCCCATACCTCCCCAGCCCGTTCCGTGTCCCCGTGCTCTGTCGCACCCTGTGAGCTCTGTACCACGCACACGTGTGGCCCCCCGTCCCCGCTGCCACGTCCTGTGCCAAATTCCCCTATATTGGGAATTGGGAAGGAGGTAAAGCCCAAGAAGACGGGCTGATCCAGGCAGGGCTTCCACTGCCACCATCGGAAAGAAAGAGGTGCAAGGTGGACATCAGATGAGCACGAAGGTCCCCGGATGGGCTCACCTGCACCAGGCTGTGAAATGCGAATCATTTCTGAGTGCCAACACGGCTGACAATCTATCTCAGACCCTTCTGGCCCCCATGAAACCCAGCCCTGGCGGACCTGGGCTGTCCCCTGCAGAGCCGCAGGAGCAGCGCGCTGCCATGACGAAACCCCATCCCAAGAGCATGGCTGTGTGTTTGTTTCCAGGAGCCAGAGGTTAGGGAGTTTCAAAGAGTGCAGCCCTCTAACCGTGGCAGCTACCTTCCCGTGGACACTCAGGACCACGCTGTATCTGGGAGGGCCTCCTCCATGCCTCGTCTCACTGTGGATCCCCAGGTAAAACCAAGCAAAGCCCCCACGGGTGGCGGGTCCGAGCAAAGGTAACGCTGGTGCTTCTCTCCACGAGGAAGCCCCACGGCTTCATCCTCCAAGCCCCACGGCCCCCTAGTGGCCCATGGCCCCATCTCCCCATCTTTGGGGTGCTTCACAAGGAGGAGAGCTGCTGTCCCTGTGTCTGGTGGGGACCAGCAGTGGAGAGCAGCCAGAAGCACCGAGCACCTGGCCCGTGCAGGAGGTCTGTGGTGGAGCAGAACCATGCTGGGATGTTGCAGGGCCCCCAGGCAATGGGGCACCCCTCCTTTCCTCCATTCCCAGGCTCTGGGTGAGGACTGGGGGGTCCCTGCCTGGCTGTAAGGTCCCAGAGGATGAAATGCCTTCTCCTTCTTTTCTCCTTGTCGCACCACATGTGCTTGTCCGCATGTGTCCTTGGACAGTCTGTCCGGGGGAGCCCAGGCCACATTTCACCTCCTCGTTTGTCTGCCTGGTTTCTCTGTTGTTCTGTCTTGTATTCAGCCTTGACCGAGGCACAGGAGCTTTTTGGGGGTTCAGTTTTGCAACCCTTCACTGTGAAGCCGGTGGTTTCTGACAGAGGTGCTATTGCAAGCACCCCGTGTGGGTGCTGGCGCAGTGTGGCGTTGCTGCAGGGTGCTTTGGGGACGTGAAGGGGAAGGGAAGCTTTTTTTGGTGGACTTCCCTGAGCATTTGGCAGTGGGGGAGATGGTTGGGAGGAGGGGAGGAGAAGAGACAGGGAGAAGGACTCAAGGATGGAGAGGTACAAAGCTGCTAAAGCAAAGCAAAGGAAAATATATAAGGCGGTGATGCTTTCCACAAAACATACAAGAATGCAAGCTAGAAGGAAGGGAGAAGATAGGAAGAAGAATGGCAGAGCAAAAGGAAAAGAGAACTGATAAAACAACAGTGTGCGTGGGGAGAGAGGGGATGAGTACAGGGCAAGGGGACAAGGGGATAATACAGGACCAGGGAGGGATGTGTAGAAGCTGGGAAAATAACCACTGGAGAAGCCAGGGCCCTCTCACCTCTCTCGTAATGATTTCTTTTTCACTGCCTCTGTTTGCTCTGCTGGTCCTGTTTCCGAGGCGGGAGGGATGCCAGGACAGCACCCGTGCCATCCCTGTGCCACGGGCAGGATGCTGCCGCTCCTCCTCTGGCACCTGGCCATGCCGCGAGCCACACTCACACACTTTCCTGAGCAGCACGCTTCAGCTCAACCCACTTTCCTCCTGCCCCCAGTTCATGCTGAGATCATCTTGGGGGACTGTGCCCAGGCTGGCCGCTCCCCAAAACCTCCCCATTGTGTTAAGGAGCTGCGGGTGGTGGGGGGTCCTGCTGGAGCATCCCACGGAGCGCCCGCCCGGGCGCTCACCCCATCCCCGGCCGGCCGGGGCTGCTTGCAGGTGGTGACAGACACCAGCTCGATGCGGCGGTCGTTTTCCACCATCCGGGACAAGCGCACCAACACCTCCTGGCTGGACGAGTTCTCCATGGAGCGCAGCAGCGACAACACCTACAAGTCCCGCCGGCGCAGCTACCACTCCTCGCTCCAGCTCTCCTCCCGGCGCCTCAACGCTGACTCGGGTGAGCGGGGTCAGGCGGGTGCGATCCCCTTCCCATCCCCAAAAACGAGCCCAGCACCATCCCTTCTCGTCGCCGCTGCTGGGAATGGAGAGCGGGGACTGATGGGGTTTGCTGCAGGCCACAGGTCCGACGGGCATCGCTCGGGCGGCAGGGAGCGGGGCCGATCCAAAGAGCGCAAGCACTTGCTGTCCCCCGACATCTCCCGCTGCAATTCGGAGGAGAGGAGTCCCCAGGCGCACGACGAGTCCCCGGAGCGGCGGCGCGAGTCCCGGTCACCCAGCGAGGGCAGATCGCAGACACCCAACAGGCAGGTGGGTGGAGAAAACCTTCAAAAGTGCAAAAGGAGGCTTAAAAATAGAGCCCCCTGTCAAAGCTGGGGAGATAAGTCCCGATTATGGGGGCTCTGCGGTGTCTCTCCTCCTGGTGGTGGCATCTATCCGTGTCCCCTGGCGTGGCACTGGTGGGTTGGGGATGCCCGGTGCGCCCTGCGGCGTAGTGGGGAGAGGGGACAAGGGTCCTGGTGCCTCTGGAGCCAATCCCACCACTGTGGCATCTGCTCCCTGCCAAGGCTGGGGTGTCCCAGCTGCAAAAGCTGGAGATGGCAGCACTCGGAGCAGAGGGACCAGCAGCCAGAGAGCAGTTAGCTCTTCCTGCCGCAGGTTTGCAGACGCCCATGTCTCGCTGACTGCGGCACGCCAAAATCTTTTTGCTTTTCACCACCACGAGCAGAGCTCAGCCCCTGCATTCCCCCTCGTGTCTCGGTGCATTGCAGGGAACGGGCTCGCTGAGCGAAAGCTCCATCCCCTCCATCTCGGACACCAGCACGCCCCGGCGAGGCCGCCGCCAGCTCCCCCCGGTGCCCCCCAAACCGCGTCCCCTCCTCTCCTACGCCTCCATGCTGCGGCACGCCGCCGGAGACGCCTCGCCGCCCCCCGAGGAGACCGAAGGGGGGTCCCCGCTCCTCTCCAAGGAGCCCAACGCCGCCGGCCTGACCGAGTCTTCCAGCTCCCCGGCGGGGAAGCCGAGCCGGCCGTCCACCCCGCAGCGCTACATCTCGGAGCCCTACCTGGCCCTGCACGACGACTCGCACGCCTCGGACTGCGGCGAGGAGGAGACGCTCACCTTCGAGGCGGCCGTGGCCACCAGCCTGGGCCGCTCCAACACCATCGGCTCGGCCCCGCCGCTGCGGCACAGCTGGCAGATGCCCAACGGGCACTACCGGCGGCGGAGGCGAGGGGCCGGGCAGGGCGTGATGTGCGGGGCCAGCATCGACGTGCTCAGCGACACCGAGGAAGACGACAAGTGCTAGAAGGCTGCGCACCCCCCGCCGCCGCCACCGCCCCCGCCGCCCTGCCCTCCCCAATGCATGCTCTTCGCCGCGCCTGGGAATGAAATGAAACCAAAACCAAACGCAAGGGGAAAATGAAAAAAAAAACAAAAACAAAAACAAACAAAAAAAAGAAAACCCAACTGACCGGAATGGGGGAAAAAAAAGTCTTTGTGCAAAAAAAAAAAAAAATTAAAATCTGTCGACTTTCATTTATTACGATCACTTTTTTTTTTTTCTGCACAGAGAAGCATTTGACCAGAGGTGGAGTGGCCCCGGCCGGGGACCAGCAAGAGCCCCAGGACCCGGGAAGGCTCGTGACGATGGTTTTCTGCTCCCCGCGGCCGGAAAAACCCCAGCAAGGGGGTCCCAGGGCTCAGTCGCTCGGGTTTGTGCTGCCGTGGCTTTGAGCCTCCATCCCCAAGGGTCTCAGACCGGCCCGGGGAAGGGGCGAGGTGCGGGGGGCCAGGGTGCACGAGGCGGCTAGGAGTGGCTGTGCCTGCCCCAATGGGCCACGCCAAAGCCAACTGGTTTGTACTGGGGCAGACGGGAGCAGCGAGGGGGGCTCGGCGCTGCCGAATGTATCCCGTCTCACACCGACCTAGCTGTATTTCTACACGGAGAACTCTAGGTGTGCCTGTGCGTGTATATACGGTATGTGTGTGTATATATATTTATATGCTGTATATATAAAGATATACACATACATGGATTCGTTTTAGTCATCTGACCAAGCCTCTCTGGGGTTCGCTGCATGTCGGTGGATGTAACGGAGAAGCAGGGATGTCCCCCCTGGTCCCCTTGTCCTCCCGGTCCCCTTGTCCCCTGACAATCACAGCGGTGGGAATCGCGCTTTCTGCCTTAGAGGTGGCCTGGCCATGCCGTGCGGTGGCAGCAGGAGCGGGATGCCCCATGCTGGTGCATTAATTAATCTGGTAATTACATGGTGGCCCCATGGTGCCTGGTGTCCCACCCTGGCCGTGAGTTTTGTCCGTGGTGAGCCGGAGTACGGCCGTGGGGAGCAGGAGGGTGCTGCTCCCTCCGGAGTGCTGCGGGCCGGAGGTCTGGATGGTGCTGAGTTGGTGTGCTTAGCTGGTGCGTGCCCGCCAGGGAGGTGACGGACCTCATCCTGCCCTTCTCGTGCTGTGCTTGGTGTCCCCGGGGCTGCCCCCGGCACCTCTGGCTGGCCAGGCTTGGCTTTGGTCCCCGTTGCTCCCCACCGAGAGATGCTATGGGCACGCACGGCCCCGCTCCTGCATGTGCAGATCAGTCCCTGCCCCCAGGGAGCTCCCCCAAAGCTGCTCTGCTTTGCAAGAAGCAAATCCTGCCCCATGCCAGGCTTCGTCATGAACCAAAACCCCTTTTTCTAATGGCCAAAGTGCCCTCTGCTCACCCAGGAAAGGGGTTTCTCCGGTGGAACCAAACCCCTACTGCCTCACTGCCCCTGCCGGTGGGTGCACCTCTGCTGGTCCTGCCAGCCCCGTGCCAGCCCCGTGTTTTTTCTGATCAGACACTTCCAGCTGCAAAACGGTTCCCGAAGTCCCCAGAAAACCCACTCCATCACTGTCCCAGCCTCCGTGCTTGGGGACGAGCCATGTCCCGTGGGGGACAGGGACGCAGATGGGGCTGGCAGTGCTGCAGGAGGAGATGCTGTACGTCCCTTAAATGTAGGTGCTGGCACGGCCTCCTTCCAAACGCAGCGAGGAAGAGCCCAAGGGCAGGGGAGGAGGCAGCTCTTTGTGTCTGGCGCTGTGACCACCGGTGGCAGGGGCTTGGGCGTGCAAGGAGGCGACATCGCACCAGTCGGGGAACCCGAGCTTTGCTACCTGAGGCCTGTGTTTTACCGACATACGGAAACTGTACAAAGCAAACCACAGCCTGTTTTTTTTGTTATTTTTTCCCTTGGGGGGGCACGAAGATGCCCCGATCCTGCCTCTCCCGCAGCAGCCATCAATCCTGCTCCCGCGGCAGGCAGGGACACGCGGGGCCGAGGCGCCTCCAAAGCAAGCCTGCGAAACCAAAAACGACCCCGGGAGAACCACAGGAAAGACTCCGCCGAGGGGGGAGCGGAACCAGCCCCCGGGCACTGTTGCAGCCCGCAGCGCTCTTTCGAAGTCGCTGGACTCACGTTGCTGCTGCACAACCTCTCTTCCCTGGCTTTTTGGACCATTCCTCCAGCTCCGAGCCCCCGATCTGCCGTCAGTGGTCGTTTTTGACCATGGGAGGGAGGACGGGGATGGGGGGTGTGGGGGTGTGCGGGGAGATGGGGCAGCCCCAGAGCATCTCCCCTCAGGGCCGGCCATCCCATCCCCATCCTCGTGTCCCCCCTGGAGGGTCTCGGAGGGCAGAGACCCCCGGTGTGGCTGCCAGGAGCCGAGGGAGGGTGGGAGATGTTCCGCCGCCGTCCCGCCGGGGCGGGATGTTGTAACAAAACGTGCTCGTTCGGACCCAGACAGGGAAGCGGACCGACGGGCAGCGATGTACAACTTCAATGTTTTTTGTCAAAAGGAAAGAAAAATAAAACCTTGTTGTAAAGAACCGCCGCGCTCCCTGTCTGTGTTGCACGCGGAGGTCGGGTGTTTGCAGCTCCTGTTGCCTGGCCTGAAGCTTTCGGGTGGGTTTTCCATCAAAGATGGTGAAATCAGGGCTTATGTTGCTCCTGTGCAGAGCTGTTGGAAGTGCTAGAAGTTTTCGGGCCAGTCTGCAGGCAGAGGGTGGAACTGCCTTGGTGGTGCCCTTTGTGCATTTTTCCTATTTCCCATCACAGTGCTATGTTCTGGTAGCGTTTTGAGGAGCACGGCTCCTCCTTGGAAAGCCACAAGTCTTGCATTAACATTTTAAAATTTTTTTTGGCTTAAATCTGAACTGCCCCAAAGGCTCTGGAAGCGGGACTGAGCGTGCGGGTCTCCGAGGGATGTCCCTGGGAGGCTGGTACCACGACGAGACCTCCCTGCGGAGGTGATGGATGGTGTGAGCTGAGTGCTCGAGCCCCCCTGCTGCCTTCCCACATGTCTGGGGCCATGGAGAAGACCCCCAGAGTGATTCTAGGGGCGGCAGAGCTTTGTCCTAGTGAGGGAAGTGGGTGCTGCAGAACGGGGAGCCTCTGCTGCCGGAGAGGCAGCGCTCTGCTGGCAGGCACGGAGGCTAAAAAAAAAAAAAAAAAGAAAACCTTGACAAATGGAACAGAAAGGTTAAAATTATCCGTACATCATCTGAATAACAATGGCGATGCACATTGTACCTGCCTAGAATAGCTCCAGGAGACAGGGGATAAATCGGGAACAAAAGTTCCCCGGGAACAGATGCTGGTGGGGGCGCCGGGGCTGCTCCTCCTGGCAAGGCACCTGAGGAGCCATGGGGACACCGGTGGCACCCGGAGGTGACCTGTGGGTGCTCCGGGCCCCCCTGCAGAGCCAAACGAAGGCTCTGGGTGCGTTTGTCAGCGTGCCAGACCTCTGTCCTGCTGGCAGAGACGTCCCCGAGCAGCCCAGGGGCCGCCCCTGCTTGCCGGTGCTTTCCGAGCAGCTGGGAGCTTTTCCCGAGCAGCTCGGAGGGGAGCTGCCGGGGGTGGTTCTCGTCCACCCCTTCCCTTTTTTATTCCTCCGGTGGTGCTTACAGGCGCGCTCTCCCGGTGCCGAGGATGTGTGTGGGATTTGAAGTGGGGCTGTGCTTGCTCACGCTGGGAGCCACGTGGCGGGCTGGCCTGGGCGAGCACCTGCAGTCTGTGCTCCTCTCCTCGAGCAGCCTGTTATTTATTTATTTTTAGCCTTTCCGTGTCCTTACGTCTCTTGGCAGTGACCTTCCTGCTGCCCTTTGCTTGGTGCTGTAGCGCTGTGCGGAGCTGCCAGGCCCTACGGGAGCAGGTGAAACACCACGGGGCTGCCCTGGAAATTGGCCCCGATCATCTCAAGCTGGTGAATGCTGCCTGCTGGGAGCACTTTGGGAGCTCCTTTGGGTCACCTTGGGCTTTACAGGAGGAGAGAGAGGAAGGACAGGGCTTGTCCTGCCTCAGTACCCACCACCCCTTCTGGTTAAATGGCACAGAGCAGGGAAGAGCCACCCGTGCATTCGCCTTTGCCATTTCCATGCAGATAATAATAAAAACATCCTCATAAAGGAATGCAGAAAGCCTCAGTGGCTCCCCTTCCCCAGGTCGAGCTGCCATGGGCACGATGCTCCGCCGTCCCAGGGGAGGCATGGGTGCCACCCAGGGAGCCAGGGGTGAGGACGTAGGGGTGTCTGCCGGAGCCGGCCCCGAGCCAGCCCAATCGTGCGAGTGCTCCCTCCCACGCTCCCTCCCCTGGGACCCAGGCAGTCAATTTATGGAGCAATCTGCCATAGCTGATGCGATTTGCAGATTGATTTTCGCAGATCTGCTTCACGAGCGTCGCGAGTGATGTGTTTTTTCCTTTCCAAAACAGGAGGAGCAGAGGAAGGAAATAAATCCAGGGGCTTTGCCTCCCAGCAGGGTTCGTTCCTGTGCTAAACTCAGCAGGCAGTGCCCGGTGCCGGGGTCAGCACTTGGGGACAAAGAGTTGCACCTCTGCATCCTCTGGATGAAGCAGGGGTGGCTGTGGCTGAGCCACCAGCCACCCTGGTCCCTGGGACGTTGAGGTGGGCTTGCAATCCATTGCTCATTTCCTTCAGGTCTAAAACCAATTGAAAAAAAAGCAGTGCCATCACACCTTGAAAATATTTTCTCACCAAGGCGTGGGTTTCAGTTACACAGGCATCATTTTTGGAGGACCTGTCCCAGCCTGATCGCCTGCTCCTCAAGCGCGTGATGTTACACCACAGCAGCAAGTCTCGCCTCTTTTTTGCACATCTGGGAACCAGCGTGAACTGTGCAAAGGTGCTGTGAGTTAGCAAGCCCTCCCCTGCCGCTCGGGGAGCATCATCTCGCACCTTGCAGCAGGAATAGCTGCGTTGTGCAGCAGGAGCGGGAGCAGAGGGGTGCAATAGGGTGCTGCGGGCAGGGGGAAAAGACCTGGAGAGGTGAGGGTTGTTTGAGAACTGCTGGTGTGCTGAAATAGAGGATTTCCAGGAGAAATCTACATGCTGTGGTCTCAGCCTCTTGTTCCCTGCGTTCCCTCTCCTCCCTTCTGTCCTGGCCCCAAGCTCGGGTGCCGGTTCCCAGCAGCTGTGTGAGCTGAAGATGCTGCAGGTGTGCTGCGTGAGCCTCATATAGCCCACCCAGCTGCTCTCCCTTCTCTCTCCTGGGCTGCTCAGAGCAGAGGTGGGGCTGTACATCCAGCAGGCCACCCTTGTGACATCCCTGTGTCCGATCCTGCTCCCAGGTGGGGAAACTGAGGCACGGGATGACGGGGAGGAGAGCAGCCTTTCCTGGGGGTCGGGCAGTTTTCTGCGGGCTGAGTGCAGGGGCTGTGCCCATGCTTCCTAAGGCTTCCCCTTGCACAAACTGCTCCTTGCCTTGGTGAGATTACCTGGTGGGGGACAGGGCTGTGCTCGTGGGGCTGCCCTGCTGCCCTTGGACCAGCCCCTGCGCCGAGGGAAAAGAATTATGCCTTATTTTTAGCCACAGATGACTTTAGCCCCAGTGAATTAACTCCGAGATGTTATTACAGGCTGGGGGACCAGGTCAGGTTTCAGCCTGGGGAGGAAGCAGATAAATGATGGTCTGTGATAGTCTCCTCCCAGCCGAAATGAGGCCAGAAAGCAGCTTTTGCACACTCTGCCCCTTCCCTCAGCCCCTGGTGCTGCAGGGTGGGAGGACGCTGCCCTGCAGGGGCTGGGCAGGAGATGCCCTGGCAGCATCTCTGGGAGCTCCAGCGGTGCTCGGAGGGCTCTGGCCCTTCTTCCAGCAGCAGAAACTTACTTCAGCTGGGAAACCAGAGGTCAGGCGGGCTAGACAGACCTCCCAGGGCGAATTTCACAATGACAAGTGGAAAAAGTCGCCGATTCCCCCAGCGCTGCCATAAGGAGACGTTACAGATAGAGAACACTGCATCCTCTGTTCCTGACGAACGGGCAGCTTGGTATATAAAGCTTGAATATAAAGCAGGGGCTTGGGCAGGGGGAGCTTGTTTGGCGTCTGTATTTTTCCACGAGCTCCCCCTTCTCTCTGTCTCTGCGCTGTGGATGAGAGCAGCCCCCAGAAGCTCGAAGCAAAGCCAGGACCCTGCGTGCTGCAGGCAGGCAGGAGCAGGGGAAGCCGTGTCGGCACCTTCGGTGCACAGACACACATGGGGACGGACGTGAAACACAGCTGGGGTGCAGCCTGGGGTTAGCACGGTGCCCCTCGAGCTGCCACGCTTTTATTTGCATTTCTAGGGCTCTGGCAGGAGCAATGAGTGGCTGCGGGTTTCTGGCTCGCCCCCCTGCTGGGGCAATCTGGGCGCTTGGCAGCCCCGCAGCTGTCCTGGTGGTTGCACAGCGGGGCTGGCTTCGAGCAGCAGCTTGGGAAGCTGTGGGCTGGACCAGCTGGCTGTTTTTTTTTTTTTTTTAGTGGGTTTCGGTCCATTAAGTTGAACCTCAGCCTGGCTTGGCTTCTTTGGTGCTGCTGGTTGAGGATTAAATTGTGCCCTGTGTTCAAACGCACGGTGGGTGTGGAAAGGGAAGGAGGGCAAAAGCAAAAGGGAGTGGGGAGGGCAGTAGGGCTGGAGATGCCCGTGCAGGCTGCCCTAAAAACAGGAGGGTGAGGCTGAACAGCTCCTAATGAAAATAAAAGGAGGAACCACAACCTGACAGCTGCTCTTTCACACCATCGTAGCGCTGCGCTCGTAGGGCAAGTGTCTGCAAGGTGGCACCACAAGGTCCCTGAGCACCCCCTGATGCTGTCACCAAGCCCTGCACTCGGTGCTGCGTGTGGCAGGGTGACAGCTGGCCTCGCCACGGGGACCCACTGCTGGGGGGCCATCTGGGTGCACAGGAGGAGGTGATGCTTGCTCCCTGAACCACGTCGGCTCAGGGTGGAGGAAGAAAATCCTATTTAATGGAGGCAGGAACAGCCCCATCAAGCGAGGAGCTTTGACTAGAGGTTGCTACCGAGGCCAAAACATCGTGGCTCTGGTTTCAAGCGTGAGTTATGTGGAGATGTGAGCTCTCGGTGGTGCTGAGAGCAGCTGCTCACAGACAGCTTGCTGCTGTTAGGAGGCAGCCTGGAAGATATCTGGGATTCTTCTCCTTGGCTGTGCTCCTCCACTGCTGGGCCCCCCCTGAAAACCTGCACTGCTGCTGCGCCTTTGGCTGCTGAGCCTCAGCCCCGCAGCCTTGGCTTCTTTTTTACCTGTAGGTTTGTGCAGTTCCCTCGCTCATCCAGAAATAAAAGAGGCTGCACGGCAGTGGCTCTGCAGCACGTGAGCCCTGCGGCTGGAAAAGATGAGTCAAGGTGCTCGAAGAGGCTGCAGCTGGGGAGTGAGCTCAGCCGGCGGGGGCTGCCAGGAGCAGCAGGGCACAGATCCCCCGTGAAAGGGGCTTCTGGCATTTTCCAAGCCCTCCCATCCGCAGCATCTCACAGCAGCCTCCCCCGGGCAGCTCGTCATCTCCCAGTGCTGAGCAAGGCAGAGCGGCGATGCCGCGTGAATCACAGCAGCAAGCAGAGCGCACGGCTGGAAACCCGCTCACGCGGGCGTGGATTTGGGGACAGGGCTTTGGTCGCTTGCCCTGAGCCGTTCCAGTGAGCACGGTGTTCGTGCTGTTTAATGAAACCTGCCCTCGGTCTGTTGCACATCCTCCTGTCCCCACGTGGCTGCTGCATGCTGGGGTTTGCACATCCCTAAGTACCTCCCTGCCCCCTGTCTGGTGAGCTTAAACTGGTATCCCACTGGTGATGGTGGGAACTGGTGCAGGGTCCTGCAGGCTGGCCCCTTCCTGCTGCTTTTTTCCTGCCCGCTCCCTGTCTTTGCTGCTCTTTTCTTATTCTGAAAAGCTGGGGAAATTATCAGGAGTTTGCAACAGTTTCCTAAGGAGCCTCTGCTTCCTCAGAGAGCTGATTAAAGGCAAATAGGAGAGGCTCTGATTGCATCTGTGCTTTTATCTCCACCCGAGGCACCACATCTTGCGGGGAGAATGAGAAAATCCTGGGTACCTGGGGCCAAGGAAACTTCTCCAATCCCCCTGGCTCACCAGAAGCAGCAGGGCTCGCTGCCTCGATAGCTCTGCTGCCATCAGCAGCGTCCCGGCTCGCATCCAGCACGTGAGCTGAGACCTGCCAGGCCAATGTTGGGCACAAAGGGAGGTTTGGCAGAGGGGTGGCCATCAGCACGGGGCTGCGGTCCCAAACCCATGCAGGAGAGCAGACATGGTTGGGTAAATCACAGCATAAGTGCTGCTCCGCCGGAGATGTCACCCGGGGAAAGATGCGGGTGGGGACAGCCCCGGAGGGGGTGCCCAGACCTGCCAGCAGAAGGGACACCAGCCCTGCACCCAGAGGGTTGGGGTCCTGCCACGCACCCTGCTCAGCCCCCTCTGGGGCAGGGGGCTGCTGGATGGGCGAGATGTCTCCCGTGATGCATGAGGACGAGCTGTTGTGCGTCCCTCGCTAACCTCCCTCTCTGCTTCATGCATTTTCTAAGTAAATCTCTATGGAAACAGGTGCTGTTGGTAATGAAGCCTCCGTTTTTCACTTTGCTTTGCTGCTCGGGAGGAAGAAGGGGGCAGAGACCTGTGAAGGGCAGACGAGATTTGGGTTTGGGCAGGAAGAGAGGCTTCGGCTGCCCTGGTGGAGACGGGAGCTGCCTTGGCATCCCTCAGTCCTGCCCTTGCTGGAGCGAGAGGGAGGCTGAGATCACCCCGAGCCCTCCTTGGCTGCCTTGGTTTTTGGCAAGGATTCAATGTCTGGCTTGTGCAGCCCTTCCTCCTGCCCCAGCTGGGTGGGGGAGCATTGTGGTGTTGAACCAGGGGGAGGGCAGAATATTACCTAGAATTAATAACACAGATTTCATGTCTCCCCAATAAGCTGCCAGCCCTACAGGTGGCCTCGAAGGTCACCCAGTGCTGTTCTTGTCTCAAAATACAGCCAGCATCCACCAAGGCACCATGGGGACCATGTGAGCCCCCTCTGGGGGGCTGGAAACCACCCCAAGACAGGAGGATGCACGAGCCCCCACTGCCGTGGGATGATGGAGCTCCGTCATCCCACAGAGCTTCCCACCCGCAGCCCGCTCCTCCCAGGCTCGTGAGCTTGCTAACTTGCTTATTTTTGGGAGGGTGTGTGTGTGTGTGTGTGTTTCAGGAGGAATTCAGAGCCAGATCGGCACCCTCCCTGCATCAGGCAGCAGCGCACCGACGCGTGCTCAGAGCTGCGGGAGGGGGCTGTGTTTGTCGGCTCCTGCTGCAAGACGCCCTTGACATTCAGGGCAATTCCAGGGGATGCTGAACCCAGGGGATTTTCAGGATGCTCTGGGCTGTTTCTATTTCTTGTCCAAAGTAATTTGGGCCTTGAGTCCGGTGTAAAATTCCTGGGGTGCAAAGGGGAGCCCAGGCAGGCACCCAGCCCTCTGGGTGGCCAGGAGGGTCGCCCACCCATCCAGGTGCCCTGGGGTGCTTGGCCAACAGGAGGGCATGCTGGAAGAGCTCTTCCTCTGCCTCGTCGCTTTTCTTTGAGTAACTCTTCCTGCTCAGACCCACCCAGCCATGTGCGGCCTCCCTGGCTTGCTCCAGACCACATCCCTTCTCCGCTGGAGGTGCCAGCACTGATATATGGGGACTGCCAGCGCCTTTCAGGGGCACCAAGCATGGAAAATGTTCCCTTCCCACTCCTGTTTCTGGGAGAATTGTATTGCTTTAAGAACAAGGGATTCAAAAAATAACACTAATGGTTCTTTCTTCCAAAACGAGTCAATATTAGAGTCTTTGTGGCTCTGCTACAATTACAATATGTGATTACTGGGGTTGAAACACTGGTTAATTACCTAGTCATTTGTTGTAATGCTCCCAATTAGCTTGTGAAAGCGTAGCAAATGCATTACTTCACACCTGTTTTTAATAGCTTGTACAAGGTTATTCATAGATAGTGGAAGATAAACCATTGTGCACCTGGTTTTAGGGTAGTATTGCATTTTGCTGCTTCATTAAGTGTCCTTCTTTAGGCTGGGGAGGGCAGGAATTCGTACCTGAGATGAGCTGGGCACCTTTTGTTCATCTTTCACGGCTCTGCATGGCTTTCACGGTGGGTGTGGGAGCCCAGCAAGGTTCAGCCTGCTGGGAAAATGGGTCAAAAAGATGTCCCGCAACATTGCCCACCTCGCCAAGCCTTGCAAAGTGTGGTTATCCTGTGTCGGGGAGCAGAAGAAAGATTTTTGTGCCCGGGGGTCCCCAGCCCTGCTTCTGCTTGCGGCCGCTGTGCACTGCCTGATTTCATGCCCACCAGAACGCGTGCGTCGAGGCAGTGTTTGCCCATACGAGTGCCTGTTTGCCCACACAAAGCATTTGTACATCTGGCTTGGCAGATTGGTGCACATGCGAAAATGGGCAAGAAAACACTGAGGCCTGGACGGCAAAGCAGGGCTGGTTTTCTTCTTTTTCTAGGGAAGGTGCTGCTTGCAGGTACCTGGCTACAACTGCGTTGAAACGTGCCCTTCACAGGGATTTGGCTCCTGGTTTTTGCACTCTAACAGTTTAAATTTTGCCTATGTTCAGTGTGGTAGGTCATCTGAAATATTTGTTAGCTTTTTGCCCATACAGCTTTCTAATGAGCCTTCCCTGACCTTTGCGAGGTGTGCATTTCTGGATGTGGCTCTCTTGGCCTCCTCCATCTCCCATTCCTCCCTCCTTTAACCCAAGGTCTATCAAAGCCTCCTCTGCAATGGCTGAGATGATACATGGGTGTCTAGGTGCTGCTCCTTGTCTGATTTCCTCCCTCAGCAAAGACATGCTCGAGAGATTATCCCAGCCCAGCTGATGGCTTTTAACCACAATGGCCGTGAAAATCTCCATTATGCATCTCCAAGCTGCTTAGCGATAAAGTGGGTGGAGAAGGAAGCCACGTTTCCTGCTCAAAGAGTGTGTGGGAATACCTTTTCAAATGTTAATTTCTCATGTTTTTCAAACAGCTACCCGAAGGCACTGGTCCGAGCAAGCGCCAAGAAGCCTGTGCATATGCAAACCAGCTACTGATGGAGTAGGATTTAAAAAGTCTGCAGAGAGATTTGTTGGTGGGGGGGAAGGAAGCAGAAGGAGCTGTGGGAGAAAGCCTGCCACCATTTTTCCCCCACTTCAAAGTTAAAATGAGGTGTGTGTGTTTTCCCCTTTCTGATGTATCTCCTGCTGGGAGAGAGGTGCTGGATGTGAAAGCCCAAAGGGAGAGGGGCTCAAACACCCGACATCAAACCCAACACTGCTGAATGTCCCTCTCCCAAGTCCTTCACCCTACGGCACCCGACATCAAACCCAATGCTGCCCAATGGCCCTCTTCCAAATCCTTCACCCTACGGCACCCAACATCAAACCCAATGCTGCCCAATGGCCCTCTTCCAAATCCTTCACCCTACGGCACCCAACATCAAACCCAATGCTGCCCAATGGCCCTCTTCCAAATCCTTCACCCTACGGCACCCAACATCAAACCCCGACCCACAGCAAAGCCCCCCGTGCAGGGCTGGCCTTGAGTAAGTGCCCGAGGGACGCACAAAGCCATGTATCCTCTGTTCTACATCCAAAGCAGTTTGGTTCCCCCAATATTAAAATGTCCCACTGCAAAATTCTGCAACTTCCAGGACTTTATTATTGATAAAAACCCTTTCTGCAGGAGCCGCCCAGGCAACGCGTGGCTAATTGGCTGTTGTTAATACACGTCCTGGGGTGTTCAGTTGGAGCTTTTGCTTTAAAAAAAAAAAAAAAAAAAGAAAAAAAAGGAGTAGTGTGTGATTTTTTTTGTTAATGCAGATCTGAAAGAAAAAAAAATCTCTTGGGTCTGTACCCACTGCAAGTTTTAAAGTGCAGAATCTATGTCTGTTATTGAAAAAGAAATGCATGCTGACTGCCAAATTTCAGCTTGAAAGCAGCCAGAAGCTATCTGGGAAAAAAAAATGTTTTGCAAATACCTTTTGTAATTGTAAAAATTAAAAGGAAAGAAAAAAAAAAAGAGTTCACCAGTCATTTCTTTCTAACCTTTGAAAAATAAGAGATCTTGCATAACTCAGAGCCCAGAAGCGACATCTAAGCTAACAGACTCTTCAAACGTGAGTTTGTGGTTTGCACCTTATTCCTCACAGCCAAGCAGCGTTGTAACCTATGTCCCTTCATTTCCAGAGGTCTGATGCCATTTCCAGGTCTGATGCCAAGGTGCTGAGCACAAGTGAGCGGTGACTTTTTTGGGGTGAGGATCCGAGGTCCCTTCACCTCCTGCAAGGTAAGGAACCGAGTCCTTGGTCGCTTTTCCTGGGAGGGTTTCACTTGTATTTTGGACAGCCCTGGGACTGTAACATCCTTTGTTTTTTAGACTGGAGGTTGTCATTGCTGAAAGGGGAATGCAGAATTGTCTGATGGGGGTACAATGGGTACAGCTCTCCCCCATCTCAGCGCCCCAAGTGTGGGACTACACAGCTGATGTTGATGTGCTTTCCTCACCTTGGCTCTCCTGGGAGCCCCTCCTGCCTTACTCAGCTCCCACTCCACCACCAAGCCACGTAACGCATAAAAAAGAAGTCTTCATGATGCACAAAGCAGAGGAAATCACGGGGAAAGACTCTGCAAAGCATGCTTTTTTTATTAGAGGTCAAGAATTTCACGACCTAGTGGAAGTCATGAACAATACAGGACCAGGCATTTGTAATAGTTGGTGCCTGCTCTGTATAGCTGCTGCTGCTTCTAATATCCCCAGATAAATTCTTCTGTGACTAATCTCTTGGAAAGAAAAACATAAAGAAGCTGTCACATGAAACGAGATGATTTTGATGTTTGTTTTGTGTTTATAAACATAAATTCTGCCTCTTGGGCTGTGTAATATGCTTTATCTAAAACCCTGTTAGTCTCTGGCTAGGAAAATATTTGTTCGCTTTCTGTCCTTGTCCCATCCCTCCATACTCCTCCAAAAGCCAGCCAAGATGTCCTTATCCTTCCTTTTGGACTCAGGCAAACATCTGCATGTTTTGCTGGAGATCTGGAGGTACAAAGTCTTAAATTCTAAAAATAATTGCAATTTCATTCAATGTGATTAAACTATGGAAAAATTCTTTTTTTAATATATATATATAAAAGCAACAATAAAAAAAAAAAAGCATTAAAAAAACCCAAACAAAACAACAAACCTGTTGGCGTCATCAGAATCTAAAAATAACAGGAAGACGACTGCTGGTGCCAGAATGATACCAAACAAAATCTATTATTGAATTAGATTCTTTCCAATTGTTGTTCTTAGGAATATATTTCCCTTTTCCCCTCAGGGTTTGTTTGGAGCCAAAGTATCCTGCCTGCCAGTGCCATTCCAGCACTCAAATTAACAAGAAGTGATGTCTCTTACAGTAAAAACCAATATCTATTAAAATATTGATGAAGCCGAGGAGTTTGCGGTGTCTGGTTCCTGGCTGGGGATGGTTTGCAGGGAGGGCAGCGTGGCAGCTTGGAGCAACCACGTGTGGCCCCGACGATGGACCAGGAGCACGAGAAGCCCAACACAAGGTATTGGTGTAGCCTGTGGTGTGGTGTGGGCACCTGGCTCTCTTCCCCCCTATTTTTCTGCTGCTGCCACATCAGCAGTCGCTGCTTTCTCTCCGGGGTAGGTTTAGAGGCCCTGCTTGCTGGGCTTTGCTGTCTGTTCACTTAAAAGGTTTTATCTTTTATTTATTTTGCCCATCTTTCGCTCTAATTAAGCTCCGATCAAGCTTGTTTCACTGGAGCTGAACAACTCGGCAGCTGTGGGACATTCCCCTGTGATGGAGAAGGGACTCGGTCCAACAGGTCAGCTTTTATAGCTTAATCTACACCTCTAGCATCTTAGCACTACTTCAAGGCTCTCCTGAAACCATCTGTCTTCATCTCTCAGGGTATTCCTTGCTCACTGGCATCTTATTTTCAGCTGTCCCATCGTGACCATGGTCTTGGCCAGAAAAACTGCATGACTGACCTGCCGTGCCCTGGGTGGTTTTTCCTTGGGTGTTGGACACGTCACACGTGATGCCTTCAGCTCCACCATCCCAATGCGCACTAAATGACACCATCCGGGCTGAAAGGAGCCGTGTGTTTTCTTCTACTGCTGTGCTTCCAAACATGTCTCTCCTCCTTCCTCTCTGTACGGTAACTTTGCACACACAGACGTCAAACAGCAGCTGCTTGGCCGGGGTTTTGAAAAGCAACTAGTGATTTCAGCTGCCTTAATGCTGGAGCTAGGGTTTCCACTCCACGCAGAGAAAAGGCTTCCTTTTCTTCTCCACTAGCTGGAGATATTTTTACCGATTCCCTTTGTAAATGCGAGCCGTGGAAACAGTCAGGCCTTATCAGGCATGAACGTCTTTGAGGTTTCCCCTAAGTAGAAAGGAAATCTCACGGTGCCTGGCGGAGCCTTGTTAGCCCGGCTTCTCTTGCTTCAATTAAGCGTGAGCAAGCTGTAAGGTGTCAGAGGCAGCTTCAGGTAAACAGCGTGCCGGATAATTCTGGAGGTCACTTCAGTGCTGTGCTTGGGAACTTGAGCAGAAAGCTGTGCTGAGAAGGGGTTTCTCGAGAAGTCATTTTGCTCCTGCCTGAGCTGCCCCAGCCCCAAAGTTTCTGGTCCTTTGGCAGCTGGAACAAAATGGGCACGTTGTGGGGTTGGAAATGAGGACCCGAGAATCCTCCAAAGCAGCCAAAGGAAGCCTAAGAAATGCGGCTGAAGGAATTGATTTTTTAGAGCAGAGATTTCATTGCGGTAGCTGAAATTTCACTCGTCAACGTGTTTGTTTTTTGCAGACCTCTCAGCTTGCAGTGCGTGGCTGCTGCTTTTCCAACAAGCGCTTGAGAGCAGAAGGGAACCAAATCCAACAGGTAACCCCTTGGGAGCGCTGCAGGAACGAGGTGCTATTCACTGGGGAAAAGGCTAGAGGATACGATTTATTTTTTTTGGTGTGTGTCCTCATTTAACTTATTTGATGACACGAGAGTTAAAAATAGTTTTTTTCACCTGTGCTGGAAAGCATTAGCACGGAAGCCCTAACTGCAGGGATGGAAGTGCTGCACCAAGGAGCTGAAGACAGCCATGGAGATGTGGAAGAAGAAGGGACATGCCTGTGTACTGCCCGAGGAAGGGGTAAAGCTGAGTTTCCGCCCCCCCCCAAGCATCCCCAAGGGGTGGTGTTGATGCCCCAAAACACACAGGAGGGCCAGGCAGTGTCTGTCTTTTGACCAGAGTCAACGTCAGGACAAAGTGTTGTAGAAATTGCTCACCCTCCTGTGGACAGGGGTCGGGCAGGGACATTGCAGCGTGCAGCTTTGCCTGCAAGTCCCACTCATCACGCACCAGGTTGTCTTCTGTGTAATCCTCCCTTCTGCCACCCGTGGCTGAATGATTTCATCACAGCGAGGCATTGTCCCCGGTAACGTGATGGGAGGCGACTGCCTGAGTGGCTTATGACAGAAAGTGAAAAGTATGGGGTAAATGCTGGAACAGATTGCATGCGGGGTTACAGAGTCTGCGTCCAAAAGGCTTGGGTTCAGAGTCTCTTCCTGAGCATCTCTGCCTAGCGTGGCTTTTCCTGGAGCTGACCATGCCCCAGCGTTGGAGAGGCGAATGGCCAGGCTGCTGCAGTTCCCTTCAGCCCTATTTTTCACCCTATTTTTCATGAGTTTTGTAGTATTGCTGCTGGAGATCAGGAAGTATAAAAGTGAAACTCTGTCTTCTCTTATAAAACCAGAAGTAAATGCATAACAGCTTAATTGAAATTACTGACTTCCCCAGACAAGCTGGATGTAACTAGATCTACAGTGATCTGGTTAATGCAAAAAAATGGCTTGTGATAGGGCACGGATGAAGGCACTGAGGACGGAGTGGCGAGACAGCCTACCTCCGTGGGGAAAGAAGAACGTGTAAATTTGTGGCTGACACAAGAAGGATAACTTGAGTAAAACCAAAATCTGGTAGCTTGACCCTACGGCAGGAACAGGAGGGGACAAGGGATTGGCTTAAACTGCACAGTCGCTGGAGTTTTGGTTCTTTGTAGAGCTTGTTGAGCAGCTCCCTGATGTTCCAGACCTTCAGCTGAAGGCTCAGGATGAACTACAAAGTTGAAGATGAAAAGAAGTCATTTAAGAAGGTAATTGAAAGCACAACAAATCCATTGAGCTGAGGGGCTGAGGTGTTTTGTCCTTGAATTCAGCTGGAAACCCTTTACCATTTGAAGGACAAGCTATAGGAAAGGAGGACTACCTAAAAAGCATCTGGAGAGGGGCTTCAGGTGCCCTTCTCCCTATTTATACTTATTAGAGATGAAATTGAAGTGCAAAGTGATTGAATTGTGCGTATAAAGAAGAGCTTCCACAAACAAGAAAACATAAGCAATGTGGGAAGGAACAGAACTGCAAAGAGAACGAGAGGAGCGAAACCGAACAGGATGCCAAGCTGCAAAAGACATTTCAACAGCACCTAATTAAAACTGTTCGCATTTGCAACAGACAGAAGGTAAAGACATTCACTAGGAAACAGAAGAAAGGGAAAAAAAAATAAAAGGAGTTATTTAGTCAATCACAGGAGATTCTGGAAAAATAACAAGCTCGAGGAAAGGCCGGTTGCAGAACGTGAAATGCGTTGAGAGTTCGGGGGTTATTTCTATTTGTCTTACAGCAGAGCCGAGAGACTCCAGCTGGTAGTAATGAAAAAAATCAGATCACATAGCAACCAGCCCGGGACTGGGAAATCAACCCAGTTCTCCCAGGTCCTGCTCCACTGCCTTAATCATGAGATTATCTGCCAGCTTCTTTTGTTAATTGATGAATCTTAATCTTTTGGCTTTAGAAGCCATAGGCACAGCCGCACTGGTGACGCTGAAAATCCAGCATGATGCCTTTGGTAACAGGAGGAGCTAATAACAATTTTTCTCCCATGGCACCTTTCAAAACCTGATGTGTTCACCACTGGTTTGCCTGGTTTCAGACGTGTGGCAGAGCAGAAGCACCTTAAAAGTGGAATAATCATGACAAATGAGTCCTCAGTCATCTTTCAAAGAGAACAAATCAAATCTTTGCTGGTGTGACAAAAACACAGAAGATGAAAAAGCAAGATGAAGAAGCTACACTGTGCTTTGCTTGTCTGTCTGAGCAAAATCATTTTAATAATTGGCAAATATGGAATGAAAAATAACAAATAACATTTGAAAGGGAAAAGACTCTAGTGTAGCATGGCTGAGAATGAAAACAGGAAGGTTTTTTTTCCTTCTTGTGGTGGAGCCTCCGCTTTCAGGAAGAGCTGGCTAGGTGAGAACTGAGCTTTCTTGCTGGAGAGAGGCTGATTTATGTGTACATGAGAAATCTCGCTGTTCCCAGATAAGATACCTAAGTGCTTCGTTAACGATGACTGATGAAGAAGCGGACAGAGCTGTAAGAAACAGCTCTTCATTAAAGAAACCAGGAGCTGTCAGAGGCCTTTGGTAACCAGTCTAGATGCTGTCTGAGATCTGGTCGTCCTCTCCTTGTCCACCCATGATGCTACGTGGAGATGCCATAAATCATGTCTACAGTCGTGAAGAAATAACATCAGACCACAGGTTAAGCAATCCCATGCTGGGAGGATGTTCATTTTTCCCCTCTGCCTGGATAGGTCTAAAATAATGAGCCCTGCCTTGATGGATGGCAGCTGGCAGGGGTGTCTTATCCCCCCTAAATTCCCAGAGCAGGGGGTGCCAAGGGGCTGGAAGTCCTTCTCAGGCCAGTCCTAGTCACTCTCTTGCTTTGGCATGCTTGTGATCTGTTTGTGGCAGCCAAGGCCAGGCAGAAGTTGTGCCCCAGCCCTGGCACAGCCATTTAGTGCTGGGCACTCAGCTGTGTGCTCTTGCTGACCACGGTAGGAGCACCTGACACAAGAAATCCACTTCTAAACGAGACAAAAAAGCATAAAAGCCAGTCTCTTTCTTTCTAAGCTTCTTTTGCATGAAATATCTTGAGGCAGAGAAATGAGTGGTGTCGCAGGGAGACAAGTGGCCCAGGCATGTGGCTGCAGTGAACATCCCCTCAATATCATCATTTTTGCAGGGGGAAGAGCAGAATCCCCCCCCCCCCCCCAGACCGCCTCCTCCTCTGGGAAGTAACTGATGAGCCTGGCAGCCTCTGAACAAATATTTCCAATGCAGAGAATTCACTTGTCAACTTGGAGGAGCCCCGAGAGGAAATTTCCAAAGCAAATCTGTCGGAGATAATGACACCGCGCGAGGAAGCCCTCCTTAGGAGGAATGTCTTCGGAAGATGTGGTGTGTCTGAAAATACCATCCTTCTGCATGTTGCAGTTGATGAGCTAAAATTCAAGCAACCGAGGCTGAGTTTTTAACCTGTGAGCTGTAACAAATGAAGCACAAGGAGGAGGTGATTCACTTTTTCACCTTCCCTGATGCTTCCTTGGTCAGCCAGATATATATATTTTTTTCCAGATCAGAAACTCCCTTTAGTACGGAGATAACTCACTGTGTTCTGCCTCGTCTGGGTTACAAAGCAGGGATTTTCTGTGCATCTGGATGTTTGTGTAATTGCCTAACAGAGTGAAACCCCATCTCAGCTGAAACCTCTTAGCTCCGCTGCAAGATAAAAACCAATTAACAGTAACCGTAACCAGAAACATTTTTAGTGTGAGGACAGGCACAGAATGGCAAATAGATACAACAACAAATCTGTTTTTGCCTTGTACTTTGCTGTTTGCAATCAATGGGTCATTAATTTTTATGTGGCTACCATGTACTTATAAGCAGTTTGGGAATCTTGGAGTTATTACGGATGACAGGGGCTTTGATTATGTTGGCTGCTCTGCGTTGCCGTGATCCTTTGGTTTAAAAGTCACCCCAAAGGACACAGCAGGCAGAATCATGCACCAGGAAAGACCTGGTACCCAGAGGAAACATGCCCGCAGGCTGCGCCCTGTTCCCTGCTCATGCTGGTTGAATCTCTCAAGTACGTTTCATCAAAATGGGGCTGGATTTGTAAAGCCATCACCCCTCTGAAAGCTCATCAGCATGCATGCTTAGTAGGTGTTATTCAGCTCGTTCTTCTAAGTAAGTGGTATTTTATCCTGTCAAATATGAAATTGGCTCAGGTCAGAAACTTTGTGCTGAGCTAGACAATCTTTGCAGTTTTCAGTAATTAAATCTGGGACAGATAACTGATAGATTCTTCAGCTGAGCAAGAATAACTATTTTAACCTCTTTTTCTATGTGTTTTTGATTATTTTATATTTTCTAATTCATTAGCTCAATTTTCAGTTCTCTGGGAAGGAAAAAAACCTGTAAAATACGTAGGGCAATTTAAATTTTACTTGGCGAGTTGATTGCTTTGTATAAAGTAACGTTTACTTTCTGCAAAGTCACGGAGGCATCTGTACAGGATATATGCGTAAAACCATGTGAATAATGCTAGTTGGACTCAAGCAAGTGATGCTTTTTTAATCTGAATAATTGCAGAGTTTCCAGTAAGGAAATACAGAGACATCAAGGATGAGATTGCCTGTTATCACACTCTGCACTGGAGCAGTGCTTCAGCTTTCAGATATCTTAAGCTCTCTCTCCTGGTTTGTTTTGTGTTAGTCTGTGTCTTGAGATAATCTAGCAGTGATTACCTGTTTAGTTTTATTATATTCTGTTCCCTTATGCACTCGTTCAGGACTTCATTTGCTCCCATCTTGCAGACAATTTTAAAGGTTAGGCTTGCTTTTCCATATGAAGCCTAGCTGCCTCTGTTGCAGGTAAGTGTTTTGTGATATCTCCCAGGTGTAAGAACACCATACGGCATGTTACACTTCAGATCAGAAAGGCTGACAAATGCAAATCAAACCAGACCCTCAGTGTCTCATAGGTTAGAGGGGTTTTGCTGAGACACTTGTACATTTAATACGTAGCTGCGTGTCCTGCTCGGCCCATCAGTAGCATGCTGTGGGCAGTACAAAGGCATTATGCTGGAGCCATTCAGCCTGGCAAGCCGTGATGCCGGCACAAATCTTGCCAGTGCTGCCACAGCCACCTCGTGCCCGTGGGACAGTACAGACTCAGCTCCCTGTCGGTGAAGGCAAAATAAATAAATAAATAAATAAATAAGATGAAGCTTCTCTGCTGCCCTGAGTGTGCCTAGTCCCACAAAAACATCTCTTTCATGGGTGACGACAGAGAGCAGTGGCTGAAAAACAGCCAGCTGGGGCTCAATAGCTGCCTATCAGCAAGGGATTTTTATGTCTTGACTCTTCCAAATGGGAGCCAAATGAAAAGGCATTCCTACCAATGTGCAAAGACGGACACCTCGGTCATTGAGCAACCTGGTCTGGTGGAACATGTCCCTGCTCATGGCAGTGGGGTCGGAAGGTGATGATCTTTAAGGTCCTTTCCAATCCAAACCGTTCTGTGATTCTATGATCCCAGCTGTGGCCAAAATATTCAAGGCAGATAGATTCTCGCCCTTGAACAATGTGACCTTTGTGAGGATGGTCCTGCAAGTGGGTGCACAGACCCCAACAGAGATGTGAGAGAGATCTGTTGTGGTGGAAACCGACAGTGTCAACCAGTCAAGCTGTGGTCCAACAGTTAATCTATTGAGAGTTTGCAGAGATAGGAGAAGAGAAAGCAGGTGTTCCTATAGATTTCTGTTTTTCCTCCTTGCTTCTTTTTAAAAAGGATAAATCTCTGCTGTGCAAGTTTCCCGACAGCTGAATGCAAGCAGAAGACAGCCTGTCTTATCTCCATTTGCCCCCTTCTGTGCAAACACTTCAGTTGCTTCCCTGCAAATTCAATGTTTCTCCAACTACTGACGTGCTCCTCTTCCGCACACTGCAATTATGAACCAACGTGCTGATGTTTAAGTAAAATGTTTTGTTTTTAAATGTGCGACATCCGAATTTACAAAAAATAAATAAAAAATCCACCTTCCTCCCCAAATTCTCTCTGATGGTAATTATAGAAATCTCAGCTCTCCAGCAGAAGTGTCAGTCAACGGAGAGTTCAGCTCCTTTTCTCTCTTCAGAGACCGAAGCTCTGGAAAAATATGCTGGGGATGGTGTATACAACTGGGAGGTGTGGCAGGTACGTGCTGGAGGGGAATGCTGAGAGTTTGGAAATGCAAACAGACTTGGGGGGCTGCCTGTCCCCTTCCTCCCACCACACCTAGAATATTGCTGGGTATTCATTTTTAAATCATCTAACGCTATGCTGTCAAGGCACGCGTTGTTTTCACAGAGTTGGCACCCGAAGTTATTTTTTTCCAGCTCCATTTAGAGAAGGGTAACAAACGTTCTGGGTTTGCTCTGAAATCATTACAGGAGGAGTTCCCGGTTTATAAATCACGGTCGCTCCTGCAATGAAAGCACAGCTCTTCTGTCAGTGTCAGCTCCATGGTGTTTCTGGCTGCTAGGACGAGGTCCCAGACTCTGTCCCCAGCATGACGGAGGCTAAGGGTATATTTGCAAAGTCACTTCAGGGAGCGACTTTTTATTAGGGATTCTTATTTACTTATTGCACTCCCTTATTGCACAAGAAAGCTGGAGGCTTTTTTTTTATTATTCTAATGCATTTTAGAGGCAATCTGACATTTTCTAATGGCTCTCAGGTATATATAAATCAGCCTGTTCCTTGTCTGCATTTTCCAAAATAATACTGGAAAATTATTTGGGTTCCTGCTTTTTTAGGACAATCATTATTCTCACTTTTTTCCAGGTTGACCTATAAATGTCCATATGCTGCAGGATATTTGCAGTAGGTGTAGGTTCCTTTGGAGACAGTCTTGTGTGGGAGACAATATGACAGCTCATCTGCATAGCACAGGCATCATACCCCTGACTTGATTTAGCAAAGAGTCCTGGATCTGGAGGCTTCTCCCCTGCAGCCCGTATATTTAGGGGATTGCTCATATACACACAATGCACTCGCACTCTCTCGCACAGTCATTCCTCCATTATCCGTGGGCAGTGCAGGTGGTTTGCGCAGAAATCACGGCACGCAGCAGGCGTGGCTCACACCCTGCTCGGGGGCATTATTTCTGGGCTTGCTGGTGGTGGATCCCCCCCGTGCCTCCAGACAACCTGCGTTATTAAATGGGTGTTAACAGTCTGCTCCTCCTGTGACAGCGTGGTGCTGTCCCCTGTTGTGTTTTTTGGTGGCTAGTGTGACCCCAGTGTGCATACGCTGCTCTTTGGCTTCCTCGGCCCTGCTGGCTGAGTGGTTGTGTGAGGAGGGGGACATCGAGGCTGTGCAGGGCAGACCGAGGAGAGTCAGCAGTTTGATTATCTTTTACCGTCAGGATTCGTGGGCTTGCGTACTGATGGGACAGTTGTCCTGGGTGTCAGTCGTGCTGTGGCTGCAGAAGGGCACGGGTCTCTGTGTGCCAGTCACACTGCTCTCCGGCTGTGCCAGGCCCACCGGGGCGATGAGGGGTGGGATATGGGCTGTCACTGTGTCAGGCGATGGCAGTGTGACAGGCCAGGGGACAGGGGTGGTCTCAGTGTGACAGGCACACTGTGGGTTGGAGCAGGGGTTGTTCTGTGGCTGTGTTGGTCACACAGGTGTGTGTGATGGGGACTGATCTTGGGGGCTTGGTCACAGCAAGTGATGAGGCTGGTCCCTGCCTGTGTCAGTCATACTGCGGGTGTGATGGGGCTGGTGGTCCTCTGCCAGTGACAGTCCCTGGGGGTGTGATGGGGCTGGTGCTAGGCTGTGACAGTCCCTGGGGGTGTGACAGGGGCAGTGCTCTGCCTATTATAGTCCCTGGGGGTGTGACAGGGGTGATACCAGGCTGTGACAGTCACACTGAGGGTGTGACGGGGTAGTGCTCTGCTTGTGACAGTCCCTGGAGGTGTGATGGGGCTGGTCCTACGCCTGCATCAGTCACACTGGGGGTGTGATGGGGCTGGTCCCCTGCCAGTGACAGTCACACTGGGGGTGTGACAAGGGCAGTGCTCTGCTTGTGACAGTTCCTGGGGGTGTGATGGGGCTGGTCCTTTGCCTATGACAGTCCCTGGGGGTGTGACAGGGGCTGGTGCCAGGCTGTGACAGTCACAGTGGGGGTGTGACAGGGGTAGTGACACTACCCCTTGTGACAATCCCTGGGGGTGTGACAAGGGGAGTGCTCTGCCTGTGACAGTCTCTGGGGGTGTGACAGGGGCAGTGCTCTGCCTGTGACTGTCACACCGGGGCTGTGACGAGGCTGGTGCTGGCTGTATCAGTCAAACTGAGGGAGTAACAGGGGCCGGTCTCCGGGTGTCAGTCACGCTCGGGGAGTGACGGGGGCTGCTCCGTGGCCGTGCCACTGGCACCGACGGTGTGACAGAGCCGGCCCCGGCCGTGCCAGTCACCGGGGGGTGTGCCAGGGGCCGGACCCCGGCCACGGCCGTCCCTCCGGCGGTGTGAGGGGGCGGGCAGCCGGGAGGAGTCTATCCCCTCCTTCACCACGATTGGTGCAGCGCGCTGCCAGTCACGGATCTCCGCTCGGCGATTGGTGAACAGAGCCGTCCGTCAGGCAGCAAGGCGGGGCCTCGCACGTCAGCGGCGGGCAGCTGCCGGGGGCTGCCGATGGTCCCGGCAGAAGATGGCGGCCGCCGGCCGGCCCGGGCCCTGAGCAGCGCCGCGCCCGCTCCGCCCGCGGGGCCGAGGCCGCCGGGGGGCAGCGCCCGGCCCGGGCCGCACGGTGAGGGGCAGGGGCGGGCAGTGCGGGCATCCCCCGGGCCGGAGGGGCGAGAGGGGGGCGGTGGGACGGGATGGGGGTCCGGGGGGCCAGGGGGGGCCAGGGGCCGGCTCGCTGCGGGCCGGGCGGAGCGCCTCAGGCCCTGCGCCTTTTTGGGCCAAAAAACTTGCGGAGAGGGTACGGCTGTCTGGGCAGCGCTAAAAATAGGCGTCTGGCGCTTAATCCGGTACTCCTGGAGAAATCCCCCGGTGCTGAATGGCTGCTTGGGTAGGTAGCAAAGGCGCTCCTGGAGCAGCCTCCTAACCCAGGAGCTGTTACCACAAGAGCAAATAAGCGCAGCTCAAGGGTATCGAGATAACCGCTCGGCGGGTGCAGGGCTCTCCTCGGACCTCTTTGTGTTTGCATTTTCTGGGTTTTCGCAGCTAAACGTGTAAGTACACGGGACACGGGCTGATAACAGCTATATGATTCATCCCCCCTAAAGCCCCAGCCCAGAGGGGTGTCCTTGCACATGCACCGTCTGCACGGCACCGCGGAGGGCTCCTGCGTGCCCAGAACTTGATCGGAGTTGTCAGGAGTTGAGCTGGGGATGTTAGCTAAGTCAGATGAATTTTGCATAGAGGTTTGCTGACAGTCCAGATCAATACGTGCAAAGGGAAAGGGAAGTTTGAGAACCCGGAGCACGCCCGAAAGGCTGTGACTTGCCTAGCAGGCTTTTTGCAGTCCTCACCTAGTTTCCTCCAGCTAGTTGTACCCTGGTGTTTACAGCGTGACTCCGGATTTTGTAACAGTACCTGACGTTGGCTGTAGTTAGGAGTTGTTTTCTAGTTAGGAGTTGTTTTCTCAACATGTTCGCTTATCTGAATGCCTTGTTTATGGGATGATAGTTGTCTGGGACCCCAAGACCTGGAAGGCCCTGGATTGCTTTGCAGAAAAGCCTTATGTGTCTTTAGATGGCTAGAGATAGTGGAATGATTCCTTGCGCTGGGTCATTTGAGAGAGGACAGCATCAGATCCTGAACCTTCCTTGAACTGTGCTCAGCAGGATACTGTCGGAGCGTTGGCTGTGCTTGTTCCCTTTCTGTAGCTGTAGCATGTGTTATAACCAGCTCTGGGAGGAGAGAGCTGCCCCCTTCCCCTTGATTAGGGCTTATTTTGCCGTGCTGCAATAAATCATCGAGGCTGATGGAAAATGCTTGGAATGTAGAATTTAATGAAATCACGTGCTCGTAAGTACAACGTATGAAGTAGGAGGCAAGCTATGTTTCAAATACCTCATTATTAGGAGTAAAATTTAAAAAATACACAGAACTTGATAAAGCCAACTATATTAGTCTGAAAACCAACATGCATGTGATAAGATCTCTGAACTTCATTTTTCATTTTGTTCTTTTTATTTAGGTTAAAAAGGTTAGCAGAGTGGCCTGCTCTTCATTACTGAAAGCAAGAGGCTAGTGTGGGGACTGTGCTCATGATTTGCATGAGTGTATTGACACTTATGTGGGTGCAAGTCTTGGGGTGTGTAAATGCTGGCTGTGTTACCCTGACATAGAAGCCCTTTTCTGTCTTGTCTCAGAGCAACAACAGGAAAAAGTATAGTGAATAGAGTTGTCCTGGGTCCTCGGTCTAACCCGTGAGTTACCATTTGGAGTGTTCTGTGTTGTGTATTACTCCTAAAGTATTTTGAACTAAATTGACATCTTAAATCCTAACTTTGCCTGGCAGATAATGAAATTCTTGTTTATTTTCTAAGGAATCTGACCTGGAAGAAGCCAGCCATGAAAGGTCACGGGAATTTGTACTGCCTGTCTCCACAATTACTAGCAAGTAAGCACTCTGTGATTCTGTAGGCTGGAGGTGGACTTGGTTTCTGTTAGTGACAATTCTCACACAGGTGGGGAACACTTGGGTGATTCCAGACAGCCCTCAGAGTTGGTGGGCTGCAAATCCAGCCTCCAGCTGGAGGTGGAGGAAAATTACTCACCACCATCTTACTCCTAGGTGCATTCCTGCTGGACCATCGATTTGAGAAGAAGTTCATATAGAACTGCAGTCTGAAGAAGAGGAGACCTTTAAAACTTGCCACCAGAAACAGAATTCAGCCACCCCTGGGGTTTTTGACACCTCCAGTACCAACTTAGACCTGCAGCGTGAAGATAAAGATTTAGAGCGCCGTTCCTCTGAACGCTCAGAGGAACCTCAAGGAGGGAGAAGCAAGGATGATGCAAGCATCATTCTTATTAATGCTTTTGGGGAGGAGGACCTGGAACCCATCTCTAGAGATGCTTTGACTTACAGGAGAAAGCAATTCAATGCCTCTTTCCAGGATGCAAGTGAGTTGCAGGAACCCAAGCAGATTCACCTTGTGGAAAACCCATATCGATGTTGGTAGCAAGCAGTTCTTCCTTACTGCAAATTTACAAATGCACATATTCATTGTAGTGTCAGGCCACATGAGTGTCCAGGGTGTGACAAGGGTTTCATTGGCACGGCTAGTATCTGGAGGCAGCTATTCAATGTGCACAAGATAGAGCATCCAAAGATTTTAGGAAGTGGTGTGGCTGGGAACCCTTGGTCTCAAGTACACAGGACCCAGGAGGATGAGGCCAGTGTCTATCAGCAATATTCAGATGACCGTAAACCTGGAGAAGAATGTAAACCATACAGAAAATTGCCCCAATGTGTGGCAAAGGTTTCCATGAACCTAACGTGCTTTCCAAGCACAAGGTGATCTACTGGCAAGAGAAGCCTTACAAATGTCAGGCGTGTGGGAAGTCCTTTGTCCAACTACTCAGGTTGAAACAACACCATAAAATCACTTAGGGGAGCGCTTCTTGTATTGCAAGGAGTGTAGAGGGCCGTCCACCTGGCTGGCATCACTCCAGTACCACCATACTGGAGGAAGCCCTACTTGAGTGCTTACTGCTCTTGAGACTGCACTGAGTCAGGTTCTCTGAGGAGGAGTGAGTGTATGCACAAAAGGAAAACACCGTAGCTTCCACAACACCATGCACTGCTGGCTTTCTGTTTTTCTTCTGATCTAAGTGGAATTTGTCCTCTGAAAAGTTCTGCTCATAAATACCTGTGCAAAAAGGTCTGTCCCCAGTTGCCATCTCTGAGAGTGGCCAGTGTAACTGTAACTCGATGACTGAATGTTCTGCAGAGACTCCGTGGTCCCTTCAAGGGAGACCAGTGTTTGCTGGCATTATTGCCATTCTGTGGCACCTGTGGGAGGAAGTGCTTCCACTGCCATTGTGTCAGGTTGAAGTCAAAACAGATGTGCAGTTGTGGGATGTGATCAGCGCTAGCTAGACTCATCTGGGGCACCTCTGCTTGTAAGACTGACCCGTTAAATTAGAGCTTTTGTGCATGCGTGGTCTCCAAGTTGTGGTGCTCTCTGGCTTGTCACCACCCTCCGATGCTGGTTTTGCAGAAGTCTCGCTGGTAGGCTGCACAGCCCGCTTGGCCAGAACCACTCATCATCCCTTCTTTCCATGCATCCCCTCATGTTTTAATGTGTCAGTTGTAAGAACACGTGATTTGTGTGCATATCGGTTTTAGGTTTTGAACAGAAAATGACCGTTTATCACCTGCACCCCACACAGACATGCTTGCTGTTGGTCCCATACATGCTTTTGTATTGCTAGAGTTTTCCTAATGAATACTGATGAATGAAGGGATGTGTTAGGGACAGTGAAGAGGCACGTGACTTTGTGTGTCGTGGGTCTAGGTGGAAGAAAGTCTTTGCTGTGCCCAACTGCTGCATTACAATAAGAAATGTCAAAGATTTTAAATTCAGAAAAAATGCTTGTTTAAAAAAAAACTCGTGAGTTTTTTCCTAGTTTGTGAGAGTTGAAATGACAGCTCTTTCTCTGCAAGATTCTCACAGCAAAACTTAAATGCCATATTTCCATGCTAATAATGTACACTCCTGTTTGGTTTTAACTTCATCTCTCCATTTGCTGTTATTTGTAGATACCCATTTTGAAAACCTGTGAGCTTTGTTAAGAAGATCCACCAAGACAGCTGTCCAATGTTCAACATAACTGCAATGCTGAAAGCAGGAGCAATCTCTGCAAAGTTACGCAGTGATGCTGGAGAGTGATGATGACTGCAGGAAGCACCGCACCGGTCAGTATAACTGGGGGAGGAATGCAGAGTGCTGGGGGACTGGGTCAGGGACCGCTGGGTGTAGTGGAAGAGAAGCTGTTGGGAGGTTAATGATGGGGCTTCATGGGGACTGCAGTTTGGACTCCTTGTGTTGAACAATTAGTCTAATGATGCTAATGCAAGAAAGGAGTTGTGGGAATGAAATGTGCAGACATGGAGTACGTACAGAGCTGCAGAAAAATGAGTAGAATTTGGGAAGTGGTGGTGGACAAATGGTGAAATTTTCTGCTTCAAATTGGTGGCTTATCAGCTGTGAAGGAGGGAGGAAAGGAATCTGAGAATGCCTGGGGACTACTGTTGTCCCGTGGCTTTGAAAAAGGTAGATGGGATCCTAGGATGTGTCAAACGACTGCCATTAAGAGTAAGGAAATAGTGCCTGGTAGTGGAAGGCCTGGTGAGACATCACAGAGAACTCCATGTGCAGATCTGGGTGTTCAGGCTGAAGAAAAAACTCATTCAAACAGGAAATGAGGCACAGAAGTCAGGGAGGTGGCCAGAGCCTTACGAGCACAGAGCCTGTTTCTTCTAACAAACCAAAGCCTGGAATCAAATCCAATTGCTGCTGAACTTCTGTGGAAAGATGAGCGGTTACCGTTGGCGGGGGGTAATCGTGAGCTCCCTGATAGCCGTGGGGCTGTTCCTCTGGCTGCTCTTGCAGCTCCAAGCAGCAAAGCCACACGGGGGGTACTTGGGGGGCACCCTGCCACCAGCTGCTGTGGGCCTGGGTACACTGTGACTGTGCTGCCAGCATGGGGCCAAGCCGAGCCCAGGCTTTGATGAGGAGCCCCACAGGTAGTGAGCAGGGCGGGGAAAAGTGCGGTGTTTTCATGTTGCCTTAATTTTTCTTTTTTTTTTTTTTTTTTTTCAAACCTGCATCATGATTTAAATATTTCCCCCCTGTGGAAACCAGACAGGCATGGTCAGGGAGCCTTATTAAGCCAAGCAGCGCCAGCCTGCTTTGAAAAGTTCTTCTTCGACAAAGGAAATAGCGAATCGGTGACTCAACTAGGGATCTGAAGGTGTGCCACTGGAGATGCTCGGCATCTTGTAGGGAGTGAGGAATAGTTCCTGTTTTCATGCAAGTAGTATTAAATTAGTGGGAACAGTTGAAGTTGGTGGGTGAGTTGAGCCGTTCTGTTCCAGGCAGTGACTAATGAAGACGACCAATTCAGGCTTGTTTTCTGCATCACAGTAGAAGAAAGCGCAGTTTGTGTCTCAAATGAAACCGGCCTTTCTGAGATGTGAATGAGACCTTTCACTTAAAGCACATTGCTATACTGCCTTTATAACTATTTAAGCATGCTGAAACTAAATAGCCAAGCTTTATATTTGTGTGCATGTCAGTACAGAATTGTATGCGTGCATACATATGTGCTTACGTGGATTTGTGGGGGTATATATGTGCTTGTGTTCAGGGAAGTCTTACCCAGACAAAAGCAGCCATGAGGAAGTGAAGAAGCAGTGGGAGTGCAGGGAATATGAAAAATGGGTGTTAAGGAGAAAGCGGGGGTCAGGGACAACCAAGGGAGTCATCAGGATGGGAAAAAATGTGCTTTCTGAGGTTAGATTAGCAATTCAATGCAAACACGTTTTTAAACCAGGTGATTGAAAGCTCCCTGTGGAGCTGCTGTCATCAGAGGCTGCTGGGACAAATCTAGAAAACCTTGCAAATCCACAGCTTGGTATGGCATAAATGAAAACATCTTCCTCACAAGAAAGTTTGTGACTCATGCATTTTGGACCAATTACCTTTGCATATATTCACATTCTCTGTTAGCAAGGTCAGTTTGCAAGAGGAGGCTGAATTGTGACAGAGGATTTAACCTTATTAAACATAGTCTGTGTGCATTCTACATGCTGAGTGTACATATTTTACATCTATAATAGTAGATGATTGTTTTTCTCCTTCCACATAAATGATTGCCTGTCCCATTCTTTTAATCAAAAAAAAATCTTTACTGTGTTAACTTTACCTTCTGTTAATACCAGAAAATCACTGTTGAAATGGGTCTTTTATTTTCAAGGGAGGACTGTAAGAAGAGCTGAGAATGAGATGGACTTACCGTGAAAGACTTGACTCTCTTGGCATACGCATCATCAACGAGCTGCAGGTGAACGCAGTGTACACATCAGAGGATGGATTTGAAGGTGGACTGGGGCTCTGAGAGTAACACTTGTGACACAAGTGAGAAGCAGTCAAATTATTCCAGAAAGACCACTGAGGAGGTGGGCCACAAACCTAACCTTCAGGAGGAGGTAGACATGAATTACTCAGAGACGTCCAGTCCTTGTTGCAACTCTGCTGGACTGCCAGGTAAGCAGGAGCTTCCAACAGAGTTGCAGAGTGAAGACAAGGAAACCTATGAGACCTGCTACCAGAAACGAGGTGAGAGCACAGCTGGGATATTTGTCCCCTCCAGTACCAACTTTGACCTGCAGTGTGAAGATAAAGATGCAGAGCGCTGTTCCTCCGAGCGCTCCAAGAAGCCACGGAGAAGAGCGCGTGGTGATAATGAAAATACCATTCTTGGTGGTGTGTTTGATGAGGATGTGGAACCCATCTCTGGAGAAGCTTTGCCATATCGGTGCAAGAAGTGTGGTGCCTCTTTCCAGGGTACGAGCGAGCTGCAGGAACATAAGCAAACTCACCTCGTGGAAAACTCCTATCGTTGTCCTGTCTGTGCCAAAGAGTTCTTCCGCGCAGCCAATTTGCGAATGCACAAGCTGATCCATTCTAGTGACAGGCCGCACAAATGTCCGGAGTGCGACAAGGGTTTCATTCGCACGGCTGATGTCTGGAGGCATCTACGCAACGTGCACAAGATAGAGCGCTCCATGGTGATTTTGGGAAATGGCATGGCTAGGAACCCCTGGTCGATTGTGCACCGTAACCAGCAGACTGTTGAGTACACCGACCAGCCTTGTGCAGAGAACCACAAGGCTGAGGAAGAAGACTGTAAGCCTTATGCCTGTCCGACGTGCGGCAAAGGTTTCGATAAGCCTAACCTGCTTTCCAAACACAAGGTGATCCACCGGCAAGAGAAGCCCTATAAGTGTCAGGAATGTGGCATGGCGTTTGTGCAGCTGCTCAGACTGAAAAGACACCAGCAGACTCACTCCGGGGAGCGCCCCTTCTACTGCGAGGAGTGCGGAGGGACGTTCACCCGGCTGGCATCGCTCCAGCGCCACCAGCGCATCCACACCGGGGAAAAACCCTACTCCTGCGACTACTGTGGTCACTCCTTCACTGAGTCAGGTACCCTCCGGAGGCACGAGCGCACGCACAAACTGGACAAATCGTAATTCTTAGTTCGTTTGTGGCTGCGGTCTCCTTTGGTTGCTTCTTAACCTGAACGAGGCCTGTTAAAGAGGCCTGGGGAAAGCACTCCACTGCATGCACTACAGCCAGTCTGGACCCACTTGAGCGAGGAGCTCAGGAACTTGTGCTGGTAGAGCTTGCACTTACTGGCTTTAAACTGTCTTTGCGTGAATAAATAGCTAAATTACCACTGAGTAACAAAATGTGAGACTTGTGAAGACTGAAATAGCTCACATGTGCTGGCACTGTGTCACCACTGTGAATCGGAGATGCGTCTGCTTGAGCTTTTTGCAAGGATGCATGGGCTATGAAACTTCTCTCTGCAGTCTTGGTCACTGGACAGATTGGCCCTGCCCTCTCGAGTGTGATGGCTCCTTGGCACTGGGTCTGGAGATCTGTTGTTGCAGGTCTTTGCTAAGCTGTAAGAGTCCATGATTGTCCTTGCATCCTCCTTGCATTCTGCGGAATTTTTCTTTCCATTATGTATTTTTATTTGGAGGGGAAGTATCATGTTGGTTATTTTTAAAAAAACAAACAAAAAACCTACCCACAAAACAGTTCCTTAATAAACTAAACACTTATCAGCTGTATTTCATAAATGTTTCGATCCAAGGGAGTACCAGTTCCTTATGCACCTTTGTGTTATTGGTTGAATGACCGTTAATAATGAAGAGAGTTCTATTTTCGTTACAACAGTGCATGTTCTTGGGGTGAGGGATTTGAATTCATTTATATTTATGATGGAACTGTGCACTCTGTATCTGTCCAGCTGAGTACTACAGTAGCAAAAGTTCGAGAACACAAAAATTGAAAGAGCAGGAGAAAGACCCAAATTAAGTCACCTTTGATACTTGTTGCATAGGAATCTTTTCCTAAACGTTATTTCCTAAACATTTTTGGACATAAGGAAGCTTCTCCTAACAAAACCATCGTTTTGTGCTGTGTCTGTGTACTACTCAAAGTGTGTGCTAGACTCTTCACCTTGATTTAGATTCAAATGATCAGTGAAGAACAATTTCCTTAGAAACTAGGCAGGCAGAGTCGAGCAGATGTTGCCAAATACCCCAGGACTATAAAGTTGAAAGAGGTATGTATTGACACGTTATGGCAGTGGGGTTTTTAACTTTGAAACGTAATTATGGCACTTAAAGTAGTCTATTGTTGAACACTTTGGTAGAAGCATCCAGTTTGTCCGTAAGTGACAGCCCAAATTTCCTTTCTGTGTCAGAAAGCTTTGCTTCCTTCCCCTGCCAGCTGCTGTAATTTCACTAGTTTCCATGTAATGCATCCTGCCTTTTCAGCAGGAGGCTGTGCAGCAGGGTGAAAGTAAAACTTCAGGGTGATATACCTTTGCATTTACTACCAGGCTATTTCATGTAAAGAACTGATGTGCCATTCGTTTGCATATTTCATGGACTAAAAATGACTGACGTTGCCCTGGATTTTGGTGCAGGTGTGAAGTCCAAGTTCCACGTTTCTGAACTTGGGCTACCTGTGATGCTGTTTGAGGGGTGCTGACTGTTTAGTTGAGCAGGAGAGTTACAGTCATGGTTTCTGCAGAGTAAACCACCACCCTCTGCAACACTTTAGCTTGATTGTGAACGGGAGACTAATTCTCCCAGTCTCACTAGTGGATCATTATAATTTCATTCCTCAAAGGAGTCTCCGGATAAGGGCTCTGATCTGCATTTCAGGTCTTAGGGATGTGTTATGCTGTCTCTGAAGTGATGTAACACAGATACCTGTGCTGGGATGGATCTGGACCCTGGGTACCATTTGCATTTACTACAGCTGCGAGAGAGACTTCTCCCACCTCCCCCCTGCAGGTAGTTCCAGTATCAAAGGGCTTTTCAGAGAGACTCTCAGCAAAGGGCCTTATCTGAGGGCTGCTTTGTCTCTGTAAGAGGAAAGATCTTCACACAGAGAAAGTTCTGGCTAAAAGGCAATAGTGGGTAAATGGTCTGCAGAGAGAGGTCTGTTCTGGAGGAACCACGCTGTTCGACATAATCTGGAGTGACCCAGAGAGAGGGAGGATAGCAAGGTGACAGAGCTACCCTAGAAGCTATCATGCACTCAGTTTGCACCCTCGTCCTCTAAACCCATTTTTAAGGTGTCAGCTACAGTCTCCCTTTTTCAGCATCCTCCTCTCCCTTGGGTATGCAGTACTCTTGCCGTAGGGGGGTTTAATATCCAATTAAGCTGCACCAGTATGCACACCTTTATGTTGTGTGACTGTTCTGCTTAGACAGCTGCTGTAATTAGGAACATCTAGTTATTCTGCTGATTGGGGTTAGCAATTGGTGGGATTTGTACCTGGAAAAGCGTAATGGTGAAAGTGTTTTGAACAAAGGCCTGTTTAATGGGAAAAGTAAATGGCTGGTAAAATGGAAACTACTAGGCTTAACTAAAAGGTTATTAAAAAGATACTTGCCTGGAAGGTTGACTTGGATGTGTGAAGAGAGTAATTAAAATGTACAATGGTTTCTGGGAAAAGTCTCTTGGACCCTCTTCAAAGAAACTTCCACAAACTCCTGCAGAAGCTACAGGAAATCCCTTGCAACCTAATTTAGCCCAGAGATCGTCACTTCTCCGGTTTACATTTTTAATATGAAGGTTTGGAAATCTCTCCCAGGCGCTGACCTGCTCTCAGTGTCAACGTGAGTTGCAGGTAGACTACAACAGGCATAGCCGGTCGCGATGGTGATCAAAATACACCTTGTCTGCCCTGCAGCCCCTGGCCAGTCCTTGCCCTCTGCAATGCTCTTTTCTTTGTTGACAAAGGTGTTGTGTGGTAAGGAGGCCTGTGCTTGTGGAGTGAAATCCAGCAGTGGCTTTATGCCTTTGCCAGCTCTTGAAGTGCATTCGGTACCAGGAGCAGCTGTGGCTGTAGGTGGGTGTCGCAGCCTCACACAAAGGAAAGGCAGCTGTAGTACAGTCTTCTGCTCCTCTGCGTGCCATCTTCCTCCTCTCACAGCTTGCCTTCGAGTGTGGAGGAGTCTGAAGCAGCAACCTTTGATGTAAGCAGGGAGCGCTAAGCAATCCATCATTTGTCAATTAATCTGAGCAAGGGGGATTGAAATCTCGGGAGCTGGCAGCTCTAATTTAACGTGAGGCTTCGTCACGTGATGATCTGCCTCTGATCTTGTCAAGTTCCTGGTGGCGTAAGGAGCCCCCACTGCGGCTTTCCCATTTGCAGACTGAAAACAAGCAGAGGCAGAGATCTCACCGACAGAACAGCAGATGAATAGCATTTCACTAGTATCATACGCTGGAAGCAGAAGGGAAAACTGGAGGTTTTATTGTGGAGACTCCAGTTGTGTTGGATACTCGAGAAGTCAAAAATTCATGCCTCTGTACAAGGTTAGAGCCATCTTAAAAGCAACCACTGAATGGGAAGTAGCCCGTGCAGCAGGTAGTATGGATCTCTGCAGGTTTACAGAGTGCATCCCCCCTGTAAATTCACCGTAGGGTGGCTGTGCCTCTGAAAGTTGCTTTCCAACGGAGAGTGTGCTAAAATTAATGTGCTTGTGCAGTTCACGTAATGGCTTTCCTCTTGTTTATCTGCCAGAAGAAAACATCGGCACCATCAACTCCCCTACGCAGTAAGGGTTTTATCTGAATTGTTGCTTGCACGCTTCAGGTCAGAAAGCAGGAGTTGGGTCCGTTTCTGCACAAGCCACCAGCACCCATCTTGTTGGCTGCAAGGACTCGTTAAGAAGCAAGTCCCTGGGCTCGGAGCCATGCACAGGTAACAGCAAGATAGTCTGGCTGTCGACTTGCCTGACCTTTCTTGAGGGACTTCTTGGGAAAATCGCTGGTATTTGTGTCTCAGTACTTGCATTTAAAAAGCTCTTGGGCCAGTTGTAGCTAGATTTCATATTTATACCTCACTTATTTAAGAAGTCTGGCTGTGCAAAACATTTTGCCCCAGGAAGCTGAAAAAAGGCAGCCTTTTTATGTTGAGTCTGGTGGTGCCGAGTGCAGTGGGCTGGGGATGTTTTTCACCCGTGGCAGTGTGCTTTGGGTGCTTCTCGGAGCGCTTTGGGGTTGGGGGATGCATTTCCTGAGCACAGAGATGGTTAGCTGGTCCTGTCTTCTCACTCACATCAGCTCCTGGTCACACTGCAGCATCGTGCAAGTACATTGGAAGTGGTACGTGGAGGAAGGTACGTGGGGAAGGCTTGTGCTTGTGGTCCCACAGGTGAAACCCCTGCTGAGACAAAGCTGCCTGCACACTGTCTGCAAAGCCTCCCTCCAGCCTTGTGCACCATATTCCGAAACTAGGGATACCTGCAGGCTTGAGCTGAGGCCCAGGAAGACATCTGTGAGTAGATGCAAGACCTCAGGTCCTGCTTCACTTCTGGCCGTGTGCAGATGCACACCCATTGCCTGCAGTTACAGACACTGAAATGTGCTGTGTCTCTACAAATACCCGGATTTGCTCAACGCCACTGCGGCACACGTGAGCTAAAGCACAAGAGATTTTGTTTTAGATGTGGCAAATGAGTAAATAGAGAGTATTTACTTTCCAGTGTATTCACTTGAGATATAACAGCAGCTTTAAAATAGCTCCAGGACTAGGGATTTTGTGTGAACACAAAGAGTATCCCCGATTTTAAGTACGTTATTTTCTTCTCTGTTCACATAGCATTACGCAGCATCCACTTTGTAATAGACAGTAATCGCTGCGAGACTGAAAGAAAAAACTGGGCTCCCCCCCCAAGGCTGGCCAGTCACTGGCAGTTAAAATACTTTCGTACTGCAAGCACGTTTATTCTAAGCATGTTTATGTATCAGTTGCAGATATATTTAAGTGCATTCAACAGCACAGCATGGCCAGGTGGTCTGGGACCAGGGCTCAGCTCTGCAGCAGGTTTTTACCACAGTGAAGGACAGAATAAAAAATCGTGGTGTTCTGCACAGCTCAGATGGTGCTTCCTCTTAGAGGGTGTGTAATATTGGCAGTGATGTTTTTCCAAAGCTCTGACCCACCAAGGAAGCAATGTCAAAGACCTCTGCTCCTCTCCAAACTGGAAATGAGGACAGTGCTTTTTAGATGTGCTTCCTGAAACTGATGTGCTTTCTTGGCCCAACTGAGATAGAAGACAAACAGCTCTGAGCAAGAAAAGGCCTGGCTTGACCTGTTTTATTCATACTCTTAGAAAGGAGAAGCAAATTTGGGGGGTTTTTAGCAACTTTCATTGGAGAACCTTGCTGAGTGCACTGTGCACTCTCCTGTCTTTTGATCTGACTTTCTTTTTAATTCACAGATAGCTGTAATTGCATTTTTGCTCCTCTATCCTTGAGGAAGAGTTTTAAGTGACTTCTCTGCCACATATTGTAAAGATTTTGCTGGCTGACTGGGTACAGGCCTGTAAAACATGACCAGCACCCCTAACAGCGGCAGTGTTTGGAGTCAGCATAGCATGCACCTTCCTTACTCTTCCAGACTAGATCCCAAACCCTTCCTAGAAGAGCCTCACACTGGAGGCTGGACGAGCTGAAGCACAGCACTACCGATGCTGGAGCAGCTTACACCCACTGTGGTTCTGGGTTTTATCCTTGTGGGGCAAGGGGCTGCTCATCCTAAAACCACAGTGAGCACTGTGTTCCTTTTCAGAAGGTTAAGCAGTCAGTCTTCTGTGCAGGAGACTAAAATCTTGGGATGGTCGAACTCGGGGAACGTCAGAAACTTCCCTATGCTGCTGTTGTCTCCTGCAAATGAACCTGGAACATGGAGTTCACATGAGAAGCATCCTGGACTTGGCTCCTGATGAGGCTGGCTCACGTGGGGCTTGCATCGGCACATGGTGAGCAGGCACTTAATAAACACCACTTTTTTCTTCTAGCTGATGAAACAGGTGGAAGGGGCTTTTTCTCACATGTGCCAGGCTCTGAGCCCTTCCAGTGAATAGCTGGGCAGAGGAATCTGGCTGGCAAAATGCTTTTTTTGTGTGTGTGTCACCAAACAGATAAACCAGTTGTTGACCACTAGATATCTCTGCCATCATCTGGACCACCCCTGGGTTCCAGCATCTGGGGAGGCAGCAATAGCTGCCAATTAATTATCAAAAGAGAAGGAATTAAAAAAGTCAAAAATGCTTCTTGCCCTTTTGTTCTTTACAACAGGCTGGTGAGAACAGGATGTTCCCAGCAGTAACTTTTAATTATTTCACCACTGCACATCTCTCTTATTCTGCAAGTTAGAAATGTCAGTTTAATTTTCTTTTAATTGCCTCAGCTCTCAGGTACTCGAGAAAAGCCATTTTTACCAACTGGCTGGTCCCTGTTCGTGGCCTGAGAGCAGCTCACTGCTGCGCAAACACTCAGAGCATTTCTGCTTTGGGAAGGGGCTGTCCTGGGAGGAGAGCGAAGAGCGTAAATGCCTTGCTTGTAATTACCTTATCCAGCGTGTCCTCGGTGAAAGGAAAGGGTTGTGGTTTGCAGTGCTCAGCTCGGGGGCAGCACAGATTTTGGGCTTCAGTGTGATTTTCTTCACCCATTTCTGCACGGAATTGAAACCTGGGACGTGGCCATCTCCAAACATGTTCCTGGAGCTGCTGCCTGGGCTCACTGCGGTGTCCTTGGTCCCACTGGCTGGCCAAGGTGGGGACGTGGTGGCTCCCCACGGCTGGGCTGGCTGCAGAGGCTCACCAGCAGCTCCAGTTTCCTGGCCACGCTGTAGGCCTTGATGATGGTGAAGGTCTGGCAGAAGATTTCACTTTTCTGGCATGGCACATCCCTGGGCGTTCCTCCTCTGGGCCATTGCACTTGGGTGCCAGGCCACATCTCTCACCGTGCTTCACCAGGCTATTCCCCAGGCTGCTGCGGTTGCTCTCCTCGGTTTCTCCCTCATCGGTGTTGCCATCCTCCTCTCCAGGCAGCACATGCTGGCTCCCCTTCTTCTCCAAGCTCCTCCTGGGCCAGGAGCTGGTGCCTTGCCATGCTCCACCTGTGCAGCAGGCACGGACATTGCTAAGGATCGCGGCTAGGAGCTGTTGCTGAGCAGAAGCTGGGGATGGTTTAAAAACCAGAGGGCAAGAGAGAGACACTGGAAGAGATCCGTGAAATGGGAGCCAGCCTCAGCTCATCACGGCGTCAGGAGCAGCATCGCTGGGGCCAGCGTGGTCCCCTGGTGAGCCGGCATTGCCGTGCCCCCTCCAGCCACACTGGGTGTTTTGGGGGGTCCCTCCCCATGCACAGCTCCCTGCCTAAGGCAGGCACGCTGCTACGGCCAGCTGAAAAGAACAACAACTATTGCAGAAGGAAAAGGTAACATTGATGAGCATCCTTTCCCTTTCAGCCCCTTGAAAGAAGGGCTGAGCATGTAGTCAGGGAAAAATACAGCAGCCTGTCCTCCCTGCTCCCGTCTGTGAGCAATGTGCTCCGGGCTCATTTCTAACTGCAGCAGAGCTTTGTGCTGAAGATGCAGCCAGAGAAAAAGCCTTGTGAGATGCCATATACTAAAAAAGCCCAATGCCTGCACCCTGGGTGGGAAAGCAGCAATTTAAGAAGACATCACAAGATCCCAGGGCTGTATCTCGCAGTTTACAATCCTGCAGCAAAACTGTTGTGGCTGTTCTGCTGGTGCAGCAGTGCTGCTTTGTTGTTTGTTTGCCTCTTCCTCCTCCTTGAAATCAGTTCCAGTCCCAGCCGTGGTCTGGGCTGCTTTCCCCAGCTTGTGGTTTGGGGATGGCAGAGGAGACGTACGGCCTTGCAGTGTTTTCCTGGTCTCTCCCTGGGGGAACCTAACTCAGCGTGTGTGAGGATGAAGCTGAAGTCTGTTTTGTGTGGCCCGCCTGCAACACTCACTTAAAACCTGCTCTCCTTTTCTCCTTATACGAAGCGGAGTTGTAGCAGTTGGGGCAAAGAAGAGTTTGGATGGGTGTCAGGGAAGGATCAGTGACAGCTTCAGGGTGCAGCTTCCCATTCGGAGGAGCCTGACGTGGTACAGGGAGCAGAGGAGCCCTGCTCTGCCTGTCAGCACAATGAGGCAGCGCCATTCTGTAAGGCAGGATATGCGGCAAGGAGCCAGGACCCGAAGTGCCGGGGGAGCTCCAGAGATGGGCTGAAGCCCTCATTCTGCAGCACACAGGTGAGAGCATTCGTTTATTTGTGAAGCCCTCCCTTTTCCCTTGTGGTCTGCTCTGAGATCTAGGTGTTTGCACTGATTACCAGCCTTAGGCTGTGGACAAAAAACGCATTGCATGCCTGGAGAGGAGCACAGAGAGGCAAGGGGAGCCCAAATAATACCTTGTCCCAGCTGATCCCGGGCACATGGAGGGCACAGAGGAGATGGGAACCAAAATTCCAGGCTCAGAGGGGCCACCCCAGGAGATCCCACTTACAAAGTGCACAGCTTAAATGCTTTTAAGAGGTATAGCTGGAAACCCAGTCCCTTCGCTATAGGTGAAGCTTCCAAACTGCAGGTAATTAATTACCCTGTTCTCCCTTTGAGGGCTTCTTTTGTTTTGTTTTTAGGCTGTAGGGACAATACGTAGACGCTCAAAAGTTTAAAATAAATCAGTGTCTCTTGTTTGGCTGTGAGTTACAAGGGAGGGAAAAAAAAAAAAAGAAAGAGAGAAAAAAGTCCAACACCTTTATCAGGCAGAGCGGGACAGAGGGGCTTGGTGGCACCCAGAGCATGGGTCACCAGGGCAGCACTCGGTGCTGGGGTCTCGCTCTGAGGAGGCTCAGGGCACTGATTTGTCTCCAAAGCAGCATTTATTTCATCCAGATCAATTTCTGAAATATTTTGGAAGCCATTTATTGCCCATAAAACAGGCTCTACAGTGACATTTCGCCACTGACCACCACAGGGTGACACCAGGCTGCAGGTACGCTACCCACCGGGGTGCTGGCGCTTTGCTTGACTCTGAAGATGTTTTATTTTTACTTTTCAGTGCAAAACCAGCACAAAGCGCTCCAGGTTAAAAAACCAACCCCCCCCCCCCCCCCCCCGGGAGGAGCAGCAGCACGGGTACCCGACCTGCAGGCATTTACCGGCGTGTCCTGGCCGGCAGCGGGCAGCAGGTGGCATTGTCGCCCTGCGAGAGCTGCGGGCTGCGCTGGCGGCTGGGGACAGGGGCGGTGTGACCCCCCCCTTGGCAGAAGCCGCAGCTGGGGACAGGGGCGATGTGACCCCCCCGCCTTGGTAGAAGCCACCAAGGCTCAAGCAGCGCTGGGGGCCGGTAGGGATGCTCCGTGGCCCCCCCGCTGCTCCATGTGGGGACCAGGGTGAGCAAGGGGGCAGCAGGGGCACCTCCTTTCTGCCTGTTCCCCCTCCCAACCCCCTTTCCTGCCCGCTCATCCACTTGAAGTAGGCCCAAAACAGCCCCAGGTGTCTTCCCAGCTGGATTTGGACAGCTGGGGAAACTGAGGCAGGGAGCACTATGCCTGGGAAAGGGCACTGGAGGCACCACGGGGCTGGTGTCCCCCACCCCGTGTCCCCCTCCCCGGGGCCACAGGGCACCCCCGAGCCGTACCCCAGGGACTTTGCGTGGCTGCGCTCCCTATCTGATGGGAAGCCAGCCAAAACCAAAGCGGTTTCTCCTCTTTTCTCCGAGCAACTCCGTCGCATCTTTTATCAGGCAGGGCTGCTGAGCTCAGGGAAATGGGAGCTGTCTGCGGCCGGGGCAGGATCCCGAGGAGCAGCTGTAGGATTTGCTCATTCCCCCGGGATAACAGCGTGCCTATGGCTGCATCGGTGGCACGGGGCCTCCCTGTGTGCAGGCAGCAGCTTCTGGGTGCCACCACCACCCGCTGCGGGCAACGGCAGCAGCCAGGGTGCCTGACCACTGGTGATGTGATGAAGAGGCCAGCTGGTGTTGGGAAATAATTTTTGAGCTGCTAGGAGCTTTTCTGTGGGTCCCCTTGGCTTCCTCATGGCTAAAACTTGTGCCATCTCAGCTTGGGGCCGCGCTATTCCCAGGGAGAGGGGCACTGAATGTGGGCTGTCCACTGCTCCCTGCTCACAAGTGCTTCAAAAAGTGGCATAAGGAACTGAAAAATAATTAATTTCTTCCAGCTGAGAGCTGCTGATCCAGCACTTCTGCTTTACAGCGGCTGCGAGATAAGAAGAAGACGCAGTGTGGCACTCATCATGGCCAGGTATCTCCTGATTAGTGCAATTCAGTGATAGCGGCTATGCACTCTCAGCAGGCTGGGGACACAGGTGGGGTTTAGCGAAGGGTGTGTGGGTCATGGAAAGGGGGCTGGCACCTTGCGGCTGCCCTGTCCCCAGCCCTGAGCTAAGGGACGTGGGCACTTCAGAAGGTGCTGGTTGTAGGATCAGGTCTGTGTGCCACATCTTGAGCCTTATTTCTTCCTCTTGGGAGAATTTGTGTGGCTCTGATTTCTTTTTTTTCTTGTTAGGCTGGGACTTCAGGCCCCCACCTTGGTGCTGAGGGACTGGTGCCTCTACCGGGGCAGTCCCAGAGTGGGGTCAGCACCAGCAGAACAGCCCCAGCACCCAGCAGTGAAATGTCCCAGCAGGGGAGGCTTTGCAGCAGGGACCCCCTGGGAAAAGGGCATCTCCAAACGGGGGAATTTGGGGGGGGATCAATGGGATGTTTGTATATCAGGCATGCAGAAAACAAGGCAGAGGGAAAGAGGCACAGCCCCACAGGTGAATGCATTGCTCATGGAGGCTGTGGATATCCCTGCGTTGCTGCTGTGTGTCCGAGGCTGATACCTCCATGAAGGTGCTCGAGTGGGAGAGATCAGACTGAGCGAGGAGGTCCTGAGCCAGGCTCTGAGTTGATGCCATGTGTGATTTCATGTGCTGTTCGTTTCATTTTTCATGCATTTTTAGCCCTTTGCCAAGACACTTGGCTCGGCAGCACCAGCGGCTGGGGTGCGGTGTGAAGGCACGAAGTGGCTGCGGGGTGCAGGGGCTGGAAGGTACAGGAAAAGCCATGGCTGGAAGTGGGGTGGAAGGAAACCCTGCTTTGGCATCGAGTGCAGAACTGAGCCAGATCCTTCACCGCTTGCTCTGTGTCCTGATCATGCACAAGTCCTGGAAAAAATCACAGAGAGGGGAAAACAATGAACCCACGAACGCACTGCATGCTGTCAGTGACCTTCCCTGCAGCAGAGATAAGGAATATGCAGGCTTTGCAGTCGGGGAAGGAGCCTGTTTCATCCCAGCAGCAGATGATGCCTATCTCCTGGACATTGCCTGTGCCACGTAAACCTGCTGGGGGCCAGATTGCTGCCAGCGTTATAAACCTCGATCGTTCTCTGGATGCCGGTAGGCCTTATCTCTTCCAAGGAGTCTTATTAACAGCGAGTGGACTTTGCCACCAGTATTGTGTTATAGAAACCTTCCTCAAGGTTCTTCACAGCCAAACAAACTGGGGAGGGTTTGAGAGGATGGAGGAAAGGAAAAACAAAGCGGTTTCTTCTAATGCCACCCTGGGTAGGCACTGCTCCGGGAGCAGCTGCAGCTTAGGCTCACACTGACCCCCTGCTTGCAGGGCTGTACCTTGGCAAAGGAGAACATCACGAGGGCCCTTCCTGGGTCTTTGATGAATTAATGTCCATCTCTGTGCTCCCAGGGAGTCATTCACTGGCGGCCTGGGAAGGGAAAGGTCTCCATTTCATGCCCCATCTGTGTGTGAGGACAGGGCGGCCCTGCAGCCTGCCCTCCCCATGCAGCTTCAGGAAAAAGCAGCACGTTTCTCTTGTGCTCGCTGCGTGGGATGGAGTGCTGCTTAAACCCGGCAGCGTGCACGGTACAGGGCGCTGAGGGACCACGGAGGGTCGTGGAGACGCCTCGGTCCCTCCAGGTGACCTCAAAGGCCTGGCGGGGAGGCCGGAGCCCTGAAGGCCTGTCAGGGAGGCTGTAGGCCCAGCAGCCATGCTCAGAGATCTGCAAAGCTTTGTGCTGCTCCGTCCCGTGTCCCCCTCAGCAGAGGGCACTGCATGTCCGTGCACAACCCTCCCGGCCACGAGGGGATGTCCTCTCCATGGCTGGAGCAGGCATGGACCAGCTCCCTGCCCAGCAGCCCTCTCCCCCTGCTCCCCAAGAGCCCCCGGCTCGGGGCGATGGAAAGCTCGGGGCCGGTGACGGGAAGGAGGAGGCGCCCGCTGCAGCGGCTGGCAAATTTAGATCAAACGGCAGGAAATCCGCTCTCGGCCGTGCAGGAGGGCCATGCTTGGAAAGCACTGGTCTGGCAGAAGGTCGTCCAAGACAAACAGGGAGCTGCCTGATGGGGCGGCCCGGCTGGCCAGCAGGATGGGCGAGCGCCGGGGAGCTGGGAAGGCGAAGCTGTAAAAGCAGCTCGGCTTCGTGCCTTGCTGCCGTCACTGCAGGTGGTCAGGGAGGAGCTCCTGCCCTGCCTGCCGTGTGCAGGATGGTGCCCCTGCCCATCGCCACCCCCTGAAGCGGTCTGCTGGGTTTTTTGTACGTCAGAACAAGATATTTGTCAGAGAGGCATCAGCGTGGGCCCCTGTGTCCTCCTTGGTGGGAGCCTGTGTTTGGGGACAGGCTTTGGGCTCTTCCTATGGGAATGTTTATGTACAGATGTAAAGCTAACCATCCCAAAGGGGAAGCCCGGAAGTATCTGCTCCCCAAAGTGAGCAGGCAGCCAGGAGCTACCTCTGTCTTTGCTGTATCACAGCCAGCTTTGATGCAGCAGTGACTTGTCCTCGGTGGAGGTCTCTTTGGCCACAGAGGCAGAGAACAGAGTCTCGTGAGTGCTCCTGGAGGCATGTCCTTCTGGCTTTCACAGGGCAGGGAGGGAGAGTGACAGAACTGGGGAGTGTTTCCTCTCCAGTGTCTGTGCTGGTTGAAACCTGGGCTTGTCCAAGCACTCCGGGAACCTGCCCGGGAGTTCACTTCTTCACTGAAACCTTATCAAGAGAGTGAAAGTGATCGTCCAGGCTTGCTGTCCTCAGGAGATAGCCTGCTTGGGGCTTTCCAACACGCTGCAGTCAGCGGCTGCCCTCTGACAGCAGTGAAGATAAAGGCTCCTGCTCAGGGAAGCTCCCTCCTCCTCCCCTTGAGGTTGGTGTGCTGTGGCATGGCCAGATGCCCAGTCTCCAGCAGAGGCAGCTGGGGCTCAGCTTGCTCCCTCCAGCTCCCTGCTGGACACAGGAAGGGGAGAGGAAGGGGAGAGGTCCTCAGGTGGGTCCAGCTGGCGGCCAGGAGGCTGCTCCAAACTGAGATAAGGGCCTGTGGCTGTGCCAGCCCACCAGATGGAAGCGGAGGTGAGCTCCAGCGAGCTCTGGACTGTGTCCGTCCTGCAGGAGCTGGGCTCGCCAGCTTGCCGTTGGGATGCAGCCTGGGAGGCTTTCCTCAGATGAAGTGTTGGGAAAAGTCCTTGGCTGCTGGGCTCACAGGGATTGCACAGCCCTCGGGCTGATGAATGTAGACGAGACCTCTGCTCGCCACTGGCAGTCAGCTGGTGTGAGTGCTTCCAGAAGGCAATTGTTCTGTGCCTTGCAAACAGGTTGGGGTTGGGTTATTTAGTGCCCGTCGGTCCCCTTAGGAGCCTGCCTCAGGGACCTTCCTTCTCAATTGTTAGCAGTCTTCCACCAACTTCCAGCACAAACGCATCCGCAGCCGGCTTTTTGCTCATTTGTTCTGGAGCCAGAGGCCAGTGCTGGCACAAACAGCCCTTCTCCCTGCCCGTGCTCCTCGATGTTGATTTGAAATAGTCTTTCTTTGGCCTTGGATTTCAGAGGGATGCGTTTCAAAACCAGAAATAAATGGGCTTGAAATATTTCCCATAATTTTTGCAAGATCTTGACCCTCTGATAGCAAGATTAGAGTAAAGATAACAAGAAAATCAGCATTCAGGCTAGAACCACTGTTGTTAAGTAGACAACCCAGCAAAGCCAGTACTTCTTGTTTACAATTGAACTCATGAATTTTTAGATATTAATGTATGAAGGATTGAGTAAACAACCATTGTGCCTCTAAGGAATGAGTCCCAGGCTGTCCTGAGCTGGAATACTTTGTACTTTCCTGATTGCCTTCCAAGAATTTCAAATTACTTTGTAGCAGAAAAACAAGCCTGCTTCACGAGACGTGTGCGAGCTTCTCGGGGCAGCCTTAATTCATCCGGGCTGTGATGTTTTTGGGGCAGAGCTGTGCATCAGGGCACGGGACGCTGAGCATGGAGGTAAGGTGAGGACGATGCATGGACAACAAACCGTAGCAGAGCCAGCCAGGATCTCCTTTCAGGAGTATCTGGGTTGCTCTCGGGCTTGGGTGCACAAGAGCAGCCCCAACGACCAGGTGACAGGGATGTGTGGCCACGGCATGTCCCCAGTGCCGTGCCGAGCTCTCCAGGAGGCTGCAGCCCGTGTTACGCACCCACAGGCTCTCCGGGCTTACCGGAGCATTTCTGAGCATGGTGACCCTGACCACAGGCTGTGGTGTGCTTGCAAATTGCCCCATGTTTCTGGGTTTCCTATGCGATTGCTCTTCAGGAGCAGCTAGCCCATTTTCTTCAACCAAAAATAATGCTTGGGATTGGAGACCAGAGTGATTTAATGTCCCTGCCCCTCCTGCACTGCCCCAGTGCCATTTGCTTAACGTTTGTACTCCTGTCAGTGCAGTCCTGTCCCAGCATCGTGGCCACGTTTTGGCAGAGTGGGCTTGACGGGTCCCTCGCTACCTGGGTCGTGCTTGGGTATGGTTTCAAAGTCAGCAGCCTGGAGCTGTGGAAAGAGTCATGAATTCGGGTTACCAAACCATCTGTTGGCTGCATTTTGAAAAGCAATTAAAGCAAAATTGTTTCCAGCCCTTCTGTTTGCAAGATGTAGTTTAAAGAGAGCTAGCCCAGCCAGGATTTGCCTGATCCTGCCACAGCTCCAAGTACCAGTTAATTTGCTCTGATACCTATGGTGTGAGGCGATGAAAGCCCCACCAAGGAAGCATGCAGGTAAGGGGCTGTTAGCAGAGAGGCTCCAATGGCATGAAACCCATGGAACCCGTTTTGGTTATTGTATTTATTGCTTTTAATCAGAAATCGTTAAATAGGTTAAAAAGTGTAGGGTGCAAGAACCCTTCTGTAGGGTGGAGGATGGCAGGGAGGGGACTGCATCGAGATGCCCCTACAGAGATGCCCTGGCCCCCATGGGACCCAGACCCTGCGTCCAGCATGTGGGAGTGGCTGCTCAGTGCTTCCCTGATCCCAAGCCCCTTGGCTTTACCTTCTCTTGGACACTGAAGCTGGTCCTCTGTGGGGACAGTTTGCCTTGGTGGCACTGGTGCCCAGCCTCTTGTGACTGCTCCTGCAGTGCTTTGGGTGCAAGACGGAGAGAAGAGGTGAGATCTGATGTTATGAGGTATTTTTTGGGCTGAAGAATTTCTTTTTTTCCATCAGGAGAAGGCAGCAGCCTCAGCGCTGGGCCTTGACGGATCGTGGGGTGGCCTGTGGGGTGGCACGGTGGTTGCTTGTGGTGTTGTGGGATCCCAGCATCACTAATGGGCATGACCAGCTGAACTTAGCCTGGGGAGAGGCTGTGTATCAAGGGGAAAATAACCTCAACAGGCTCACAGTGAGGCAGGAGAGGGAACTTTCTTGGCTGGCAGAGTGGGATGCTGCTTGGTTTGCAAGAAAAGAAGAAAAGAGCCCCGAGAACAGGGCCGAGCTGAGCCGGCTGCTTATGCAAGAGCTGGCAGCGGGGCCGGCCGCACCGAAAGCCAGCGGGTGCCAGCGGGGCGCGAGCGGCTCCGCGTCCTCCTGTTTGCTCAGCAGCTTTCGTGTGGCGGGGGAGCGGGGCGAGGGCGCGAGATTCCTGCACACTGAACTCCTCTGTTCCTCTCGGCGGGGTAAACAGGACACAAAACAAAGCCCCGAGCCAGCGCTCGCCTCCGAGGTAGTGCCCTGCCAGCCCCCCGGGGTACACGGCGGTGATGGGGCCGCGCTCGGCTCCTCCGGGGGGTTTCTGGATGCTGGTGCCGTGGATGGATGGATGAGGGTTGTCCAAGGGTGAGGAGCCAGCAGGAAAAAGGGGGGTGAAACACCCCAGAAAGCGTGGGCAGGGATTAGACAACCAGGCCAGCATGTAGGAGAGCTGAGGACGGGTGCTCCTGCCGTGAGCGCGGGCACCGTGCAGATGCTGACCAGGTTGGGTGCCCCCTACAAAGGGTTTCACCATGCCCCAGGGGGACCGAGCCCAATCCTATGTGCCATGGGGTGCAGCAGAGCGAGGAGGGAATGAACGCTGCCCCTCTCTGCAATGAGCTCCCTGCACGGGGTGTCACTGCTCTCGGAAAGCCGTGCTGCTTTATTTGCAATTCCCCCTCAGGAGTGGTTTCCAGGCTCCCTTGTCCCCATGCGCGATGCCTGTCAGTGACAGAGGGTGATGGGGCTGACCTCAGCCCTTTCCCAATGCAGTATTAGCTAATCCGGCTCCCCAGGGACGCAGCTGTGGGGCTGGGCCCCCGCCAGCCCGAGCCTGTGCCAGCTCCCCTGCATTTCCACAGAGCCACGATTGCACCACCGCAGCCTTGTGCAGGGCAAGGTGAGAAGGCAGGGAGCAAACACTCGCTCTTCCAAACACTTCTGAGAGTTTCCTTTCAAGAGGGGTTTGAACCAAAGGCTCCTGTAGCTACCTTGAAGTCACTCGGTAGGGGAAAAGCACTGGCCAAACGCAGGGCAGCAGCAAAGCTGGTGGAGAATGCTATTGCTGCTGCAGCAGCAGGATGGGAAGGTGTTTTGATGCCACACTCTGTCCTGCCTGTCCTCTCCGCAGGATGCTGTGGGTGCGTTATCCCCAGCGCCCTGCCCAGCCCTGCCGCGCTCCTCGCAGCGCCTCGTGCAGTGGCACCGCTGACTTCTGCCCCCCAAAGGAAGAGGTCTTCTGCTCTGAAAGCTGTTTTCCTTGCCGTGACCTGGGGGCTGCATGCCGTGCCCATAGAAACCTGTTGGAAATGCAGAGGTAGGAAGGGCAGGTGCTGCCTGATAAAAAGCTGGGCTGGGGTGGCCTTCGGGTTTCTCTTTTTGCTTGGAAATGGGAAGAAGGAGCCCGTGGATGGAGCTGAGCCTCTGGTGGAGCTGTACATGGGCTGGGGGGCATGGGGGGCTCTGGCTGTGCTGGTGTGGGGCAGGGGAAGGACATGAGGGGTTGTGGAGCAGCGTGCCCAGGCTGCAGGCAGCAGCAGGTGCTGCTCCTGCGGGTACCGAGCTCCTCCAGACCCATCGGGATCTCGGTGTGGGGAGCCAAACCCCAGGGCCACTTATCCAAACCTCTCAGCCTGGGGCTGGCGAGAGCCGGCTTTCTCATAGGATTCCCACCCTGGGCTTGATGGGTTGGAAATACTGCAAGAGCAGCCCTTTTTCTGTTTCCTCCCCCCCCCCCCCCCCCCCCCCCCCGCCCCAGTGTTTGTGTCTTCTTTCCACTTCCGTCCCTGGCCAAGGCGAGCGGTGCCAAGGCACAAGAGGCAGGCACACCCACGGGGGGCTGAGCACCCTGCACCCGTGGGAAAAGGGGGGGGGCAGAAGGAAAACCCCACGGCCGGCAGCAAGGAGGAGGTTTGCTGGCTGTCCCCGTGCTTGTCCCTACCTGGGCAGGGGTGTCCCTGCGGGGAGCGGGGTGGTGACCGCAGGATGCCAAACCACGGGGATGCAGCAAAGGATGCAGGAGCGTGCCGGGGGTCTGGTGGCTCAGCCCCCCCCTTCACCCCGCTTTGAGGCGCAATATGGTCACAAGCTGCGCTAGCAGGAAGGGATCAAGCACTCAAAAGCAGCGCGGGATCAAAGCTTTCTAAACACTCAGGGCATTTGGCCCGGGAGGTTTTGTTCCGTCTATTTATAGCAGTGGGGCCAACCGAGTTCAGAGTTGGAGGCAAACTTTTCCAAAGCTGGGGGACGTTTGGAGCGGGGAGGGGGGAAAGGGAGCTCGGCCAGGCCCGTCTCCAGCACGCGTTGACTCCTTCCCTTAGGTATGCGTTGCTCTCCATGACACACCAACAACAAGCCCGCATAGCAGCGCCTGGCCGAGGCTGCAGAGATTGAAGCAAAAATGTGAATTGGCTGGGAATGGGAACATGAAATAGAGAGTTTCCAAACAGCAAAGCCATGGCGTTTGAAAGTGAAAACGGTTTCCCTACCAGCATGTTTCTGCCCTCGGGTCAACATCCTTCAATTACGAATATGCTGGTATTGTTTTCCAGGGGAAAGCTGGTGATGATTTCAGGGGAAAAAAGAGAGAGAGGGCTTCCTGAAGCGTGTGCCATGCTTAGAAATGGAGGGGAGGGGTCTTCTAAATCTTCAAGGTGACACTTCAGTGGTGTAACCAAAGGACATGTTGTTTTTCTGTGCTACTCCCTGTAGACAAAGCCAAGCAAACAAACCCACGAGCCTTGATGTGAATTTGTGCCACGGTCACACCACTGCCCTTGCAGGGCACGCAGGCAGAAGCTGGGATTTTCTTGCATCCACCAAGTGAATGGTGCTAGCAATGTTTCACAGAGAGGGGCACGAGCAGCACGCTTTGGATACACAAAACAGCTTTTGCATGCCTAGACCCACTCTCCTGCTGTTAAGGCTCACTACAGGTTATAAAAATATCTCGCTAATTACCAGTAGCTTCCTAGCACACTGCCAAATCTCCACTGCTCTGTGGGAGCAGCATCTCCGAGCTCGCTCCTCCATGAGGAAAGGGTGCAATTAGGCTTGCAGGTAATTATAACCAGCGTATCTAGGGGATGGCTTGAGGAAAGCGGGTTTGGCAGCCAGGTGGTGTCCAGCCCAGGTGGACGATGCTGTGCTCTCCTGGCCGGGGTGGTGCGGGGGTTTGGCACGCTGCTGTGGGTTGCAGGAGCTGGGTGCTACATAACCGTGTTAGTGAGGCACACAAGTGTACCACGTGCGTGCCTCGGGTTGTTTTCAGAGAGAGGAATGCCACAGCTGGAAGGATTCCTTCCATCTCTGCCACCAGAGCAGCTCTCTGGAGGCAGAGGATGCCCACCCTTGCTGGGGATGGTTGGGCTGCGCTGGGGAAGCCAAAGTGTTCTCCTTCAGGAAAAGCTGTAAGAGCTATGGTGGGTTTTTAGAGGGAATTGGATGACCTGGAGGGTGGGAGCAATGACAGTGATACAGAGCTCAGTGGTGTAAAACAAGTCTTTGAGCTTGAGGAGCAAGAACATACGATAAGATAGGACTTGACATTGTCTGAAGGTGGCAGAGAAGAGCCTTGGACTATCCATGGATCTCGCAGTGACTGTGAGCCACTGCCTGAATGCCATCATGTGAAAGGCGGATGCACTTTTACGGGACTCTCATTACAAGGCTTCTCCATTGACATCAAAACCTTCAGGGCAAGCCCTGCCAAGACCTCTGCTGGAGCAGCGGGTACAGACCTTCCCCCAGAAGATCATCCTCCAGATGATCATCCTTCAGATGGTCTTCATCCTCCTACAGATCTTCCTGCCCCAGGAAACGTGGGGCTGGAGCGAGCGCATGGCCAACCAACTGACCTGGTTGCTGGTTGTCCTTCCCCACTGTAGCTCTCCAGCTTGGCAGCAGCAGGCTCTGAGCGTGGTTTCCACCCCTACCAAGCAGAATAAAATGTTCTTTTTTCCTCCTAATGATGGTGATGAGCGTTCACCTCTCACTCTGTACGTGTCCTTGCTCTGAAAGACCGTCCTTGTGCTTGGTGCTGGTGTTCCCAGCTCTGGGCTTGGGAAGGGTGCACCAGCCAACTGGACAGTCCTCCGTTCTGCAATTAACAGACAAAATGCCCACCACTGTGGCTGGAAAGAGGTTTTAATTAAAATCCCTTGGTATTGGCCCTGGCCAGACTGTGGAGTGAACAGGAGGAGGGCAGAAGGCCTGGGTCATGTCTTGGGTCACCCCAGCAGAGCATCCCTGAGCTGGGGCTGAAGACAAGGCAGGGCCTGGTTTTTAATTGTGTGCTTTTTTCTCTTTTCTTTTTCCTTGGGTGACCTGCCCAGTGGACATTTGCAAGCTGATAGGAGCACAGATACTGCCAACCGACAGTTGGGACAGGTCCACAGGTCATTTGAGTCCTAATGAGGAACCGTGAATAGAAGCTCACATCACACTCAAGGGAAAAACACCTCGCCCTCTTCTCTAATGAGCACGGCTCTCAAAATCCCTTTGTCTTGGACTTTGCTTGGCTTGCAGAGATGCCCGGGGCCATGTCTTCCAGGCTGCCATCACCTTCCCTGCCTCCCCTTCCAGGGCCGCCAGGACAGTGCCTCACTGTGCTTTGTGGCCAGGGAGGACTCGCAGTGGCCCTGCAGGGTGAGCAAAGTACGGGGCTGGTGGGGGTCACAGAATCACAGACCAGTTTGGGTCTGAGGCACCTTAAGACCACCTAGTTCCAGCCCCCAAAGTCCCATTCGGTTTGGCCTTGGGCACCTCCAGGGATGGGGATACCCCCAGGTGAATATTCCCTCCGTGCACTTGCCCGTGACATGGTGGACATGAGCTGCAGGTGCTGCTTGGAGCGGGTGTCTGCTCCCCTGGGAAAATTCAACAACAAAATCCCCCAACAAAACTCACGCAGACATCACCCGAAAACCCCCGGGGAAGCTGGAAGCAGGACGGGGTCCCGTGTCACCCCGCTGGCTTCCACAGTAGCCAGCCCCCGGGCCTGTTTGTTCCCGCTGCTCAGGACAGTGATGGATTTTCTGGCCTGCATGCTAACGAGCAAGCAGAATTAAGAAATAACAGCAGCTGAATGGGTGCCAGCCCCACAGCTTGTCACTCAAAGGCCAACACCAGGGTCTCACCATCCCGTGTTACCCATCAACACGGCATCGGGGTTGCTCCAAACGTTGCTTCAAAATATATTTTCTGAAAACTCAGGCTGTTAAAGTAACTTTTAGGGGTGAAAGCCCCCCTCATTTTCATGATCCAGGCCTGGACTCCTGTGCAGTTCCTTCAGCACGACACAGACGTTGACCAGTGGTGCCCAGAGCCGGCCCTCGTGCAGCAGGATGGAGCGGACATCGGGCACCGTGAGTGGGGAGAGGGTTGTCCTTTTTGCTTGGTCTCTGGCCTAGAGAAATCAGTGGGGTTTTACACGTAGAAGAATAAAATCTATCCTTTCCTGCTGCCACTTCAGTTTCTCTCCCCTGCTTTGGGGTATAATTTGGGGTGTAAAATCCTAGGAGATTCTCAGCATGCACTGCTGAAGGAGGAGATGGCACCGGGACGAACCAAGGCTCGTGGCTTCAGCCGGCCCCACAGGACAGGTGAGCAGTTAGCGGGTGGATTTGGGGTGGATTGTGCCACGCACAGCACCATGTGTCCTCCTGTCCCTCTGCTGCCTGTGGATGTGGCACGGAGGAGGACAGCACAGGACCCCAGTGCAGATGTCCAGCAGGGCACGCTGCCCCAGTGCCAGACCCCGGCTTCCCCGGCCGCTGCCATCCACGCGGGCATCAAGGCAGACCCAGCTTTGGGGATGAAATTTTGGGGCAGCAGCAGGGGGACTTTTTCCTCTTCCCCTAGAAAAATGCCATTTTTGATACCAAAGTGTAGCAGACAAAGGGGTTGGCCGTGCTTTTCCCCTCCCTTTCAAACCCCTTTCTGCACGGTGACATTTTCCACTTCCAAACCCTGCTCTTTTATTTCCCCCCCCCCCTTTCCTTTTCCCCTCCTATTTCCCCTCCCTCCCCCAGAGCCCCCCCGGGGGCAGCCCCTGCCCTGGCTGGGTGCCCACAGCAGCTCTGCTGGGACAATGGGGACATTCAGTCGGGCACCTCGCAGCGAAGAACAACCCTGGAGGGAGAGCGGGACCCCCCCCCCCCCCCCCCCCCGCCATCCCCGTCCCCCCATCGCCTCCCCCAAATGGCAGCACGGGAAGAAACAAAGCGGCTGACGCCGTGTCCCAGCGCGCTGGCGGAGGCGAACTGGAATCCAGCACCACAAAACGAACTCTGTGCACGCTCCACTCGCGACGCAGGCGCACGGGTGTCCCGGCCCCCCCCCCCTCCCTCCATCCCCCCCAAAATCTCCAAATCTGCCCGGTAACACCAAAGCGGGCTCCCTTTTTTCCCCAGGCCCTGGCCAATGTGCATGCTGCCAAGGCGGCGTCGCAGAGAACGGCATGTTTTCTTTCCCTGCTCCCTTTCTTCCTCCCGAGCCGCTTGTTTTTCTGCAGGGACGGAGGTGGGGGGGGCACAGGGCTCAGCTCGGAGGCTGCCCCCGCTTTTGCACACGCGTCGTTTCCCGAAAAAAAATATAAACAACAAAAAATATATATATTTCAAGGAAGCCTTGTTTTTCATCACAGGCAGATCGGAGATTTTTTTAGGAGCTGGATAAAGGAAGGAGGGGGGATAAGAGCAAAGAAAGCAGGGCTTCACCCTCCCCGGGTCCGACCAGATATTTTCTGAAAAGCCCCTGGTTGTTTTCCACCCCCCCAGCTCCTCTGTTTTTCCTCTCCTCGTTTGCAGCAGCTGCTGCGTTTGCTGGAGGCTGGGCTGCTGTAAATCAAGCCGTGCCGAGGCGCCGGGAAGTGGTTTTATAGCGGCTGCTGGTGGGGCTCCAGCCCTCCCCAAAGTGCCCCGGGAGCAGCCGGTGTCGGTGCAGGGCAGGGCACCGAGCACGCGGGGTGGCAAGGACGGTCACCCCACCGTGTCCCTATGTGCTGTGCTACAGCCTGAGCCCCCCAAACCGTGGCTTTCCATAGGTGCCTCAGATTCAGAGGATAATGGCAAGGTGAAAAATAATAATTAAATACGGTTTGGGGTTTTCTGGCTTGTCTGTGGGTGATTTTGCCAAGGAGGGTGTCAGCGGGCAAAGCGTGAGCTGTGCTTAGAGCGCAGCGGGGTTGGGATGGGGAGCATCAGGTCCCGGTGCCTACCCCTGACAGAAATACAGGTTTTTGGCTCTGTGGCCAACTTGTGGCCAACTTGCCCCACGCTGCCTGCTCACACGCACGGTTTCTCCAGGTCGCAGCAACCGATGAGAGCCAGAAGCTGGAGCCGGAGGAGCTCTGTGTGCTCAGCAGCAGGTTCGCATCCTGCTGCTTGTCCCAGCAGCGGGGGAAACTGCGGGGCAGGAGCTGGATTGTGCCAGTCTTTGGGAGATGTCTGCAAGAGCCTGGCGAGGGCACGATGTCCCCGTGGTGAGCTCCACCCCAGGGAGAGGCCGAGCCCAGGGCTGCTTGCACAAACTGTTTGTGCAGGGTGAGGAAAGCCACGGAGCAGCTCGGGACGTCCCGTGGCAGCTGCCCTGCGTCGGCTGCCAGCTGGGCCGTGCTGGGTCTGCACCCAGGCGGTACTTCTAGAAAGAGTTTTTGGGTCTTTTGCTCCTGTATTGTCTGTTTCTCAGCATCTGCCCCTCTCCTTCAGTCCACCGAGTTATATCGGGATGCGAAGCAGCTGAAAAACACACGTGGTGCGCAGCTAACCAGCACCACTGGTCGCCTCCTGGCCCTGCACACCTCCAGCACGGATGCAGAGGAAGACACAGGCTTTGGGTCAACGTGGTTGCAGAAGGAATAAAGATGCACGCAGCGACACCGCTGCTCCGGGTGCCCGTGGGTGCGGAGCTGGGCGGAGGGCAGGTGCTGGGCGCCCAGGGCTGGTTACGGCATTCGACAGGGAAAGTTTTCTTCCCTGTTATCTGCTCACTCGGACTCCCATGGGAAGTGGGATACAGGCACGGTGTGTAGGGGATCCTAGAGGACAGAGGCACAGTTTACAGCTAGCTGTAGCAAACATCAGGCGAACCACCAGCTCAAGAGCTGAATTTCATATGGTACGTGTCACGAGCTGCAGTGGGAGGAAATGGGTTGGTTTTGCCCAAATTTAAAGTAGAAAGAGGAGGATTTCATGGGTTACGACCAGGCTTAGCAGCAGGCTGGGGGCAGCAGGGGCTCTGGAGCAGCGTGTCCCACCTGCTGGGCACTGCCCAGCCCAGAGCTGGGTCCCTCACCGTGTGCCAGGGGATGTCTGGAGCACCGGGGGTGACCTTCCCATCACGTCTCGGACCTCCAAGGAGATTTCCCTCGCAGAGCGACTCGGTTTTCTTTGCGGCAGAGATAATCCTCCCCTCCTCCCCCTGCCGAATGCCCTGGCGTTGCACCAAATAGCAAAGCCGACATGAAATACACCCTCGTTTCCCGGGCCTCCTCTTCCCAGGCGTCCTGCAGCAAAGAGGAGCGGCGGAGCATCTGCTTTTCTGGCTGCAGCCCTCTTCCAGGGCCGGGTCTTTGTGTCTCTTCGGAGCTTTGAAACCTTTTCAGGCAAGGAGCAGCCACGGCCTTGGACGAGGGGGCACAGCCATGGCTCTGCTGCACCTTCCCTGCACCAGCTCTTCATCTTGAGGTGGCCTCACCTTCCTCACACACCGTCTGATCCAAGGGGGGAACGCAGGGGATTTATTAAATCCGTCAGAAGACAGATTTAGAGGCTGCAGGGCATGGCTAGTCAGGAGGAAATTATTTCGAGGGAGGCTGGTATTTTTTCCAGCCTCAGTGTCTCGTGCTGCCCATTCCTTCGCACTTCATTAAGCTGCTCCAGCCCCAGCCACGGCAGCAGGAGCTGTAAATCACCACCACGGGCCCTGTGGCCCCCACCCCTCCCGACTGCCACCTTTTGCCACGGACACTCGGACACGAGCCAGCCCAAGCAGGGATCAGAGAGGAGAAATAAGATTTACAGGGGGGTGAATCTGGGAATGGCGCTGGACGGGACTCAGGTGGGAGTTACAGCTCTGGTTATGTGGCAGGGCATATTCCAGGGGTCGGATACCGTGTCTGGGTGTCAAAGTGCAAAGAGGTGAGAAGGCTGGCATGTGGATGTGCACGCAAACGTATTTATTGCCTCTCCGGGGCTGCCTTACGTTTAAAATTTATGGTGCAGCCTCTCTTCCAGCAGCGCTTCCAGGACCCAGCGCTGGTTTCCAGGACCGCGGGGATGACTCTGGCAATTGGCATGCAGAGGGTTGCTCCTCGGCCCCCTCCGCCTGGGGTGAGCTTTTCCTCTGATCCCCGCCGCTCACATCCCTCCTGCTCGCCTGCTGCACGCTGCAAAGCTGGCCTGGCGCTGAGCTTGGATGTTTTCTTCCAAATGAAGCTTCCTACAGTAGTAAAAAACAAAAACAAAAACAACAAAAAAAAAACACAAGGGAAACGTGGTTTGTGTTGCAACCAAGAATTATCCATGCCCCGTGGCTCTGCCCCATGCACGTGGTTACTTATGCAGGTGTGGCAAAGCCCCCGGCCCCATCCAGCCCCAGGTACCCTCTGCTCCAAGTCTCCTTTGCACGTTTCCACTCTCACACCCCCCAAGGGAAGCCCCAAAGCCCCCCAAAAGCTGATGAATTCAGGTGGTCAGGCTCACCCCCCCCGTGCCTGCATGCCAAGGAAGGCCGGATGCTCCAGCTCCTTAGGGCAGACACTCCCCATTGCTGTGCAATGCAACTCTCCTGGCAGCCAAGGGCTTCCCCAGCTTTCTTCTTCCCACTCCTCATGGGCACTAATCCTCCCCAGCACGTGGGTGTATCACCCACAGAAACGGGCGAGCGAGGCTCTTCAGAGGGCCCTCGGTGGCAGGGGGACGGTTCTGCCTGGAAAACAGCTGCTGCTGAAGGTTCCCCTGCTGCTTTGCTCTGCCTGGGGCTACGAGCCCTCTGTTTCCAGCAGAAAAAAAATAAATAAAGAGGCTTTGAAATGTGCCTTTGCAACCCCTTTGTCCCCCTCCTGGTGCCATCCGTATGGTTTCACATCGGCGACACAACCCCCCTGGCAGGGCTGTCTGATGCTGACCATCCTCTTCCACGGCCAGCTCGTCTGATGGACGACAACGATTTTATTTAACCAGGTTAGGGGACTATTACTGTTTTTTACATGTTTTTCCAGGGCAGGAGCATCCAGTGGCATCGCCAAGGGCTCCTTTGGCAGAGCCGACAGGGAGCCCAGCTCCCCAAATGGCGCGGGAGAGCTGGAGAGCTGTGCTGAACTGGTGCGGGGAGCAGGCCTTCAGCCCTTCTGCCTGAAGAGGGGGCAGTTCGCACGGCCATCGCTCCCACCGGCCTAGAAAATGGGAAAAAAGAAACCTTTAAAGCAGCTTATTACATCTCTGGCGCCTTTGGGGCTGGAGCCCTTTTGGAGACAGGAGCCCTTTTCTGCTACAGCACTGCTAATAAGGAATAACCCAAGCGGTAGCTTGCTGGCAAGCTTTGCACAAGCAGGTGCAGAGCCCCATGCACGCCCCAGCCCCACGGCAAGCTCAGCACCCCAGGGCACCCCGTGCACCCCCATCGGGTAGGGGCCCGCAGGCAGCTCCGTGCATCCCTCCCCTTGCACCAAAGCCGGTGTCATCCCCAGGACACCTCTGCTGAGCCCAGAGGGTGCGCGCACAAAGGTCCTCATTAGCTGGGGAAAAAGACGTGGAATGGCATTAAAAAATTTAGCACCTGCTCCAGGATCTCCAAAGCCGAAGCTGAGAAACCACACTGCAGGTTTGGATGAATAAAAATAAACCATGCTCCCGTGCAAGTCTCTGGAGGAGCTGGGCTTGGAGCACGGATGCGCTGCGAACTGGCTGGCTGCTAGGTTTTAGTGCATGGCCAGACACATCCCTGTGCTGGGCAGCCTGTCCCAAAGATGTGACATTGCAAAAGGAAACCTGCCCAGAGGCAAAAATGAATCAGGCTGTGCAATGGTGGAGGCACAGGCCCTATCCTCCAGGCACGTGGAGCTCCTTTCCTGCAGCCCAGCACCTGGGGATGCCTGGGCATCCTCCAGCCCCGCTGCATGGGGCATGGCAGGGACTGAGGGAATAACGAGGTGCTGAAAATAAGGAAGCAGCAGGCGGAAAATAAATCACTTGCAGGAGCCCAGGGCTGGGAGCTGCGTCGGGAGGCTCTGGCTGGCTACGCCCTGATTTGTGGTCTGACCTCAGCCGCGCTGATTGAACTGCTCGGGCCCTGGCTTGGCTGGCTGGAAAACTGAGAGGAATAAAAAGCCGGATGGCTAGGCTGAGCCCGGAGTTTGCTTCTGCAGATAAATTGCCAGGAGGTGAGGAAATTGGCTGTGCGCTCAAACAGCCTGTCCTGGTGGGACGGCCATAGGGAGGGAGCTGGAGGCATCCGCTGGAGGATGCTCACACCCCAGAAGGTGCCTGTATCTACCTCTCACAGCAAAGATTTTATCTCGAGGCACCTCTGGCACCTGCCATGCTTCTTTGGGGGGACCCCAAGTGATGAAGGTCTTATTAAAGTTCACGGGGACGGAGCAATAACCGCACCCTGCTCTCTCTCATTTTTTCCACAGCCCCCAGCAGCAGGAACAGGTTACTTCTGCTTCTGTTCCCATCTCTGGCCTTTCTGTGGCTGAAACAGTAAAAACAAACGGAGAGTTGTACCCTGAGGAATGGCGTGGATGCAAGAAGCAGAAAAAAAAATCCTCTGTTATATATAAAAAGACATATATAAATGCTCATTTAGTGTTTGCCTGGATGCCTGCCAGAGCTGCATCTGCTCTTCAGACAGTCGAGTGCAAGACCACTATCTGGCTATTAGATGAGAAGAATTTCAATAATTTTTGGCACGTGTAGGGAGAGGGGGTGGGTACCTTTCTGGAGAGCCTTTCTGCACCTAAAGCTCACATCCACTGAACGTTATGTGAAAGCTACCAGGACATGCATTGTTATTTCTATTTTCTAGTGCTTTCCAAAGCTTGCACCATTTCGCATGCCAAGCACCATGGCCAAACCAAGCGAGCAGCAGCTACCACGAGGTGGGCTCACGTCCTTGGCCTCGTGCTGAGGGCACTTTGGTGAGCCTCTGCAAACATGCCCGGTGTGCATTTCTTGGAGAAAACCTTCAGGGACCAAACACCTTATTGCCAAGTGTTTGCAGGGATGGGAAAACAAAATGTTAAAAAAGAAAAATCCTAAATGTTGTTTCACCACCACGCCAAGCAGGTACACGTGTAGCTTTTCATTGCAGTGTGCTCAGGCTAGTTTAAACAGAGTTACCTGACTGATATATGCTCGTGTGCCTCCTGCTTCATGTGCAAGAAAAGAATAAAATATCTTTAGTTTTGGTTTTCACATGAAATTTCATGGATATTTTCTTCTTTCATGTACCTGTAGTTTCCCAAGGGTTTTTCACTCTGGAAAGCAAAGCTCAAAAGGACTCTTGGGCTGTGGGCAAGACACCCTCAAAAGCCCTTTAAAAGCCCACAAGGCTGTATTGTGCAGAGCCTAAAATGCTACCCCTGGTGCCCCACAGCACCAGCTCAGCAAATTAGGATTTTTGTGGTGAACTGCCTCAGGAAGCCCTCGGGACACCGCCAGCTCACCTCTCTCCATGGGCTGGCAAAGCCCTTGGCATCTCTTTCTCCCTTGTTCCTTTCCTTCTCTCTCCATAACCTCTTTGGAGAGCTTAAAGCCATTTATTCGAAGCCAGGGAGGGAGAAATACAATTAGCAGGGCAGAGATTTATCTCCTGCAAGGCCCCCAGCAAGCACCGTGTCTGCTGAAACAAAAACCTCCATTCGTATCGCTCCCATAATTGCATGAGCAGCCCCGGATCCGGGGATGAAGCATGGCCATTCCCAAGGAGTCACCTTCGTCGTGATGGGTCATGCTGCTGCGTCCGTGCTTGGTTTGCTACGCCCAAGGCTCATGGGGCAGGATGGACCCCAGAAGCTGGGGAAAAGACCCCAAAATGGGCTTTTTCATTAGATCCATCCCGGAAAAAGGCACGGGGTTGCTGAGCGGAGCTATCTCGGCTTTGAGGTGGGATGTTCGTCTGCAGTGCCTGGGATGGGAGCAGGGAATTGGGAGGGGAACGCGTACTGCTGTGCCCCGCTGGGTGCTTGTGTCGTGTGTTAAACTGCATGGAAAACACGGTGTAAAACACAAAATAGTGCTTAATTAGGAGGATCCCAAGCCCTGCTGCGCTCGGGTTTGGCCTGAGGTAGGGAACAGAGCTGGAAGGGGGATATAGCAAGCAGTAAAACATAATCTGGGGATTACAGGCAGCAATTAGCACAGCTCACATCACCCCATGCTCCTCGCCTGTGGGCTTGGGGAGCAGGGCGAGCACCTCCGGAACCAAGCTCCCCAGCTTTGGGCAGGATCCATCCCCTGGGCTTGTGCTATGCTGGGATGCTGGCAGCACGTTGGCATTGCCGTTCCTTAAGGAAATTCACACAGCAGAGCCTGGAGGACTCCAAGAAGTGCTGGCCTGGACCTGCGAGCAGGGGGAGAGGTGCTGGGGGCCGGGATGGAGCAGGAGTTGCACCCTGTGCCCACCCGCCCAGCCCTGCCCTCGCCAGGGGGAGCGGGCACGTCGCGGGCAGCTTTTCAGAGCTGGGAATTAATTACAGGGAGCGCTTGCCTGCCAAGGAGGTGTCAGGAGGCAGCGAGCAACGTGCATTTCCCGGCCCCTGTGAGCCTGTTTTCCGAGGAAGACAGCTCGCATGATAAATCGGCACAGAGGTTTCGCAAACAGGCTGGGCTGAGCTGACCCCCTCGGACAGCTAATCCTGCATTTCTCAAAATCTGGGCCGCTTCCCAGCGAGCCGTGTCCAGGAGAGGGCAGGGCTGGCCACGGCCGCGCAGGGCAGCAGGCATTTCGGGAGCCGGCTGCTGCCAGGATTTCCAGCCAAGGTCAGCAGAGAGTTTCACCTTTTTCCTTCTTGCTTCGGGAGCAGAACCCCTTGCGAAGCCTTCAGGCTGCGCAGTTTGTTCCTTGTCCTGGTGCTGAGCCATCGCCCAGGCTTTTCCATGTGTGCCCTGGAGAACACACCTGACGTTAACAGAGGGATCGTTTGCGAGAGGAGCTGCCCTTCCAGGAACAGGGGCAGAGCTCTGGCTGCTGTTTTGCAACGGGCTCTGCCCCTTGGCAGGGATGCTGGAGCCTCACCAAGCAGCGAGGGGAAAGCAGGGCTGGTGGAAGCCCACCTTGGTGCATCCCCAGCAGCTCTCCCCTGGCCAGACCGAAGGCAGGAGATGCAAGAAGTGCCCTCTCCATGGGGAAACGCACTGGGCAGCTCAGCAAGCGCCTGCTCGACCACGAGAGATGGAGAAAGCAGCTGGGGAGGAAGAGTGGGAGCTGAGGAGGGGCCGGAGGAGCAGCCGGGTGGGAGATGACGACCAGCGCATGGACAACCAGAGCGTGGGGACACTTTCTGAGCATTGCTTTCTCCCGAAACAACACCCTTCCCTTATCCCCTCCAGTGACTCCCCTGGCCTTGCCCTGGCCGCAGCCCCTGTTAATGTTTAACCCCCCCGGGCAGGACAGCGGGCTGGGGCTGCCACAAGGGAGGTGTCACCCGGAGGCGTTGTCACAGGGGGGGACACCTCCTGGCACCGGCGGGGGGACCTGCGTGCCCGCTGCCATCAGCGTGCACCTCCGTAAGCCTCCGGGCTGAGCCAGGTCCAAGCAGCTTTGCCTGGGGCACGCGAGGGCAGGTGGCCACGAGCCACACGGGGCTGGTCCCAAGGGAGCTGCTGGCTTCAGGCCCCCCCCCCGGGAGGGTCACAGCCGAGCCACGGGGTGATGCACGGCACGAGCTGTGGGGTGCTCGGGGCCGGGGTTCGTCCAGCGGGGGGAAAAATACAGGTTCCTCATAAGCAAACAGAGCTGGACTTTATTGCCTTCAAAATGCAACCAGCACAAACAGAGGCAAAAGTGCAAACACTGATAATGCCCAGAACATTTCGAGCTGTGCAAACAAACCAGGGGTGGAGGGGGGGGGTGTTGAAACGAGGGGGTGATGGGGAGCAAGTGAGGGATTTCTGCGATGCTGAGCCGGGGCTGGGGGTGGAGGCAGCCCCCGTGCAGCCAGGACAGATGCACTGCATGCACCTTGTGCACCCCAGCAGCTCGCTCTGCCTCTTCCATCCCAGCCATCCGAAGTGGTGATCCCTATGTTGTGCCATATATCCTGGCCTTTCCCTGCCAGCTCCTTGCCCGGTGCCCCCAAGCCCCGTGCCTAGCACCTGTGCTCCTCGGGGCACGTTTTGCAGAGCACCCTGTGCCGTGCACGGGAGGCTCAGCTGGCGCCGACGGCCACCAGAGCACCGTAGGTGGGGATTAAGGTCCTCAAAGGATGTTCAGCCGTTGGCCTCCTAGGATTTAGGATTACCCAGCAAATGGGGAAAAGTCGGCCACTGCAAAGTGGGTCAAAAGAAAAAAGGGAGAGACCGTGGGCTGATCCCCGGAGAGCCAGGGAGGGTGCACGGTGCTGAGCCTTCATTTCAGCCCAGTCACTGTGTCCCCAGCCCTGCACGGATGGATTACCTCCTTCTGCGGCTGTCTGACCGACTTGTCCCTAAGCCAGCTGGGGGGGGGGGGGGGGGGGGCTTTTCTTATCAAACCCACGTCCCGCCCCTATTTTCACCCAGGCAGTAAGACCCGAATACTGGGGGGGATTTGTTTCTTTGCTGGACCTACCTGAAATCAGCCAGTTTGGCGTGCTGTTGCAGAAGGGGCAGGCAAACGCCGTGGTGACACTGGCTTCTGGAAGGCTTGAGAAAACAGGCAAGAGCAGAGCACATAAACCAGCAAAAGACAGACATACTGGGGTGCGTTCTCTTGGTTTCGAACAAAACGATTTATTTGTTTTTAATCTAAACCTTCCTTTGCCTCTGCTCCTAACGTTGCAGTCTCTCCTGAGTGAGGATTTGGGAGATTGTCCCAGTTTGCCTCAATTTGCTGGTAGGGGAGGCCAGCGTGGGAGTTCCCAGCTGCAGAAGAGAGGTGCTACACATCCCAGGTGACACCAACGGTAATTTCGTCCCGGCGTGGCTTGTTGGTACCCCTAATACTAGAGCCCAGAAGATCAGAGTCTCGTGTCTCAGGCAGGGGAGCAGCCAGACAGAACACATAAAACCAACAGTGCCCAAATTTTCAGGGGGCTTGGTTCAGCCCAGCTGCGCCCCCGGACCACCTGAGCCCCCCGACATTGCAGAGGATGCGAGGGGTGCTCGATGCCGTCGGGTTTTCAAAGCAAGCCCAGCTGTACCCGCCCCTCGGGGCACTGCGAGCTGTCAGGCTAAAAATTCACAGCTCCCCGGAGAGCAGGGAATCTATTTTAGTGGCTCCAACACTGTAGCAGCCCAAATTATTTCCTGAAGCCTGCATCAAGCTATTCAGGCATCTGGCTGTGCAGGTATGAGGCAGCTCGCTCAGCACTGCTGCTCTGTGATCATTTTGCTGTTTTCCCACACTTACATTTCTTCTCTTTGCTACCAGGATGCAGGGAAATTATTTTTTTTTTCTAGTTCAGGATGGGGAAAAAGAAAAGGATTTTGTGTGTGTGTTATGTATTTGTGGCACCCGTGTGCCCATCCTGGCCTTGGAGCACAAAACAAACTCACCCGTAGCAGCGACTGCATGCACCCAGCTTTTGGGCAGAAAGTCCTGCAGAAGGTAGCACTCGTGCCTGGCTTACCTCGGGAAGAAAACCGCCACGTTGCTGCCCATGCAGCCCGTCTGAGCATGCTTGGGTTTCCTCCGAGGGCAGCTCAGTGCCCTCTGCCCAGTGCCAGCCCCACGGCGGGGTCAGGCGGCCGCATCACGCGCCCGAGCATCGCCGCCGGCTGGCACTCGGCAGCTGCTCCCCGCGGGTGCCAACAAATCCGAGCCTTTGTGCCGAGTCGCTCCCCCCCTTGCCTCCTGTTAATAGCCCCTTTCTGTGCCCTGGGAACGTGATCCTACATCATCCCGTCCCGCTGCAAACCCCAGCACTGCTGGGTGCACATCCAACCTGGCCAGAGCCTTGAGTTTGGTAGCAGAGCCAAATTTTGGGTTGCTCGGTGGCGGTGCGTTCAGAAAGGTCCCTGCTGCTGATGGGCAATCCTTCTGCATTTGGCTTCCACCAAAACGGGCATTATTGAATCACTGCAGAAGCATCTCCCCATGGCACGCGTTTGGCGACCAAAGAGCCAAGTGGGCACAGGGAGCAGCCGTGCACAACTTTGGGCATCCCAGCATGAGGGCTGGAGCAGGACTGCTATTTGGACGCTGTCCGGGAACACTAAACACCTAGCCAAGCTGTTGTTCTTGTTTGTTATTCAGCGTTAAGGAAATCTGCACCATTCTCCTGTCATCCTCCCCATCCCGGAGGATAATTGATGCTAACGTCATTTCTTTCTGGTCCAGCTGCCAGGCTCGGGAACAGATGTTTTATTGTTCGAGCCGAGCACAAAACAAAAACCAACCCCAAAAGCAACAAAACCCAGCTAATTTGTGCTTGCGGTGAGGTTAGCCGCAGCTTCCTCTCCCCAGAAACACTCAGAGAGGGAACGACAGCCCCAGAGAAGCCCCAGACCTCCAGGAGAGGCAAGATTTATACCCCCAGCACAGATTCGTGCTGGTATTGCCAAGGAGGACCACAGAGCAAGGATGCACATCCTTAAGCATCTCTGGGAAGCTACCACCAGGCAAGCTGTGGAGCAAGTGGAAAATGCTGCACTGGCTGCCAAAAAGAGATGTATTCAAAAAAAAATTGCTTAAAAAAAAAAAAATCCTACCCAAACCAACCCTCAGGTGAATGGATATTTAATATTCATGTTCTCTGTGGCACGAGCGCCCCTAAACGTAAGCGTGTTACTTCTCCCATGCAGTAGAAGTGGGAAATGCTGGTACCTGTCACTCGAAGCGGGGAGGAAGGGCACAGCTCTCTCCTTGCTGCTCCTGCAGATGGTTTTGCCGTAGGTGAGAGCTGGCCCACGAAACAAAAGGCTCCAAAAGGCAAATTGCTCGGGTGCTCTTCCCTATACGGCCAGGGCAGGAGGCACGGGGCTGCTGGTGAAGCTGACGTGAGCATCTTTTGACACCTCCCGGTGTGTGCCACATGCCTGTCATTGCTGCTGGCAGCATATTGGGTTTTCTCCCTGTTCCACGAGAGGGAGGTGGTACGGATCTGGTCCTTTTAATTCAGCTGGGTGAGCATCAAGGCTAGTGAGTCACTGCATCCCCTCCTTCGCCTGGTGGCAGCTGCCCCAGCTCCCAGCACCTTCCCACCTCTGTCCCACGGCTAGGCTGCCACATATTCCCTGCGGAGGGATGCTGAGGGGGTCTCTGAAGCCTTCAGGGTGTTAAAAATCTGCAGGGACAGCCCGCTTTGGGGAAGCTTTGGGTGCTCCAGAGCTGCCCCACTTCTCCAAGAAGCCCACGGCGAGCTCCGTAGGTGCGCAGCGGCTGTATGTACATGTGCACAGCTGAAGCAGGAAGCTTTGTGAGCCCCAGCAGCCAGGCAGGAGCTGCTTTCAGCGGTGATTCAAGCACTGGGACGGCCGTCTGCCTGAATCACTCGCCGTCTAGCCCCAGCCCTAGCAGGATGTGTCACGTCGGTGCTGGTGACGAGGTCTGTGCACAGCCAGTGGTGTCACACTGCCGGCCACGCATCCTTCCCGCATCACACCCCAGTGATGCTGGCGCCCAAAAGCCTCCCTGCAGCCCACGAGCACCCTGCCACTCGGGCTGCAGCCAGCAAAAAGTGTCAGTGCTCTGCCCAAAACCCTCGCAGCCCACGTGGCTCTCAGCAGAGAGACAAGAGACCTTAGACGAATTGCATCAGCAAGCCCTGAGATGCCTTCAGGAGATGTGCTGGCCGGCTTTAACCCCCCTGCATCCCCCTCTGCTAGCTTTCTGCCCTTCCCAGCTTTTGACTCACCATGCTGCCGACTCATCGGTCCCTCCAGCGAGCACGGTACGCTCTGGCCTTCTCCTTGACGTCCCCGAGGTCCCCACCCCTCCCCGGGATGGGGTGACGATGTTTCGGTGCCCGGAGCGTGGCCCCCACCTCTGTGCCCCAAGACACTTGAGCCCCGGCTCAGCTGCTGGATCTCGGAGGAGCAGGATGGGGACACGGAGCTGCGGGCTGGAATTTCACTTGCCACGGGGACCTCGTGCCTGTGGCGCGCTCTAAAAATACAAATAAAGCGGCGGGTGGTGAGAAACCCACCCTGCTCCTGCGGAGGGTCGGCCAGCCCCTGCCCGCTGCTCCTGCAGCAAAGAAATCAAGCTGAGGGCTTAAAAAAATTGGCCTGATCCTATCCTTCCCCAGTGTGAGCTGAAGAATATAGCTGGAAATCCACAGCTGCTGTCTGAAATCCTCCTCTCCCGTGGCTGGGACAGGCTGTGCCGCCCAGCCTGTGCGCTCCATCTGTGCCCAGCCAGTTTTATTTTTGGGGGGTCCCCCTCGTGCTCCCTGCTTTGCTCAGCCAGAGCAGCCAAGCTCGCCCACCCCTGCCAAAACGGGTTCCCCCATCGCCCCACATCCCAGCACATGGCACCCCGTGCCCTGACACCCCGAGGAGCCGCCAAGGTCCCCGGGCGGGGAGCAGCTAACGCAGGGCGCCGATCGAGTTACAGGCCAGCTATTGTATCATGTTTACTCGCTCCCCGCCGCATATCCTGTGCTCGGAGGATTCCTGGAAGCGGGAGCCCATGTCGCACCCTCCCTGCCCTACAAACACGCCGGCTGTGCCGAAAGCAGATCCCCGCACGTGACCATGGCCGACCTCATCCCTCCTCCTCCTCCTGGCTGCACGCTTATCGCTCCGGGCTCCAGCACAGGGCTGGCTCCATCTCTTTTTATTGCTGATTCTTTTCCCCGCCTTGCCTTCCCGTCTCTTAATTCAAAGCAGAAAGGGTGACTCCGGCAGAAGTGAGGCGAGGGAGCTGGAAGAGCCCAGCCCACGCTGCTGGTCGAGCCCTGCCCTGGGATGAATCAAGGATGTGAGTCAGGGGCGAGCCCCGAGTGGCACCGACAGACCTGGGGTCTGTGGGGTCAGAGGATGCTGCAATGTGTCCCCTTGCTGCGCCAGGATCGTGTTGTTGCAGGAAGGCTGCCGGTGGGCATCGCTCCCGGGGAGGCCCTGAAAAAAGCAGCAACTTTCATTTCTCCCTCTCCTGCATCCCTGTTACCCTCCGAGCGTCGCTGCTGGAGGGAGGAAAGGTCCTGGGAAAGGCTGTCCCAGCCAGGAACTGCACTTTGTGCTTCCATTTTGAGACCCACCTCCTCCAGCCTTAATGCTGGCACAGGATGAGGCCCCTCTCCAGCCTGCCATCCCCAAGCCCCTCTGTGGTCACAGGGGGAGGACGCTGGGTGCTTACAGATGCTGCTCAGAGGGATCCTCAGCCTTACCCTGTGCCCTTCTGGATGGGCATCACGTAGCCAGCAGCGAGCAGCAGGGTCCTGCCCGCAGCATCACCCCTTTGCAGGGCACACGAAGGCTTTGTGTGTCTGCATCCTCCTATTTTTATTCAAGATCTCTTTTTAAGACAGGCTGTTAACTATCCTGAGTTGACCCCAAGGTTTCCCTTGGTTGCATTTGCACGTGCAGGAAGCCAAACCTCTCAAAGACTCGTGCACGTGTCTGACATGAGGCACCTGCACCTCTCCTCCATGGCAGGGGAAGCAGCTACAGGCCAAAAGTTAACCCACACCCGCTGAGTCCTGCCTGCGGTGGGCATCAGTCCCATGGGAAAAGGAAACCAAGCACTTGTGCTACCCAGTGAAAAACCCCGTTTGGGCAAGAAAATTTCAGGAGGCAATGGGCTGATCTGCAGCGTGCCTGCCCTGCTCAGGGCTGCCTGGCACAGCGATGATTTGGGAGGACACCCGTGTGGATGTGTGCATGTGAGTTCTCTGGACACTCACTTTTAGCATAAGCTTGGTCTCTCCCATCACATCTGCGTGCTCCTGCCCCCTTCCTTCACCCACCCTCCCTCCCACCTCCCCTTAAGCACAAATCCACGCGTAAGCCCAGGCACGAGCCCCGTTAGCAGCCAGGCTCCTGTCAGCACCCACTATCTCCTGTCCTCAGCGAACTGCTCAAAAATAACAGCGGGGGGACATTGCTCAGCTGTAGGCATTTTCCATGGGGTTAGCACGGCCAGACTGGGTCATAGGGCTGCTTTGGGCAAGACCCTAATAATCCTCTCCTCGATTCCCAGCACCGTGGAGATGGAACCGCTCCATCCCAGCTCATCCCAGGTCCCACATCGGGGTGCTGAGCTTTGGCTGAGCACCAGGAGAAAGCTTCCAGACCCCTCTGTCCTGTTTTGGGGTGCTTTTTGGGGTGCTCCCCTCCCATCCAGCTGGGGACCGAGCGCGCCGCCTCATTGTGCCGGGGCAGGGAGGGTTTCGCTGGCCGTATTATTCGTAGCTGGCCCAGAGTCCCGGCAAAACAAAAGCTCCTTCCTTGCCAAAAGGAGGGCTGGTGAAAGGCAGCCACTGCAGATGAGGGCTGGGCTGTTTTCTGGGCTTCCGAACTCTACATTTGGGTGTTTAAATTTAGCCCTAGATGGGAATTTTGCAGACGTGAGCCCTTCTGGTCAGCCGGCAGCGCGGCCAGCACCGACAGGAGCTTTTGCCACGGGCTGTGCCCAGCGAGTGCCCTTCCTTCCCGGGGCAGACCCCTGGCCGCCCACCAGAAACCACCCAGACGTGCTGGGGGAACCGCGATGGCTGCACAGGGCAGCCCGTTTTGGGATAATCTGGGGTTTTTTTGGCCACCTTGAGACAAAGGAAGACGCCTGCAAATTTTTCTCTCCGCTTTAGGCAGATGACCAGCCTGGCCACAGAGGACGCTCCAGAAGCGGTGGGGATGTCAGGGGATGATGGAGGCACTAGCAATGCCTTGTGTCGCCTGCTTTTTGCTTGAAAGTCTTGATGGTTTTGGCCTCATGCACTCCAGTCCTTCAGGCTGCCCATCCTTGCCCTGGGAAGGGAGCCAAGCCCCACGCTTGCATTTTATCACCCTTATTGTCTCTCGTTCTCCCAGAGCACGGCAAATGGCTTCCACGAAAAAGTCTTGCTCACAGTGTTTCTCCCGTCTGGATTTAGACCCCCAGATAAGATGGATGCTCTTTTTTCCCCCATGTACATGATCTACACAGCCACATTTCCATAGTGCTTGACCTCGCACCTCGGATGCTGGGCACAGTCCCACGCTTACCCCAGGCTGCCCAGCTCCGTGGCCCCTGCTTGAATTGGCCACTGGAGCCAAAGCAGCCAAATAAGAAATCAGGAGGAATGCTGTTTATTTGCTGGACTTCTGCAAACAATTAATATGGCCTTGTCCTTTGGATGAACCTGGTTTGATAAGGATCCTATTCGTATTCCAGTGATTCCTCAAGAACAGAAAGTTGAGTGCAAGCAAGCAATCCAGCTCCTGTCTGCTCTGTGCCTGCAGGCTCCTGCCCCTGGGCAAAGAGAGATGCTCCCAGCTTTCACATTTTTTTTTGCATAAATCCAGTGGTGCATGCGAATTACCCTATAAATGAGGAGGGAGGAGCAGGGAACGGTGTGGAACTGCTCCTACACAACATGGCAGAAGAGCATTTCATACATCATTTCTCCTGCAACTGCCTTCCCCAGAAATCCAGACCCATCATGTTCAGACCTGATGTATGTGGCCCCCGACTGGCTGCTAAATGCTAGACAGTTGTAGCCAATTCCTTTATACCCCCAAATTAGAATACAAGGATAATGCAAACAGCCTAATGCCCAATCCTGTGTCTTATTAAAACTGGGGGGGAAGCTGATCCTCTCCACACACAGCTCCCTAGGGATGAGATGGGTTTCACTGCTCTGCGGCGGGATTCAAATGCTACAAGAATGCTGCACAGAAAGCTTTTGAGCCCAGCAAGTCTCTAGGAGACACAAAAGTAGCTTTGTTGACAGTCTATCAGCCCTTTTTTCTTAAACAGCAATTCTGATTCAAGGATAAATACACAACGCACGCAGAACTATGTGCTTCTCTCTAGGAAGGAATCTGCGAGGACACACGGCCATGCACGGGCTGGGAACGGCAGCAACAGAGCCAGCTCTGCTTTGAGAAACTTCTCATGATGAGGGGAACCCCGTGCCACTGTAAGGATTCACTGAGTTGCTTAAAATTTTGCTCTGCTAAATTTGTGGCCCATCAAGAAACAGGGATGTAAGGAAGGTGCTGCCTACTGCATGGGAGTATCTTAACACAGTCTCATAATCAAGCTTAGATGCTCTGCTGAAGTGGTGATTGATCCTGAAGAGCCTTGAATGAAGTTTAACTCTCTTTAAATCAATTCTGATGTTCCTAAAATACCCACCTTTTCCCTGAGAAAAGGTTCTGGTCACTCAGAACACCCATGGGGAGCAGAGCTAAGTTTCATGGGGTCTTTGCCCCGTAGAGACTTTGTGATGTTCCTCCAGGGTGGGCTGGGCTTGGAGACGGATTTGATAACCAAGCAACACTACTAAATCCACTACTAAATCCACTACTAAATCCACTACTAAATCCACTACTAAATCCACTACTAAACCCAAAAGGAAAATTAGCAAGCTACGGCCCTAACAAGAACATTTTGCAAACTCAGTCTTCATTGCCCAAAGTCACGTCTTTGCTTTAGGCTCCCAGGAATCCCTGATATTTCTGCAAAGGCTTATTTGGCCTTGGCCAAAGGAACGTGGTTTTGGACTCAAGCTCCTCGGGGTCAAACCCTGTTCTCTGGCTGCAAAGTGCCACCCCCTCGCACTTCTGTGTGGTTGTGTAAATATATAAGGCAACTCACTGGGTTTTTAACACCCTACTGATTTATAATCAGGTGTGCACGAGAGCAGACCTTCCTGGGTCAAATCAAAGAAAAAAAATAGAAGACAATAGAGGTGATTTTTGTGCTTTAAACACTTCACATGCAGAGAGGTGACCCTAGCTCCCCTGCATACCTTGCTGCATAGGTCACGGTAGGCATCCCACCAGCAAGGATGCGAGCAGGGACTGGTGGGGAGGAGAGCCCTGCATCGCCAATCCCCCCACCGGCAGCTCGTGTTGCCAGGGCCTTCAGGTCTGAACCTTTGGAAGTTAGGTAAAAGGTCTGAACACTTTTTTCCTACCCTCCCAGCAGCCCCTGGCCTAGCACAAGCCCTCTTCCTGCTGGGCGCGTGAGGGAAGCAGCTGGGATGAAGGATTAACTCTCACCGTCCCAGGGGTTTTCCAAAGACATGGAAAGAGATACATCCAAAGGACTGATGGATCCCCTCCAGCCCCCGAAATAGGGATGGATTTTAAGTGGATTTCATTCTGGAGGACAGAGCTGCTTCAAAATCCCACGGGATGGGATTTTTGCATCCCAGGTAGAACTAAGCATCCCTATGCTGAGGAGCATCCTAGACCTGCAAGGACTCAATGTACCCCTTCTGGAGCAGTGCCAGCAACCCAGACACCCACCCGTGATGCCCCTGGGCACGTGAGCATGCCCTTCAGCTGGGAGTGGAGGCAGCTGTGTGCTGGGCAAGGTCGGCACGCCGGTGACAGAGGCAGCTCCACGCTGGCATCACACCCACCCGCTGCCCACCCACATGCTGACGCTTGCCCCGTCCCGGGAGGCAATGCATCATCACCCACTCACCCCATGGCCACGCATCCCTCCCCACCAGGACCACCCGTGGATGCTCCTCGAGAAGCCCCCATCCTGCTGGACCCATCTGTGTGCCCTCTGCTGCGTTTCGGGGCTGGGGAGCTCTGCGCAGCCAGCCTCCCCCAAACCCCGTGACTGCACGGCCGGCATCTCGCTGGCACGGGTTCAAGAAGCTCGGCAGGGCAGGGGAAGCACAACAAAAGGCCCTTTGTTTCTCCTGCCTGGTCCCAGCCCCGCTGTCGCACCTCCCAGGTGGGGTCACCTTTCCACGGAAAAGCCTCCAGCGGAGCAGGGGAGCTGGGAGCGATCCAGGCAGGATGCGGCCCCAGGGATCCAGCCCGGGGCAGGGTCCTGTCGCCATCCCTGCCCGTCTCCCACCCAGTGTGCCCCTTTCCCAGAGCCGTGGAGCTGAGAGCTGTGCAAAGCACTGCATGTGCTCTATCTTGTCGCTTTAAGCCCTGTTTACATGGGAAAGCCACGAGGAATAGGCTTAAAGGTGTCAAGCACTTGGAGTTTGCAGAGAATTGAATTACCTCCTACCGAGACAGCTAGGAAAACCCCAAATTGCTGCTGACACAGCTGCTTCTCCAGGTCTGAGATGGAGCCACAAACCTCCCAGCCAAGCACAGACCAGGAGCAGAGCACCTGGTTTGGTGCTGGCTGTGTCTCTGCTTGCACGCTGCTTGTTTTCTTTCCTCTCCTGACAAACTCTGCCTTGCCCGGAGCCTGACACCAGCCCTGCGGCCACAGCAGTGCCAGCACTGATCAGAAAACATGGTCTGTCTGCCTGCGAGGATCCCACTGAGAAATAAGTCTCCCCTCAGCACCGGGGCCAGATGTAGCTACAGCAAAAGAGGACCACTTGGAGAATATCATCATGTTCTTTGTCTGCTCTCTCGGCTCCCCGCGTGGAGAGAGCCCACCCTGGGAAAAAATGCCCTTGGCTACTAAACATCTGCAACTCCTATAAAACATCAGCTGGGGGCATTAAAAAGGAAAGTGGGTGCCCAGCAGGGGGGACTGCACTGCCCAAGTTCTGCTTGGCTGCTTTTGGCAGCTGGGAAGCTGGGAGCTGGGCTCGCCTGACAGCTCACGCCTCTGCCGCCACCACGAGCTCCCGGCTGTCCCCATCCCCTCCCCGTGCCCAGGGGAGCAGCAGGAGCCAAGCCGGGACCCGGCGGGGTCGTGCACCGGGTGCTGCTCCCACCCCAGGCTTTGCTGCTGAACCATGCTAGCAAAAAAAAAAATCATTTTCCTTGCGAGCTGTCTGCCACTTCAATATATTTGAGATGCTAGAAGCACGCATCCCATGCCCCAACTCCTTTTGCTTTTAAATAATGCCGACTTCAAGACGTGCTGTTAGGAGGAGCTGGAGCAAGGGCTGGATGCTGAGTGCAGGCACGGGTTAAGAGCCGCAGCGTGGAGCCGTCTGCTCGCTGCATCGGCTCCGGCAGTGGGCGAGAGGCTTCTTACAGACGGCTGTGCTTCCCTGTCCTGCCCACAAAGTTAATAATTTCTCCGCTCCGCTGACGACAGACTGCAGGAACATGCTCATGCTCTGCCTGGCCTCGTTACTCAGCGCTTCCTGGTCCTCCTCCTCCTCCTCCTGTGACCAAAGGCAAGGGCTTCGATGGGGCAGCAACCTGGGCTGGTTGAGCACGCAGCATCCAGCCTGAAGTGCCGTGCAGTGACAGCCATGCACAGCCCCCTTTAGCTCCCAGCACCAATAATCGTGCTATGTGGTGGCAGGCGATTAAATGGCATCTCTTTTCCCCCTGGGGTGAGCAAAACAATATTCCTCCCTGTCTGTGCACGAGCAAAATGATGGGAAGGATGCAGGGTGGAGTAAAAATTAATGAGGTGTCTCCCCCTCTTTCGATTCTCTCTTGCCACATAAGGTTTAATGGTTGGAACGCAATCTGAGATCAGCAGATGTCAACAGAGCGGAAAAAGCGCGCCCATGCAAATGAATTACAAGCCCAGCACACCCAGCCGAACCTAGAGATGGAGCAGAAGTGTGCAAGGCAGTAAACCCTGTGCAGCTCCTAGGAGAGCTGGACCAAATCAGACAGAAGAAGCCATCCCTAGGCACAATTCACTCACCAGGAAGGCATGCTTGTGGAGCACAAGAAGGGACAGCTACTCCTGCTACCTCCGCCGTGAGCGGGCACAAGCCACCACTGTTTCCATTCGCCTGGAGTAAGCATGGAGGTGCAAAGCAGGGAAAAAGCTCTGAGGGTAGCAGGATGCCCAGAAGAGGGCCAACACCTCCTCAGGACACAGGTGCCCCGTGGCAGAGACAGCCCAGGGAACGGTGAGGGCATGGGGCAGTGCTTACATGGGGGGCAGCCACACAGGGCAGGTGCCCACAGGCAGCAGTGCCCACGGAGCAGCTCCTGCCTGAGATGAGGAGAAGGACCAGCAGCACCCACAGACACATCTGCTCCCACTTTCTCTGCTTTCTGTGCCGCTGACGTTCAAAACAAGCACGCTTATTGCATGCTTCAGAGGACTGTCCAGCAGCGAGAGTTCAGAGATCTCCTTGCACAACCAAAATCCCACCCAGCACAGCCCAGCTCCTCGCCCTCCTCCTCCAGCAGACACCAGTAACATCATACATGACTATTCCTGTGCAAAGAGCACCTCTCCTCCCCAGAAACCCCCAAAGAACCGTGTCACCAGACTGGGAGCCCAGTTCAAAGCTGGTACACAGCACCTCAGCGCCGAGGCCAAGCAGAATTGCACCAATTTCCACCAGCTGTAGGTCTGGCCCAGCTTAGCTGAGAACACTTGATCTCTTCCCAAAGCGCTGCCAGCTGGTTGAAATACAGCTGCTGCTTAAATAGCACCCACAGAAAATCAAAAAAAAAAAAAAAAAAAAAAAATGCCTTCCATTATTTACAACAAAGGGGAAAAAAGACAAGTATTGCAGCATTTGCTTTAGATTTTATTTGAGCATTTTCCACCGGGTGCCAGCAAGATCTGCAGACTTCTGCAGAGCCTGCTTGGCATCACTACCTTGGTTGTGCTGAGCCTTTCCAAAACCCCAACCTTTGCAGAGATTTCTGTTTTACTGAGACCAGCAGAAGACCCGCATTGCAATGACATGATCCCCTCCAGCTTGAGCAACCCCAGCAAGCCCAGGCTGCCTCTTGGCAAGACGCAACATGGACAACCGCTGGCTTTTGTTTGGAGAGGACCATGTAGGCTCGTGCCTGCCCATGCAGAGACTCACACTGCTCCTAATCTCTTAATGAGATATTTCCTCCCAGGTCTCCAGCCCACAGTGGCAGTGTCGCTCGCTGAGCACTGGCACAGTTGTTTGCCAGAAGGGAAGGCATCCATGCCGCAGTGAAAGCATTTTAAAGAGCGGATGGAGACCTTGCCAGGAGAGCCAGCCACATGGAGAGGTGGAAAAAATGGAGCCAGTTAATCACCCCGCATGTGTTATCTGTCTGGACGGAAAACAGTCTGAAAATATCTTGTATTTCAGGGCAAGCGCATAGTTTTCGGCGATTCAGCCAGCTGAAGCCCTGGCCTCTGAGCTCCTGAGTCGGGCTGAGCCCTGCTCCAGGCCCAGCTGTTGCAGGGCAGCTTCCCAAACGGTGCCAGCACCCCGACAGCACCGCCTGGGCATGGCTGCCCAACCTTCATCTTGATGTGTGGCTCAGGGCCCCCAGCCAAGGAGAGGAGTTGAGCACAGCACCTTCTGGGGGTGAAGCAATGGTTGGTCCTAGCATTTGAAGGACACCAAGTACCTGCACGTCTCTGTGCTCTCCAGAATCCCACAGGTTCAGTTCAGAGGGGGAGGAGGACCCCACTTGCTCCCTTTCCCGCTGTTTTAGGTTTTTGGCCAAGATCTGGATCAGGGCAGAAGCAGCTGAGCCATTCCACCAGCTGCTCAGCATCTCCACAAGCCATGAGGATGGGCTACAGGCACCCAGCTTGTGCTGAGGAGTAAGCAGCCCGGACCTGGATCTGATTATTAATTCTCACTTTAACAGCATGTTTAGCACTGGTGAAAGCTGCCAGCAAAAACTCTGGAGTCTTACCCACTCACAAGACCTGAAAACACACGGCAAGGCATGACTGCTGTCAGCTTCAACCCAAGGAGAAGAAGTGGGCCTTTTCTTCTGAACTTGGGTGGCCCATGCCTGGTGCTGAAGCTCATCAGTCCTGAGTGCAGGGGCTGAAGGAGCTGGCTTAGGCTGACGGGGAGCCCACGAGCACCCTGCCAAGCACCCACTGCTGTCCTGCACCCTTCAACCATCTGGGTGCAGGATCTCCAGGGCTCCCCAGGTTGTAGCAACATAGAATGAGCTGGGCTGGGAGGGACCATTAAAGGTCATGTAATTCCAACCATCCTGCCTTGGGCAGGGACATCTCTTGCTGGATCAGATTGCCCAAAGCCCCATCCAACCTGGCCTTGGTTTGACAAGGGTAGAAAGTCCTCTTGCAGATGTGGCACCCTTGGGGGACAGTCAGTGGTGGGACAGCGTGGAGGAGCAGTCAGCAGCACCAGCGTGGCCTTCCCCAGGCTCTGCACCCTACCTGCTCAGCGTGCAGTCCCTCATGCCGCTGTATTTTGGCCTAGAGCTGTAGAAGTCTCCACTTCCATTTTCTCCCCCTCGAGCCTTTAAGAACAAGCATAACCGAAGCCACAGGGCACGGAGAGTTCAACAAGCACAGCGGGAGAGGAAGGTCCCGAGGCGTGGTGTGCAAGCCCGGGCCAACCTCCCCGAGCAGCCAAGGACCAGGCTTGCGGAGAGGAGCGGTGGGCACAGCCTGTTGACAAAGGGAACGACGGCTCCGCACCAACGAGCTGGCTCCTGGTGGGGGATTAGAAACCTGGGCACAGCCCTCCCGTTCCTCCCCGCGACCCGGCTGTGGCTGGAGGCAGGGATTAGGCCCAGCGGCAGAGGAATGCGGCTCCTTCCCGCTGCGGCCTCCAAGTTGGCACCGCGTCCCTGCTCAAGACGCGGCTTACATAATGCAGCTTATGAAAGCAAAATAGCCCGGCCATGCCAGCCTGTGGGCAGGCCAGGATGGGGAGGAAAAAAGGGGAAAAAATAAATATACAGAAAGCCTGCGCAGCCCCCTTGCACTGCTGTCCCTGCAGGTGCAACTCTCTTGCATCATCTCAGCAAGGAAGGGAGGAAAAGAGCAGGGAGGGAGAAGGCATAAGAGAGGAAATGGCCCCAGTCCTCCAGCAAGGATGAAGATCTGCAGTCCTGGTGTTCCTTCTGGAGTCTCTGGACATGGCTTTCCCCCCCAGTTTCCTGAACTGTTTCTCCCCAGCCAGGCAGGCTCCCATTGAGGCCAAGCCAGGAGTGCTCTGTGTGCAAGGCCCCTGCTTTGTTTTCAAACCCTCAGCAAGTCCAGCCCACCATGAGTTCCTCGGGAGCTTGGGTGCTGGTGGGGAGCTCCAAGGAGTGGCTCAGGGATGGGGTAATTCGGCCATTAATAGCTCTGCCAGCAACGGTCTTCACTAACTTGTGTGCATCTTCCCTTTCACCTCACCTCATGAGTTTCATGGTTACTGACAACATGTCCACCTGCACCCTCTGTCATTTTTCAGCACCAGAGCAAGACAGGCAGAGCTAAACCAAATCCTGTGTGGCAGCAGGAGAGCGGATGCCTCGCTATATACAAGCAAGGGCTGCTGGCCAAAGGATGCTGAAGCGCTGGTCCTCAAATTGTCATCCAACTCTTCCCAGCTGCAGAAGCACGTGGGCTGATACACACAGCCAGCTTTGGATCAGCCATCACCCCAACACAGATGATCCACTGGCTGTGTTACATACAGGCCTAGATGTCCCAGGAGCCTCATGGAGAAACCTCATGCAGGTTCGGAGCAGCTCTCAAGAGCAAGAAGCTTTTGTAGGCCATAAGCTTTAGGTTTTCAGCAAAGCGAGAATCTGGGCTTGGGCTGCCCAGCTCAAACTGGGGGAATCTTTGCATTGAGTCCTTGGCCAAGGAGGCAGGAACATGGCAGAGCCTCTGGGTTTTAGGGGCTAATCCTCAAGAAGCACCCAGCCCCAGATTTCATTCCATCCAAAGACATGGCCAGGCACCTCCAGGCAGCTGGGAGAGGCACTGACCCACATCATCTCCACTAGGGATGGAGGAGACCCTGGAAGTGCTTCAGAGCAGACAGCAGCAGGGCTGGGGCTGCCCAGAGCCCTCCTCCACATGTTCTCCTCAAAGTCCTTCATGCAGGAGCAGGGCACAGTCCCTGAGCACCCAGCTCTAGGGCAGAGCAGATCCACAAGGAGCGAACCAAGATCACCATTTCCTCATGACCAAGTGACGCCCTTGGGCACCCAGATGGGTTGCGCCAGCTCCACGACCCAGTGACTAACAGGCCCCATGATCCACGTGAGCTTGGGAAAGCTGTTCTCTCTGTGCCTCAAATCCTACAGATTGGCCCCTTTATCAGTAAACAAACAGGGTCAGGGATCAGCCTAAAAGCCACAGGAGCCAGCAGGGTGAAACCCCCTTCCCGGAACACCACACCGCCCTGGAGGAGCTGCAGGAGGCATCTCAAGGGAGCAAGGCAGGGCTGCTCTGATAGCACCAGGCTCAAGCACAGGTAGAGGATCTTTTACTCCAGCTTAGCAAAAAGGATAATCTAGAGAGATCAAATAGGTCCACTAAAATGCAAAAGGAAAAAAAGAGGGGGGTAAGGAGGACAGGGACTGGTGTGAGCAGCATCAGGGCACAGTGAAATTGTGAAAGGGCAGAAGAAACCCAAACAGACACTCCTGATTCATGAGGCGGCTTTTCAGGACGGAAAAAAAGACCTTGCTTACTCACCGTAATTGGGTTACTAGAACCTTGTGCTAAATGACACTGTGAGGGTAATCTTGGTTAGCTCATTTGCTGCAGGCTGTATTTGAAGAGAGTTGTGGCTAATCTGATTTTGATTGCCTTAAAATTCAGTTATAGGGAACCAAGGGAAAAGCGTGGCATGTGAGCAGATGTATTAATCGTTTTGGAGCAGGCTTGTCTCATAAGCTGGCATTTGATTAAAAGGGAATGCACTTCAAAAAGCTGGTGCTATTTTTGGCTGCCTTGTTTGAGAGCAGTCGGTGGTTCCTGACACCCTGATGCGCCCAGCAAGCCCTTTGGGACTGATACCTGCATTTTCCTGTATTTGGTGAACCTTTCTGTATAATTGTTCACATTTTAAGGGTGTGTGTATAAACACAGAAAAGCGATTCACTTCCTCCTGGGAGGTTTAGATTAAAAGCCAAAATGTTTTATATAAATACATAAACAGTAAACTCAGCTTCTGAAGATTTCAGTCGCAATTTGCAAGAGCCCCACAGTCTAAAGAGGAAGCCTTTCTACCACACATAGTTGGGAAAGAGCATTTAGGTGGCTGCAAAGCAGGCTCAGCAAAGAGGCTTTAGGCAGAAAGTCAGAAAGAAGTGTCTAGAGGAAAGGAAGGATTTTTCCTTCTAATTCATTATAGCCTTTTTTACATATATTTTCCATAATCATCTGAAAACGTTCATTGTTTCAGCCCTGTTCTCAGCTGGGTAATTGTGAAGGGAGTGGATAAAATGCTTCCTCAGCTGAGAACAAGAGGTGCAATTAAGCATCAACCACCTGTCCTAAGTTTATGTTCAAGGCAAGGGGAGGAGCACAGGGCTGAATCCCATTCCCATCACCATACAGCCATACACCCACAGCCCTGTGCTATGGGATGCTGGGGCACAGAGAGTGTAATTTGGGGCCTTGGTGAAGAAGGTGCTGCCTTGAATCTTCCCCAGAAGGGTGATGCAGAAGACAACTTGGCCCACAAGAATACAACAGCAGAAACAGCCTCACCAGCCCAGCAGGATGCTTGTGTGTGGTTAAGGCATGGTTAAGGATGGGAGCTGTTAAAGTATCCACTCCTGAAGAAAGTACCCTGCGGGGAGCTAGAGAGTAGTGCCATAGGCTAAATAAAGGACTCTGGGAGCACCATGACACGTTTCTGCTACCTCGCTTGCTTTTGTAAATGCACAGTTTTATACCAGAGGTGTATTAGCAGTATTTCCTCCATGCAAAGAATGGGAAAGGGCCTTCCACCACCCAGCCCTCTTTTTTCCAAGAATTTTGCTGCAATTTTACTTTCCGTGGGATTCCTAGGTCCTGTGGAATGTGTGTGGAGGCAGCTGGGGAGGCATACAGACACCTGTGCTTATCACATAGTACAGATGCTCACAAGCCCCAACCCTTTCCCATACCAAGAGAACCCCCTCCAGTCAGGGCTGGACCACCACCCAACACAGGATCAATGGCCACCTAAAAAAAAGCATTTTCTGGAGAGCCTGCATGGATTCAGACCACCCTCTCCTCCCCCCAAAATACCCACCCCATAAATGAGAAGCCAAAACCCACCCCGTGTCAGGGTGAAGTTACCTTTAAGCGCAGACAACACACATACAAAAGAAGGCGCCAGGAAGATGCACAGAAAGGAGGAAGCCAGAATTAATATTTTGATCTTTTTTTTCTTTTTTAATTATAAAAAACTATTCGGAGGAAGTCCAAATGCAACGGAATATAACTGGCACCATCTAAGTGTAAAATCCCGGACCATTTGAAGCCGCCGGCAGGAGCTGGGAGGGACTGGTCACCTCTCCCTTCTCCCAGCCACCACCACAGCCGACGGCAGTGGCCCGAGAGCCAGGACACAACAGTGACATCGACAGTCTCCGTAAAACCACTCAGTTTTAGAAACTAAGCACATTATTGAAAAAAAAAGAGTAATCTAAAACTTGTTTTTCTTTATCAAAAGCCCTGCTTTAGTGACATGCTGACCCCACTGGTAAGGGTGAAGCACCCATGGCTCTGTCCAGAACACGGTTAAGTTGACCAGCCAACTCCTAGTTCGGAACGCCTTCCTCATGCTCATCTACACGCACGTGAGCGCTTTGCAGATGCTCGAGTTACAGTGACAAACATTTCTGTGGGCTTCCCAGCCCTGGGAACCACCTCCTGCAAACTCCACTCGCGTGAGGCTTCGCCACTGAGCCCTCCAAGCTCCCCCTCAGTCCTCCCTGCAGGCCCTCTGACAGCGTCACCAGGAGCTCTGCCTGCTCTAGTGGCCACCATCTTTTTCTTCTTAAAAAAAAAGAAAAAAAAAAATTTCATATATATTTTTTTCGTTTGTTTTTATATTTAAATAGAAAAATACTACTTCACTCTGTGTTATGAGCAGGAGATCGGTTGACTTCCAGCGACAGAACAAGTTCTCCTAAATGCTCCTATGCCGAGCTTGATGCCAGAAGATTCCTAGAAATCTGAAAGTGTGGCAAGAGGTCACAGATGTCCGCACCGCACCACATGGACAGGAGGGAGCTGGGCTCCACCACAGCTCCTGCCTGCCCTTCTCTGCAGAAGGGCACCAAGCCTTGGGAACCATTGGCCTGCAGAGAGCTAGCGCTGGGGCTGGCACCCAAATTTGGCTCCTGGGGAACTTGGCTATAGGTTTCACTTTCCACTTGTCTGCTGGCTTAGCGTGTGTGCGGTCTGTCCCTGGAAGCCACTGGATCCCATCAGATGTACAGATGAATTAGACAAAAAAAAAAAACAACAAAAAACAGTGGTTAAAAATTCTCTAACGCCCTCTCCTTCTCTCGCCTTTTGAAGAGTCAATGACAAACAGACATTGATAAAACTAAAATTTGCCCTCCTCCCCCACCTCAAGACAACAAGAGTTACTGAGACACGAAATGTGTTATCTTGTACCCTCAGGATTACATCTAGAAGGGAAGTTTAGGGGTGCGGGAAGCGCAGGGGGAAGGCGGTGTCTGTGGGCACAAGTCTGCTTAGTTCTTGTACTCAAAAGGCTCATCCCCGGTTTCGTTGAGGAGACATGTGCGGACCAGGGCCTCCGTCACAGCGTAAGGATCACAGTTGGCAGAAGGCCGGCGGTCCTCGAAGTAGCCCTTCTTCTCATGGCCCACGTTCCTGGGGATGCGGATGCTGGCGCCGCGGTTGGCCACGCCAGCTGAGAACTCATGGATGTTGGACGTCTCGTGGAAGCCTGTCAGGCGCCTGGCGTTGTCCAGCCCCCCCTTGGGGTCGTAGGCACGGATGTGGTACTGGTGGCGCTTGCTCAGCTTCTCGATGGCCTCTTCAATGTGCCTGTGAAGGGAGCGGGGAGGGTTCAGTGAGATGGGGGATACGAGCTGAGCCACTCGCCTGCTGTATCCAAGCGGCAACATGTTCATCCCTCTCCCCGAGCCACTTCACGATGAGGTGTATCAGCCCCCTACAGCTCACTTTTCTGACCATCTCAACTGGGGGCTTCTCTCCCCTCCTCCTTCTGACCTGGGTTGTTCTTGGAAAAGGAACCTTGCAGGCTGAGAGTGTCCCCTGGGAGTGCTGGGTGTGGGACAACATTGGCTTAACCCATATCCAAATTCCACGGGCTGCATCGCCGCTGGGGAACCTGCTCTCAGAGGGAAGATCTCTCAACCCAAGTTTTTATTAGGGAAGCTGATGTTGGTTTGTTATCTCAGGGCACCAGGGAGATTAAAGCAAGACAGCCCAGCTGCCCAGAGAAAACCTTCACAGAGCTCTACCACGGTCCAGTGCCGCGAGGTCTCTGCCCACACTCTGCATGCCAGCCCCACATGGGAACTCAGGTTTTACATTTCCAGAATCGTCATGTTTAAACCAAACATGTCACTTGCTTCCAGCCTGGCCTGGACAGAAGCAAATGGTCTCTTTCATGAATAAGAAATGTCTTTGTTAAGTTTGTTTGTTTACAGCACTGACAGATGAAGAGCTGTTACAAACTGCTGCATCCTGTCCACCCGTGCTTCCATCAGCACTGACGGAGCCGAACTGCTGGTTCCATTTCCCACCCAGCGCCAGCAGGAGTGTGACATTACACAAAAAAAATAAAAACAAACAAACAACAGTGAAATCCAGAAGAAAGGCTAATGCAGAATGCCAAGCACCACAGTGATGTCTCCCAGGCAGTCAAAAGCTCTGCAAAAAGCTTGCTGCTACCAAGCCCAGCTTGTGCCTAGCAAAGGGATGCTACCAGCACATCTCAAAAAACTTACTTGAGACCTCCGTCTTCTCTCATGTTCTTGGTGCTGAAGTTGGTGTGACAGCCAGCCCCGTTCCAGTTCCCAGGGATGGGTTTGGGATCGAAGGACACGATGACGCCAAAGTCTTCACACACCCGATGGAGGATGAAGCGTGCAATCCAGAGGTGATCCCCCATCTCAATCCCTTCACATGGCCCTACCTGGAACTCCCACTGCAGGAAGGAAGAGTCGTGCTCAGTGGTGCAGAGACTTTCATGGTCAGACGCTTCCCACCCCCTTACGCTCAGATCATTGGCAAACACACCAAGCAGCAAAAGCTCCTGTTGCACTTGATTTTTCTGCACTATCTCCTCCCACAAGGCACCTACAAATTTACCTGGGCTGGCATTACTTCTGCATTGGTTCCTCCAATTTTCACGCCAGCATAAAGGCACGCTCGGTAGTGGGCCTCCACAATGTCTCTGCCATAGGCTTTGTCTGCCCCTACACCGCAGTAGTACGGACCTGCAACAGCACAGATGAAAAGCAAGAGGAATGTGAGCTTCCAGAAGGAAAAAAGGCTCAAATTCAAGGAAGAACAAGGCTCAGCATCTGTTTTTCACAGAAGATCGCTAGCAGAGCAAGTCCCTCTGACAGCCTGGGCTTGTGCTTTGTCATGCTGGGCAAGAGTTTAAATCGCCCATAGACTAACAAGTTGAACAGCACATTTGGATGACGCCAGTCATCATTTTTGCCTTTCCATAACAATTCTAATTTCCTAGATTAGCTTTTGACACTATCCTGCTTGCCACTGTCCTTTCAGCCCTTGAAAGGCCTCCAATCTCTCAGCTCACTAGAAACATAAGCTGAATCACAACGACTGCAGCTCAAGCACGGCGGTGAATGCTCCTGACTTGTCCCAGTGCTGACTCCTAAAAGGTTACCTTGGGGTCCAGGGAAGCCGTTGGAAGGCCAGCCAAACGGATGTCCATCTGTCCCCAGAAGCGTGTACTCTTGCTCCATCCCAAACCAGGGGTGCTGGTTGGACACCATATCCATAATCCGCCTACAGGTGTGCCGGAGATTTGTCTCTACAATGGAAAAGCAGCAAAAGGCTTTTTAGGCTCTCCACTGCCATTCCCCATTCCTACTTTATCTACAGTCTGAGTCTCAGCAGCACTGGTGGAGAGGAGAAGCCCAAGACCAATATTCCATTCGAATCTCCACCACCAGCACTTTGTTTGCTTTTTATTTCCAGGGTAGGGATTATTTTTGACTGGCATGAGACTGAAGGGCACCAACCACACTTGGGTAGGTCTTCCCTTTTCCACCCCCACCTTCTACCGGCTCTCCCTCCCCAGAAACACCACCTCCACCAGAAGGTCCATTCACCTGCAGACTGGCGGTTGTACTTGAAGACTTCGCAGAGAACTAGTTTGTTGGGATCCTTGCGAAAAGGGTCCCGAAACATGGCAGCAGGTCGCAGGTACATGTCACTGTTGGAGCCTTCGGCTTGGAAGGTGCTGGAGCCATCGAAATTCCACTCGGGGAGATCTGGGGAGAAGAAGCAACCACTGTGAGCCAGGGTCCACCATCACCAGGAGCTCAAACTCCCTGCTGCCCTTCGGTATCATGGAGGTGCAACTGCCTATAGGCAATGAGCCCACAGTAGGTTTCACCCTGGCTCAGCTGCTTTTGTTCCAAATGGAAAAAAAATAAAAAAAGAAAAACAAGTAAGAAATGGGGGAGGGCAACTCCCCAGCTCTGCAGCCACCCTGAGAAACACGAGTTGCTGGGCTGCTGGCCAAGCCCCAGCCAGCAGGGCAGTGCTGGGGCTGTTTCCCACCTCCCAGCCGCCACAGGGATGAGCAGGGCACCCAGGCTGCTTACACACGGGGCGCCTGGGGACAGGGGGAGAGCAAGTCCCATAGGGTGCCGCACAGGCTGAGTCTCGTACGGAGGAGAGACCTGGCGCACTGCTCGCCAGGTCAAAGCACAGCGGGAGCAGCAGTGAACTCTACCCGGGCTATGTTATCTCCTCTATATCCTGGGGGGAGAAAGTGGGAGGATGGGAAGCACAAAGATTTCAAAGGAGCTGTGCCAACCACTCCCTTAGAGGGAAAAGGGGAAAAAAAAAAAAAAAGATAATTCTGCTCAGTCACACACAGTATTTTCATTTCATAACTGTCTCCAGCCAGCTCCATGGCAACCTGGGGAAAATCCTAATGCTATTATTGTGTAAGCTGGGACTGTTTGTTCTGAGGGACACAAGCTCTTAATTACACCGGATAGCTCCATTCTTTCCCCTCCACTTTCTTCTGCCAAACTACTTCCGGCCAAAACGAGTACTAGAGAGTCAATGGGGCTGCGGATCCCCTGCCAACAGCCCCCTCCACCGCGGGTACAACGCCAGGGCTGGGCACCCAACCCCTGCCATCGCGCTTCAACGCCACATCTGGAGCTGGGAATGTCCCCCCGGGGCATCCAGGGCAGGAGGAGACAGGGGGAGGATGAAGAGAGGCATCTTCATCTCCTGCCCGCGCTTCCTCCCCAGCCATCCTTCCAGCTCAAAAAGGGAGAACGGCATCCTTGGGGATCCCGCACCTCTCACCTTCAAGGCTCTTGGGCTCGTGGTCCAGCGTGCGGGTTTTGCAGCGGAGGTGCTCCCCGGTCCCGTCGATCCAGATGTACATGGCCTGGACCTTCTCCCCCTGCGGCAGCTTCATGTACATGTGCTTGATGGCTTTGCTCAGGTGGGAGCTCGCCGAGGTGGCCATGGCTGCAGACCAGACGAGGGAGTTCCTGCAGGGAAGATGCAAAAGCCAACCCCAAGCGTGAGCCTCTCCCTTGTGCTCCCAGGTTTTTCCACACTCTGTTCCCAGAGGAAACTCAACCACGGTGCTGGCTGAGGTCTCCTGTGGTCCTGTGCCACCCCGTGCTCCAGGCAGAAAACCCAGCAGCTCACACCAGCACGATGCTCTGATGCTTTCCAAGTATCCCATAAAATAACCAACCTCCTGCCCACATCCTGTCCTGGCAGGATTCTTATCCACCTAGCGACAGCCTTCGAAACTGTGTCTCCGCCAGGTGTGAACTTTTTAACCTCTTAAACACATCCGTGCTCACCGCTGCTCTGGAGCGGGGCTAATGCGCAGGGAGGCTTAGCTGGGGCTTTCTTAATGTGCTTGCTTCAGCACGGAGGGCTTGCCAGCCCCAGCTGCCTTCCCAGATCAGCTGGTCTGAAGTTATACAAGGCTCGTCCGGGGCGAGGGAAAGCAACAAGCCCTGCACACCCGTGTCCGGGCTGCGATGGGGAGCCCGGAGGGGCTCTGGTCTGGGGGCCAGCCCAGCCTTTCCACCAGCCCCTGTGTGCCAGGACCGCTCGTGTTTGCAAGGAGGGGAGGACTGGCAACACAAACAACATAAAAATTCAAAACAAGTTGGGAAGTCCGTGCTGAGAGCCTCTAAAAATTCAAGCCTCCCCAGGCGCTCTGCAGGGGCTGCCTGGACCGTGCCTCCCCAGCGAGACCCCTAATTTGGGGGGCTCCTCACCTCCAAGAGATGAGACATGAGCATCACATCTCTCTCTTTGCAGCTGCTGCTATTTAAGCAAGCAGAGAGCGAGCCTCGCAGGAAGAAAGGAAAAAAAAAAAAAAAAAAAAAAAAAAAAAAAGGACAGCCAGGAGATTGTTTTGAAGACAAAACTCGAGCTGCCCCTTGTCCTCCTCCCCCCGTCCCGGGAGCGAAGCAGGAATTTCCCCCTGGGATATCAGCCGGCAAAACAAAGCGGCCGAGCACCGCGGCCCTCCCCGGCCCCGGGACCCCCCCCGTTCCCCTCCCCAGAGAGGTTTATTTTTTTTATTTATTTTTTTATTTTTACCTGGGCTCGGCTGCGGGCAGGGGCTCGGCGCGGGGCTCCCACGCTCGGCTCCCGGGGGCCGCGCCCGGCGCCGCTTTATGGAGCCGCAGCGCCGGCCCCGCAGCACTGATTGGGCACGGGGAAGCGGGGCCGGGGGCAGGCCGGGGCCGGGGATGGGGCTGGGAGGAGGAGGGAGCTGGCAAACGAGCCGGGGCAGGGGGAAAAACAAGCTCAGCGCCCCCCTGGGCTGCTCTGTCTTTTTTTTTTTTTTTTTTTTGGGGGGGGGGGGGGTGGTGGCGAAAGGGAAAACGAGCCCCGTCTTCCCGGCCGCTGTTGTTTTTCCTTCCCCTTTTTGCTGCCCTCCCCCGAGAAAGTTAAGCCCTCTTGTCAGGCACTTCTCGGCAAGCAGCAGCAGCGGGAGCGAATCCAGGGCTTTCCGCAGCAGTTTACATTAGCGGCTGCCTCTGCATAACTCGCAGGCATGGAAATGAGTCGCCCTGGGTAAACAGGGCAAGCAGGGAAAGGGGGAGAGGGGAACGGAGCCCCCCCGCCAGCACTGGGTTGGGGGGTGCCTTTTGGGGTGGGGGGATTGGCCTCGCCTGCACGATGCCCCTCCGGTGCCTGGACTTACAGCCTGGCCCCTCGCCGCAGAGCGCTGGCACACGAAGGAGGAGAAATTCCCCAACCCCACCATGGGTCTGGGAGCGCCCACTTGGCTGCCCGGTATTTTTCCGCCCCGGGAGCTCGTTTTCAATCCCATCCCCACTCGTGCTCAGCCCTCCACACACCCCAGCGTGGGCTCACGGGGCAGGACAGCGATGCCAGCGCGTGCAGGAGCCGCCACGCGTGCACACGTGAGTACCAGGCCAAGCACACGCCACCCGCACGCCTGCCTCGGGGCAGCCCCACACCACCGCCAGCACCACAATTTGCTGTTTCTCAAGAAGCCCGACTCTCCTTGCCACCACAGCCCCCCTTGTGAACACACGACCTCCGCACAGCCACAGGCTGGGGACAAAGTGGCCTGGGAGGGCCGGATCCTCAGCCAGGAGGAGGTGTAACCGCTGGCTAAGGACTCGCCTTGATTTATTGCCCACCTTGAGAGCCAGGTCCCCTCCCTCCCCACGGGGAAACCCAGCTCAGTCTTCACCACCACCTTGCAGCAGCCACAAGCTGTGTTAACCCCCCAGGGCTGGCCAGGAGCGAGGAGAAATTCAGGTGCTTGTCACCTCCTCACATAGCTCAGGCGAAGCAGCGCCTCAAAGCCTTACAGCAACTGCTTTCCCCCAATACCCAGCGCATGAAGAGGTTTCCATACAGAAAGGTCTTGGATCAGATACACAGCCCTTTTGGGGATGAAAAGGGGGCACCAACATCAGCTCCAGGAGGGGGACAAGGTGTCCCCCCTGCGGCCCCAGGCAGGGCAGAGCCGGGTCTCCCATGCCGGGTGTCCCACCAGGGGATATCTCCCTCCCTGCCCAGCCCTCATTTCACCCCCTGGTCCTGCCCCCACGCTTTGCCCCCCGTGTCACCCCACAGGCCTGAACGCTGAGAAACCCAAAACCATGCCCAGCCTTTTGCCCTGGGCTCGTGGGGTAGGTTTGTTTAACGGGGACGCTGCCAGCTCTGACTTTTCGGAGACGTGCTACAGCTCCCAGCAGCTTTGGCCACCACGGCTGGCCGCACAGAAGCCCAGGGCACCCATGGGTGCCTGTCCCTGGGTGGCTCAGCCCCAGATGTTTATGGGGGGGGCGAGCAGCAGCCATGTGCTGCGGGGCCAGCGCCCTCTCCCGGGAAGAAGACCAGGGAGAAGCGGCCCCTGCCTGCTCCATGCTGCTTGTTTACCGCCTGCCTTCCCCTCCTCCCCTTGCGCGCTGTGGTTATGGGTTTGTTCTTTTTTTTTTTTCCTTTTTTTTTTTTTTTTTCCTTTTTTTTTCGGGGGGAAGCACAGCTCGGGCTGCGCCTTGGCCCAGCTGCGTGCTCCAGTGACCCTTATTGTCATCAGCATCCAGGCAGACAAAAAACCCTCGCCGGGGAGCGGGACGAGGCGCGGTGCCAACAGGTGACACCTCCCAAGGGTGGGTTGCCATCGGCCTTCAAAGCGCCCCCGCTCCGCGCGCCTGGCGAGCCTGCCGAAGACAATGCAGCGCTCCAGGGGCTCGCCCCGGCTGGCACGTGTTTTTCTCCCTTCCTACCATTAATCCGTGGGAACACCTTTATGCGCCCGCCGCGACACTTCCCTCCGGCTGGGTCCGTATCCTGCGAGGACTGCCAGGGCTGAAAAATGCCTGGTGAGCTCTGAGGGTCAGTCACGCTGGACTTTGCAGCCTTCTGCCTGTAAGGCAGCGGTGCAAACCCAAAGGGAGGTCCCTGATCTCCCCCTAAGAGGGTTGGGGACCGGGATGCTCGAGCCTCAAGCAGCTGGCATGGGACATGCCCTCTCGGATGTGGACCTGCCCAGCATCTCTTTTTCCATCCTCCATGCTCACGAATTTGGGAATGCCTTAAAGTGCAGCACTGTCACACCACAGGGAAAAGAAAAAAAAAAATAATAATAAACAAAAAAGAGGGGATTCAAGGGTTAAAAAGGCAGAAACTGAAATTTCCCCATGATTTGGGGACAGGGACCCCTCCCCAGCTGCCCGAGGGAGCACAGGACTGGAGGGGGGCCCCTTCGGGCAGGGCTCACTGCAGACCCTGCAGCAAAGGGCTGGCCCCAACAGATTGGAAACCAGGTCCGCTAAGCACAGGTACCCATTTGCCTTTCACGTACACCAAACACATTTCTTAAATCCAAATTCATCATTTCTTTAAGATACAGATGTCTCACAGGGAGGAGGAGTGGTCCATTTTGTTGTGACCGCTTAGATCCTAGAAGGAGGCCTGATGCACCCAAAACGTCCCAGCCTCTTGCAGTGGCAGGAGGAGGGCGAGAAGAACATCTCCCCCCTGTGCCCAACAGCTCAGACGTTCCCCAGTTAGATCTACTGCCTTCAGACCACCCTGTGAAACCACTGTGTGCTGCGTGGTCACATGTAGGGCACAACCAAAATGCACCCAAGTGAGACCAGGGACCAGCCAGATGTCCTAGCAACATGTCACCTCCACCTGCTTTCCCAAATTATTCCCCTAGCCATGCTGAGGGCTGGTGGGGGGACCTGCTCCCACGTGGCCACCACCTCATTGCCACCATCCCTGGGACCTGCACACCCTAGAGGGACTCACGGGGCTGGAAATGCAACCCTTTACCCACGGGTTAACAAACCCAAGACCTCAGCGAGACAAACAACTGCTTAATTAATTAACTAACACGTTGCCCTCAAACAGCGGTCACCCGGTGAGGATGGGGAGCTCACCATGGTGCCAGGGGACTGACCTTGTGCGAGCAGCGGTGGCCAACTGGTCTCCCCGGGAGGGTGGCAGGAGGCTGACGAAACCCCCCGGGGCAGGGAGGCGGTAGCTGCTCGCCCGATAAGCGAGCAAACATTGCAGGCTCCGCAGCAGCCCCATGCTCCCTTTGAAGATGCTGCCAGGGTCAAGGGTAGCCAAGGGGTGGTGACCAGAGGGCTTTCCAAGGCAGAGAGAGCTGGCGATTACCTGGGCTGCGCGGAAGGGCGATTTGGAAAAGCAGATTAACAAAAACGTGCAGAGGCAGATGCAAAAAATAAACAAAAAGAAAAAAGAAAAAAACTCCCTCCCCAGGCAGCTCAGCTGCAATAGGCACCGATGACGCATTTAGGGGAAGAAGGGCCTTGGAAATGCAGCAGCCAGGAGGGCCTTGTGCACAACCCCACAGTTGCTCGCGCTTCCCTGTCCGGCCCTTTCTGCCCCATATCCTCAGGAGGCTCTTTGAAAAAGGGGCACGGAGCATTCCCTGCTCAGGGCTCATCCTGCTGCAAGCCCAGCACCTACCTGCAGGCTCTGCCCTCCTTGCATGCAGACCCTCAGCGGCAGCCCAGCGCCTCCGGCGAGCCGGGCACGGCGCTGCGAAGCACGTGCTCTTCCTTCAAGCGCAGCCAGGGGAAGCTGGAAGAGGAGAACGTTATGGGCAGGCAGGATCGGGGATTTGAGACCTAGAAATTGCTTGGCTCTCCTTGCTCTGCACAAGGGTGGAGAATATCCCAGGGAGCGCTCAGCGCATGCCTTTCCCTTGCAGTTGGAAATTGGTCACAGTGTGTATTGGCAATTTTTTTTCTTTTCTTTTTCTTATTTTTTTCCGTTCTTTCCTTTTTTTTTCTTTCTTTATTAGTGCTGTTCATGCTGCTAAATGCACTCCCAGCTAGGTCAGGGCCACATTAACCATGGCTGGCAGATTAATTTGAGCCTAATACACATTACAGCTTTGTAAGAAGGAATGCAGAAATCCTCAAAGTGCTGCCCAAGTGCGTACAGTGGCCAGATCAGGGCCTGGTGCTGTGCATTATTCAAGGCAGCTGCAATACTGTCTGGGCACCTTCCGCATGGGTGACCTGCATCCCTCCAGCCCCAGCACGTGCCTCACCTGGAAAGCAGACACGTGCGGGATTACGAGCGGTTTTGCTCAAGCTGAAGAAGGGACCAGCGAAGGCAAAGCTTGCTGCAGGGGCCGTCAGGTGCAGTGGGTCGGAGCCCGGCCTCTGCGGTATATCCCGAGCAAGGAAACCACAGTCAGATGCCAATAGGCTCAAAAATACTTCTAAGTAGCATAAGGGAATACCAGAGGTGTCCTTGCCAAGCAAGAAAAAGTTTTACACGGCCAGGAGACAGAGCATGAAAATTACATTTTAAAAAAATAGCCTAATGTATTCAAGAAATAAAATAATTATTAGAGCTGAACTGCTGTAACTGAGACTTCACACAATTAGTTTTCAGGTGCTACGAGCCCAGAAGGATCCGACCCGTTGCTGATGCAGTCTTTGAGGTGTCCTACAATGTTTATATGAGAACACATGCATGGAAGGGGAAGAAAAAAAAAATTTTTCCCCCCAGATCTCACTCTGTGCATAGGACACAATGACAGCCAGCAGGTTTTAAAACCTGGCACTGCAGCAGGATGCTTGCACCACTGCCCCGTGCTGGAGCTTCTCGGCTTGGAGGGGCTGCAGACCTGAGACCGAAAGCAGAGCAGAGCAGCGTGGGGTTGCCCTGGATCTAGGGGGTGCTGCAGCACCCAAAGGGGAGCTTTGTGAGGCTGTGAGCCCACAGGGCAGCTCAGGCTGGTCCCACAGGCACCGAGGTCCTGGTGACCCCGTGGCCAGGCAGCCTTGGACCTTGCCTCCGTAGCGAGCCGTGCCAGCTTGTGCCGGGCAAGGACGAGAGCCCTGGCCACGTTCCCCTCTGCCAGCACACGCGCATGAGGCTGCCCGGAGAGTGCTGGTGGAGGTGGCCTCAGGTCTGCCGAGGGTGGGCTGCTCCCCGGGGCGTAGCAGGGGCTGGGTGGGTCAGGAGCGAAGCCCTACTGACGTGGTTGGTGTTGCAACCCTGCCCTTATCTTTGTACAAAGAGCGCGGCCGCCCCGAGCTGCTCCATGAGCTCCCTTATAAATCGGGGCTCTCCTCACATCTTCCTTTTTTTTTCTTCTTCTTTTTTTTTTTTAATAGCCACACAGCTCAAGCGAATGCCTTTTGCAAGGCGCCATTGCAATGAAACGGATGGAGCAGATGTGCCCACGTGCACCAAGCAAATCCTCATCTGGGCCCCGTCCTGCCACACCACTGTCTCATTTTAGGTAAAGACTTTGTGGAAACGGTCCCATGCATTTCTGTGGTAACCGTGCCAACCTGGTCCTGCTCAGGGCCCCAGTCCTTTCTCGGCAGAAAGCAGCACAGCCCCGCTGGGGTCAGCTCAGAGCCAGGGCGGTGTGAGCAGAGCTCCGCCAGCCTCCGAGGATCTCACTGGGCATTTGTTCAGTTACCAACTGGAAAATACACATTTCTGACTGCTGCAACCTTTTCCCAAGGACTTTTGAGCCTGTCATGTGTGACAGCCGTGCCAGCTCATCCTTAACCCCTCCTTGTCTCTCGGGCTTAGCAGCACCGACGCTTACGAATTTGTGATGGATGCTGCTCCTCTCCAGGGTCTCCTGAAACTCCTTCACGCAGCTTTTCCCAGCACCGCTGTCTCCTGTGCTCACCTGCCGGAACAAACAGACACTGCTCACAGCTCACCCTTCCCCACATCATTTTGGGGAGGGCTGGGTTTCACCATAACACTTGGCTGACGTGCCCCTGTGGCCCCCCAGCCCTGACCGAAGGAAGGGGATGGTGCCTCCCCAGGGGGCTGTGCTCAGAGCTGTCACCTCCCCAGGGGACAAGCATGCGGGGACGGTCTGGGTGCAATCTCTAACATGTTTTCCCCATTCTCCATCGCGTCCCTCCTGGCTTGGTATGGCCCCCCTTATCCTGCCTGCGCAGGGTTGTGGAGCGATGCACAAAGAGGCGAGCTCACTCGCTCAGGATGGCGGTGTCCCCAGGGTCCCCAAGCGCCAGCCCCACAAGTATCCAGCCCCACAAGTAACCAGCGGTGCCCCCTGCCCCGGGCTGAGGGCGGTGGGACATTGCAAGCCCCCTGCCCTCCTCGTGGCCGCGGAGCCGTGTCCCCACTGGGGACAGTGTCGCATTCCTGGTGTGGCAGCGCCACCTGGTGAGGTGGCCCCGCCGCCGGGGAGCTGCCCCCCGGGGGCTGCGCTCAGCCTGGGGGACAGCAAGGGGAGGTGGCCGGGGGGCCACCAAAGTCCCCCCGCTCCCTCCGGGGGGGTTTGTCCACCGCCACCTCCTCCTGCTGACCTGCCGGGACCAGGTGGTCTTCCAGAGTGCCACCTCAGTGCTTTTTTCGTTTTCCTCGTCCTTGGAGGGGCTCCAAAATTGGGGATCTGAGGCCCAAGCCCACCGACGCCAGACGGCTGACGAGGAACCCGGGGTTGCTCCGTCCAACACGACCATAGCGGGGTCTCCTACGAAGTGTCAGGCGCCGCCCGGGCACGGGAACAGGTACCCGAGCGGGGAGAGGGGAAGGACATCATTTTGGGATTGCCCCAGTGCATTGGCAGGGCTGGCACCCAGAAACGCCACGTGTCTCTAGGGGACAGCAAAGCCTGAGCTGTGGGGCTGTGCCAAGGGCCTTGTGGTCCCCAGGAGCACTGCGTGTCCCCGAGGGTCAGCGCTTGGACGAGTGTGTCACAGGCAGCGTGGCGCTCTGGAACGCGTCCCCGGGATACAGCAACATGACGGCCACCGGTGAGTGACCTTGGCTGGAGGCCCTCCAAGCACACCCTGAAGGGGACAACACAGGAGGGAAAAGCAGCATCCCTTAGCCTGGGTCCTCCCTGGGACACAGCTGTGCCCTCACGCAGGTGGTGCCTGTCCTCCCCTCACACCCAGATCTTTCAGAAAGAAGCAAAACCTCTCAGGACAGGGGACTGCTGATGCTGCCTGCTAGTTTGGAGGAAATGCCATGGCATTCATGCCCAGCCTCCCCAAACCACAAACCCTTGGTATGTAGGAAGAGGCCACTCAAGTTTTCCAGGCCCCCTGTGCAGCTGGACTGAGTGCTTTCCGACTGCCCTGTGTCGACAGCCCACAGCACAAGGGCACAGGGGGACCCCAGTGCACAAGTCCCACCCAATATCACATTTTTCTGAGAGCTGTTCTGGCCCAGCTCTTCCCTCTTCTCATCTTTTGGTTCCCATCCATCTTTCGGCAGCACAAAGCCCACACAACTTTCTCTTCTCCCCCCTGCAGCAACCATAGCCTCTACGGACATGGGGCTGCTGCTGAGAGATGAAGTTTTTGTCGACTTTTTCAACACGTTTCTGAATCTTCCTGTAAGTCTGCTCCCTAGAGGCCGGGGCCTTTCTGAGCTTTTCTCAGGTGAACTTTTGGGTTCTGTGTTAGAAAAATTGGGACGACACCATACTTCGGTTGTCAAGCCAGGGAAAGCTGAGGACTTCAGCTCAGAGGAGATGGAGACAGAGGGATGAAGAGGAAGATGGTGCCTTCTCTGCAGTGGGGACGGGCTCTGGGCTCCCCCACCACCCTGCATCCCTTCCAGCTCTCCCCTTCCTTTCCATGCAGGTGTTTGGCCAGACGCCCCTTTACACCAGCAGCACGGGGCAGTGGGATCTCTGGCCAGAGCTGCCCAGCCACCTGGTGAGAAAACATCCCTGTGAGGAGAGAGGAGGGTGAGGAGGAGGGAGGAAGGGCGCCGGGCGGGGAAGGAGATGGTTCCTCATTGCCGAGGCTGTTGTTCATGCAGCCAGGGGGGTGATTTCAAACCAGGCTTCACTTGGCTTTTGAGCCCCGGGGGGAGCATAAGCCATGGAAAGTCAGGGCTCTGGGAAAGCAGGCAGGGGGAAAGGAGGTGAGGCAGCAGGGATGGCACGGGGGTGGCACAGGCAGCAGGGATGGCACGGGGATGGCTCGCACTGCTCTCTGGCAAACCCCATAGCACGGGCCCCTTACTCACCCCAATTCCCCCGCACGAGCCGGCTCCTCGCTCCCAGCCTGATCCTCTCCTGGGGGTTGCGCTGCAGGATGCCAGCCCCCCGGCTTTGCTGGCCTGGCTGGCGAAGCACCGCCTGCCTCACTTCTGCAGATCCAGCCTCTGCCTCCACCTCGTCCTCTGCCAGAAGCTCCTGGGTTTCGTGCGGTCGGAGGAAGCAGGTGAGTCATTGTGGCAGGCACGGGGAAAGGGAGCGGGGCTTCCTCTCGCCCGGTGCCTGCTGAGCACAGCACTGGGTTGGAAAGGCAATGCACGCCCCGTTTTTGGGGTCACAGCAAATCCCAGGCAGGATTTCCATAAAACAAATGAGGTTTCACCCTCCAGCCGTGCTCCTGTTTGTACAGGCTCGCTGCCTCCGTGGGGTTGAGCTGGAATAGCTGCTTAGCAGCAGCTGCAGGGTTTGTAAAAGCAGTGCGTGGGTGAAGCCAGGCTGGAGAGCAGCTTTAGATCCAGGAAAGGGGTCCTGGCGTTTTGGGTTTGCTGCTGTGCAGGATGCACAGAGTTCTCGCACCATTTTGGGTTATGCACCTCATTCAGGGCATCCTACACTGGGAAAATCATAAAATCATAGAATCGTGCAGGTTGGAAAAGACACTAAAGATCAAACGCAACCATCAGCCTGGCCTACCAAGTTCCACCACTAACCCACATCCCTTAGTACCACAAAATACCCCGCAAACCTACAAAATAACCTGCTAGCTTATGCCCTGGTCTGTCCCGACAGCACCAAGAGTGAACTGTGCTCGGTTTGCCCCCATATGAGCCCCCCAGACCAGCAACATCGTGAGGCACGGCCACTGGGAAGAACGCTATGGCAGCTGGAATGCAGGCTTTCATTTCAGAAAAAATAAGCGATTTATCAAGGCTCCTGTGCTCTGCTCTCTCTCTCTCCGACAGAGAAACTGCTGAACTGGCGGAGCGCGGACCGGTGGCTGCTGGAGAAGTGCATCAGCGGCAGCCAGGGCATGTGGCGCTTCCGAGCCTCCACGCAGGGAACGGCAGGTGGGCACGGGGTGCTGCCCGGCCCCTCCGCAGCCCACCACGGGCGTGCTGTCCTGCAGGGCACCGGCACAGAGCCCGGGGCGTGGGTGAGCACCAGTGGGACGCGAGATCCTGCTCTGGGAGATGAGACAGCAGCAGAGCCCAGCTTGCACAGCCCTGGATCTTCTCCACGATTTCGTCTCACTTTATCCAGGGCATCTTCCCAGCTTTCTCTTAAGTCATGGGCAAAGCAGCTCGCCAGCAGGCTCTCAGGGTAATACCAAGCCCTTCACGTCAGTCTCTTGTCTGATCCATAGGGGAGGAATTGACCAACTTCTGGCTCAGCACCGAAAGGCTACTGGGGCTCGACGAGTCGGACGCAGCACAGCAGGACCTCTACCTGTCCCTTCTCCACAGGCTGAAAGCCACCCACCTGCGCGAAGGCTCCAGCGTCCTCACCCTCTGCAGCACCCTCACTGGTAAGGACAGGAGCTGGTGACAACTGGTGACCTTCCAGGGGGGTGGCCTGTTCTTGGCTGCTCCCAGGTGGAGATGGGATGCCAAGAGCAGCTGTGCTTGACTGGGCATCTCCCCTGGCACCACCAGGTCTGGATGGAGCTGCCCCTTCATCGTCATCCCCTTCATCATTTCAGGGTCATCACGCAAAGTCAGGCACGTCGGGTCCATCGGCACCCGGAGGGAGATGCTAGTCAAGATGCAGCAACGGGCCCTGTTTATAATTCAGAGTTACTGGCTCCCTAAATTCTTCATCCAGTGCAAGATGGGCATGGAAGAAGAGAAGTCGTGTTGGCCTCTGCTGCAGGAATACCGGGAGCGGTTGGCGCAGGGCACCATGCAGGAGCCCCTGGGCGTTTCGGACGATCTCTTCACAATGCACGTTACAAAGAGCCAGGACTCGTCAAGGCCCTACTGCAGCAAGAAGGCCAAAGAGGAGATCTGGGCTCTTGTCAAGGAGGGAAGAGACACCCGAGAAGCGAAGACAAGCTTTCAGACACAACCAGAGAGGCAGCCAGGGCCAGCTGGGAGCGTGAAGGGATCGCAGCTGGGTAAGGAGGCTTTGGGACTGGGTCCTGCAAACGCTGCCTTTGGGGGCAAAGGGGGAGCAACCTCTCCCAAAAGACCTAGACCCAAGGCAGAGCTGGCCTTCTATCTGGAGGACCTCTGTGAAGAGAAAGTCCTCTCTAGCCTGCGTTCCTCTGCACCTCTCGCCAAGCTGCCAACCCCAAAAAGGCCAGCCAAGACCCTGCGCTTCCTCCCCTGGGCCCTCAGCGCGGACAGCTGTGCAGGACGGCCCTTCAGGGACTTCTTGAAGTGCCAGGGACAGACCACGGAGACTCGTCTCCTGGACCTGTGGCACGACCTGGAGGAATTTCTGCCTGTGGTGCTGGACCCCAGCAGAGAAAACAGTTTCTTCCTGCGCCATTTGATCGCGGACAGGATATGCAAGACCTACCTGGAGGAGAGCGCCGTCCAGCAGCTTCCCCTGGCGGCGAGGACTCTGCAGGGCCTGCGGGACCACCTGGCTTCTGGGGAGTTCACCCCCTGGATATTCAGAGCCCAGAAAGAGATTTGCAAGGTACAGGGCAGCAGTGGTCGGGTGGGGAGGTGCCGCCGGCCTTCACAGCCTGGGCTGGTGCGAGGACTGCGGGCATGTTTAGAAAGAGAGGTATTTGGAAAATGAGGATGAAGAGAGACCAGGGAGGACAGAACTTATGGTCACAAGTCGGCTTGTACTGGAAGCAGTGACCGAGACATGTCAGGCCAGTGGAGAGGAGCATTCCCATGGGTTTGTCGTGCCGAGGAGCAGAGGCAAGCATTTAGCAGCTGGTGACCTCGGCTAGATGCACGTGCCACAGGGATCACGGGACAGTGGCTGGCCCTTTGCATCTGAGTCACTGCTTCCAGCACAACAGGATTAAAGCACATTTTTAAAGCACGTTTACAACCCAAGCACTTCTGGGCAATCTCTGAGCAGCCCAAGGGGCCAGCCCCTGCGTGCAGCCCCCAGCAAAGCTGTCCTGGGCATCTCGGTGGGGCGTAACCTGCCCATGGGGGTGCCAGTTTCTGGTGGGAAACATGAGCACCAGCTGAGGCAGCCACCTCTGCTCCTCCCCAGGTCCTCTGCATCTTCTATGAGAAATTTCTGGCTGATGATGACAAGACCTTCCTCCAGTTTATGGTAAGGGGGATGCACGGGGGCCATGTGCATCCTCAAGGGGTGTGCAAGCACCGGTTGGGATGGAAAAAGGTGGTGAGAGGGAGGAGAGAAGCCCAGTGTTAGCTGCAGTCGTCCAGCAGCAGCCCACAGGTCAGCCTTTGAGCCACGACCCAGCCCAGAAGCAGGGAGAGATTTAAAAGCGATCGTCCAGGGCAGGCATGGGTGAAGCCAGCAGCAAGTTGTGCAAAACACTTCTGGGAATTAATTCTCCCCCTTTTTTCCTGGTTCACAACAAATACTGCTATTAATCTGACTCATGGGCAGCCACAAATGTGTACGTCCCTGTTCCAGCACAAGCGGTGCCTGGCCAGCATGCTGGGGAAGAGGGCGTGCAGCCTTTTGGCCTCTGATTCAACCGCACTCAAGTTTTCCACATGTTTCTTTCCACTGTGTAAAGCCGTGCTTTAAGACCGCAGAGTCACACGAGCACTCATATTCCCAGCAGCAGAAATCCCATGTTTCTCAATGCCTTCCACCAGGAAGCCTTGCAGAGAGAAACTTCAGAGCATCCTGCCTGTTTGGGTCCCTTGCACAACCCACACAGGCGATTTTGCTTACCACAACTAATGTCTTCAGTCTGACCACTAGGATTTTCCCCAGATTGCAATGTAAATTCATCAACTGGTCCCAGAAATGATTAGGACAGGCTGCCAGGGGCAGTGCCCCAAAGACCTGGCTCACAGAGATGTCAGCACCGCAGTCAGCAAGAGCCGAGCTCTTATGGAACAGTAGGTTGGCAGCTGTCAGCTCCTGACCCTGCTCGTTAAATGCTCTTGGTTGTAACTTAATTAGCTGCCCAGGTTTCTAAGCATCCCTTGTCAGGGAAATTACCTCTCAGAGCACACGCCTGGCTCGGGAGTGCAATTAGCACTTCAGCAGGTTCCGAGGCCTTGCTCTCCACAGGCACCATCCCCTTAGCCAAACTCATCCCGACCCTCACGGCACTGATGTCAGAGGAGCTGCTCGGGAGCTTGGCGGGGTTATTTTTGGTGCTTGCTCTCAGCAGCGTGCAACTCGGTCAGCAGACAGCCTGTCTGGCCCTGCTGCTCAGCCAGTCGTGCAGGCTGGTGGGAAGCCAAAACCTGCAGGAGGGTCTCAGCGGGATAGCGGGAGGCACTCCTGGGACACCGGCCAGAGCCAGTCCCAGGACAGCAGCCAGCAGAAAAGACACATGAGCTTAACCTGTCTGCCCATGACACCTTCGGAGCTGTTTTCGGCCCTCCTGGCTGGATGTTGACCCCTTTAGGAAAGCTGCTGCCTTTGGCTGCCAAGCCATTGCCAGGGTGAGCTGAGGGACCTGCTGCACTGTCCCAGCTCTGGCCGCAGAGCCAGCTTTAGGAACAGGATGGACAGGTCCCAAGCTGATGCTGAGCTTTGTGCTCGCATAGATTTCTTCCCGAGATCTAACTTGGATAGGTTTGTACCCCCAGAAATGTGCAGCTGGCCTGCTGGGTGCAGCTCCTCCGACGGGGTGTAAGGAATGCTCTGTGCTCTTCTTGCTGCAGTCTCCGCAGAGCGATGTCCCAGCACCCAAGGTGCAAGGACATGCTGTCAGGAAAGAGCAGTGTTTCCTCCTGTCTGAGCGGATAAACGAATCCTTGAAGCTGAGCCAGGCCTTGCATGGCACGAGCAACTTGGAAGGCCTCTCCTCCGAGCACTGGCGAGCCTTGGCCACTCAGCACCTCCAGCAAGGGGGCTCCATCCAGGCAGAGACGGATCTGGTGAGCACGGCCGGTAAGAAATGCAGCATTCCAGGGAGAGCATGGGAACAGGACAGAGAAGGGGAAAGGCAAGGCAAGGAGCGGTCACAACACAGCACTTGGTACGTGCTGAGGGGCTGACACAGCCTGCAGGAACGAACCCCGGATCTGTCCCCTCTTCTCTGGCAGATGCAGACTCCCAGAAGATGACATCAAATGAGCCAGCCGCTCAGAAAGCCCAGCTGGCTGTGGATAGCCCAAGCAAGGATAACGAGATTTTGTCTCCCAAAAGCCCACCGCTTGGTGAGTCCAGTCCGTGCAGACTAGAAGCAGGGCAAGCTCCCAGTCAGTGCTCCTTTAGGGTACCGGAGGAGCAGGGACCTTCCCTGTTTGCATCCCAGTATCAGGAAAACATCTCCAGAAGGAGAGAGAGGTGTCACCCCCATGAAAGGCATGCCTTTGGGGGTGTTAATCCAGGCTGGGAGCACTTCTCTGAAGCAGATGCTGAGGTGATCAAACCATGTGAGGGCAAAGGGCTCCTACAGCATGCAGTGTCCCCAGGCTGGGCTCACCACGCAGCTATCATCAGGGTGGATCTGGAGGCAGCCTGGGCTTCTCCGGGGTCCCCTTCCCTAAGGACGGCTGTGAGCAGGCTCTAGCGGTCACCCAAGGATGGAGCCAACACTGTTCTGTTCCCACAGCCGCTGACCTCGAGAACAAAAAGAAGAGGACTGCTCCTGGGAGAAAAACCAAATCGAGTGCCACAAAGGTCACCTCTGTCATGGTGGAGAAGCCAACTAAAAGACCCAGGTTGGCACTTCGCAGCACAAGGCTTTGCTTTTTTTTTTTTTTTTTTTTTTTTTTTGCTATTTACAGTCTTTAAGGAAACAGGGCTTTTCCCACTGCTTTCCCGTAGTGTCTCCGTAGTGTCCCAGTAATCTCCTGGATTTGTCATTGGGCTCACTCAGATATAAACATGGGTGGCCCTTGGGTCTGAAGTGTAGAGTGACCTAGACAGAGGGAAAGAAATATTTTTTTTTCTCCCAACCCCATAATCTGAATTTATTCCTCACGTCTTGTGCACTTTGACCTCAGTTGCTCCCTGGCACATCACCTGCACTACAGCTAGGCAGCCCTCAGACCCCAAACCAGTGCTTAAAATCACCGTGACCATGCTTAAATCTGTCCTCACTGACCATGAGGATGTCCATGTGGAGTCCGACCCTCCTGGGAGTTCTCCAGACAACAGCCCTGACAGCTCCACATCAGGATATAAATGTTAACCAGGACATGACTGGGAGCAGCTCTTATTATTTATTTTGAAAGTCAGTCTCAGGAGCCACATTTAGACAACAAACATATTTGACCCAGTCCAACAACCTTCAAATAAGGGCTTGCTAACCTTGTAAAGGACCCAAATCCCAGTCTGCTCCCAGCTGTGGTTTTTCCAAAGTTCTGCTCAATCTCTTCAATGATACGTAGGGGAGCACAACCTCCTCCTCCTCCCACCAGTCCTTCCAGGTGTCCCATCCTTACCTGCCTCCCTCCCCTGGTGTCTGCAGAGCTGTCCTGCTCCATTTGCAGGTTCTGAGGTCTCCAGCAGAGACCTTAAGTCCTGCCTCCTTCTTATCTCCTTAGAAAAAGCCTCCTCTTCAGGCTGAGACCAAGTTCTTTCCTGGCCCATCTGCTTCACAGCCCCCCCGGCACCACTGACCCGTGTGTTTCCAGCTCTTTAGGTGCCTCTGGTTGGAGAAGCAGGCTATTTTCCAGGTGGGAGGCAGCACAGAGGTCACATCTCCTGGTGTCTCCTCCGCTGCAGGCACTTTGTGAAGGTGCTGCACAACCCTGCCCACCTGCACTACTTCAGGCAGTTCCTCGAGGAGCGCAACGCAGATGAACCTCTGCGTTTCTGGATGGCCATGGAGAAGCTAGTCGCAGAGCCCAATGCCAAGATGAAGAGCGCCCTCATTAGCAGCATCGTCAGAAATTATTTCCACGGTGACATCCCAGCTGGTAGGCACCCTCCCACCCTGCACTTTACTCCGGCCATGATGAAGGCTTCTTTTCCCTGACCTGGTTGCAGATTTTAGATCCTCTTGCAGGGACTTGCCAATCCTCCTTTCCCTGCCCAGTGTTTGCTGAGGTCTTCCACCGCCACGTATTTCTAGGAAGGTGCTCTACTTCTGTGGCAGGATCTCCTGGCCAAGACCTGCAACCTGCAGTTCCTGCGGTGGCAGAAATAGCCCTTCCCTACCTCATCTCCTTCAAATGCTCTTGGAGTACCAGTTTCACTCCCAAAATATGCAATTAGCACAGCATAGAAAGGAAAAGAGATGAGTACCAGATTCTGGGGCAGGCAGAGACGGGACAGGGTGCCACTTGCAGATGCGAGTGTAGGAAGAGCTGTCATGGTGGCTCAGGGATGGCTGCTAGCAGCAGGTAATGACCATGTGTCTCTTCCAGAGGAACAGCTGGACTGCCACTCTTCTATCATCAAAGAAATCAGGGATGCTGAAGTAGTCACACCCTTCATGTTGATGACAGCCCAGGTCTTTGTCCAGAAAGCAATGGAAAAACGATGGTAAGAACCGGGCTCAGGCTGACTCCTAGCTCCAGTAGTTACACAGCCATCCCTGGGAACACCAGGTGACAGACAGCAACTGCTACAAACCTACTGCGCTGTGGGCTGACAACGCGTGCATCCAAATCCCAGCCAGACCCTCACCCCAGCAAAACTGCCATTGCAGCTGCCGAGGCGCTTCCAGCCCCCCATCCCTTTCTCCATCCTCCTCCAGGACCAGGATTCCTGCGGGACCCTAACCACGGGGCCATCCCCTCTCAGCTGCTCCCCATCCCATCCACCAAACCACTGCCCTGCTCGTGCATCTGGCCACCTCTGATGCTCTCTGATCTCCCATCTGGCAGGTTTAAGGAGTACCAGGATCTGTTTCCCCTGAGTGACACACCCAAGTCTAACCTTCGTTTGCGGCATGGGATGGGGAACTTCACGACAGACAGCCTGGTAAGGAAAGAGCCTCCCTGCTGGCAGGCTGGGGTGTTGTCTAGGAAAGAAAGAGGGGAGATACTGTGGGTCAAGAGGTGCTTAAATAAATGGGGCGAAGGGGGTCAGAATTGGGGCACTCCTGGAGGATTGCAAAAAGCAAACAAGATAAAGCCTTGTTCTTACAAGGTCTGGAGTCCTGCTCCATGCAGAATTCACCAGATTTAGTCAGGAGTGACTAAGCAATTCACACTACCACCCCAGGAAAACACAGAAATGCCAAAAAATAAAAAGCAAAGATGATGAATCCCACGGCCAAGCCTGGGCTCTGGTGCTCCAGCAGGTCTCTGTCTGGGAGCAAAGCCCACAGCCAGGGGCTGGCTGCCCAGGACTGTGCCACCAGCTGAGCCAGGCTGTGCTGCATCTCTGCAGAGGTGGGCCTGGTTTGCCGTCCACGACATCGTCAAGAGCATCTGCAAGTTCCATCGGGAGATGAACAATGACAAGTGCCGCATGGAGTTCGAGAGCTTTCTGCGGAAGGAAAGAGAAAATGAGGAGGAAAGTAAGGCTGGAGTCCTGCCACCCCGCTCTTCTCTCCCCAGGACAGTCCCAGCTTTAGGGGAGGTAAATGGAGGAAGCCTGTGGCTCCTCAACCAACCCCATGTGCTGAACACCAGGTGGTCTCTGCTGGAGGTATTTAGAGAGCTGGTGATGCAGGTGTTTCAGGATGCCAAATAGCGTGTGCAGAAATCTTGGGTGATGAGGCACAGAACTCTGCACAAGCAACACAGACATATACATACTCATGCCATGGCTGGTTTTCTGGTGCCTAGTCTCCACCTGCTGCCCCTTGGTTCTCTGCTAAGCCCGTGCAATAATTATGGTGAATCACTCTCAAAGCAGCAATGTAAAGGCAACAGTTTGCAGGCCTTCCACAAAAGCAGGAGGCACTAAAAGAAGCTAAGGTGAGATAGGCCAAAAATACACAAAAGGAAGTGATTTTCCATGCATCAGGGAGCTGACCTACAAAGGACAGAGCCGGTTCAGCTTCAGGAGGAGACTGGAAAAGCCGGTAGCAATCATTGAAATTGCTGGATATACAGGAAGCCCACCTAGATCAGGAAATCCCTAGAAACAAAAGCATCTGGAAGTTGGGGAATATTGTACATTGGGGAAATACCTGTTATTTTACCTTTCTTTCTCCCTTGTAATCCACTTCTGGCCTCTGTCGGAGACAGGATAACAGCTAGGCAGACTTTGACCTAACCTACTGTGGCCATCCCCTATGAAAACAATGAACAAAAGCACTCCGTGACTGCAAGGAGGAGGATAGATGGGTGGAGGAGGTCAGTGACCTAAGGGAAAAGCACACTGGGTGGATCTGAATTCCCTGGGGAGCCCTACAGGCTGCAGGAAGGCTGTAGTCCACATAGGTTGAAAGGCCCTCAAGCAAATTCCTCTCACGCAAGAAAAGCAAGCAAAGGTTAGGGGAGGGAACCAGGTATAGTTCAGCATCAGATGCCCAGCCGGCCTCAAAACCAGCGCTGGGAGAAGCAGGACCCAAACATCTCATCCCCTCTCCCAGACCTGCCCGCCACCTCGGTGCACAGCAGCAGCACCGTGAGCATGTTACGCTCCCATGCCGTCTCCAGCAGCTCCCTGCAGGACAAGGACGTGGCTCTGGTGAAACGCCAGCTCTTTAACAACCAGCTCATTACCGTCAACTTCCTCGTCGATGACCTCCGCTTTTATCTGGAGATCGACAAGTAAGTGGCCTTTCCTCGGGCACTCAGGTGCCAGCAGTCTGCCTTGGCTCAGGCCCAGGCCCAGGCCCTCCCTGAGGGTGGTGCCCATCCCTCGGTAAGGGACAAAGCCTTCCCTCAGTAAGGGACAAAGCCACCCACAGCTTCTTCACACACCGGTGGCTCTTCTGCCACCCCAAAACCCCCTCAGCACCTCTGTGCCAGGCTGGGATCTGGACACCACACTGCAGCATGAGATGACCAAAGCCTGTTCACTGCCTACAGTGAGCCTGCTGGTGGTTACCCACCCTGTTTAACTGTCCCACACCACTTAGATTTTTTTTTTTTTTTTTTTTTTTTTTGTGGCCCAGTAAATACGTAGCCAAGCAGGAACAAGCCTGCCTAGTATCAAGGCACTTGTCTCAGAGCAAGACCTGCAGGTGTGCTTTTGCAGGTTTTCCAGGCTGGCTGATTCGGCCGAAGCTTTGGCAGCCCGTGACATGCGCTCAGAAAAGGAAGTCGCCTTTCTCAAAAGGAAAGCTGCCATTATCAGCAAGCTCTTCCTGAACTCCGACATCCCCCCTAAACTGCGGGTAAGGTGCTGGCACCCACCCGGGAAACCTGGAGAGGCTGCTGGCTGATCATTGCTCAAGACCATCACATTGCAGCCGTGAGGAAAGAAACCAGACAGGGGTTGGGTCTGCTCCAGCCAAGCATGCTCTGAACCTTCAGGACATGCTCTGGAGCTTGGGGAGCTCCGCATGGGCTCCATGGGAGCTGATCTGTCACCAGACCCACGCTAGCACTTGACCCATACCTGTTAAGAACAAGCATAAGGGTATGGAGATGGTGAAATCCCCTTCCTGCTGGAGAGACAATGGGACTGAAGCACCAGGATGGGTGCTACAGTCCAAATCAGTCCTTTCAGTCTCCACAGGTCAAAGTCACCACTATCCCTCCACAACGCACCCACCTCTTCCCCTAGAGTAGCTGTGGCTCTGCCCATCTTCCCTTTGGAAAGCACAGTGTTTTTCAAAAAAATCCAGGGGGGATCCAGCCCCTGTATTCAGGACAGTCAGCCAGGACTTCAGTAGCATCTCTTCTTAGAGACGTTTGAAATGCCAGGGGGGTTAGGGAGAGGGATGTGCCACCAGGAGTGCTACAAACCTACAAACTGCTCTGGCTAAGCACGGTCTCTTCCATGGCCAGGTGAACATCTCTGAAGATGACAGAGACCTAATCTGGAGCCTGTCTTCCAAGGGGTTGCTGAACCGCCTCCTCTACCACAGGGCCAAGGTCACCCTCCTCCCCATCCTGATACACTTCTGGAAAAGGTACCTGTCCCCTCCCTCCGAGGCGGCAGAGGCTGTACAGGTGCCAGCCTCTTTCTCCAGCCACCTGGCTCCTCTGGCACAAAGAAAACACAGATGAGACCCTCCACAGGAGCTCAGCTGTAGACATCTACTTGGGGGTTTGATGTCCCTGACTCGAGAGATTCTCACACAGGTTCTGCAACTGGAAGGTGATGAAGAGCTTTCGGGTCTCCACAGTGGAGAGGGAGCCAGCCTCATTGCGCAGTATAAAAGCCTGTTCCGAAGTATCTGACATCTACAATCCAAGTAAGATGAGTGCCTGTCCCCCTGCTCCACGTTTGCCCTGTCTCACTGTCCCAACACAGCCAGCTGACCAAGGCTGGGGCTACACCAGCACCCTGTGGTGTGCTCTGCTGCTTCATCCAGCTTCAGGGACTACATGGAGCAAACCTTGTTAAAACCATTCCTTCCACTCAAATCCAGTCAAAATCACCCAGTGGATTTTTTTAGAAATTTCTTTGGGGATTAGAGAAGTGGGGGCAGAGAGTTCATAAGCAAAGAGCTGTTGCATAAGTCTTGGGTTTTGAAGGAAATAAGTTAAAAATACCCCATATACATGCTAAAACAGAAATTAAAGCAACTAATCCTTGGGTTACAAGTCAGATGTGAGCAGGAAAAAGAAAAGAGACTGGCCAGAACTGTGCAGGCAAGCACCAGGCTTAGTGGCATAACAAGGAGGATGCTTTGAACATCGGGAATGGAGAAAAGGTTTCATGAGGATGCGAGGTGACACTCACTAGGATATCTCTAGGGAAAAAAATTCTTTTCCCCTCATCGACTTATTTAGTTTCAATATACTAAACACTAAACTGTGAAAAACACAAAGAAAGCGCTGTTAAGTGCTGTCACTCTGCCTGACAGCCTGGCTCCTTGACTGAATATTCATTTGGAAATTGTCTAATTGATTTTTGATTAGAGGGGAAACCAAAATAGGCACGTACTAATCTTGCTTTGACGGCCGAGTGGGTGTCAGCAACGCAGCGTTCTGCTCCCGGTAATTTATCACTGTCAAGTTCTGGTTAAAATCAGCACGGCTGGAGGGTTTTTGATGCGAACAGGCAGGTGCTTGAGCTACAGCTCAGCAGCCGAGCCGGGGTTGCAGACCCTGTGCTGCTGCCTTCCTCCCTCGCTGCACCTTCCCAGCCATGTCTGCTAGCTCAGACCTCGGGGTTTTGTACCTCGCTGCAGACCCTTGCTGTGGTCTCCCTGCTGAGGTGCACAGCCAGCTGTTGACCCAGGAGGGAGGCTAAGGCAAGCCAGAAATCATATTATTCCTGAGACAACTTCCCCACTTACCATCCAGGCTAGTGAACAGAGTTACCCCTGCCTTCCCCACTGTGCTCCCAGGGCCTTCTCAAACAGAGCTGCAAAACCTTGTTGCTGCTGACCTCCCAAAGACAGGGACCAAACCTAACCCACCACAGGCACGTTCTCTGCTAGCAGCAAGCCAGAAGCAGCATGTTGCACAGGAGCTGCCTGCTGTGTCAGCTGGGGCAAAAGCAAGTGTTTGCCAAGGTCTCCATGAAAGCGAAGGGGACACACTGACATTGACCCTACAAGGAACATCCTCAGTGCAACTCTTCTCCCCCAGCCACAGCTCCCTGTAGTGCCTGCCTCTTTGCAGGGATGAATACCATGGGGAGAGATGTGCCTTCTCAGCTCTGTGTCATTTCTCCTGCCCTATCCCCCATTCAGCCCGGTGGGGTAGGGATGGACACTGGCACACCCCGGTGCAGGGCTGAAGCTGTCCCAGCTCCAGCTGCTGATGAGGAGCAAAGCAAAGTGACACACAACCCCCAGAGAGCTGCTGCTTCTGACTGTGCTCATGCCTTTGCCACCTTCTGCTCAGGACATTTTCTGCACCTCATCGCACTTTCATCAACAAACTTTATCTAATGATTTGCTTTGCTGACCTTCAGAGCTTGCTTTTCTGCTGGGAAGAATTGGGTGTGCTGCCTTAAAATTGCTAAGCAAGATACCTGCAATCCCCAGGAGAGCCCTCCTGTCGCCCACGTCTTGCTTTTGCCATATTTTGGTTATTACTTTGCTGTGCAGACAGAGGGTGCTGGGCTGGCCGCCTGTCGCCAGGCGTCACTGCGGCACTGCCCTCGGGCTCTGCACAAGCCCGGTGGGACTCCAAGGGGACATTTCTCTTCTCCCTCCTCCCCAGGCAATCACGTTGTCATCGTGTTCACGCTCCTGGGAGGGATCCGCATCCTGCTGCCACAGTCCCAGAAGAAAAAGGAGCTGCTGGAGGAGCAGAGGGGTGAGCTGGTGTCGTGAGGGTTCCTGCTCCCGACAGCAGCTCCAGCTGCTGGGGTGAGAGCCCAGCTTTAGGGCTCCCCACGTCAGCCACAATGGGGAGTTTGTGCCTGTTGCTTTTCTCAGATTCAAAGAACCATGAGAAACATCTCCCACTCAGCAAGCCTGTAGGGCTACCTGCAGGGCAGGTAACTGGCTGCAGGGGCAGCCCACCCCCCAGCCCCCAGTAGCACCAAGGATGGGGTCCCAGAGCAAGGAGGCATTTCCCTCCCTCGCTGCCCTCCCCGAGCTTGTGCCACAGATGCCAGCAGCTCCACCTCGAAGCGGCTGCTGCTGCCCCTGGATGGGCTGTTTCCAGCCCCAGCTCTCTGCAATCTCTCCCAGTAACACACACACAGAGTCTCCAGTTGCTGAATGTCCCCGTGCCCTAAGCACAGCCCCGTTCACACCATTCACCCACGCATCCATCAGCAGCAGCCGCTGATGCAGAGCTTCTCCCTTCCGCACAGGCTCAGGGGGAAGGACAGATACCCCAGCACCCTGTCCACGCTGAGCAGGGCAAGGAGGTGCTCCAAGGAAGCTGAGCAGCCAGGACACGCCACGTAGGCTGCACTTAATCTGCAATAAGACCAAAAAAATAAAGAAACCGATGGCATCCTCCAGCCTGCCTGATAACACAACACCGGTGGTGGCTTGCAGGGACGTGCCACAAGGCGCATTGCCACCTGAGGAGACACCCATGCCACACAGCAGCCTCCTTCCCCTTGTTTATCTTTAAAAAACTGCGTTGCCCATGGCTGAGACCCAGTAGCTAAATAAATCACATCAGATGTCCAGCAGGACAACACTTTGGTGTCTTCCCCAAGAAATGTGGGAGGTACATTTTGCTGGAGGGGCTCAGCTGTCCCCAGGGTGGTGAGGTGGTGCCCGTCTTGCCAGAGCCTGTTTTCCTGCCCTCCCCAGAGCCAGCTCATACCTGATTTGGGATTTTGGCTTTTTCATTATTATTTTAATCAATATCCAGTGCACCTGTCTTTCCCAAGCACTAACCAAACCCTACCGAACACCTTCACTTTCCTGCCTGATGGGAAGGAAGAGTGGCTCTGCCGTGCCACCAGGAAGCTGCAAAATTCCCCAGCGTACTTTGGACATGATTTCATTGAAGAATAGCCCAGGACCTTTAGCACACTTTGCTTCTCGCAGCTTCCACCCCTGCAAGCTCTGCCATGTAACTTGAAATCTATTTTTAGCTATGCTTTAACCCTCAAATCCTAGAAGGCTGCATCCTGGCAACAGCACAGGTGTATTTAAGGCAGGAGATAACATTTCCTATTTGTCCATTATGATTATCAACACTTGGCTTCTGCAGAATCAAACAAGCCAACCCAAAGTCCAACATTTCTGTAAGTGAGGGGCTTCCCGTTGCCAGCTGCAAAACCAGCCAGCTCCTCAAAACTTGATTCTGCAACTTGGTTTTGCCCCAAGCCTCCAGCCCCAAAGCTAGCTGCGTTTTCACGTGCCTTGCACTAGCACTTCAGCCCTAAAGGCACTGTCCCTGTAGTGTGATCCCAGCTGAACCCCGTCCTCAGAAGGATTCACGGATGTGGGGCCTCTGGTTTAGGCACCCTGGAGTGCTCTCCGCTTCCAGGGAGGGCTTTTCACAGCCTTTCAGAGCTACCAAGTCACAGCCCTTTGGTACCACGGCAGGGTGATGCAAGAGGGCACAAAGGTTGCGGCAGACTGGAAACGTGGAATTTTTGTAAGACACTGTAGGAGCCCAGCCCATGGCCTCACCTCATGCACCCTGCTCCCAGAGGGCTGAGCCCCAGGCACACATCTCTAGGTGTCCTCCTGCTTCCTGTCCATGAGAAAGATGGGGAGATGAAAGAAACAGCAGGGAAGATAGGGGAAAAAAATCAAGACAGTGGCAAGAGGAACCAGCATGGGCCAGAGCGCATTTTCCAGGACACACACACAAGGTGCACAGCAGCCTGCAGTCAGGCTCACACACAGCCCTGCCTGCTGGTTTGCAGCTGCATAAAAATGTAAGCACACACAGCTAAAGGGATGCAGAGCTCCGTGATGCATTCTGACAGCCACTCGCTTGTCAATGAGGCAGGTCAAACACATCCACTCTGAGTTTTGCACACATGTAAGCACTGAGTCTCATCTTTGCACATCTGCTCATCCATGAGATCCTCACCCTCGCTCCACAGGAGTAAAACAAAGTAAAAAAAAAAAAAATCCACTATCCAGCCCATTTCACAAGGGACTGTACACTTCCAAGGAGAGGAAGCCTTCAGCACCCAGCAGAGCTCTGGACTGCCTTCCTCTCTCAGGTAGAGATGGGGACCTCATTCATAAATGTGTAGGAAACATTTTTCCAAATTTATTCCCAGTTTGGTTCTGCATAGACTAACAGAAAGAACAACAATCAGTTAAAAAAAAAAAAAAAAAAAACAACACTAAAAATCCTATCAACAGCTGGAAAACTGCTGGCAGAGAAACAAGCAAGCCCTTGGGCCATCAGGATGCCACCAGGCTCCAGAAATGCGTTTGTGCTGCTCAGCCCCAGTAGCAGAGCTCCAGGCTGCTGTGTATGAACAGCAGGGCCAGGCACCAACAGCATCTCTGCTTCTGGCTGCTGTGTTCAAGGAGTGGAAGGAGGGAATTCATGTCTCAACAGGGGTACAAGTGCCATCTGTAGAGCTCCCTGCTAGGAAACTCCTTCATCAGAGTCCCTGGTTGGAAATACTTGGGAATACTTGGAAATACTCCTGCCTCTTGCATGGATTGGGAATATGGGGTCTGTCCCAAATCTCCTTGCTCTCTGTAAGAATCAGGGAGATGGGGACAGGGAATCACAGGGGACCTGGGCTGGCACTCAGCCTGCCTCTTTGCCCAAGCCCTTGTCCTTACACCAACCACTTCTTCCAAAGCACCTTTCATTTCTCCATGTTCTGTACCTGCAAGTGCTCTCTCCCATGTCTTTACCCAATTTCTTCAACTCTTTTTTCAGCTGAAGAAATAGGGAATAAAAGGAGGCAGAGCAAGTGGGGATTAGCCATGTGATGTGAGGCAACAGCCTCTTACAGAGGAGGGTCCTGAATGTCTACGAAGTGGCTGTATTTGGGATGCCGGCGTAAACAGTTGTAGACATAAATGGTCAGTGCTGGAAAATGCTTCAGGAAATACTCAGCATAGTCCCCTGTTATTTCATCGATCCTGAAACAGAACAAAAATGAAGTTTTTAGAGCACGCCCAGGGAGTCCAGGATGCCCTGGTTCCTCCCTTGCATAAAAAAAGCCATTCCAGAGGCTGATAAAGCAGGAAGATTTCCTACAAATCCTTGAGCTGTAACTTTTCCCTTCCCCAAGTTCCGGGCTCCATCTTTTTGCCACTTCTCCAGCACCTCTATCTGCCTAGTTCCACCTGTACCTTCACAGAAAAGCTGTGCTGGCCACCGGCCTCAGTGAAACCACAGCTTGGGGTTAACACCACCACGTCACGGGGACCGCCGACCACAGAGGTAAGATGCCCGTGATTGCAGAGGGTTGGAGAGTCAGGACCTCCTAGCAGGACCTCCTGACCCATTCGGAGCACCTCAGCACAGTAACCATCAGCCCTTTGAAAACAGCAGCGTGGTAGACAAGGAGGCTTCTCAAAGATGAGATATAAAGATACAGTCCCTCATCACAGAACAAGTCTGGGAGCCAGATTTTGTTTCAAAACCTCAAGTCTAGTCCTGTGAGCAAACTTTACTCTTACCCTCAGGAGGGGTGTTCTGAGGACTGATCAGACTGCTAGCTGCCAGGACACAATCTCTCCCACACCACTGCTAGAGGAGACAGCCTAACAAATTGTGTTTTAAGGGACTTCTCCCACATCCTGGCTACGTCCTCCCTTCTGAAGAACATTTTGCTCTCAAAGTGACCGACTCTCGCAGATTCCTAGGGGGCCCCAGCAACACAGGTGTCACAGGCGCAAAGATGCAAACATCTACCTTTTATTGGGGTGTTCATCCAGGTTTCTGATGAGCCTCAGAAGGTCTGTGACATCATTTTTATAATAGAATTTTTTTCCATAACTGGATTCTTCCATGTTACGCAGAACCTCTGGATGAATCTGAAAAAAGCTGACAGGTTATTCCCTACCTTTCCCCACCATGGAAGTAGCACACACGCCTCCACTTATCACAACTGCTGCCTTCCTGCAGAGGCATCATCTTCGTGGATAAGTCTTGTGACACTTCAAAGTAGGTTTGCCAGCATGAGCAGAAGACTTCACTCCACAGGACACGCACCGTGCAAACCCCTGACTCTGCAAAGGGCTTCCTCTCCTGCCTTGTCAATGCAGGACGTTATATTAGGACTGCCAACATGGCATGGCAGATTTCCATGCACGTCTGGAGGACGGGACCATTGAGGGACACTCAGGCTGCCCTGCTGAACCACGCCTGCCAGATCTCACACTATGCACAACGCCTTTCCAGGATGCTACCTGCAAAACCAGGCCCAATTTCACTGCTTTTGAGCCAAAGCAAACGCTTTTGCCAGAAACTTGCTGGCAACAAGGGCCAAAGGTTCCTGTCTTAGGGGTCACCAATAAGTACCCTTGAAGGTTTGCCCTTAAACCACCATCCCCAACTACGAGGATGGATGCCTTACGTTTGTATAGGAGCGCACTGCATGAACACCACCACTTATTTTGATCTGGGAAGTCAAAGGGTCTGTGCAGACACTGCACCTCTATATTCTGTGGTTGTATCTGCATGGGGCTAGTTTTTCCTCCTTATGGATGTTAGGCAGAGCCTGTGAAATGCTCAGGGAAAGCTTCTGCTGGATAGCTAGCACAAGCCTCACATTGATCCAAAGAGAAGATGCTTACCTCCTCAGTCCAGCATGGGTAAGGACTCCAAGTATTAAGAGCTTTAAAAGGACCTTTATTCCTTTGGTGATCCTTGATTTTATTCCAGATACTCTTCAGGAGGTTGAACCTGCTGTGGAACAAGAAGCTTCGTTAGCTGCATCAGAACAGCGCTGTCTCCAGCACCACAGGCAAATCCCATACCAAGAACGTTCCTTTACTCCCAGGACTTACGTCTGTTTGCTCCAGAAATAGGGGTGTTTGCTCAGACCCTCCCATCCCTGGTCATCGTGAGAGGTCAGGCGCTCTAGAAGGTCCAGAGCCTCCTCGTAATCTGGGGAGTTTGCATCCAAATCCTCGATACTGACTTCACAAAGGGGTTTCCTACCCCCTGCTAAGACATACAGCACGAGCCTGCTGAGGTCCTGCAAGGAAACACATCACTGCTGACACCCAAGACGCATGAAGCTTCTTACCAAAGGGAAGAAGTGGGAGCAATGTTTCTAAATGAGCAGAATGCACGTGTAGACACGCACCTATAGGCGTGCACAAGTACACAAACACAGACGGGAACCCTGAAGCTGTGTGCACAAAGACAGAGGGGTCAGGCACTGTAATCCTGCTCCCGAGGTATCTGGGGAGGTCCCGGCACCAGCCACAGCCTTGCATCCTAATCACTGCCATTCTCACGTGGGGTTTGCTCTTCTATGGGCTTGCCCAAAAAACAATGAGTCTTCTAGCTGAGGATGCACAAAGGCTTCCCCTAGGATTCACAGTGAAAGAAGATATCAGAAGTAGCCAAAATTTGAAAGCATTTATTGATTTGGAGTTACCATTACCTCTAAGTCTGAGCTTATAAGTTCCTTTTTGCCTTCAATCAAGTCTCTGTTGTTATCAAAATCCGCCAAGTAAATTTTGCCAGCTAAATCTGAGGAAATAAGAGAAAATATCAACAAGTGATGGCAGAGAACCTTAATGCAAGTTTGTCACCGCGTTCTGTATGGGGCCCTTCTTTAGAAGACATCCCTGGAAAGACTTGCTGTGAGTTGAGCTACCCACAAAGCCCTGGCAAGGCAGGCAGATCTAATGAGGCATGTCAAGCTGATCTATTCACTCCCCCAGGACTGTCTGGCAGCCCACCTGTACTTACCCAAAGAGAACAAATGCCACAGACATCCCGCTCTGCATAAAGATACCTGCAGTGGTGTTTCATACCTGACCTGGGGGCAGGGCGTGTTAGAGAGCTACGAGGCACCTTCTCTAAACTATAGGCAACAGGAAAGCAAAACAAAAATAGTGAGAAAACAAAACAACCTATCAAGAAGTTGCTGGGATGCAGAGCCCGGTGAGCAAACCCAAGGGAGTGCAGCTCCCTCACTGCCTGGAAGATCATCTTCAGGATGCCCTTGTAATCCTTTTCATCTTCTGGATCCTGCAGATGTTCTTCAAGGTTTTTCTCCCAGAGAGGGAAGCACAAGTACATGTAGCCTCTTTCCTTCTCAAACTGGAAGAGCTTCAGTAGATGTTCGCAGTCACCACACTGGTCGAGGAATTCCTTCTCTTCGCTACCCTCTGCACTGAGGAGTATTCTTACTGCCACTTCTGTCCCACCATAGAGCCCCAGGTAGATGCCACCCCGGGAGGTGCTCTGAATTCTCTGACGGACATACTGAAATACCTTTAGTTTGCCAATCATGGGCCGATATATTTTATGAAGGCTTTGCAGCTGGCTCCTCCAGCGTTTGCTCTTTGACTCCCAGTTTTCGTAGCTTGCTGGGACATACTTGGCATTGTACTTGCGAAGAAGACGTTGCATTTTATTAGCATAGTTCCTATTTGCGATAGCAATAAGTTCCCCAATGTCAGTCCTTGCTCCTTTTTCACACAACATCTCTGCAATGTCATAATCATTTTTTTCCACAGCCACCATCAGTGCTGTTTTGCCGTCCTCATCTGCATCATCAATATTTATTTCATCCTTGTCCAAGAAAGCTTTCACCAAACACGGGATCTGCATTTCAACAGCTAGGATGAGGGCAGTTTTCCCACTTTCATCTTTGCATCTGACATTAACACCACAGTCCAGCAGAAAATGGACAATAGAGATAACCTCAGATGTTTTCCTCTCACAGACCTTGAGGGCATGGATCAAGGCATTTCTGTCTTCATTGTCACAAATGTTCAGATCAGCCCCCATCTCTTGGACAAGAGTTTTTACAATTGAGAAGTGGCCCCTCCTACAGGCATCCATCAGCGCGGTCCTACCCCCTTTGTTCAGTTTCTTCTTCTCCTCACTGGTTACCCTCCTCATATTCACATCTGCCCCTTTGCTATGCAGGTATCTCAGGGCTTCCTCGTTCCCGTACCAAGCAGCCTCCATGAAAGCTGTGAAGCCGTTGTTGTCACAATCATTGATATCAACCCCATAACCAAAAAGGAGCTCCAGGATTTCCACGCTTCCCACGATCGCTGCCGCAATAAAGGCGGTGGCACCGTTGTCCTTCCTGGCGTGTGGACACGCGCCCCTGTCCAGCAGGAGCTGGACCAGGTCCTTGTCCCCAGTCTGCACGGCGCTCTGCAGCGGTGTCCAGCCGCTGCCCACTTTGGAGTTCACGTCTGCCCCTTCCGCCAGCAGCTCCAGTACTTTTTCTCTTTCAAAGTTTCTCAGGGCAGCGTTTAGCTCGGAGGCGAGGCCATCTGCAGCCTCCATGCTGGGCGAGGTGGCTGCCTCCTGCGCCCCGGGGCAGGCTCGCTGTGGGTTACCTGGTATTTCGGTGGTGTTATCGGGAGAACACAGCAGGCAGGCAGAAACCGGCATTTGCATACGTGACATGCAGAACCGTGCGTAACGTATCTAAACAAATCAGAAAAGGGGCAGAGCAGCTTTAACTAAGAAGCGTAAATTCACAGTACTGTAACCCTTGGGAAAGGCGGACATCTTATTTTCGCATAGTTTCATCTCCCCTCCTCCCCCAAACCACAAAGCAGCAAACAAATACCATATTTCGCTGATTTAGTTACTCCTGAGAAACACAGTGCATCTAACTCTCGTGCCTTTTGCTGCATGCAGACAAATAAATTGTTGCTTTCAGAGGACCCAAAGCACCCCGCTCTCTCCTTGAAGCTGGGGGGTCCACAAGGCAGAGCTGGGTGTGGGCGGGAGCAAAGGAGAAGGCACGAGGGCTCTCCAGAGCACAGCAGATGGCACCGGGCTGGAAAAGCAGCACAGCATCCCCCCGGCACGGCCAGGGGCTGCAGACAGCAGGGGACACACGGATGCTCTCACCTACCGCAGAGCACCGCCGGCACAGAGAACCTGCAAGAACTGGAGAGGGAAAGGGGTGGAGGCGAAGGCGTCCGAGGCGGAGGTTTACGTTCGTTCTGCCCCTTTTTCTGCTTCTACTTCCTCCACCAAGAGGCAGAGCTGCAGACACCCTGCCCAAGGAAGCACGAAGGGCTGGTCCCCTCCCACTGGCCTGCAGCCAGACACGGCTGCGCACTGGCTGACACGCAAAGTCACACAGGGCCACCAACCCCAGGCAGGAGGGGACAGCGAACCCTGCCCCGCTGCAAACCCAACAGCAGCTGAAAGCAACTCCAAAGCCACGGAGCAGCTTTTCCCAGCAGCATTGCAAGCACAATTTCTCCTCCCACCGTACAGAGCAGTGCCTGGGAACATTTCATCCGCTTGTGGGGAGGGCTGGGGTTTTTGGCGGGGAGGGAAGGGGTGTTTGGGGACATTTCAGCACAGGAGAGAGGCTTGCAAACCCTCTCTCAGCAACGTTTCAGAAGCAGAAAGCACAGAGATGTTAAATGCACCAGTACAGGTCTTTGGTCGAAGCTTTTCCACACCTTTTGGTAAATCCATCCTCATGGCCAAACCAGCCGAGCTCCTGGATCTCGCCCAGACAATCACCGTGCCCCAGCTCCGTACCCGAGCTGTGCTGGAAGCAGGCAGCTGCCCCCTGCATCCTTTTGGTGCCTCTCACCCCAGCATCACCTTTTGTATTTTCCTCCTCTCCTACAACAGCCCCCAAGATAGCCTGCCGGACACCGAGCACAGCTTCTTCTCCTCTTCCCCTAAGGGAACACTGAATTTTAGGTGACTATGGACAGCTGTCGTGGCCCTGTTGTTCACAGGCTGTAGGCCAGCAGATGGGTGCATTGCAAGGATTGTGAGGCCAGCTGTCCAACGATGACACCACCCTCTCCAACCGGAGCAGAGTTTGGGCTCTTGTCCAGTGACTTTGTTGTGTTCCCAGTGTGCCAGTGTGTTTTGTTGCCGAAGATCGTCATTTTGGATGTCTTTCGTGTAGCTGCAGTGGTAATTTAAGGCTCAGAATCACCTTCTGAAGAGCCACCTTTGACTCGTAGCGGGGATGTGTTGCAGTCCTTTGACCCATGCAACCTGTGATTAAAAAATCCAGGTAACAATACATAACACCAACATCACCTAAGCAGAAAAAAAAAAAGTTCCCATCAGGAAGCTGATTTAAAGTAGCTCCCTATCTTATGGTGGAAGGATGGAAGGCAGCCAGTTCTGACAGACATGCCATCAGAAATGGCTCCCAAAAAATAAATCTGTAAATACGACTGCAGGCAAGGCAGAAGAACAGACTCAGGATGCCTTCCAGACAAACAAACAGCTTTGTGGTGACCGCACTGCAAACGCTGTGCAGCACGACAGTAGTTAGGGTAGCATCAGGATAACGGAAATGAGAAGCCAAATTAAGGACAGGGAAGCCTCTCGCTTGAGGGATGACCGTGATCAGCCAAGGGACAAGAAGAGTGACGGCCACCAAGTTATAAGGAGCTGCTGCTCTCACCTGCTGTGATTTACCTTCTCCCTCTGGTCTCAGGGAAGGAAAACATTGCAAAAGTCACACCGCCACAGCAGGCTGTGTCCCAGTACCCTGCAGCCCATCACTACAGGGCTTTTCCCACCTTTTGCTGCAGCTGGGCCAGCACAAAGCCAGAAGCAAGGTGCTTGCAGCCATCAGGCAGAATTGTTGTGCATCTGTACACCAGCAAATCAGGGCTTCCCCAGAGCAAAGCATGGTTTTCCCCAGGTTTTTTTTTTTCCCCAGCAAAGCTGTGTTTCCCCATCTCTCCTCCCTGATCCAAATTGCTTTTGCACAACAATAAGTTTAAGCGCAACTGGGCAATTTTTGGGGAATAGAAAGGTCTCAGAGGCTTTTTAAAGCATAGGAGCTTCCGCAGAGTGCTTGCTTACCCCCTGCAAGACAGGGGCTCAGGAAATGACCCTCCTCATCCTCCGTGCTGATGGATATTATTCACCCATGTCGCAACCCTCCCTTGAGGCAGCATCCACGCACTGGCTACCACCCACAAAACCATGAGCTGAAACATGACAATAAAAATTGCCTGCCAAAGTTAAAATAATTTTTAAAAGAAACTATGAATAGTAGGATGTTTTTTTTTTTGTTGTTCATGTTCCTTGTGCTTGCTTCCTTATTATATTTCTAAATGGGAACAACCCGGGGCTTATATACTTGGCCACGCTGCTGGGGCTTGCTAGAACACAGCCCTGGAAAATAGCCTGCGGAAGGATGTGACCCAAGCCCTTGTGGGGGCAGCTAGGAACACAGGAGCATTGACCAAGATTCATTTTGCAGTGGAGCATTGTTACACTTTTCACCTGCATTTGCCAGCCTTTTGGGCTGCTGGTCAACCCTGACCAGCACAAAAAGATCAGCACATCCATCAGCAAGAGCAGACTCAAGAAGATGTAAGGGCAACATCCAGGTGTGCAGAGACCCCACCAAGCAGGGCACCATCCCCAGTACCTGGGCAAGAAGAGCAGAGCAGCTCCTCAAAAGGCATCCACAATCACCCAAAAAGATGTCACAGCAGCCACCATGCAACTACCTGAGCTTAAATGCATTTTCCCAGCTGGAGGTGGTTCCCAGCAGTGCTTCTCCCAGCTGTTTCTCATCCCGTGCCCTTCCCCGCAGGTTGTGCCCAGATTACAGCACATCAGAGCTGGCTTGGAGCACGGGGTTGCAGAGCTCAGCTGTGTGCTCAACACCCCTGCAATGCCAGGAAGCAGCAATATTGCCTTTCACTTTGTATCATGAGGCACTGTGGGGGCAGGAATCCTTGCACGCAGCAGGGCAGGGTTGGAAAACTTGGCATTTAGTTGTGCATGTATGGGGAAGGGAGGTAAGCCGTAAGGAAACCCATCACATGGGATTTTTGGAGCTTTAGGAGAAGGCAGCAGGCTGGGAATTAGTGCAGTGCAGCTGCTCCCTCCCCATCAGCTGGCGCAGAGGCTGGCAAAGCACTGTGACACAGCTTGCAGCATGTGCAATACCTCAGTGCCTCCCCTCTGCCGGTGAGCTTCCTTAAACAAAAATAAAAATCAAGCAACATTTTATAACATTTATTTGCAGACTGTCTTTTAAAAAATACATACTGGATGAACACATGCAATGACACATCAGTTTGCCCCCACGTGTGCACACAGAGAGCATCTGCACACCAACATGTGCCGCCTGCCCAAATACATGCCTTCACAGGGTCCCCCACATATGTAGCTGCACAGTGAGAATACAAGCGTGCAAACACGCTTGGAGCATGGTGCTGCTCAGGGCAATATCTCTTGAAACCCTCGGAGCAAGCCATGTCTCAGGCACGCTGCTGATTGCTTTCCACGCAGTAAATCCCCACGCAGCCCAGCTCATGGAAACTCAGCCCCACAGCAAGTATGGGCCGTGCCTGGGGGCAGCGCCTGCCTTGGCTCCCCACATCTGAAATCTTCCCTTCTGCTTCCAAACTCACTGCCTCCACCCTGGGAAACTTCGGCTGTGGTTTATGGGAGACTTCAGCTCCTGGTTCTCAAGGCGGGTCTGTGGTTTGTTTGTTTTTTTTTCCCAAGGCTTTAAAGGTTTTGTTATATTAGCACGAGGTTTTGACAGCAATCACAGAGGACATGCTGGACGCAAGCAGGGCTTCTCTGGTTTTGTCAATGGAGTTTTCTCTCCGTGAAATGAAAAGAGCTGCAAAGGAGATGCTCCAGTGCCAGCTGTAGAGGTCTCAGTGCTACCACCAAGACCAAAATGCAGTCTGGGCCATTTCGGCTCACAGGGCACCAAGAGTGGACACAGCCCCAGATTTCCTCCTGAAGAAATCTCAAAAATATTTTAATTCTTGGCTAAGTATTTTTATCACCTTTTTTATTTGGCCAATCTGAATATTTTTGAATGTTAAATCATGTTTAAATTAATTTCAAGGTGTGCAAGATTTATTTATTTTTTAAATTATTTTTTTTAGTCAGACCCTGCAGTTAAAAAGAATGTAATTTTGTTTCTGCCTGATTCAGTGCTGCTTCAGTGCTCTCACTGAGTCATTCTTGCTGGATAATTTAAATACATCCTGGCTACCTTTCACCTCATTTCTTCCTTCTCAAATAAAAGATAAAATGGGCAGTTTAATCTATCTTCCTCCATTTAGGTGGGTGGCAACTGTAGGGTACAGGTCTGGGAAAAGCTGGTGTATTTTTGCACGCCTGGGCTGGTTTTCACCTGGGGCAGCAGCACCTCCGAGCTACACCGCCCCAAAGCATCCCAGACCTGAGAGGCAGCAAGAGCTGCACCGGGGGTAGGACAGTGGTTTCTGACACTCCCTCGAATGCCAGGTGCTTCCCCCTGGAAAATAATTCACTCGTCGGCGGAATTAATGCTAAATCTAATGTTATTTATGACAGTGAGTCAAAGCATCCTTCACGTGAACCCTCCTGTGCTTAAAAGTCAACCGTGTCCTACTGATATTAAATGGGTATTGTGAACTGCAGTCCTGCAAACGCACTCAGAAAAGGGTGAGCGATATAAACAGTACTAAACACATTGGCAGTTAATATATTCAGAACTTAACTCTTGCTTGCAATCCTTTGGTGAACTGCTCATTTCTCTCCAATGAGCAAAATGCCGAGAGGAAGTTTTACTCTTCTCAAGTTTCCCCCTTGCCTTTCTGTGTTTCTCACACTGCAAGTTTTAAAGTGACCGTAAACATGCCTCAAGCCATGCACCGCCAGCAGCTTTCCTTACGTTGTGTGCTTTGTAACCCCCTGCAATCAGAATGCAAAAATAAATTAAAAGCCCACAATCAAACGTGGTGTCACAGCATTGTCCTCTTTACAATTTATTTTGTCATGACAATGTTATATTAGTAACAAAAATGGACCTTTGTGCATCATTTACCTCAGTAACACAACGAAGGTGGTTCCAGTTGTAAAAATAAATAATAAATAGCAAAACATCTTAAATGGCCCTGCAAATGCAGCCGGGACCCACCAAGACTCAGAGGTAGAATTGGGAAGAGTCAGAAAAAAACATCCCCAAACTGGTCCTTGGGAGTCCTTGGCTGCAGACCGGTTTGCCAGCCAAAGAAACACCAGACACGACTGCAAATCAGGGGAAAACCCCATTTTTTCTCTCCCACGTGTTTACAAACTAAGTTTTCAACACTCAAAGTGCCTGTTCTACATCGCTATTCTCTGCATAGGACAAGCTGCTAGCCCATGTGCCGAGCTGCCGGTCACAGAGCTCTATTTAAGGGGAAAAAATAAAAATAAAAATAAAAAGGAAACAGAATGAACTGCAAAGCATCCTTTTATGGCCATCAATGGTCCTCCATGCTCTCAGGAAACCTCAGACCCTGCTAGCAGCCCGCCAGTCGCAGCTCTCCCTGCTGCTATTCGCGTACCTTGCTCCGTGGTCATGCTACAAAATCCATTTTTCTTCTTGAAGTTATTATACAGAAGCTGTGGGAGGCATGCTAAGTGGGGCAATATCTAAAATAAATTAATTTACAAGCTCCTCGGAGCAAGGGATGTGTGCATGCTTCGAGCAGTGCTCTTCTCATAAATACGTTATCGTAATAACAATGCTAAAATAAATAATAACGATAATAAAAAGTTATGCGTGTGACCTAAGACCAGGTGCAACCTGCGGGTCAAACAGCTTAAGCGAGGGATAACAACGTCACCGCGAGGCCTGTGCTGTCCCCTGGCCTCGCAACTCGAGGCCCGCCGCTCGCAGGCCCCGCGGGCGGCCCCGGTGGCGGTGGCAGCGGTGGGGTGGAAGGCTTCTCTTCACGGCAGCTTCAGCAGAAGCACTTGAGGTGCCGGGCACCCTGCCGAAATGGCAGGGCTTCCCCTCCCGGCCTCCCTCCTGAAGGTGGATTCGGGCGCGGGCGCGGGTCAGGTGTGTAAGCGCTTGCTGGTGCCGCGGCTGGCGGCCTGCTTGGTCATGTCCTGGTAGGAGGCGGACTTGAGGAAGCGGGGGTAGGAGTCCTTCTCCATCAGGGTGCGGGTCTTCGCCTGGGCTTCGTTGAAGCAAGCGGAGGTGGCCCCCGAGAGGTTCTTCCTGGTGATCTCCCTGGTTTCATGGTCGATGTTCACCTGCAGGGAAGGAGAGCCCACAAATGTTAGCTTGGCGTTAACCTCCCTCCCACACTATCTTCTCCAAGCGAGGGTGAAGACACTCCCAAACCTTTATATCCCTTCATTTTGGAGTGCCACATTTGGCTAGAAAGCTCCCGTGAATCAGGGCAAATCTTCCCGTTGAGCTGAGAGAGCACTTAACAAACCCCCAGGGATATTTTACCCCTTCCCCTTTCTGTTCAGCACCACCTCGCAGAGGCAGGAATGGCTCTCACCTCCCTGGGCGCCTCGCTTTGGACGAACTCCTCAAAGATCCTGTTGGCCTTGGAGGCCAGCTTGGTTTTCGACCGGGTCTTTTTGAAGTCCTCGCAGGCCAGCCAGAAGTCCAGGTTCTCCTCACTGAACTCTGTCTTGAGGAAGGTGTGGAAGGCGGTCACCCCGTCTGGACAGAGGAGACAGAAGTGGTGAGTGGGGATGAAGGAGATGAAGGGGACAAAGGAGATGAAGGGGATGAAGGGGACAAAGGCACTCAGGAGGTAACGGGGCTCCTGGATGCGGCACTGCCTAACCAGCCTCTCCCCGGGAGACCAGGCTGTGGCATCTGCGGGTTTCCTTTCCCTCCGGACAAATTCCACCCTGTGAGCCTCTGCTAATTGGCCTCGAGACTCCAATAAAATCTTTCCCACAGACAAGTTTTATTTATCTGACCTTTCTGTAATGAGTCTTCAGAGTGTTTTCTCTACAGCTTCGGAAAAGAGCTAATTCTACCGATGGAGAAATCCACTGAGGTATGAGTACGCCTGCAGGAACCGAGCAGCAATGGCTTTGTTTTTATTTCTCAGCTGAGATTTAGGGGGAACAAGTTGCTCTGTAGCATGGAAGAGTGCCTGCAGCAGGAGAGCCATGTCTCTATTGCATTACAAAGCTGCAGATGCTTGCTAACCTTCACAGCGCGTGATAAATGCTGGAAAAAATATGCCTGGCCCCAGACTAGCACTGCAGAAGGACTATCTGTTGCCGTGGAATAACTTTAAGGTAGACAACTGCTTCTGTATTCAGATTTGGTCCCCTTGCTGGGCACCAACAACACCTTACAGGACCCTTGTGCATCACCAGATGTACAGTGAATTTTGGAGGGGAAAATGGATGCGTGCAGTTCAGTAAAGCAGCTGGATGCTTTCTCCCAGCGTAAGAGCCATCCCCAGAGGAACAGGACAGGCAGACAGAGGGCAGCAATGTTTTCCGAGCAAATAAAGCCTGCGTGAAGGTGGCTGCACCAGCAGCAGGCATGCTGGGGATGGCTGGGGATGGCACGGTGACCCCACCAGAAGGTACACACCACCAGCTCACCATGCCCACCCTGCTGCTCCTGGCCCAAGAAGCTGTGAGACAGCGCTCGTGCTCCCCAGAAAGCACCCGGCCAGGAGGAAAGGGTAAAGTCTGGCTGAGTGTCAGCTCTGCCAGGGCAGGGAGGGCACCTGCTGAATTTCTAACACATCTAGATCGAGGAGGAGACCAGGTTTCCTCGCATGCTGACTCCAGGCATATGTCCTACGCGCTCTCATCAAGGGGAGAAAAGAAAAACCCTACTCACTTTTACTCTTCAGGAGCTGATCGAAGGATTCCCTCCACTCGAGCACCTCTCGTGAGGAGTCTCTGGAAAAGACAAAGGACGTGAGGCTTGCCGTCTTGCCGGCGAAGGACGGGAGCGCTTCATTAAAGCAGTTCATGATGAGACAGTGCAAGAAGGGAGGCAGCGGCACCCGGCGGGACACCACAGCGAGACCCCAGTATCCATTACCTGTGGGCCCTCTTTCCTTTTTCTTTTTCCCTTTCTTTTTCCTTCCCCGATGGCTCCCCAGACCTCAGCTCCATAGCGCAGCTGTGGCCAGGCAGTCTTTAGAGGATGCTCAGAGGAGCCCTTTTTCCTGGTGCCAGCCCAGCAGAGCTTCTCAGCACGAAGGCGCCTTGCCTCCAGCAGCAAGATCTAGTGTTTTGTTTCCAGTGCTGTCCGCATTCCCTGGGGGACCCAGGCACTGGTTTGAGAAACCAGTGCCTGTGGGAGCCTCTGGCTTTTCCTGCTTGATGCTGAGTCCCCGCTCCACCTAATGGCAGAGCATCAGCCCCCAGTCTGGCTTTATAACTGGTGGAGCTGGGACACGATCCGCCCCGCTGCCTGCCGGGGTGGGACCGCGGGGACGAGCAGCGCTGCATCCTCCCTGCTGCACAGATGGGCAGAGCATCCCCCAGGAGAGCCCCCAACTTGCCTTACCTCTGCCTGGAGCCCAGCTGCAGCTTGCCAGCCGCCCCGATCCGGTGTGCCAGCTCTGGTTTGTGGAGCAGGATCCCCAGGCGGCTCTTGAGTTCCTTGGCTCTGGCAGGGAGGAAGGGGAGAGGTGAGAATGTGGGGACGTGGGACCGCCACCACTGTCCCCTCTAGCTCCTTCACCTCCTTTCTCACTTTCTGCCACGTGCAATAAAACAATCCCCAAATCGCTTTTTCCTCTCCCTGGCAACCAGGCTCAGCAATGCATTAAGCCAAGGGAAGGCGTCCTCCTGCTCGCCTCCCAGGTAGCGCCAGGTGCGTGCATGGGGCAGAGCTGCAGCCCTGGTGGCCCCCCCGGCTCCGCAGCCTCCTCAGGAGCATTAACCAACAAACCCGGCTCCTTCTCCGCCCTCCCAGCCACGCAACGCTGCTCTCAGCACACTGGGAAAATGACAGCGGTCGCTTTCATCTCGGCAGAGGGGGAGCATCTCCTGCTGTGCTGCTGCTGCAGCTGCTCCCCTGTTTGGAGGGAGCTGCCATGCTGTGGAGGTGGCGGTGGCACCGTCCATCTACCCCACGCCTTCAAGAGCCAGACAGAGTGGTGGCAGCACAGCTCCTGTGCCACCTCGGAGCCAGACACACTCCTGCCGGGCATCTCTGCGGCAATAGGGCGGGAGCTGCTGCTTCCCCGGCTCCTCTCCCTTGGGTGCCCCCGAGGCAGCGCACAGCCCCGCTGCTATTTGTGTGCTGCAGCTCCTGCAGGCATCCCAAGGCACCCAGACAAAAATAAGCATTTAAATGTCAAGGCAGCGGCGTGGGGCTTCGTAGCCATGTTTGGCAGGATGTCACTGAGCACTGACAAAAATAGTGCCGCTGCCAACCTGGAGCGACCTCTGCGAAGACGGAGGCAGCAAAACAAACCTCGTGCGTCTGCACACAGCGACACGGGGCAGCCCTGCCCAGCCTCCATCCCCTCTGCACGTCTTAGCTTCTGCGTCCCCTCCAGGGGAGCCTCACAGCTGCAGCCACAGCACATCACGCTGCCTTCCCTGGCTGCGTGTTTCTCTGCAGGCTGCACCCAGATTTCTAACAAAACACCACCACAGCCACAACAGTGGAGGCTGGCCCAGCTGTTCCGACGTTAGGATCATCTTTTCCAGCTAATCCTCTGCTTCCCAGCCCTGCGGCATGGCAAAGCCCCTTACCTTTCCAGGCAAGTGATGGGAAGCGCGGCAACCCCTCGGCACATGCTGAGAGCTGGGCACCGAGGCATCCAGCAGCTCATCAGCTCCTTGGGGCAGCACCTGCGCCGCTGCTGCCGCTGCCGTGTGCTGGAGAAGCGGTGAGGAGCTGTGTTTATATGGGGTGGGAGGGCTGGGAGGGTACCCAGCACCACGCCGGCCTCCAGCCAACCAAAAGCTGCTCCGGCAGCCAGCGCGGAAGATAACGGCTTGGGTAGGTGCTCAGGGAGGGGGGCGGGAGGCTCGTCCTTGAGCATCGCAGTCAGAACTGCTTCCTCGATAAGAGGAAAAAACAGACTCGCTTCCACCGACGTGCGGAGCCTGCTGAGTAACCGCGGGCACGCAGCCGGGGACGGCGAAGGGGGGACAAGGCAATTAGTCAGCGCAATCCCGACGGCTGGTGACTTCAAACCCTCCGCACCGCGTGGCCAAGGCTGGCATCACCGCAGCAGGAGGGTCCCCTGGGGCTGGCGGCGGGGACGAGGGCCCTGGCACGCTCTGCAGACCCCGCTGCAGCTCCCCAAGCACCCCGCTGCAGCCGAGGCGCTGCGAGCAGAGCAGAGGGGAGCGATGTTCCTGCCACGTCTGCAGCTGGATAAATGGGGGCTGATGTTTGCTGGTGTGTCTTCGTCATAAATATTCTGCTGGGGCTGCGGTGGGAGAAGGGGAGGGGGAGTGCCTCAGTGAATGACTGAGTAAAGTGTGGGGAAACACCTGATAAAGGGGCATCCTACCTAGAACCAGAGGTGGAAAGAGTAGAAAGAGACTAAAAGCAGGAGAGAGGATGGAAACAATGGAAACTCCTCGTCCCTCTCTTTCCTCCCCGCTCATCCCTGGCTATCACCAGCGCAGGTGATAAAACCTTTTTAAACCTAAAGGAAAAGATTCAACCAAAGGCTGCATCTTGGCACCAAGGTTGCTCAGCCAGAGGATGCACAAAGCTGTAGGAAATTGCGCCCAGGCAATGGGGTCGCGGGATCGGGCTGTTCCAGCAGAGTCCTCCCCGTCAAGGCCAGGTTTTTTCACTCACAATTTTTTCACTCTCCCCTTCAAGGGGTAAGGGAGGTTTGAGGATGGGCAGCTCTCCAGCATGGGATGTAGTCATTGCAATATTTTCTACTGCAGAGCTCTTCGTTCAGGTTATGCAATCGCCTCTGAGCCCAGCTACGTATGTGTACTCAGATGTCTTTATTCTGCTCTGTATCTAATTTAATTACGTGCTTCCTGTCTCATTTAGCTTAGCGGCCTCCCGCGGCTCCAGCCCGGTGTCTGCGTTATCAGCCCTTGTTTTGGAACACCCAAACCCGGCTGTGTCGCAACGCCTGGGCCATGCTCCCTTCCCGTACGCGTGCCTCAGCACCGCCGGCACGAAGCCCACCGCCCGCCCATGGACCAGCCCAGCCCCTCGCATCGCCAGCACCGTCCTCGTGGGATTTGGTCTCCCCAGGGAGGTCCTGGCAGCCCCAGCTGGGTGCACTGGGGCCCTGGGTGCTTGGGAGAAGGTGGGATGTGCAGGTGCTGGAGGCTCTGGCAATGGGAGAGCCGCATCCGCAGCCCTGGAGCTTGCAGGGATGGAGCTGCTGGCCTCACAGGTGGAAGCAAAGCACAAAAGCTTGTCACCTCTGTCATTTCTGGGTTAGGGATGCAAAAAGAGGAAAATAAAGTCTTTATCCCCAGTGCCACGTAAAAAGGGCCCCCAAAGCCCCGTGAAGCTCTGTGAGCTGCTGCGGGGATTTCTGGTGCCCTTATTTCAGTGCAGCAGGAGTTAGAGTTTGGGGAGGAAACACTCACGGGAGGAGCAGGAGCGCAGCTGCCTTTCAGTGGGGGCTTTACCGAGCTCAGCTCTGCTTTTAAGAGCCTCTCCCCACCCCCATTTACCTGCAGAGATTTTTTTCCAGAAAAGACACAAAAGAAGGAAGAGGAGCCACGGTAAATTGGGAGCAGATCTTGGGCATGGGAAAAGAGGGAGCAGAGGGGGAGAGAGGCAGAAGAGGAACTGCAAATTTATGCGGAGTGATGGGATAAAGGGGAGGATGCAGCAAGGGATGGGAAGAGAGGCAGGGGAGCAGGAGAGGAAGAGCGTGCATCCCTCACCCCCCGACAGCGAGCCCCTGCCCCGGTCCCGGGGCATTGGATGGATTCCCGGCAAAAGAGCACGCTACCCTCGCATGGAGCACCAGAGGAAATAGCTGCTCTGGAAATCTGGAGCAGTGCGGAAAGAGATTATTGAAATTAAAAATAATAATAATAAATTAGAATTACAAATGAGGTTTTCAAGGGGCAGCTGTTACCCACTCTGCTCACACGCTCGCTTTCTGAAGCGCCAGAGCACATCTGCGCAGGGAGAGGTATCTGACAGCAGGTATTTTTAATTTTTTCTTTCCGTTCCCAGCACCTGCTCTTTAAAGCCACTGAAGAGCAAGGAAAAAAAAAAAAAAAGGCAATAGCTAAATATATCCTGAGAGGAGAGACAGAGCAGCACTAATGGCAGATTCTCCCCTTGGATGCATGCAAATTGTTTTGGCTCAGAGACAGGCTTAGAGGGAAAGAAGCTGCAGATAAAAAGGAAAAACAATAAAAGAAGAGAATTAGGGCAAAAAAAAGGGGGGGGTGAGATAGGAAGAAGACAGAGGGACTGATAAATTTCACTGCAGTGACTCCCAGAGAAAAACAAGCTCATTCAGGTTTCTTTTTTAGATGAAGAAGCAATCCTGCGGGGGCCGTGTAACAAACGCTCACCTTCGGCAGGGAGGAGGGCACCGGGGCCAAGTCCCTGCCTGCTCCCACTTGCCAGACCTCGGGGATGCTCTGCGTGCCCCCAGTGCTTCCCACGTAAGCCTTTCCTCGGGGGGAAAAGGTTCCCCTGGCTCCAGACCTGCTGAACCTCTTCTCGCCAATCCCTCCCCAGTTTATCCCCCAGGACCGCTCAAACTGGGAGCTCCCTTTTTGGGGAGCGCCTGCTCTGCATCCTTTCCCTCGGGCAGGAGCTTTTTTTCGTGCTTGGCAATGAGGCAGAGCAACCTGCAGGACAGCAGGACGTGTCCCCTGGCCCCTCTCTGCGGGCAGGGAGAGCAGTGTTTGGTTTTCCTTCCTCCCTCGAGCGAGGCTGAACAAACAGAGACCGACCGCTGCGGTGCGAGCCCTTTCCGTCCGGGAAGGGCCTGCAGATGGATGGGTGCTTTCTGCAGGGATCCGGTTCAGGGCAGCAGGCAATTTGTCTGCTGCTTACGCCTCCCATCCGCGCTGCCTTCCTCCCGGAGCCGAGGGATCCGTCACCGCTCTCCAGGCTGCCTTCTCCCTGGAGCTCCTTCATCCTTTCCCTCAGCAGCTGTTTGAGGAGACAACCCTCCGTCCCCGGGTACAACCCATGCCCAGTTCCCTCCCCGCGAAGGAACAAGAGCTCGACCCTCAGCTTTCCCGGACACGCAGGCACAAGGCGGGTGCTTCTCAGGCTGTTTATTTCACGTCCTCGCGGTCTCTATACAATGAAGGTGAGCGACACTTTACAACGCGGTGACGTGACTCTGGGGTGTCATCGCCGGTCCGGCAGCTGATGTGGCTGAGGAGCTTCTCCAGCCTCGTTAGGGGAAGGCGAGCCTAGCAAACGAGCAGCTAATGAGGAAGGGAAGGCAAAGTGAAGCCGAGCCCATGCCCTCCCCGAGGGAAGGAATCAGACTGAACCACCTGCGTGTCCTGCCCAAACTGCTCCTGTTATCTTGCGGCACCAGCAGCACCCAGACACCGCGGAGGCAGCTACAGCATCAGGACTTTAAATAATTTTTAAATAATCAAAATAAAAACGTGGCATAGGGAACATCTTCCAAGAGCTGGTCTTTTACCCAGGTACCTGGTGGCTCAGTTCTGACCTCACCCCGTGCGCTAACTCCCTCCCACCTCTCTTCTAAGCCACCCACGATCACGTTTCTCAAGGAACAGAGACATCTTGAACTGCACCTTACTCAGGACAGATTACCAGATGGGGCCCTCGATGCCCCTTCCTGCCATCCCACAGGAGATGGAGGTGCCAGAGAGCTTGGAGAAACATCTGAACTCTGTGTGTCTCATTCATTTTGCTTGTAGAGGAAGGGGATGAGAGGTTATGCAAGGATGAGATACATCAGTCACGGAGTTTAAAGAAGGGGGATCCACCCCAGGGCGTGCATGTACGCTGCTCTTTCATCACCAGTATCCCACAGAGGGCTGCATAAACACCCCAAAAAGCCTCCTCCCCCCCAGTCCTTTTTAGCTGGTGGCTGTGGGCATCCATAGAGCAACGTGAAGGCATTTCTCTTAGGACACCACCATTATCTATGCTGCAGACTCAGAGCCAAGCTGCTCCTGACTGTCGTGCTGTAGATCCAGGCAGGGCCAGGCACCGCAGGGCTGCAGGGCAGTGCTGTACCTCCAGACACAGGAGCTGCTCCCTCCATCAGGCCAGGCTAAGAACAGCCCAGAGCGGAGCAGCGAGGAGGTCTTGCCCTCCAGCACCAGCCTGGGTACTGCTGGCCAGCTGGAGCTGCAAACTGGGAGCTGTGGGGCCACTGGGGACAAGTGACTGACACCGTGCCTGTCCCCTGCCTCCGTGGTATGCCAGGTCCCTCCAGAAGCAGGCACTGCCTTTGCTCCTGTGCCTTTTTGCCAGAAATGTTCTGGTTTTTTTCAGTACTAAGCTCACCCCCTTCTGCCACCTCCCTCCCATGCACTCAGCTCCCTGAACTCCACTTGAGTTTACCGGAGCATCAAATCCCAGATGCAGCCTTCCAGTAAAACCAAGAGGAGGCACAGAGCAAAATGACTGACTTCACTAAACAAATACAAGGTGCACACCTTTATTTACCCTATTTTTTTTAATCAGGAAGCTAAAAGGAAGCACAGCTGCGACCCTGCCGAGGCAGCTCCGACTCCGTGCCCGAGCGCGCGGCGCAGAGCACAGCTGCCGTCTCACCTAGCCAGCCCCTGCTGCAAGCACAGCACGTGGAGCACAAATGGAGGACAAAGACACGACACTGGGGACAAGCCGAGCCTCTGCAAAGCCCAAGGGGTGCACGGTAAAGAAAAGCACTCTCTGGTCTGGCAACGACACTGACGTTAATTCCAGCTCTGTGATAAAACACTTCAGTGCCAGAGAAAACACAGTACCAAGGAACAAGACAACTGCAGCAGCCCCAGGAAGGAAAGATGGTGCATAAATTAGGTGAAGCATTTTCTTCTTATATAATGGGCAAGGAATAGCTACTAGGAGCAACGGTAGGAGGTATGTAGGAGGGAGATGGCAAGACAAGAGTCTGGGGAAGGAAAAGGAAAAGAAGGACGGACAGATGCCTGGGGACAGAGGGCATGCAGCCAGGAGGGCAGGGGAGGCTGTGAGAGACCAGGGCTCAAGCAGTGCTGGTGGAGGGAAAGGCTGACATGGACAGGAGTGCTTCAGGGAGGTGAAGATGAGGAAGAGGAGGGACGTCCCACGTGGACAGGACTGAGAAGGAGAGAGGGGTTTGGAGGGAGAAGGAGGAGGCCCACGGTGGGGGAGAGTTTGCAGGGACAAGCGAGAGGCACTCCAGGACTGGCATGAGGTATGCTTTGCTATTGCTCTGAATGCTGTAAACATTTTGGTTTTGTGTCTATCAGTGAACATTCAGTTCAGTTTGATACATGTGCTCTTACGGGTAATTGGAAGCCTAGCAGAATTTTACATCTCCTATTACTAGTCAAACTTACACAAGAGGCAAACACAACACCACTAAAATCTCGTTTTATGTCATTTATGCCTAATTCTCCTATTTTAACATGCACATCTATGTCTCAGAATAGCTTCTCTAGTAGGAGACACTAAGTAACGTACACATGAATTCACATGCACTCTCACCCACCCACACCCACGTACACACACACACCTCCTTCCCTCCTGTGCTCAGACCAGCAGGACTTTGCCCCTCACGCTTTCCCAGCGTGGAGGGCAGGGACCCATCGGTACATTAACAAGTACAATAAAACGATGGAAATAATCCCAAACCTGGCCAAAGCAGGAGAAGGAAACTCAAAGCAGATTTGGGTTCCGCATCTGCTTCTGGACTTAATGACGCCTGAAGTTTATGGAGTAGGGAAAAGCAATTCGTAAAATTCTTCTTCCCTTTTGCTGTCAAAGGACTTAAGAGCTGGCTGGATACACGCCAGCAAAAACACAGAATTAAAAGAGCTGAGTGAAACGTTTTTTTTCCTCTCTTCATACGATGGCAATCTCTGACATTACTTGAAGTGGGAGCACGTTTTTGGAGGTGTGTGCTTGTGGAGAGGGAAAATGGGGTTTGTAAGTTCTGAATATCCCTTTCACATCGGTAAGAGATGAATCAAAGATAGGATATTTGTCCTCGATGGGGATTAGTCATCACTCAGTGCTTTCCGAAGCTTTGGCTCTGTCATTATTTCCTTCATCAGTCCCTGGTTTAAGAGGAAGAGATATAAGTTGCCTATTTTAATTCACTTCAGCCTGACATTTGACATAAAAGAAGCAACTGGTGCCAATTTCTTATTAAAATAATAATAATAAATTACTTTAAATAACTAGGCTGCTTTCCTGCAAGAGAGACAAACTGTAAGAGCAGGAACAAAAATAACTGTGATAGATTCATGTGCTTCAGACAACACCTTTGCTCCACTGTATGCTCTAGGACATTTCCTGTCAGGGATATTATCTGGCATCAATTTAAGGGGCAAAACACTTATCCTATACCAGCCGGCAGGAATACAGTTCCTGCCAGCAGTGCCACTTCTGAATGTGCCTGCTCAAAGCAATTCCCCAGACAGATGGAGGAAAGAGAGGAGCTTGGTTTTTACAGAGTTTTTGGCTACTTTGAAGTTTTTTGATGAATTCTGGCACAAACTAAAAGGATGCCAACACCGACTCTGGAGGAGCCTGTCGGGAGATGTTACCTACTGAGCTTTCTGGAGTCACACTCTGAACAGGACCAGCCTTTGTAGCCATCAGGGAAGCCTGGGAATTGTCCTCACTTCTGATTTTCTTCTCCTTGTCCTCATTCCTAGACAAAAACATCTCGTTCTGCTGTTTCCTGATCTCCTGGTTGTCCCTGTGACCCTCTCAGCAATGGGTGCCTGCAGGGCGTGTGCTGAAAAGCCTCCGCTGGGATGTGGCAGCTGGCACTAGAGGTCAGCATCATCCAAGCCCACTCAGAAGATGTACCAGTAGCTTTAAGAGAAACACCCTAGGGCAGTTAAGATGGCCATCTTCCTCCTCTTTAAAAGCAGTAAGTACATTAAAAGCAGAATTACAGCAAAATCTGAAGCCCACCTCCCTTTCCCTGCAGACATTGCTCGTTGCTCCCACCTTCAAACAGGCAGCAAGTAAGTTTGCACGAAGCTGCCACGGTGAAATTTGCACAGTGATGTTCAGGCTTTGGGCTCTGACCCCTGCATTACGGACCTCATGCATCTCATCAACAGTTTCAAAAGTCGAGGGGCTGTGCTGCCAAGCCCGAGCGTGGCCGCAGGATGCCACATCTCCCACCATGCTCACGTTTCCTGGCAGGGGCAGAGGACTCCCAGAAACACTGGTCTGGGACCCCAGAGCACGCTGCTCCTTCTGTCCTTAGTGAAAGTTAACTTAAGATGATCTTTGCCTACAAAACTACAAGAGAATTCTAGAGTTGACCAGCCAGGTACTGAAAAGCAGGTTTCCCTGTTGAACAGAAATTCTGCTTTTGTACTGTATTTAGAATTTAGTGTCTTAGAGACCACAAGAACACACCTCCAGAACAAAACAAACACACTCATCATCCCTATCATAATCCTACACCTATCCATCCTAACATCCTGCACAGCAGCCTTACAAAAAGCCTCAAAACCTGCTAATGTAGGGACAGTAACTTCTAATATCCAAGCAGACCTTTTGTATCTTGTTCCAAACACTATGCATAGCTTCAGAATTCGGACTACTCAGTCTACACCAGATTACATTTATATCTTTACCACCAGCTATCGGATGTATCAAACCTACCCACCACTATAAACTAGAACATAGGTTTACCAACCTCTGATCTGTGGATGACTCCAAGGAGAGAAGGAAAAGATCCACGAGGCCCCTTTCCAGACCTTCCTAAAACTAAGAAAACAGACCTCTGGTCTGCAGACTTAAACCCACAGACAATCCACTTCCCCTCTAGAAAATATCGCAAGAACCTGACAGCTGATAAACTGGGAAAGCGATGCTGCAGAAATTCAGATGGTAAGAATTACTGCACAGCACAGAGGTGGTGTTACACAACTGACATCTGCACAGAGCCTTCTCCTGCAGCTGGTTATCCAGGCTGTGGGAACAGGGCCAAAGCACACTTTGCACACCACTTCGCACCCGGACACTCGTCCTGCTCACTGCATGCTTCCCTGCACCCTGTTTTTAAGCAAGCACCATGCAGCGGGGTCTGTGCCTTTAGTATTTCTTTACATTGCATTGAACCCACAGTGGACAATCGGTAGGTAACAACAACAGTCAATAATCAGTAAATAAAAAAATAAGGTTGTGTTTTCACATTACCTCTCCCTGCCATGCGCTGGCGAAGTACTATGATGAGAAACGATACCTGACACGGCAGATGGATCTTGTGCTTTTCTTACACCTCAGCACGGGGCAGATGGGACATCCATTCTCCCAACTCTTTCCCGACAGCTGGCAGTTCGTTCCCGAGAAGCCACTGAGGTCATTAAAGTCTCTGGCGGCCAAAAGCCTCTTTGTGTGAAGTTTTGGTACGATGCCTAGCACAACGAAGCCTTACAGTGACTGGGGTCCTGAGGCTGAGCTATAGTACACATAAACAATATCACTGAAAAACAATCATTTGCACTAGAAGACCAGGTCTAGCAAGGGCTTTTGGGGTTACCTTCCTGATGAGAAAAACTCAGCTCCTTGACAGTCACACAAAAATAGCATCCAGTGTCCACCCCTGGAAGAAAAGCAGTCAAGGGCATGGAGGGGCTGTGACAGGTCAGCTGCTGTGGCATCATGAGGTGTGCAACCAAAATGGAAGGGTGAGCTGAGTTTGCTGATGGCTTCCACTGTGGGAAGCAGCAAGAATCGTGTGCCTTTGTCTTCTCACTCCCACCCTCTCTGCCTCCTCACAGCCTCAGGATCCAGACCCCAGCAGCCAGTGTGGGGGATGGTGCTTTGGATCGTACTTGGCTACACAAGTTTCAGAGCTGCCCTTAGGGCCCTTCCAAACACGGGGATAGGTGAGAGCCAGGGAGGTGTCTGGAAGGATGGGAAGGTGCAGAGACATTATTTACAGACAAACCAACGTAGTAATTTCAAAGGAAACCTGCCTTCCCAACAGATGACCCCATGACTAGAGAGGATAGGGTTTTGTGCTAGAGAGAGGCAACAACTGCAAGATGCTACTGCTAACCAAAAAGCACAGAAACTCAAAAAGTCCTAATTCCACATTCAGATCACACTCTGGAAGCCTCCTCTTCCTCTCCTCCCTCTTTTCTCATCCCCACTGCTTTTAACACCAAGAAAGTTTCACATTTAGACATGGGTTGTTGCTGTTGTAGGAAGCACATGGTTTCTGAGGGCCCCATTGCTGTTTTAGCTGAGCCTCCTCTGGGTTTGAGATAGCAGGTCTGTGTAAATTTTGGATCTCAGGAACCTGGGATAAGAGTCTTTTTCCATCAGGCTGTGCACCTTCCCCTGAGCTTGGTCAAAGCAAGAGAGGGAGGGCTCCTGCATGTTTCTTCTTGTCAGCTCCCGAGTCTGGAAGTCTATGTTCACCTAGGAAAAGCAACAGAAAAGAGTTTGGTACTGAGTGACTGGTTTGCTTGCTTAAAACGGCATGTTTCATCTCAGTGACAGGACCAAGCACCTACTCTCAGCCATGCCTAAACAGTGCCCCTAACTCTGTGGGGTTTAGTAATCCAGAGTTATAAATCCTGTCCCAAACTTGGAGAAGTTGAACTAGATTTATAATGATCTGAGCAATTCTGAAATCAAGTTACTTTTATTCAGGCTCTCAAGCATGGATTTACACAGCAAATCTTCTAAAAATGCTAACTTGGCTTAACATACCTTTTCTCCTGTCGACCAAGTTTCTCCTATTCCCTTTTTCTTCACTATACGCCCAATAGAAGGGTGAGTGAACTTTTAGCGGGGTTTAAACTACCAGTATATTCTTATTAAATGTTTTTAAACTATGTTGTTACAGAATAAATTGTTTGATTTTTCCCATAACAGCTTGATGTTACCATATCTTCAGTAGGGACTTGAAAAAACAAACAGCCCTCATGTTATGACTGCAGCATGTTCGCAAAGCCAACAATACGCATTTTCCTGTTCTCTCTCCCTTGCAAACAGTTACCGTTTGTTAGGGTTATTGTTTAAAACCTGTCTGTTAAGATGTTATTTGTCATTATTACCCCAGTGTCCAAACTTAAAGCTGTCTAGAAAGTAAAGCTGTCTGCCTTAACCCAGACAACAGCAAAATATAGATTAGCTCTCGATGTCACTTAAAGGTCATTTCACATTCTAGCATGACAACAGGAACAAATTTTAGGGAAGACTCCATCCAACCTGCACTTGTATTTCTAATGCAACTTCAGTCCTGCAGTCCTGAAAATCTCACCCAGCTTTTATGAATATCAGCACACGGTGTTCACTGAGGGCACTGGGGATTGAAGAGCACCCTGAGATGCCCACACCACTTGGTGCTTGACAATGGCTTACAATAATAGCCTTGCTAGCTCAAAGATGGAGTGGGGGCAGCCCTCTTAGAGGGATCCCCTTGCAGGCACCTTTATCATGACAAGCACCTGTGCTATCAAGCAAGAGAAGTGCTGTGGGAAAGCAGGTGCAGCAAGCACTCTCCTGGTTGCGTTATTAATACAGTAGCACAGCACAACATCACGACACAGGATCTGACAGTCACATCAGCCTGTCAGTACTTTAAAGAGGACTTAACAATTCCAGGCTTCAGGTTGTGACTGCGTTTTTTGTTCACCTCTGAGTTATTGCTCGCATCTTTCAGGAGCTCTAATTGAGTTTGGAGTTAGTCAGCAGATAAACACTCTTCCCTGGAGAGTCAACAAGTTAGTCATTCGTGGGATGCTCTTAGACAAAATGTCCTGGGAGAAATGAGCCCAATAGCCTGTTTGGGGATTGATAGTAAATGAGAGGTTCAATGTGAAAAACTCCTAGGAAGCTGGTGGAGGCTAGGAAATGTGGGTTGCAGTTGCCAGTGAACTCACTGGCTATGACTAATTTAGTATCATCAAAGTAGTTACCCTCACCAGGGGATGAGTCACTGCAAGCAGAGGCAGCAGGAGCAGGCAGGATGGCGTTCCCGTAACAGGAAGCATTCTCCTCGCCATCACCTCCAGGAGGGAAGGAAGGAAGAGCTCCCTGACCCCCCGTGTAGGGGAGCTGGACCTGTTCCCCGCGCCAGAAGGATGCTCTGCCTGCCCGAGGTGCTGGCCTACCAACCTCTCGAGGAGCCTGCACGTCGATGAACTCCTCAAAGATCCGCTGGGCCTTGGATGCCAGTTTGGCTGCTGAGCGGGTCTTCTTGAAGTCCTCGCAGGCGAGCCAGAACTCGAGGTTTTCCTCGCTGAACTCTGTCTTCAGGAAAGCGCGGAAAGCGGCCAGCCCATCTGCAAGGGAGATGAGGGGAGTTACAATGGAAGGAAAAAGAGGGCAGGGAGCAGTTTTGTAGGCATCCCCCCATCTGTCTACTAGAGGCCATTCAATTTTTCTCACAGGCTATGTGACAGCACAGTCCCTGATCCCAGGACTTATTCATAACTTACACTGTTACATCAGCTGGAGTCTCACGAGCTGCCATGAGACCAAACGTTCTTTGCTGCTATTTTGAAAAATATTTTTTGCCAGCTAACATGAAAAGGTTTTCTTTGGGACTGGGATAGCTAACCTTTGAAAAATTCCTCTTGAAATCATCAGGCTCCAATGATACAGTCTCTTTGCCACACCATCTTTTGCATATTAATGTCCCACTTTGTAATGTCCTATCCATCATTAAGAAAAGCCTTTAATAAAATATAGCGCCTGTGGACTTGTCTCCTATGCTTTCTGTCACTTTGCTTTACTGCCTTGTGACATATTTTTAGTTATTACTTATACAGAGGAAGGATCTTGGAGAGCCTAACTGTTATAGCTACAATAAAGGGGAAAAGGAGAGGACACAGCGTAATTACTACTTGTCTAGTCAGTGGTAAAAGTGTTCTTATCACTTGCTAATGCTTAGCAATTGTGACATTTCAGTAATGTAATCTGAGTCAGCCAGGACAGATTAGAAATATGGAAAGATTTATTAGGCAATGTGTGCTCTTAAACCCCTGCCTGGGTGTATTTATGGACACAGCTATTGTTTTTTATTTCCTTTCCCTGAATGGCACAAGCAGAGTTGAAATAGCTGAAGGTTTTACACATGCCCTTTCTCCTTTCCTGAGCCTAGGGATAAATTTGGCTCCTAATTTTACTTCTTCCAGTAACATGTTTCTAACTTTTCCCGCTCTCTTTCTATAGGGTCTCAGCGTTTGTAGCTCATAACTGGAAACCTCCCCGGTCGGCATTAGCTACTTACTTCCACGTAAGCACCTAAAAATACTGACAGAACTGGGAACGCGCTCAGCAAGGTCAGACTCGATGAAAGAATGTGCAACTGCACAGCAGAGATGGACAAAGGACAAAGGATTGCAGGACTTGAACTCCTCCTGCAATGCTGTAAAATGTGGGCTCCACCTGCCCCCTTTCTTCTATGGGAGATCTTGGCAGCGCTGCCTTTCCTCCTCCCTGCCATGGCCAGGAGCACAGGACCAGGGAAGGAGCCTGAGGGGTGATATCTGCTGCTTGGGGCACGTCATCTTCAAGGCAGGCAGTGGCTGGCCAGGTCAAAAGACCCATCACAAACTCCCTTACAGCTTTGTCCTTGTTTTCTTGCCTACACCAGGTATGTGAGGAGAAGCAACAATACAAGTCCCCTTTTTCTCCTGATCTTATTTCTGCTCCTCTCTTGTATCAGATGATGGCTGAGGATAGTGAGGTATTTTTCAGTTCTAGGTCCTGAGCCTCAGCCCTAAGAAATTGCCCCATGTGTTGAACAGCAACTAACAGTCCTGCTTCTGGCTGCACATAAGTTAATGGAGATATCTGGCTGCCCTGACTCTCAAAGGGAACGACAAACAAGATATTAGGCCAGGTAGGACCAAACTCCAGGCTAATACTCTCCACTTCAGGCTTCTCAAAGCTCCTTCACTGACGGGCTTGGCAATGCTAACTGCTCCATCAGCACTCTGCATTGCAAAGAGCTGTCGTGGCACAGCAATCAGCAGCTAGAAGAGGAATGTTTCCATCTCAGCTACCCTAGTTTCTTTCTGTCAGCCCCAGGAGGGCAAGGAATGAAAGAATGGCAGTATCACTCCAAGTCATCCTGGTGCCCCTTGGTTAATGCACTTGTAGAAAGAGATGATGGGGGTTTTGGACTGTTACTGTGGGCAAAGCCAGGGCTCTTGCCCAAGAGCACTGCAAAGCAGCTAACAGTGCAAATTGTAGGTTCAAGACGGGGGCAACAAGGCAACATTAGCCCTCGAGAAGTCTGCAGAACAGAGCTCCAGAGGCATCTCTGGGAGCCGAGTGCCTGTCAGGATCACGCTGCCCCCGGCTGCTTGGAGCATCTGCATGGGCAGATAAACGTGGCACAAGAGAGGAATGTTTTAGGGCTCGTTTCCTTCAGGAAACATAGGAATCCAGGAGACACAAGGATGCTTCAAAGCCTATGTTCCCTCCCTATTTAATGTCGACAAAATTCATAAGGGTTTTGTGGATGACTTGAGAAGAGAGCAGGGAGCCCTTACGAGAAGAAACGGAGAGGACATCACAGCCGACTGACAATTTCAGAAAGGAGAAAGTATGGAAGGGAAAATGCAGCAGTTCCCTGAGATGTATGCCATTTGGTATGTCACTGGCTCGTAGGATGTTTGGTGTTTATTATTCAGGCACCCAAATACACTGTTATGACAACACAATCTCAGCTGTATATCCTGGAGGAGATCTTGCTTCCCTGTCCTGATCTTCCCCCATCGCCTTTCCTCTCCAACAGCCCCCAGAGCCCCAGCACTGACAGAGGATCACTTGCCAAAAATAGCAGCTGTACATGGCAAATATAATATCTGCAGAATGTAATATCTGCTAAAACAAGTGGACTTCGTGATTGATGAGACGAGAAAGGCCTTTGCTTCAGCCCTGCCCCAGAGAGCAGCCATGGCAGCTGGGACCAGGAGGTTTCCACATGCTCTGCCTCCCGCTCTTATGTCAATCAGCCCCTTTTTATCTTGAAGTAAGTTTAGACAGACGATATATAAATAATAGTATCTGGCTGTTCTCCACTTTTTTTATATATATTTCTGTCATCTCCTCCTCACAGCCTTAGGGAAGCTGGAAAGGATCAAGCCAGACCTGCGAGGACCTTGCAGAGGAGGCCTTGGATGCAGGAGAGGTCATCCTCAACTTGAGGCTGCCTCGCTCTCCGCAGATTCGCCCTTAGCCTTTGACTCTCTGCCAGCATTTACAGCTGGGGCTGGCAGTCAGAGTTCAGCCTCGGAGATGGAAGCCCAGATGACCGCATAGCAGTAAATCGCTGCCAGGCTGCCCACAAGCTTATCGTGGAACAATGACAGATCTAATGGAAAGGGCAGGAGGGCAACGAGGTGGGGGACTGGCACCACCTGAGCTGGAATATGACCTGGATGTTGACTTTAATGTCCTGTACATGAAGACTACCAAGGAAGCAAACCTCACAAATGACAGGCATTTCAAAGCTCATCCCACCCAACTGTACAGCTTTATTTTTTTTTTTCCTTTCCCCCCAGCAGGAAGCAACCAGCACTAGATTGCAGCACAACATGAACAGGAGTGCATCACCAGCAGGGTCAGCCTCTTGAAATAGCCTAGAAGATGCATGGAGCACCTGAGAAATGCAAGTCCAATGGGATGTTTTACAGAAAAAGCACGGAGATGAAAAGCTGGATTAGAATTCGTCGTGATGGTAGTGAAGCACTGGAACAGGCCGCCCAGAGAAGTTGTGGATGTCCCATCCCTGGAAGTGTTCAAAGCCAGGTTAGACACTGCTTTGGGCAACCTGGTCTACTGAAAGATGTCCCTGTCCATGGAAGGAGGCTAGAAGTAGATGGCCTTTAAAGATCTCTCACAACCCAAGCCATTCTCTGATTCTGTGGTATCTTTAGAGATCTCGTGGGATATCCCCAAAACACACAGCTGAAAGGCATGGCTGCTCAAGAAACAGACACAGTGGTGTAAATGTACAGCCCTTCAATACAGCTGTTGGATACTTACTCAGGAATTTGACTCAAAAGAGTGGTGAGTCTTGCTTGAAGCCAACGGATTATATTACTTTCAACAGGGCAGATAGGATGATGGCAAAGAAATAGAGCTCTTCTACCTGGGTGTCAGGAGTCAGAAAGAGGAGCAGAAGAACATTTGCTTTACAGTTTTGCAGTGTAAATAAAAGCCTTAAAAGGACCAGGCTCTGCTCTCTAGAGCAGCTAAAATTAAATTTGTGATTTAGATGGGAACTACCAGGCAGATCAACAACTACATGAGGTCTCAGATATTCCTGAAACCCCACTCAGATGTTATCCTTTGGGCTGTGAAGAGTGGTTTCTTTGCAGAAAGAAAAGCCATGGAGGAAGGGACTTAACTGGCTTGCACAAAATAAAGTACAAGTCTTAACTAAATCAGGCGTCAGCAACGTGAGGAAGAGCTGAGATTAATAGCTTAAATCATTCAGGCAGACAGTTTAATAACCAAGGATCTAGCCACTGTCAGAGTAAGAAAGCTATCAACAATCATTTATTTAATGCATGCATTTCACACCATCAGAGCCATCAGCACGTCATGTAGGAAATAAAGAGAGAGTCCTTATGGCTGGTAGATGGATGGATTAGCTCTGTGCAATATTTTGGGTCCAGGTCTGAAGAGACAAGGCCACAGTGTTCTGCATAGCATATGTACGTGCTCTCACTGCTGCTTAGCATTGCTTTGGTGAATGTTAGCTGCCTGTCACCAGCACAATGTTAATGCTAATGCTGTTCTGGCTTAGAAAGAACTGGGAGTAGGAAGGGATATTCCTATGCTGTGTGGGAAGAGCAGCAATGTATAGACAACAGAAGGAGGAGGAGGACAATAAAATTTGGGCAGAAGAGCACAGAGATCACAAAAAAAATGTAGATGGCAAAAAAAGTCATCCTTGAGATAAAAATGGAAATTCAGCGCAAAGGTTTTCCATGTCAGATGCTTCGTTGAAAACTGACTAAGGGTTGAGGACAGACTGTCCTGCCGGATTCTGGACAAATGACAAGCCATGTGTCCAGCCCCGCAAGGGGTGCAGAATGAGACATGCCATTGCTTGTATTTCCCTCCGGCAGCCTGTCAAAAGGAATCTCCATCTGGCTGACCAGACTGTACCTCCTGGGCACGGGTACAGCAGGGGGATTACTCCTCTGTTACTCACACACATACGCACACTCTGAGGACCACATAAAGCTCCGGTTCCCTGGGAGCCATCACTAATCCAACACTAGCACAAAATGGGAAAACATGCCAAAATCTCGCGTGTTAAAACCTCTGCTTTTGCCCCCTTAGCACCCAAGGAAGCATGCTACATACAGCCCTGCCTCTCACTTTCTCAAAACCCAGCTGCAAAGCAAGATCAAGCTCCTCTCTCCTGCTGCCTGCCATGCTCACAAGCCCTGACCCAAGGGAACACCGCTGTGCTTGGAGATACGTTTCTTGCAACGAGCTCAGACAAGGCTCCTGCTCTAAAAAGAAAGGGGACTGACTGGCTGACCCTACAGTTTCAAGTTGATTTGCTTCACCCATTAGCAAGAACGAGTCAGATATCATTGCACTGACCTACTTGTCTGGGGCTGCCAGTGAAGCTGAGCTGTGCTGTACCCTGCAATTTGGCACTGCTGCTCTATCAGGGCAAGGATGAGTGATGCTGAAGTCCCTATGCCAGTGCAAAAGGAAGGTGAGGGTGTGACTAGGAGAGCCTGAGTTGCACTGCCTTCCCTACCTGCAATCTCTTGCCAATGTCAATACAATTGTTTTTTTAAAGTGCTGGGAACTAAACAATCTGAATCGGACCGCTCTCTTTACAAAAAAGAGCACTGCCCAGCCTGGGAATCTCTGGAAACATGCAGTTGCTTCAAGATCCAGGTCTTTTCAATACTCCACTCAAGGTACTGACATAAAGTAGCATGCCAGGATCAAACAGTATCCACAGAGTTCATTCAGTAAAACAATGGGGGAACAGTGGAAGGGGCGCCTAAGGGCCATCACACTTAAGGAATATTTGACAAAAATAAGCATAACATTCTCCATAGAGTTTGTGTAATGCATAATGCCTGTTCAGACCACTTCCACTTGAAGACCTTTTGGAGATTCAGGAAAATAGGAAGTGAAGGAGTAAAAGTTGTCTGTCTCTCTCATACAGCTGTTATACCCAGCTCCCAAGTCCTACTTGTGCACTGATTTTCCTGAAAGAATGGGACGATTGGAAAGAATGCCAAACCACTGTAACGTCTGAGAAGGAAAGCACCACTCAGCTCCCTGAAATCAGCATCACAATCTCCCTTCCAAAAATAGACAAACTGTCCATCTAGTGAGGAAGGAATTTATGACAGATGTGTCAAGCAGAAGCGGTCTACCTGCTAATGTTAGAAACCACAGGGGAAATTCTCCATGAGCCCAGCTGGTGCTTAACCCATGCCCTGAAGCATGAATTGGAATTTTCCCTGGCTAATATTTTTCACCTGGGCAGTCATAGTGAAATTAGACTGATACAGTTCTGTCCTTCTCCTGGCACTAGAAATAGGACATTAGCTGGCACCTGTACTATAGACAGACGCAGGCAGGACATGCACTGCTTTTCTTACTCTGAAATTTTGGTCAGACACAGCACAAGAGTGCCTTACCCTCTCTAACATCAACTCATGTTTACTAGCATGTTTCTGATAGCATAAATGCAGCTGGTTTATTTTCATAACAGATCTTTAACAATTCTGTGTTTTGGATGCAAGTATACATTAACGAAAACAACGATTTTACAATTCCTTCTAAGCACATATAAAGTGTATCTTCTCTCCTTTAAACCAGTGTAAAATAACACTTCTGTTTAAACAGAGCTTTCTGTATTTGCATCATTATAACCAAATGCAGGCTTTGTCTGCAGACTAGCTATTCCAGAAGCTTCAGGTCAGAGCTGATGCGATACATTCTTTTCGAAAGTGGTTTATTAAACAACAATTTTTTGCCACTGATCACCAGGCAATGTCAACATGACTGCTGAGAAGAAAAAAGAAGCTCAATTTAAATTTTAAAAATCACCTTCTGTTGCTATGAGGAATTAAATATTTCTCACGAGGTATCAAAGAGTTCCCAGAATTACTTCCCATTCTAGAAACAGGAAAGATTCTGCTATTTCATTTATCACTTTATACGGCTAATTTATTAATATTATATTCTTATGGATGCTGTTGGATGAAGTAATCGAACTACGGTTTGATTAAGCATTCCCAGCACTCAGCTGAAGAGGGAACAATCTGTATATAACTTCAGTACAGAGAGTGTGACTTCGCTGGCTTTTGTAACCAAAGCACTTTTGTTATAGTCTGTATCTAAGTAAGAGAATTCTGACCTTAATACTGTTGAAGTGGGAACAAGGGCTTGATTTTAAAGACAGAACTCCACCACTGATGTGAATATCCTGTCCTCTTCCACTTCCCATCCTCCAGGCACCCATGTCTCTTTTGTGCATTTTTCCCTTCTTGTTTTGAATTTTGACAAAAGAAATGTTCCCTCTTAGCCATACGCAGCTACATAATTTTTGTTTCCTACCGGCTGCAAGAGCAATGATCTCAACAAGATACTGCTGCTAAATTATATATTGCTTTTTACTGCCTTGGACAGCCAGCTTGTCTAAAGTTGTCACGTAATCCTCCGCCAAAACCGTTGTCATCTTAGCAGAAATCCAGAAGAACCGCACTTTTTTGAAAACAATATGATTCTACACTGGTATTTTAAAATGCAAGTCCCACAAAACCTGAACCACTAAGAAAGTCAGACATTTCCATATTGCAATAAAATAGTTCACCACCCACACTGACTTCTCCCCAACCTCGATTTGCTCATTTTATTTCCGAATACAAACACCTTAACGAGCCTATACTGTGAACTTCGCAGCCTTGTTTACAATTTGTCAGCATGAATATGTTGGTGAAGCAGAATAATACAATAAAATGTTCTGAACAGAACTGATATGATTGATCTATTGAATGGAGTGAGGTGTGCTGATTATATGTTTGCATAACGTTTCTTGATGTGAAACTTTCAGGTTTGGTTCGGTAACTATAAATTAGATCCAGTTAAGTGCTACCATGCGTGATTTCTCCAGTAAGGACTGCTACAGAGCGAGGTGTTTAAGGTTACTGAGCTACATACTAGATTTTCCCCTAAAATCGATGAGAGTAATCAGTCAAAAAATCAGGAGATGGCTCTGATAATTTCAGCTGTGTTGACTTGAATTAGAATATTCTGCAAGGCGATCACATCAATAGGAATGGGATGTTACGGTCTTCTCACCACTTAGGTGAAGATAAAATATTAATACCCCTGCAGTGGAGTGCTAACGAGCAGTGGCAGTGAGTGGGGTCTCAGGGGAAACCCTCCACTGCTTCCTAAGGTACACTGCTGTGCCATAGCAGTCCTGGCACAGGCTGCACCTCAGCACTGTGCAGCTGCAAAGCAGCTGGAGGCAGAGGGAAACTAGATGGTGCCACGGATCCTGGGGAGCTTTAGTGAGCTGAGAACCCATCACTGCTTGTGCAGAAAGGCAGAACCCGGGTGTACCTGCCAAGGAAGGTACGCACAGCCACAGCCTTGGAGCCCTGCCTCCAGAGGAACTGGAGAAAGCTAGAGCTGGGGCTGCTGGCTTTATCAGCTGTGACCCCACAGCCAGGAAGGGAACCCACAGAAACGCGCTCCCTCACCTTCTCACCGGAGGAGAAATCCTGCCCATGAGTTACTGTGACTGCTTCCTAGGGGGAAGTAAGCAAGTACCCAAGGGACCGCTTCTGTGCCATGCGGTGCATAATTTGTTTGCCTCAGTCATAAACAGTATTTGGGATATGGGGGGCATGAGGAGGGGGAAGAGTGGAGGATTGATAGAATTTGATCTTTACTCACATTTATGGGACAAAAGGACATCAAAGGAGTCTGCCCATCTTGTTGCTTCTTCTGTTGACAGTCTTCTGAAAGAAAGGAAGAGGCAAATTACAGACAACCCACGGCTGCTGGTCCCCTCCAGAGCTGCTTGACAAGGACACCAAAGAAGGCTGGAATTCTCACCAAACTTTGGCTATCTACAGTGTAGAGGTCTCCAAGTGAGCAAGTCACCCTGGGTTCCCTTCAGAGTCAGCAGGGAGATGCCATGGGACTTGCAGGGTTCTCCTCATCTCCTCTTCAGGTAGGTGGGTGAAATAAGCCAAATGAATCACGCCCAAAAAGGGACCGATTTTTCCTCATTGACTCTAAGCAGAGGCCCAGGGAACAAGTTCAGATGTAGACATTTACATTGTAAATGTCAAAAGTTAAGTGAAATGAAACCCACACCTGCAGCAGTGTTTGCTTCTCTCTCCTGACTTCAAGGGGAAGGTTAGACTCTTAGCTCAGATGTAAGCAGTGACTTGTGATCAGATGAATTCCATCCCACTCGTCTTAAAACAGGGCTCTGGATTGTCTGAAGTACCTACTTCAAGTGCTGTGCAAACTGATTCAGGACATTTTGGTAGCATTTAATAACAAGACTTCACTAAGGAGGACTGTGACCTGAAATTGCTGCTCACCTCATGTACAAAGTCAACTGCTCAGACTTTGATTTGCGATGACAGAGGGATATATTATGTTCTCAAATATGTGCAGACGTATCCCATGTACAGCAGCTGGGACAGTGTGCATGTCCTGTCTTACAGAAGAGCTTGTATCAATGATGCAGGCATTTTCCAGTATCGTTCCTGCTCTATCAGGTTTTGTGTTTTCCTCCCTTCCTTGCGGCTGAAAAGAACTATGCAAAGCTCAGACAGCATACAGTGAAAGGCGGGTAGTACTAGAGGGGGTGGTGGGCAGGGAGGGGAAGGACAGAAGTGAGGATGGGGTGGGATGCTGCAGCTATACTCACTTCAAAGCCCGGTTGGGCTTGTCCGGAAGAATAGCTGTGAAATCATTATATGAGTCTGATTTGTGAGACAGGCAGCCCAGGCGAGTCCTCATCCCTCTGTTCCTGTGGTCGATGTGGGGGAGCAGGGGTGTGAGCAGGGGAAAACCAAAGAAGACGATTAAAAGTCTAGCCAGAGTGGCAAAACAGAAACAAGAAAAAAAAACCTCCTCAGCAGCTCTGCGCCTAATCAGACCTGTGACCCTGGCTCCCTCATCTGCAGAAGGGACTCTGAAGCATCTCCAGTAAGATGCTAAGCAGATGCTAAGGATGGACACAGCACCAGAGCAGCTGAAAGCTCGCCCACACCAGTCACTCGGCTGATCTGACTGGCAAAAATGTTTGAAAGGCTGCACTTTGGGACAGTTTCTTGTAAAGATCTGCTCTCGGCAGGAGTGGGAAGACAGCAAAGGGGAGAATTACCAGTCGCCACAATCCAGCCACACCAGAACAGCACAAATACCGGTGCTTGAGGGCAGGAGGGGCTGGAGGAAGAGAGGGAGCAAGGCACCTGCAAGGTGAGCCTGCGCTGCAGAGCCACGAGACCCCAGCCAGGATCCCGGGCAGCTCCTTTAGACTCAGCGTTACATAAGCAGGCTAAAGCTGCCTCTTCCGTGACAGGTTTATCCATGCAGAAAATGGCCTTATTGCTTTTCCCTCTGAATTTCAAAGCGGTCCCAGAGCCTTTGGTGCTCCGCAGGCCCCTCGCCTCCTCACCAGCCCCTTCCCAGGCCAGCGCCGCAGCATCGCTCGTTACATAACGCCGGGACAGGGAGGACGGGGAAGGAGAGGAAACACAAAGGGAGAGGGAGATGTCACACACACGTTGCACTGGCCTGGCATTGTCTCCTCTCAAAAACATATAGATGCCGATTAACGGTTTGACACGGTGTCCAGCAGGGCACAGCCTGCTACTTGCCTCTCCAGCCTAAGGGCATCGCTTCTGCCACATTTCCCCCATGTCGAATGAGGCCGCTCTCTCCTCCTGACCACAGGAGGACAATTCAGCGACTGAGTCTGCACTTCTCAGCTGCTGCACCCGCTTCTGAGCCAGAGGAAGCCCTTCGCTGAGCCCTGCTGCCAAACAGAAGCCACGCACTTTCTGTGGCTGCAGAGGGAAGCACAGGATTTTTCCCCTTCCATATGCAGTCCTTGCAGAACACTTCAGCACCGGCAACCGAGCCAATCTCTAGCATGCCTGTTTCCCCCTTCTCCTCCCGCCCTTCAGAGAGTTTCTATTATCGCACATTTTAATGTAATCTTAAAGCAAATTAAATGTTAATTAAATGCAAGGAGTGTCTCCCTGGCACAGCACAGGCAACTCACGGAATTTATCGAGCACAAAAACCTGGAGATTTTTAGTGGCAGGAAGTGTTGCACAGCCTCAAAACACGGACCCATGACCGGTGGGCTCAGGATGCTGCACTCCCTAAACTTCCAGCGTCAGTGCAGATATACTGTGTGCAAAGTGTCGCATTCCTAGCTGAGCCTGCTGGACCTGCTGACTCAAACTGACACCAAGCCCGCTATCGGATCTTTCTGGTACCTTTCTGATACCTCCTGCCCCCAACCTTTATCCTCCCTCAGCTGTTTGTTCGAGCAAGCTCACGAATTTCTCAGCAAGAGGTGTGACACGCATTGCTGCAATGCTGCTCAGATTTCTCTCTGATGCCTGAGATCAAGGGACTGCAGCAGGGAATCACAGCGTACGGGAGACAGAGATGCTGCGCCACAAGCAAGGAGCTTGTCTCTCACGGAACACCGATCTCTGGGTCATGGCTTCCAAGACAGGACACAGGAGAAAGAGAGGGAAAATCGGGGTCTGCGGGAGGTGGAGAGGCAAGGGAAGGAGGGAAGAGGGGATGGTACAGCGAGCCGAAAGGCTCACTGGACGAGGTAGACAGCGACAGGATGGGCAGGGGTGAGGAATGCAGCGTGTCTTTTCAGTTACCTCCGTGGGATCAGTAAGGCAGCCATTCAGGCATCCAGTTATAGTTAACCCCTTAACTGGCTGGCTTGGAGAGCAGTCAGGGCTGTTTGCAGGAGATAGGAGTGCGGGAAGGAGGGATTTACTGTTTCATGTCCTGGCACTTAAAAATATACCAAAGAATCCTCTGCAAAAAAAGGAGGGCCAGTTGTTCTCAACCCATTTGATCCTCGCTTCCTAGCGTGGAAGGTTGATTTTTCAATGGAAGACGTTCAGAGTTGAGAGATGATCACAGAGAAGAGACAGCATTTCCTTCTAAAACCAGGACAGCAGGTTAAGTCCAGCTTCAGGTCTAAAGTGACTTGAGTTTGGCGTCACAGCTCACCACGGAGCAGCAGGACTCGGCATTATCGCGCTCATCATTCAACACCTCTGAAGGTCTCTCCTCAACAGGCAGAGCTTCTGGACTGACCTCGCTAAGAAGACCAAACTACCTCTTGTCCCTGTCCCTCCAGGTCATGGCTGATGTTACCGGCCATCACGGAAAAGCTGGCACTGCAAATAAAATAAGAGGAGGACTTCACGCGTCTGCTGGTCCTTGCACCATCACAGGCTCAAGCACTCACACAAAAATAACTGAAAGAAAACATCTCCTCTTCCAGGCGGTGGCAGCCTGCGGGAAGTTACAAAGGGGGTGCACGGTCTGCAACGGGGAGGGAGGGAAGGATGAACAGACAGAGGGGGTGGCAGGGTCCCTGGGAGCCTTGGCACACAGCCCACTGGTTAAACAAATCTCCCATCAGAGTGAAGGCGAGGTCCACACCTGCCAGGAAACCGATGGGACAGAGAGCAGGACCGAGCTGCCTGTATAGTGAGCAAAGTGCAAAGGTTTCCTGTTTGCCAGGACAAGGCCGAGCTCCAGATAACCTCCACGTCCTCTTGCCCAGAGGGAACAACTGAGGAAGTGGCAAAGGAGCTGATGAGAGCAGAGACTGTGTGCAAAGGAGCCAGGACCCCGTTCCGCTTGGGCCTGAGGAGATCCCAAAGCTTGGGCTGCCCAACACAACATCCCTTTTAAAACCTGATTACATTAAAAACGCACAAAGCCTCTCCCCAACTAAATTAATGGAACCGGGATTGCACTACATGCCAGTGAGCGCATTTTCTTAATCCCTGCCCTGACCGGCTGCTTCGATGCGCTTTAACTGAAATCAATCCTTGGTAATTCCTTAAGCCCCTTTAAATTTCCTCGTTAACAGTCTCACCCACATGCGGGGCCACAGCACAGGATCTCCTGGAGTCCCTCAGCCCCTCTTCCCCACCATCACTCCGAAATGACAGCTGGAAGCGGAGCTGGATGCCCGCTGGGTGCCCTCTCTCTCCCTCGCCGTCTCCTCGAGCAGAATGCTTTTTGGGGTCCTGTTACGAAACAGCTTTCTGCTCGCCTCCGCTCCCACCCGCTCGCCAGCCCACACAACACAACCTGCACAGCTGAGCAGCACCGAACTTCCCTGTGCTCCCAAAGTCTGCCTGACTTCAGGGATGCCGAGACCTACATTTCCCACAAAGACAACCGCACGGCTAGGCTGACATGCCCACGGATATTTCCTTTGATTGCAAATAAAGCCAGTCAATTATGGCTTTATGAACATAATCTGTAGCATGTGGTAAAGGCATCCCAGTGGGGGTCCGTGGTGCCGGGTTTTTCTGCCCCACACTCCATCGCTTGCCCTACCTCCCCCCCCTACGAAAGGACCCTGGGTCAAGGAGAATCGCCAGTCTCATCATGGACGTGCTTTGGGGTTTCTCCTTAGGAGACAAAGGAAGGGGGTGCAATTACGACAATCAAATTATCAAACCCCCCCAGGAGATCACCTGAGCAAAGCAGCCATCCCAATGGAAAAAATTAGCAGCACAAAAAAAGAAACAAAACCACAACAACAACCCCCAAGGGGCTTCGAGAGATTAAGTCCATCCATTCACATGCAGAGAAAGCCAGATAAACCCGAACACCGAGGCACTGCAGCCAGACAGACACAGGGAAAAGATACTCACTGCCGTTGACCTGTCCTCTCTGCCGGTGGGTCTTTGCCAACACCGTGGTCACAGAGGCTCTGGGGAGAGAACAGAGCAGTCTCTTCAGAGACAACCCCCAGCACGGGGTGAAAGTCACACTCCGACACACCTCCCCTCCCCAGCTCTCCCCGGGTGGCAGCAGCAGCAGGGCTGGGAGCACAGCTCCGTGTCACATCCAGCGAGGGCTAAAAAAGCAGCCTCACCCGGCAGGCTGGGGCTCAGCTCTGCTGCGGAGCCGGCTCGCGTGGCTCGCTGGCGGCACTGCCGAGGAGCCCACCTGATCAGCACGTTTCGCTGCATCCCTCCTCGCCCGCCGCCCCGCTAACCTGGCCGCGGATCTCCCCGGCCCCTCGAGATGGGCGACAGCTCGGCACGGGTGGCGGGTGCCAAGCGCTGGCTGGGAGCATCTGGGGGCGGGTGGGGGGATGCCTGCGAACGCTCTTCGCCGTTGTCACCCTCGGTATGTTGGAAGAAAGCAGCCGCCTGCGTCGGTTTAATCAGCTCCTCTGAGGTTTAGGGGAGGTTACTGCCCTCGGATCGCAGATCGTCAGGAGTTACTACGGACAGAAGGGACTGGGGAGTTTAATTAAAGAGCCCCGGTGTCAGCAGGGTCAAATGAAATCGTTAACGGGCAAGGGAGAGCCGTATTGCAGGGCATGGGAAAAAGAAACCCACCCGGCTCGTCAGGGATGCGACTGACCCCTCGTCTCCCCTGATGTGCGCAGCCCCACTGGCCCCCTGCCGTGGTTTGGGCCTCCCGTGGTTTGCTCGCCCCACAGCACAAGCTCCCATTCCCTCTCCTCTCCTGCACCCCCCCCTCAACCAGCAGAGGATGTATATGGGGTTCTCAGCGCACCCCAGTGGGACTTCCGCGGGAACCTAGCCCCCAGCACACGTGGTGGGGCAGCAGCACGACCCCAGATCCGGGCTTGGCTCAGCCACCAGAACCCCAACACAGGTGCCGTGCAGGCTGTGCAAGCACCCAGCTGCACCCCAGGCTCACCAAGGGCACAAGCCACTGCTCGTTTTGATCCTGCTGGAGTTGGCCACTGCCTGGGACAGGGGCACCAGGGGAAAAAAAAAGTGGCTGCAGTTACACCAGTCACTATTTTTCTCATTGCTCTCCTGCCTTTTTCCTAGAAACCCATAGCCACCCACCTCTCCTCTGCTAAAGCGGTGCTGGGCCTGACATCCTTGTGCTACTAACAGGGAACATGTCTTGAGATAGCACATTATCACCAGCAACATCCCTGGGGAAAGAGTCCTGCAGAACTTACTATGAAAACACAGGGATTAGTAGTGCTGCAGGAGTGATCCCAGCTCTCTGACCCGGATCCCCTCCTTCACAACTCAACCTGGCAAGGAAATAATTGCCTTGCTCTCACCCTGCCATCGCAAAGCGCAGGTCATCCTGACTTGGGTTAATCACGTCTCTGGTTACGAGGACACAAGCATTCAAAAATAAAAAATAAAAATGCAGCGGCTGATACAATCTCCTCTCAGCCAAGGTCAAAGGTTGGGGTCCATCCTATGCCTCTGGTACAACAGGCTGGTTTGTTCAAGTTAAATAACAATCAGCTTCAGCCCTTGCCCCAAACCCAAGCCAAATTTAATACAACATCACCAAGGGTTCAACTCCGAGCATGTCATTTCTGTTTTAATGCCCTTCCACACTCCCAGGTTCTCTCTGGGCAACTGCAGGATGTCACAAGTGACACGGGCTGCAGCACCTCCAGGACATTAGTGGGGTGGAAGAGTGGAAGAGGCCAAGAAACGAGGGCTCCTGCTTGTTGTCCTCCTACGCCAGTTTTACACGTTGCTGTCTCACAGTCACCACCAGTATGGGCAGGGACCCCAGCCCCTATTTCTCCAGGCTGTCAGCACCCCCTTTTCGTGAGCTCAGTGAGGTCCTGGAGCAACCCACAAACAGCTCTGCAAAACACCATTTTTCTTTTACTTTCCTGGGCTGGGATGGAGTTAATAGAGAACGAAGTGAGTGAGTTGTGTTGACACAGGCACTATGGGAAATGTAATTAAATTGCAGATAAAGAGAACTGTATTTTACAGGGTAATATTTTAGAAAGCTTCTGTGAGATAGAAAAGGTTTATAGCAAATTCCTTCTAAAATGGCCCTCGTATTTCTGACTACTCTGTACCTTCTATTTAAAACCTTTTAATAAAATAACTCATTTTGATATTAGGTTTGAATCCCATCCAAAATTTTAAATCTCTAAAAAATACCTTAAAGCAATTTCCTCGTGACCTGCTAACAGCAGACACAAACGCATGCGGCACTGGAACTGTTGCCTGTCACTGCACAGGGTGGAAGGAAATTTGCCAGCCTGTTCCCTGGACAATAACATCACCTCCAGGGTCCTTCTCACCCTATTATTTTTAACTGCCTCCCTGCCTATTACGTGTGTTTTGTCCGTGCCCCTACTGATTATCATTTGAGCAGTTTTTACCCCAAAATTTCTTCCTGACCAAACATCTCCACTGGTTTCACTCGGTCCCAGCTTCTGCCACCCAACTGCTAGAGTTGCACAGCCTGAAGACATCCGTTCCTTCCAGTACGGCTGCCCAAACATCTGAGATACCCAGCCAGCCCAGCTGGTAGCTGTGTGGTTTCTGCCCCCCCCCAACCCAGGGAGGAGAACACTCCCCAGGGCTGGTAGCTGACCTCCCTTCTCACTTTGGGGCTACGACATCAGAGAGCAGCTACACTGACTACCTTATTTGCTTGGCTGACATCTCCGATGGGCTTGCCTTGAATAAACTCCTTTACCTTGACATTTAAGCAGACTACTGTCTGTCTTCTCACTCTTGCTCTGTTTCCTCGGGGGGCTGTGTGCCTCTCTGGGATTCCATTATTTTATGCTTAACTAGCTGTCGTGCTGGGCCTGTCGCTTCCACTCCTCAGTTCTGACTTCAAGGCCTTGTCATCTTTACAGCAACCCATGCCACAAGGCATTGAACTTCTTTGGGACTGTGTTTGCTCTTACTTTGTGACCTTCCCTGGTCTTGTGCCAGCATCTCTCTTTCCTCACACTGTAAGGCAAGGAGCTTGTTTTAGGGTGTGCTTCATGGCTTGTGAGTCGAAGTGGTTTTAGCCTGGCATCAAGAATGTGTTTCTTCAGACTGCTGTGACATATAATAGCTACATCCCCACAGCTGAGTTCATTTTTTGGTTGGTTAAGTAAGATTCTGTTGCTTCTGTGACCTCTCTGGAAAGAGCTCTGTGATGAAGGATCTGTGACTGACCAAGTACGTGGGGCTAGCCACTTCCCTGCAGCAGTCACTGCCTCAGGAATGCAGGTGATCTGCATGCTGCAGAGCCTGCCTTTGGCTCAACCATAAGCCTCAGCCTTGGTCGACTTCTGCTGCAACCCAGGGGAGCTTTGGTTTGGTTTTGCCTTTTTTTTTTGTGTGTGGGTGGTTGTTTGTTTTGCTGGAGGACTGGAACAAACTACTGCTCTTGCCATGGAGTTAAAATCCTGCAAAACCACTTGTGACACAAAGCATCATTTGGTCTCCTCTGACACCCACAAATTCCAAATTTATTCAAAATCCAGGCTGGTACCTATGTGGGCCCAAGCCCAAGGTAATTCAAATTAGTAATTAATTTGCCTCCAGAGCGTGCTGTTTCCACCACTGTTTACAATGAAAGCTGTTAATGTTAAAAGTAGTTAGTAACTGACAGCTAACACGCAATGCTCTGCTCACCGTCAGGCTGCCTGCCTGTTTTAGGATCCAGGGTAAAACACACTTGGTGCAGTACAAGGTGATTGGCTGGGCAAAAGAGAATTATAACTGATCTCTACAGCTTCCTAAACCGCAAAACAAATCACAGACTATCTTACTTATTAAAAGAATCACAAGAGCAGCTTTCCCTTCCAAAAAGAAGCTCCCATAGCATCAGGAAACACACAAAAAGAAAAAATTTAAGGGGTTATTTTTTCTGTTCACGTTAAGCCTCAAATCATTCTCCACATCAGCCCTGGCAGGCAGGAAATCCTGAAAGGTTAAACAAGGAGAGCTTGAGTTTCAGGGGCAGGTGGGGAATCCATGCAGCTGATATCCTGGATAGGAGGGGGCATTGACAAAAAAAGCCATTTCTCATGCAGTAACGAGGCAGGGCAGGAGATAGGAGACACCCACTGAGTTGAATTCCCCTTGAAAATAAAAGGCTGTTTAAAAATAAAAACGAGTTACATAAAGCGTGCTCCGTTGTTCTGTCTCTGGCTTAGCTCGAGAGAATGGCAGCTATTTCAATTCTCCCCCGTGTCAATGATAAAAGTTGGACATGTGTGCAGCGCTCGGGTGTTGCGATGGCTGCAGCAGAGCAGATGCCTCCAGTGTGAGATGGCTCCGGGCCCCGGCCGGCGTGCTCCGACTCCCTCCTCGATTCCTCCAGGCAGGTAGGATGCAAAACCAACAGCTAAGTAGTGTGGGAGGCTCCAGGCTGAGAGGGGCACTGTGCAAGACAGAAATCAAAGAATTTCCCCTTTAATGCACTTTATTACAATTCCATAATTGTTCTCCGAGGAGACACGCTCCTGTGCCCAGGAGCAGTTACACGTTAAGAAACGCGTTGGTGCCTCGGCGTGCGCTTTGGAGAGGATCCTGTTAAGTGTGGAGCAGGGAGGCAGAAAGGATTGGACTTGACAGAGCTGCTCTGTGCAGCCTTGGAGTCCTCCCAGCTTTCAGCATCGCTGCTGCTGTCAATATGGCAGTGTCTGTAACGCAGTCGGTGTGTACGGCTGGGGATCTGAGACAGATCCACCCCGACAGACAGAACTCCGCAACGATCCCCTACTGCAGATGCTCCATCCCTGGTAGGTTTTGGCTGAGGGCTGATACTTGAACACAGGCCAGGGAGCGAGTCCTACTGACAGACGGGGTTCATTTTCTGCTGAGAGATCACTCAAGGTGCTTGCAAGCAGCCTGCATTTTGCTAGCTGAACGCTCTGCCAAACTAGTCGTTTACTGAATGGTAGAAATCATCCCTGAGATCTGCGGGCTGCAGTCACAAATCCATTTATGATGGACAAGGTCTGTGATTCTTTGCTCTTATCGCTGCTGTTTCAAAGCCTCGGGCTTACAGGGCATCCAGGCCCCAGAGCAAGGATTTACTGGGGTTATCAGCCACTACACAGAGAGGCAACGTGACACTGGGAGGTCACTGCAGCAAAACACCTGAGCACGTGCTCGACTTGAAACATGTGAGCAGTTGAATGAATACTTGCATGATGAAATACAGAGTAAACTGCGCGGGTGAGCCTCTCTCATCTCTGGAGGCTGCTGCTCTAGCCTTAATTAAAACATAAATGAAGCGAGTTAGATGGGCTCATCCTCTTCTCCAGCAGATGGTGGTTCTTTCATAAGAATGTCTGCTGCATCCAGCACAAATCTCCCATCAGGAGGCTGGCTGGCAATCATCACTTGTGTCCTGACAGCCCGGATAGAGATGCACGCCGCAGCGCTGCCAGTGCCTGCGCTGGTCAGGCCCTAGGGACTGGGCAACGTCTCCAGAGCTGCGTGGAAGGACCGCAGGGCAAAAGGCCAGACTTGTGCTGCCAGAGCAGACAGTGCTGGATTTCTGCTTCCGAGGAGCTTTGGGCTGCAGGAACAAGTAAGCCTCAGAGCAGGGTGGCACAACAGGACAGCACTGACAAGCAGAGCACAGCCCCTTACGGTCAGAGCTGAAGTACCACCCTGGCAATGTGCAGGGTCCCCAGATGGAGGAATGCAACTAGGGATGCCCAGGACTCGGTGCAGCGATAATCAGGCACAGAGAGAAGATGCCAGCACGATGGGGCCTGTGTGTTTCTTAGCTGCACTGAATGACCAGCTCATTACCAGAAAAGAGAGGGCCCTTGCCGCTGCAGTGACCTCCACGAGTTACAGCAGTCCCACAGTCAGGGCTGCAGGAAAATGAGCCCACTTACATTAACCCCAGTTCTTCCCCCACCTGCAAACACTCCTGCCATCTGCAAGGTTTTGCTCCAGCCGTTGCTCAGCGCAGTTCTCTCCCCTCCAACACATTTTCCTTTCGCTCCAATTAGTCTTATTTTTAACTAGCTCAGCCCCAGTGTTCAGCTCTGGTGTTAGTCACAATGTCACAGATACCTTGTGTGCAAACATTCAGAGGAAAAACAACCCACCATCTTAAAACACCAACAGCAGCAAAGGAAAAAATTCAAACCATCTTGCAGCTACAGGCACTGGCACAGACTAACATTTTCTCCCAACATCAAAGGCCCACCGCTAATCCAATTGAAACGGAGATCACCCCCAGAACCAGCCCTGCTCCTCGTATCAGCCCAGCCAGGGGTAGGCTGGGGGTTAACGTAGGAAGTGCAACGCTCTCTTTCCCTGCCTGCGTCCCTTTGACCATTCACAGGACACCACAGGAAGATTAACACACCAGGAGAAGCGCTGCCCTGACATTAACAGGGGTGACATCTGAGCAGCACCTTTCCCTTCCCGCTTTGCCTGTGGAGCCATCCATCCCCACGGAAAACTGGGGCAGGAACAAGTAAAATCCCCACTCCCAGAGCCTCATATCCAAGCGGAGAGCCACCAGGCCTTGCATCACCCCCGGAGGGAGCTGTGCTAAGGTACTCCTAGCTCTTACCTGTCCTGCAGCTGGCAGCAGGGTGGTGGCTACGTGGCTTTTGGTGCTTGAGGGACACGGCTGGTTGGGGCCCTGAGGAAGAACAGTGCCTGCAGGCTGCCACTGCATCGGGGAGGGTGAGGGAGCCAGCCTGGCCACGGTTACCTCTGGAGGAGCAGCAGCACTCCGCCACTGCCCTGGCTCCCTAGCCCTGCATCTCGTGAAAAGAACAAGAGCCAGGGGGGTGGGTTATGAAAGAGAGGGAAGGGGGAGAAGGGAGAGCTCTCTCACACATGCACACAGCCGAGCAGACAGAGGCTTGCATAGGATGGCACTGCCTGACTTGCTCTCATTATTACCGCTGGCTGGCTGCAGCCTGTGGAGAGCTCGCCAGCATCTGCTGCTGGCTGGGGGCATGGTAGAGAGAAGGGACAGGGAAGAGATTGGGTCCTCACGGACCAGCAGAGCAAGAAAAACTACTGGCTTGGTACTGGGGCCTTTGTCGTCTTTGTTTGCTTTTACCTGGGAGGGAAAGGGTCCTACTTGAGAGAAGGAAATGATAGTGCCAATAGAGAGTTCAGTTTTATCTTGACTACTCCTTTCCTCCCTTGAAAATTAAAAATCTTCAACCCCAGTCCTCCTCAACGCAGTTGAAGGATGCAGTAGGACTCATCTGACCCAAAGCTGATACAGACAGCATTGCATCAAGACAGCCAGAAAGCAGGCTGCACGTACCCAAAACACCTACATTTAAATCTTAGCCTCTGCCTATCATTCCCATTACCTGGATCATGCTAGTACAGGTCCAGAGGCATGGCAGGGGTACTGGAGGCTGTGCAGAGCTGCCTGCAGTCCCTGACACTGTGCTGATCTGCTCCAGTGACAATCCCAAAAAGACAGGAATTCACAGATCTAGCCCTAATCATCCCTGAAGAGGATTCCACGTATTTAATAGCACGCTTTTCAAAAGCATCATGTGCTCAGAAGTGCAGGCCAGCTTGCAGGGAAGAAAAAGCTTTGTGCCTAATGCCTCTGTCAGCTTTTGAAAAATCCCACATCTCCTCCCTTCTTCTGTCCTAGTGCCTTACCACTCTGAGGTTTTACTTGGGGTGCTCAGTTTGGCCAGAATTAAACTAAAAGAGAGGCCAGATGGTTAAGGTATTATGGCCTCCCCTGAAAACTCCCAGTCACCTGTTTATCACAGCTCCTTACTGTAAGGTTTTCAGAAAAAAAAACATGGAGATCTAGCCACACAGCTGACTGCTAATAAAATCAATAGGTGTGATGCATTGAATTATGAGCACAGAAAGTCTCCAATACCCTCCGCAGCAGTTAACCTGAGAGCACACCGTGCTGCCAGGTCCGTCCCTACGTGACTATATATATGTATTCTGCAGTACACCTTTAAGACTCACCTGAGACCACACGTGTCTGCAGCAGAGCAGGACAGGACCAGCCCCTACTAAGCAAAATCCAGCACCCAAACAACGCGTGTTCAGCTGGCCTCAGGACTCTGGTGTCCAGCTCCAGGAAACGGCTCCCTCGTGGGGTTGTGCTGCCAGGTGTCAGAATATATTTCAAGTCACAGCATGCCACCAACCCTGGAACAAGAGGTCTCACTGAGGATCCATACCTGTGGAGGGCCTCTTCTGCCTATAGCAGCAGATGCACTGGCCCAGGGGTGATCATTTTAGGACCCGCAACCATGTCTCCTTACTTCCCCTGCAATGGAAGTAAGAAGCTGAGATCTGACACTATGCCAAAACCCTGACCACTGCCCCACCACAGACAGACCCCAGCAGCAGCAGGGCTGGACCCCTTTAGGCTGGCTGAAGAAGGGAGTCATATCACTGGAGAACGGATTCCTGCATACCCCCCTACAGCGCTGCACATCTATACTACTTCAGCAATAAATCCAACCAGAGTCTCGGCAGACGTAAATCAGTTTTCTTACACCCCAGGGCTGGGAGATTTCTCAGTGACATCCGTTCTCTACAGGGCTGTTTTTTTTCTACAGATACTGTAGCACAATCTCCCAGTGCATTTTTAGTAGGGGGGAAAAAGCCATCTTTGTGTAGGAAAAAAAAAAAAAAAGACAACCACATCTGTATTTTCTGGGTAGTGAGCAACCATCTGCTCTGTGCTCCAAAGCATGCAGCCAACCTTCCAGTCTCCAGGACACGCAGGAAGCCTCACAGCCTGCCAGGAAGGCAGACCCTCTGGCATCCTCGCAGCCACACAGCTGGGGTCTGACTTTCCCCGGGGGAAAGGACAAGGCACCTCGGATGGTGTTTGCAATGAGATGTCCAGGACTTCACAGGGTTGTGCCACTCGCAGGGGGACACTCGGCACCATCGTTCATCACCGCCGTGAAGGCGTTGTACGGGCAGGGACCGCTTCTCCCGGTTGAGCCAGGACTCCAGCTGCATGTGAAAAATCAGATGGCTTGTTTTGTATGCATGTGAAAGCCTAAACTTAGCAGGCAAGATGTTAATTCGTAGGGAAAATAGGCCATATTTATGTAACTGTGAAAAGCTGCAGTGAAGGTTACAGATCCAATGAGAGAGGAGCATATGTACAGCGCTAACGACAAACACCGCTACTCACCCTGCTTTGTCAAGAGCTCCAGCAACTGCATATTCATCACCCTACACCCCAGAGAACCAGCTCTGAGGCCTTGCAGGCTAAGAATAGAAGTCTCATTGTGTTTTCTCCTCCGTGGCCCAGGTTTTGTCCAGGATTAGAGGCACCGGGGTGTGGAAGCCCGGCTGAACAAGCACTGCAAATGGCAGCGTCCGTGTATGCCTGCTCGCAGTGCAGAGCTCGCAGCTCAGCAGGGGTGGGTAACGCTGAATAAAGGGCGAATTCATTCACAGCCATGCAGGATGGCATTAGTGCCGGGCCTCTGCTCACAGAGACATCCCCTGTGGTGGATGGGGCACTCACAAAACACGAGTCCCTTGTGCATAAACAAAACCCAGGCATCTTTCCAAGCAGGCGGCTGGAGAAATGCCATTACTGACATTAGCAGCTCCTGGATGTAAAGTCCGATGGCTTGGATCCACCGCAGAAACCCCAGTTCCTGCAGGGGCCAGACAGCTTCACTGATAGTCCACCTACCCACAACAGTTCTCTCCCCTTATACACTTACACACTGCCATACTTGAATCGTGTCATGGAATGACATGGAAATATTAACAGAGCTAGTCATTCAGGTGTTTTTCACATACCCCACACACCGAAAGGTCTTTTAGCTTCAGATACTGCTACAGGGAAGTGCTGGCATCGGTGGGAAACTGCATAATAGTGCTATTTCTATGGCTTTGAGTTTGTGACCCTGGGACTCTGGTACAGCCAGAGTGACTAACAGACCTTGAAAATGGAAGGAAATGTAAATTTGCTCTCATAGGGAAACCAAGACAAAAAGCATTGAATTTTAACTGCTTATGTAGCCACTTGTCCCTGATCTTGGGGCCATGTTCCTGGACACCTACCTGAAAGTAGCAGGGAATGATTTCCAGAGAGGTTGGTGAGCCAGGGTTTTCACTGTCTTTAAGCAGAGTCCAAGCCAGGGGCAGTACTGAACAAAGGCATCAACAACAAAGGCATCGGACCCTCTGGAGAAGGTCTTTCTAGCTAGAACATCACATAACAGAGAGCTCTTTTGGGAAAGGACTCTCAAAATAACCTCTGTCTCTTCTAATGTAAATGCCCCTGGGAGCAATACTCTTTGTAAAGAGTTTCTGGAGAAAGTCTTAAAAAAAACAACCCTCCCATTAATTCTGCATTTACCCTTGCTGCAGTGTTAACACACAGAGCCCAGAGGAGAGCCATCATCTTCCAGTACTCTTTCCTAATCGCAGCTGAGAAGGATATAACAATGTTCCTGCTGCTCTCTCATTTCCTCTGGCTGTAGCTCATTGCTCGTTCAAACTAACCCACTGCGAGCAGCAACTCTGCAAAATGCATTTTGGAGTCATCATCTGGCTTTGCGGTGCGCAACAACAGGGGACTCGCCATCTGTTGCTGTTTGTTTAGCCCTTTTGTTAGTGAGCTAACATCTGGGAAAACTGCTGAGCCCCTGTTTAAGAAGCGGTGTGCTTGGAGAGGAGACATGCATGCCTTTGCCCTCTGTGAAAGATGGTGCGATCTGGGTACCATTTGTTTCTTGGGCCTCTTGTTCTTTGCCCAGTCATCCCCCTTCAGTGCCCAGAGTGTTGCATTTAGATGTTCTCATGACACTGGCTAAGATCAATCGGCACAGTCCAGCCATTTGACCCTGAGAACTGGCTTGCGTGCCTGGAAAGCCACATGCTAGCTCCAACTAAGCACCTGCACATTAATTCCTCTTTCAGATGTGTAGCACTGCAGCCCAGCAAAACCCAGAACCACACTGTGAGGCAACAAAGTCCCTTTTAAACAGCCAGGAGTTTGGAAGATCTGTCTCCTATGGGACTAGGAAGGCAGGCAATGCAGCCTCAGACCCAACACCAGCAGTGAGATGGGGCTGGATCTGGTGCTTGAGGTTGGCTCTTACCTATTCCCTCCCCTGCCACCTAACCCATCACTCACATCAACGCTGCTAGCTGTTTAGTCTTCAGAAACACTGCCTCCAAGACCGGGGATGGTGTAATCCTCGGTAGTCTTCTGCCTCCCCTTGAAGAGGTTCAACAGCGTCCAATGACCTAGCTTCAACGCAGCCCAGCTCTCTAAAATTGGGGGAGGAAACTGTTAAGCTGTGGGAAAAGCCATAAAACAGAGCTACGCAAGATAAAACAGTTACAGGATTGTTACAACAGCGAAAGTCAGTAGCTCAGTCAAGAGGAAAAACACAAACATTGAAAATTCTATAGGAAATAATCATGGAGGTGAAAAACAGCAATGGGATCTGCCTGTTCCACTAGGGATCTGCTGCAGGGAGCACCCAGACTAACCCTCTCCCTCCTGGCAATGCCTATGTGGCCAGCAAAGACTCTGTGGATGGCTTACGGAGAGGAGGGTGGACGCATACTAATGCTGAGTGTAGCAGATTATGTGTTAAAGCCATAAAGTTGTATTTATTAGCCAGGTTGTGCACATCCTGCCTGCAGTCTCTCTACGCATGACTAAAGATGCCTGAACAAGGTGACCCAGAGAGACTGGGTTGTATTTCAGGAATTTACACCTAGCACATCTGCCTTTGCAAAGACACTGCCCGACACTATTTGAAGCCACGCATGCAATAGCCCTCTTGGAAAACATCAACATCTGCTAAACAAGACAACCGAGTGGCCAAATAAAAAACTAACTGCCAAAGGACAAGAGCATAACAGGTCACTCCTCATGAACCCTGCAGAGGCCAGGAATCAAGCTTTGGGAGAGCAGCACGTGACACCAGAGAGGGAACCCAATTTCCCCAGCCAGCACTCTCGCATCAGCCTGCCTTCCCCACTCTCAAGCAGGAGAAAACAGCTCTGTTTCAGTGGGAATCATTCAACACCCAAGTCATGAGGCAGCAGGCAAGCAGTTTTGCTCTTGCCAGCCCAGAAGCACAGATCGAGGAATTACAGCAGCAGCACACGTTCTCTTCAAGGGCACAGCTCCAGCCCCCGATTCAGGTACTGTAGCCGAAACCGCACCACCCTGAGCGGAATGAAGAGATTGCAACACGTGTTTTGCTGTCTGCATTTCTGTTTACACCCCAGCACGATATTTGCTTTTTCACAACAGGACAAGTTTTGTTGACTCATGTTTAGCTTCTGACCCAGTATAAACACCAGCAGTTTCTACTGCCAGAACAGCCGCTCCTCTGATGCCGCCTATAGAGCTGATTTTCTCCCCTCTAAGTGAAGCAACCTGCTTTTATCTTTGTTGTATGGCCTCCTAGTTTCTCCATTTGTCAAGGTTTGAACCCTAGCTACATTCCTCTCCCAATAACCTACAGATTCTCCAGCTACCAAATCTGCATTAGCTTCACATAATCAGTACATGAAGCTCCATTCTCTATTTACCACCCAAGACTGAAAGAAATGTTTCTGGGACAATCACCTGAAATACATCATTTTAGCATCATCCAACCATTTTGTACCCGGTTTCATTTAGAGCCAGCATTAGGTACGACTATGCCAAAAAGACCTAGCATATTGTCATGAACTGCCTCTCCCATGGCAAGATGACCTTTTACGTTACTTTGCTTTACTTGTCCAACACCTTCCAAACTGCTTTTGTTTCTTTTTTTCTTTCTTCTTCTGCAAAGAATAATTAAACTGATCTATAATTACCTTGGCCCTCTATTATTTCTAGAGACTGCACGACCTTTTTGGCACTCGGGTGCTCCTCACCTATCCAGCATAATTTGTCAGAGAGACCATAAATGATTCTGAAATCACTTCAGCTAGCTCTTTAATAAAATTCCTGACACCCAGACAGCCTGAGACCACTCAGTTTCCCAAGAACACCCTTGAATATATTTTTTCTCTATGCTAAGATCTCACTATGAGTTGTTATTACCAACAGTGCTAGTCTCTCACTTCCTTCTCTTCAGCTTTTTTTTTTTTTTTTTTTTAACAACTACAGTGAAAAAAATAAAGCATTAAACATTTTGGCCTTCTGAATGTTTTTTTCAACAGGTCTTTCTGTTCCTGTGATTATCCCCCATGTACATTAGTAATATGAGGAGGACCAAGGAAAGTGCTGATCTGCTCATTTGCAGTGCTTACCAAGACTACTGAAAGGACGGGTTGTCAGCCATAACAAGTATTTTTTATATTAAGGGATCATGACAAAGCAAAAAGCATTTGTCCTGCGGGCTTAGAGATATAAACTAATCCCACTGCTACAAAGGGAGAATTGTGGTTATTCATTTATTAGAGGTTCCTGCCACCAAAGGCACACTTCCTTGGCTCGAGAAGCAAGCTCTGAGCTAGGCAGCCTTAAAGAAACCAAGCTGTAAGGCTGAAATAGAAACCCAGAAAAAAAAAGTAAGCCTCATTTGGCCATGCAAGCCATGTAGCACAATCCAACACACTATCTACCAAAGGAGCTGAGAAATTACACGGAAAAAAAAGAAATCACTACCAACTATTAAGATGAATCAATAGAGAGAAATAGGATTCAAAAGCATCTGCAACATCAAAGCTTTGTAACAGAAACTCTCCCTTCAGCCAGTGGCAAATAAAAGGGACCGTCTGTTGTCTGTAATGTTCTCAGTGAACATCAGAAGAATGAGCAGCAGTGTGCTATACTGGTACTGCCAAGGAAAAAATTTAAGCACACAAAACACTTACTACAATATGCATATGGATGTAAAGGGGAAGTGAACATATCTATATATAGATATATAGATACACACACACAGTCTAGGCAGGGAAACCTTAAGGTTTCCTGAAAACAAGAGTATTTGAGTGAGAAAATAAAGAACAGGAAATATTCTTAGAGATGCACTTCAGTAAGATCCCAGCCTTAACAATTCAATTACAATGTCGATACATCCACGAAAGCACATGGCTTTTAACAACAGTCAATGGTCAGTTGAAGACAGGCAATGCCCTGAAAGGAGATCTGGATGAACTCATGGAGATGCCAGGAAGCAATGCCTCCAGAAGTCCCTGCCTGGGACTGCAGCAGGGACTGTTGTGACTAAGGGAATCAGGAGTCATCCACAGACATAAGGAATCTGAGACATTAGCATAAACAATCCTAGCTCCTGGGAGGAAAAAAAGCAAACAAAAAAACCCTAGAGCAGTTCAAAAGCACGGTCAAGTGAAATGCAAATGCTGCCAAAGAGTTCATGAAAGTATTAAGCTCAGTTACAAACATTTTATTATGCAGTGGCACCATGTTCACCTCCTGAATGTTTAAAGTGAGGCGTGTTAAGCAACTCACCCTCCTGATCACCCTTGTTTCTTCTTTTGTGACATCAGGGGTGAATACAGCCCTTGGCAGACTTTGGTGAGACTTCTCATCCTTGATTTTACTTATGCTCCAGGTCTACTTAATAAATAAATGAACGCTATACACAGATTTTCATGTAAATCCCATTTTCTGTCTATGAACTGTTAAAATGCATACAAATTTCTGTAACTGCACATTAAGTGATGTCAGTTCTCCATAACAAGATATAAAATAACACTGAAGATTATACATAAACACATATGGTACACCTCCAACTTTTAGTTCCCATTACCACGAAAGGCTAAGAAAAATGGCAACTCACTTTATGATTTCAAACAGATCACTGTCTAGGAAAACACACAAAAATCTTCTGTGTCACTGACTCTAGAGAACTGCTCCATTACTTCCTAATACCGCATGACAGATTCTGATTATTTGGACACTTTGCAGGATTTTAAAAACTTTCCAAGCAGGAGCCGCAAGATGGCAGCATGCATTAACTGCGTGTTACTTTATTTCAGAGCTGCAGAGTCAGCTTAAGCAGCCCTCATTCCTGTATTCCCCAAACCTCCGTCACTTACCCTGCTCCTCACCTGTGCAGCAGCAGCTGCCTAAGGCCATGCAGCATGCTGGATCCAAAACTGGCCCAAGCTGAAATAATTAAGTACTGCCAATCATGCAGCCCTCAAACGCTTTTATCAGCGTTGCCAAACAGTGAGGAGCAGAAAGAGGGACAGGACTGACCTTGATGTAAAGAAAAAGATCTGCAGAATCACAACTTAGATTTATAGAGAAGGCTGTTCAGGGAGCATTAGTTAAAAAAAAATCACAGAAAATACCTTTCATAAACTGTCATTCTGGCTGAACGTCATCCTGACTAAAAAGTACCTCTTCGTATACTAATTATTTAGTCAACATACTTATTTAACTGGTGAGTCTACATTTAATGGATGCTTATATTCATTATTTATCTCATTTTCCACAAATGAAATCAGTAACAGCATGCCAGATACTTTCTTCACGTAGCTTCTGCAACTGCATTAAAACCAGCAAGCTATCACACAATGCAACTGTGAACTGAATTTGGCCCTGTGTATTTCTGCAGGAACTGTGCTAAATAAAAATTAAATAAATAAATAAATAAATCACTCCTCCCATTAAAAGAATCCCCACCCCACCCCAAGCCCCCAAACATAGTATGAAAGATTTGCTGGATCTGTCTTTAGTTATGCTATATTAACAGCAAAAATATGAAGAGAGAAGTCATGGCTTTATATCCTTTCACTTTAAATTCTTGGTTTCTTGGGATTTTTACAAGACATCCTGAACATCTGACTCAAGCTCTAATGTTCTATAATTCCTTTTTTAAGCTTTTACATGAATATGGCATAATACTTTATATTTAAACTCTAGCCCTTTTCCCCTGCAAAAAATGTATCAGAGGTTAGAGATGAGTTAGATTTCTACATTAGAAAGATGTTGGAATTACTGGGCTGCTACCTCTGGGACAATACGCTGTGTGACCTTGAGCTAGTCAGCCTGTCATCCACCCACCTCTCCCATTTGTTCTCGGATATGTTTGCACAGAGCTGTGAAAAATAGCATTCCACAACTACCAAGGGCTGTATTAACCATGAGAAATATTACACCCATTTTGCTCTGAACATGGTTGTTTTGCCACTCACAGGGAAGTGGTGCTGTTTAAAAGGGTTAGAGTTGCATGGTACCACCCTACTCAGAGCCCTGGAACTGTAATTGCTGTCAAATTAGTTCTGTTCATGCCACCAAAAAAACCACACACCACATTTAAGGCTTTTCTTCTACAAAACCATACTGGATGTCTTTTTCTTTGTACAGAGACAAACATCTAATGACAAGAATAACAGAACAGATGTCAACTGAGGATTCTGCATTTTAAGGGACACCTTCAGAGAGCTGAAGCCTTCATCAACAATTCTCTTCAAATTGCTAAGCAAACAAGCAAAATTCTCCAGAATGACAGCGTTTTAAGATCTATCACTCTCTAAGAAGAGTACAATATAACAAAAATCCAATAGTACACTGTGCTTGTTGTTCTACAGACAACTACACAAGCCCCTTGTACTAACTGTTCCCAGAAATGTTTTTATATCATTCAGTTTGGTATACACCTGCTACTTGGGAAAGTGTAAAGTGTTGCCAAAAGCTAGCTGATTTCTCCTTCAGGTACTTCGTGTTATTTTTTATTTAATTTTTAAATAGTAACTGAAGTACATGGCTAATACTAGTTTTTGCAACAACAAAGAATTTCCTAGTAGACTTACACAGTAAAGGGCAGAAAGTGAAGGTCGATAAATACAAAGAGAAATGTATACGGGAAAAGTAATTCCAAACAACCTAGAACAGGATGCACTTTTGGCCGTTCCAGCTGTAGATGGGTGTATGGGAAATCACTGCTGGTAGAACAGGTGGTACGCAGTGATTTCCACTGGGAAGAGATAAAATAGGCTAAAAATCTGCAGCTTAAAGTTGATGGGATCGGAAACAGAGGATATGAGTTTGTGAAATGATGAACAAGGTGGAGAATATAAAAGGAACTTGAATATTCATTTCTTCTAATAACCTAAATGGGAAGGTACCCGATGAAATGATCAGGTGACAGATTAACGTTAAGCAAGAGGAAGCACTTTTTAGAATACCACAATTTAATATAAGAACTCCACCGCAGAAATACAAATACATTTAAAATATAACCAACTTCATGGGAGAACAGTACAGAACACCTTTCTTCAACTCTAATTTAGTATTACAGTAAAACCAACAGCCATCAAAACACAACAAGAAAGCTGGAACTGTCTTGATGTTATTAGGGGCAAATGTGATCCAGGCTGAATGTATCTGCCATGGAGTTCCTTGCTGTAAAATTGTGGCTGGCACAGCTGGTAAATGCATATAAGCAACATTTTTTAATTACATAAAACAATGCTTTGAAAAAACAACAAACTAAAACACAAGCCTAAAATAAGAGCCTAAATATTTAGAGGTGCAGTCATGCGAAGCCTACACCAGGGATTTCCATCTGGTAGCATTTATATGCCTGTCAGTTGTCCGTGCCTTTTCAGCTGCTGTTAACGCATGGGCCAAAGGGACAGGGAGCATACCAAGCATCATCATGAGACTGCTGGCTATGTACACTGACACCAGTGGGCAAATGTGGTCAAAATTTGTCGTTGTGTAAGCAGCTAATGGTATAAAAAGTGGGGGAAAATAGAAACGCTTACATTTGGTAGAATAAGCTCTCCTTATCCTTTCACTCTTACCATTATAGACTTGCTCTGAGGCTGCCTGTATTAACCAGATGCTGGATATCAGCACTTATTTCAGTGTCACCCCATGTCATACCTGCCACATCCATCCCGGTGAGGGACATACCTGCGAAATAGAGCAGTGGAGTTACGCCTCCCTATGGTTGTTGAAGATTTGCCATGCATATGTACAAAGGACCAACATATGGGTCTAGCGTGTGATCCGCCTCCAGGAATAGTTTTGCACACCCAAGAAATGGCCTCTTGCTTGCATGGCACTGAGTCTCCTTACATCAGATCTTAGCTAAGGTCCCCAGGCTCACAAAGACAAAGAAACAAAGCATATATAAACGGACTTCTGCCAGAGTACAGGAGAGTGGTGGTACAGAGCAGTAGCTCCCCCCTTCTCCCATGGGCTAAATTGTGGGTTAAAATCCAGCTGCAGACAGCTGAAACAACTCAAGAATTTCTGCTGACCTGTCATGAAGACAGATAATATTTTCTTAAAGTAGCAGTCTGTTTTCAACAGAATTGGAAATTAATCAGCATTTTTAACCTCTGTGTATCTGCAAAACTGCTGTGAAGTTATTTTCTCTGTAATTTAGCTAACTCTAGACCAATAGATATCAGCACAGTATAGGATTAAGCTCCAGCTTGAGTTCTCAAAATGGCTCTTGTCTTTATGACAGTTTGTGCAAAGCCCTTGCAGCCAAACTCACCCAAGCTATCCGGGACTGTTGAAATCAAACACAGATCTTTCCCCAGCTCGGCCCAACTCTGAAATCTTCTGGATAGGCTTGGAAGCTTTTCAACAAAATGCACGCTTTGCCTGCTGAGAATCCCATCAGCATGCAACATTTCAGTTCTGCAAAAAAAACTGAAAATAAGTTCCCAAAGTGTTTTTAAATGTTAAGAAGGGAAGTATAAACTTACTAGTTTTTTCTAGTCAAAACTATTGACACATGCTAAAGGTTGAAATGCAGAACACATGTGGGAAATAAACTGCCTCTCAGCTTGACCAGTGTTTTGTTCTGATCTAACAGGAGGAAGCTGGGCAGGGCAGGTTATGTTAAAGCAGTAGAGAGACCTTATATACAGCTCCTGCTTCTGCAAGAATGCTCCTTGTACAATCCGATCACCAAACCTAACGTTCATATCTCATGCATATTGGTCATTAAGTTCTCTGGGCTGCAAAATACCCTATCAGGAAACACACCCGACCACCACACATGTACAAGGTTGAAGACAGAGCAGAAGAGTCATCATAACACATGGAAATTACGATCCCGATTCCTACAGTAATGATTTTTTGTTAATTATTTGATGTGTATGCATACCGTAGCGTGGGAAGCTGCTGTCTATGGAAGGGGCATTTCTGGTGACAGCAAGCAGTCTCGTTAGTATCCCCAGTACAGGGAGAAGTTTGCATACACTAATTGTGTTACTTCTCGCTCTATGGAAAAAAAAGAATTAGTACAGAGACACCCCCAAGCACTTTGGACTCTCAGTAAACAGCTTTACACCTCTGTTACATTGGGTAGGAAAAAAATAAACAAATAAATAAAGCCAAGCAGCAATATAGATTAACCAACCTTTTCTTACACATCACACCCCTAACAGTGAGTTTACTTTAATATTAACTCTTAGGGGACGAGTCCAGAACTTTTTATCTTCTGACAGCAACATTCCTCCATAGGTTCATCTCAGTCGTACAGAAGAAAGGAGGACAGAAGCAACAAAGGCTCTGTGAAAGCTTGCAGCTCGTGGTTATGCCACAGCTTATTTTCACCAGGTGTCTCTGATGAAAACACAATTCACAATTTACATTGTGCTGAAATGAAGGAATGTCTTTAACAACTTCTTCCAGGCCAGCAGCTTTTCTGGCAAACATATCAGCCTGCAATATGATCAGCCCTTATTTCCATGTATTTCTTTGTAATGTCTGTCTACTCTTGCTTCTACCAAAATATGCAGCTAAGTATGCCAACTAGATTGTGGTTTAGAAGTGATTATCTGAAGATCAGGCTTCCACAAACCCAAGTGAAGCCTTAAACAGTACTCTATAAAAACAAAACAAGTAATGTCTTCTCTGCGGTAACATCATATCACCACTCATGAATTCATACAGTTGTGTTGTAAGCTACCTTCATTCACCAGTCCAAGCACAGATGGTTTGCATCCATTTGGGATCCATCTTTTCACTGACCTCATCGTGGCAGCACTGCAGCAGCTCAGATGACAGGTTTTGCAGCATTTTTTCATTGTGGTTAATCATAACTGTATAACACACAACTGCAATGAGGCCCTAATATAGCAGTGGGTAAACAAACATCACACAAAACAGTTTGCACATAAGAAGGATGCTTTGGAGACAGCTTGCTCACACATTTTAACAAGCGATCTCAACAAGAACATTCCAAGCAGTGTTACAGTTCTGCCTAAGCCCCTCAGAGCATGTTACACTTTGAACACTTGATAATAATCCTAATTTAAAGAACTGGGACTCTTCAGATGTAAACATTTGCCTTTGCAGTTACTTACAAAATGACACGGTACCCCTTATTTCACAATTAAAAAAAAAAAAACCTTTAACATACTATGTTTACAGTTACTATAAATAATAGCCTGGGGGAGTGAAGAACTTCTCAGAAAAACTGGTTTTCTGTGCTTTCGTGTCCTCAGAGAAGCCTCTGATAATCCCTGCTTTAGAAACACTGATGACTCTCAAGCAACTTCCATTTAAGTCTTATTCTCACTACCAGTAAAGCTAAATAGCAAAATCCATCATCCTCTAAAGAAGCAACCCACATACAACATAGCCTTGTTCCAGCTGTATTCCTTATCATCACTGAAAAGTTAAGGGAATGGTATCTCAGCTATAACTCTCACAAGGTAGTGCTTGAACACTTTGTTCTAACTTAGGTATTTCCATTTTATTCCAATCAAAGATTTGCAGATTTGCTCTTCAGCCAAAAACTCTATGTATTATGGAACCACATATGCAGATAATAGACACATGCTTTTGGCCCGACAGCAGGTAAATTCTTGTGCAAGTCATATAAGACACTTACTGTGCTTAACCCCTAACCCTCTAGCATTAAAATCAGTCTCACACATCTTGTACAACAAGGTGGCTTCTCTGAACCAGACGCCTGCAGGTCCATCAGCACTGCACCATCTAAAATCTCTCCAAATCAGTTACTCTCTGCTGTTATCTAATTCAGCCATGCTGTTGGAGATTGCATGGGATTTACTAGTTTCTCCTAATCAAAAGCTTCCTAATTCCATTTTAACAACATTCTGGAGCACTCAATCTAGCATTTTCCAAAGTTTCTCCACTAAAAGTCACACTTTGAAATCTCTCTATAGCATCTCTGAACACAGGTTAGAGAAATAAATCTAAATTAATCTTTCTTCCCAGTCTTCATGAAAACCATCCTAAACCTCTCTCTTCTAGAAGACCATAGCTTCTGCAAGGTATTACTCTAATTTATTTATTTATTTTAACACTTAGTCACTTGTGTCCCACTCAATTTAGAAGATGCTTTTAACATGGATCTGCTTTTCAAGCTATCAAGTCACCAAACTTCTTGAGCCAGCATTAGTACACAAATCAGTGTTTCACATGTAATTCCACCCAAAATCCTGCATCCACCTCTGAGTGCTGAAGGAAAGCGAGGCAAACTCAGCTTCTCTCTGAAAACTGATCCTCACTCTGTTATTGACAGCTTCTACTCAGAAAAAAAAAAAAGAAACAAAGCAAGGGTGAATTAATTTAAGATAAAAATATCTTCTACAAAGGAAAAATAAGGAATTCAGTATTTGATGACAAAGAATGTGAACCTAAATCCAGGATTTTGTTGTTTTTTCTTTTTTTTAAACAGTATTTAATCATGTTCTGAGACTGTTAACAGTAATAATATGAGATGAGATCAGATTTAAGATACCTCCATTGTCTTGTAATCTACAAAGAGTGAGCAAGTCAGTTCTGCTGTTACTTGCCTATGGACAGTACTTTCAGCCTGTACAGAGAAATCAAAAAAAAAAACCAACCTTAAGGAAAAGAGCCACCTCCCCTACTGTTTTTTTTATCAACAGGATGGTCCAGTTATTAAAAAACACCAGCAGTCCACACCACGTAATGTTGTCCCACAATGTGCAGACTGTATTAGCTTTCGCCCCACCAATTCTGCTTTATCCAACCTACACAGAGATAAAAACACCTACTGGCAGTGTCACCTGCAAGGGGCTTGCAGCTGCATCACTCACGGCTGTAGCAGCAGGTTTGCAGGACTCAAAACTCACAAGGCACTGGCAGTCCTGCTGTCACAGATTTCTTGTCACGTCCTGGATGGTCAGAGGTCACAGAGAAGAATTGGTAGTTCTTTATTCTTGTAGCGAAAGCCCAAAGCCAAGCTCAGTCAAAACCATATTGCCAGATAAACTTTATTTAGAAAGGATACAAACTTCAGAACTAGAGTTCTGAAAGCTGCAGGACCACAGGCCCCAAAGACAGATCAACTCCTGTTCGATGAGCGTTATGAGGACAACTGTTGCAAATGCTACGCATGCTCCTCTCCCCGTCTTCGAATAGGAAACACTGCCAAATATGAACTCCCTATGGCAAGTTCTGGATGATCTTGTATCCTCCAGCAAGAGACAAATTGCTGGCTGCACTGAAGTCTCGTTATTAAGTACCCAGAGCTTTGTCCAGCACAGCACTACCCTGTCATAACAGTTCTCAGCTACCAGGGATTCAGTGATTATCAGGAATACAGGAACATCTTCCAGAGATGCTGGTACACTATCTCTTCCAGATGTGAGGAAAAATAGTTTACAAAGGACATGTAAAAACTGGGGAGTGGAAAAAGAAATCCTACCTTCAATATAACACCCCAAAGGCAACAGTCTCAACATCCTATGCTGAAATGATGTTTTTTTAATTTCACTTTCCTTCTTCTCCTTCCCATTACCAACCCAAAGGTGAATTCCTATCAGGAGAACTCTCATGTCCATTCCCCATTCAATTCTGAAACTGCCATGGCACAGCGGGGTTGTATTCCCCTGACCCTCCCATAACAGCTGATGTTTTCTGAGCTGCCTGCTAGTATTAGAAGTTGGAACCATCTCTACTTAAACAGCTCAGCTCACATCACTGGCTATAAATCAGTTTTTCTTTGCCTCTGTTTCTGCAACAGGCCAGGAAACCTGGATGTGATATGGCTCTAATTCTTCTGGAGTGACATAGTCTGGAGCGTTGCCCATCAGGTCCCGTCCCCTGAATGACTTCGGAAAAGCGATGACATCTCGGATACTTGGAGCACCAACGATGAGAGAGATCAGCCTGTCAAGTCCTAGAAGCAGAAAACAAACTGATGAACCACTTGAATTACGATGCTGTATTAATTTCTCCAATTCAGAAAATCGGAAAAATAGAGTAGATAACATTACTGGGGCTTTAAGAATAAAACTGAAGCAAATACGTGAAAAAATAATCTCAACAAGTAAGCAGAGAAACAGACTTGCCTAGACAGCAGAAGTGCCAAGCAAAACAAAGCTTTTCAACATTACAAAAAAAAAGCCTGTGATACACCATGGACTGCGAGACAGAGGCAGTGTCTTTGCAGAGAGAGCATAACAATGCCAGGACCACTAAGTGTCAGGAACACCATCAGCGCTCTGTTTAATTGATCTGACAAAGCTCTTGGTCAATCAGTTCTGAAGAACTAAACCAGGAGGACTTGAGAAAGAACAAGAGCCTCTGGGTGCTACTCTTTCATTGCTTATTTTTAAAGCAAAAACCTGAAAGATTCTAAGAAAACAATCTGACATTCCTGTAATGCTGTATACAGCACTCAAATGACTTCTGAAGATGCCATTCCACAACACCTAGGTCAGTGCAGCCAACTCCTCATACTCCCTCTGACTCCAGAGTTTGATCTGCTTCCTGTCGTGGCACAGGTGTCCATCAGATCCATGCTGAGCCAGATCAGGGAGCTAGCTTGGCAGCATTTGCTTACAGCCAGTCTAGCTCTCTGAATTGGTGAATGTAACAGAGAAAGAAGATGGCAAATGAGACTGACGCGAAGGCTGAGGTTGTGGCAGTGACCCAGGGCATGGAACAGCACCGTGCTGTCCCAGCCCTCTGGGCATGCAGTACAGAGAACCTGCTCTGGCTGCACAGGAAGGAGAATAGAGATGACCTAATGCTAATGAGCATGCTGTTCGTAGAGCAGCAGATAAAAAGTGTCCTTAGAGATACCAACACATGATTTGGTCCTTGCATAAGAACTAAAACACGTATGATACTGGAGAGGAACACCGAAACATTCTGCATTGGTGATGAGTGCTCTGTTTCTTCCATAAAGCAGCTATAGAGACAGAAACACTGTAGAAGCCCACAAAGTGTTACCATGTTGATGTTTGTACTTGGCACCACCAAAACAGCCATCTCTGTCAGGAGGAGGCAAGGCTTTGGCTAACAAACTTGTTCTCAGGCTTGTTCATGAGAATCTAATACGCCAGAAGAAAGTCACAAGACACCTGCGTTCTGGAGGACTACAGAGCACTTACCTAAAGCAATTCCTCCATGGGGAGGAGCTCCAAACTCCAGAGCCTCAAGCAGATGGGAAAGCACCTCTGAGTCCTCCTGCAAAGTTACGCAAGAAATACCACTGAACAGACAACACTTCCCGCTAGCGACATTAGATGAAAGTACAATGGAGTCCTCCATCTCTCAGGGCTAGGAGTTATGTTTCTTTAGAATCTGAAACGTATTCAAATGAAGTACTCATTTAAAACTTCAAGAGGATGTTGGAGACATCTACAGGCATTACCTTCAGCACTTTCTCCAGCACAAAACGTTGCTGTTCTGCATTATGAATTCTGATGGAGCCGCCTCCAATTTCATTGCCATTCAGCACAAGGTCATAGTGCTGGCTACGGACCTGGGAAAAGGAATGAACGAGCACCTTAGCGAAGCTGGGACAGACCTGCATTTAATGCCAACCAGCACAGACACGACAAAGATGCTGTGAATGAAGACATGACATACCACAACACTGCTTTCTCAGTGGAGCCTCATACATTCACAGACACATAATAAGAGTTTCAAAACACTAAAGAGGAGAAAGCTTTCTACTGAATTCCTCCGGGGTGACAGATTTCTAGCTTTGGAATAACAGGTACACAGATCGCAACAAAAGCCCAAGAGAAAACTCCCATTCATTTCCTTTGGCTCTGGACAAAGTCCTACTAGCACATGCAGAGCAAGGCAGACTGTGCATCTCCCCAGCACTCCTCTCCTAGTTCAAGCCCCAGCAGGACTCCTGCTCTGCATTACTCAGCAAGGCACAAATATGAAAGACATCACATGGACACATCTCCTACAGCTTCCTTTGTGGCTTTCTCACTGCCTAACTCCAAGCCCAAACATGAGAAGGTCACAGTTCAAGTACCAGTCCTACCAGAAGCACGGACTGCAGCTGACAGAGGTGCATGCTACCTCAGGGTGGCGTGTAGCTTAACAGAAACTGGTCCAGTACAAGTCCTTTTGTAAAGTTAGTCAAAACCTGAAGCAATATGGGATGGGTCAGAATTCAAGATTCCTCACCTGAAGTAACCGTTTCTAATATGCCCTTTTTGTCAGAGTGGTACCTAGATATTTGCTATTCAGAATAATCTGGAAGCAATCTTTTCCAAACAGAGTAAGCACAGTATGAAGTTAATTCCGCAAAATATCCCTTTTTATAGTAAAAGGATTGCTACTTGCCCAGTTTTCCACAAAACACAGCTGTAAAAGGGCCAATATGGCAGTTACCTTTGTGGGGTCAGAATAGAGGAGGTTGGTATCTACAGGATGAGGGGCAGTGAAGGGGTGATGAGCAGATTCCAGTTCAGCAGGATTCTCTTCCTTGGGGAGGAAAAGTGGGAAATCTACCACCCACAGGAAGTGAAAAGCTGTAGGATCACGGAGTGTCATTCCGGCCGCCTCCAGGAGGTTAGCACTCTCCAACCGTAGGCTTCCTAATGCAGAGCACTGCAAAAAAAGAAAGGAGCTAATGAGAAGGGGCAATTTACCACCAAGGAAGTTGCTCATACATTAGCCATACATCATACATGAGCTTTTCATAACTGCAGCATCACAGACAGCATAAGTTGTACTGTGGTGCTGCCTTAAAAAACATTTTTGCCTTGTCTCCTAAAAGACATCACCTTCCTGCTGAGGCAGGCTTTGACCATAAAAAAAAAAAAAGCCAAATAAGGAGCTGGAAAGTCCATTTTTTTCCACGTGTTCCATCCTCACAGAGCTCTCTTCAACTGACACCTCAAGCTCTACGCATGTGGATTAACTGGGGAAGCACAAGTAAGATCTCACTTAACAGGCAGAGAAATGAAGGCACAGAAAGAAGTTACACGGCTTTGGCAGTCATGCAAAGTATGACACATGCAGTGCTTGAAAGGCAACATCTACTGGCAGGAATATAGAGAAGCCTTGAGACAGAATCTCCTCTCCCCTCTGCTAATAAGCAGCCGTGCTTCGCTCCTGTCACCTCATTACGGGAGACAGTTACCTAGCTGACCTTGTTTTCCAATCTGTTTAGTGCTTTAAAAAAAATTAAGTTGACGGGAGAGAAAATGAGGCACCAATTTGTTCCTGTTCTATATTCCAGCCTTCATTTCGGTTACGAGTTCTTCCCAGAAGCTGACTGGTGGAAATAAAAGCAATAGGTACATTTCATGCATTATTTGTTATTGCTACGTCTTCAGATCCAGAGAAACATGGAATTAGATGATGACCTATTGTAATGATCAGAGGAATTAAACTAAGGACAGGTAACCTCCAAGCCATCAGTGACATTCAACTCACACAGACACCCAGAAATGCTTCCTACCACTCGCTTGTGTTCTCCAGCTGCCAGCAGTACCACATCATCCACCTGCACGTTCAGCGCTCGGGTGAGCTCTGACTGCTGCTCCTTGCCAAGAAGCTTTGTAAGCAGAGACTTCAAGCTTCCATCAGGCCTGCAGATAACATCCATGACCTCCTAATGCAAGATCAGTAAAAGAATATGTTCAGTTCAGTGCTGCTGTCTCTTCTCTGGAACCCTGACGTGTTCCAGCACTGCCTCTCAGCAAATAGCCTTATTAAAAACAGCTCTTCTGCCTTCCTCTACCTGCACGTGCTTTTATACACAGCTCACCATTCACTGCTGCTAATGCTTCAGCAGTGTTTCTGTCTCACCTGGTTGAACTGGGATTTTGCAGACTCCTTTAATGACTCCAGATCTTTATTTTTAAGGTATCTCTGGGGAAAGAGCAAGAAAAGACACATCAAACAGCAGCAAAATCTATGGAAAGCCAAGACAGGATTCAAATCTATTGTCTGAGCTGTTTCCAAAGCTCTCGAGTTCTTTTCTTTCTAGCACAAGATTTGCATGATGGCTGTGGAATGAGAGGGCCTGCAGCATTAGACTGCAGCTGAGTGTGTCTTCTCCAAGAAAGTGGCCCCTCTAGGCAGCAGCTGTACTCCCTGCTTACAGACCAGATGTAGCTAGTCAGTAGTGCTGGATCATGCCAACTAACTGCCTCCAGCATGTGGGTTACAGAGCAGGAACAAGGTTACAACATCACACTGCTGATGGTGAAGGCAAAACTCACCATCACCATCATGTAGGCTGATCCTCATATGCAGAGGATATGAAAACTTCCATCAAGTTACTGATTTTTTTTAAACTACTTGAAGGTAGAGAGGCTCCAGATTCCACTTGTTTTGCAAATGCACACCTTTAGTGCCCTCTCGTGGGAAGCCAGGAACTTGTGCTTTCAGCCAAAATTAAAGGAATGCCAAAAGGAAGTCCTATTCCCCAAATAAAACTAGGTGTCTAGTGGACACTTTTTCCCCTTCCTGCTTATGCTGCAAAGACGCTCACGGCCAGGATTAAATCTGCTTCCCTGCCAAGATATGTCAAACATGGCTCTCGATTTACTGTCAGCCTTGAATTTGGTTGGTGACAGTCCCATTACAAGACGTGAGCAGTGCCCACAAACGCAACAGAAGCGAACAGGATGGACTTTTCTCTCATTAGCCCAGAACAGAGCCGTGCCATACCTGGCTCTATTTCAACCTCTCCTCGCAGGGCACAATTTATTATTCAGATGTTATCCTTGACACAAGCAAGCCAAAGCCCCAGGAGGCTTCCCTAACCTCAAGGGACCTCGCAGCCTTGCAGCTCTGTTCTCCTCCCAGCCTTCATGAGGACAATATACTACAAAATCACATTTTTCCCATCGCCTCATCACCTCCATTCCCCTGCTTCTAACAACCCTCAGCCCAACCTGACGTCACTCACAACCAATCCCAAGTTCCCTGAAGGACACCGCTCCCCCAGTCACAGCAGGGAACATTTCCATACCAACAAAGGAATTCAAATTGGTATTTTATTTCATAAACATACGCATTATGTAAAAGCATCACTTACCACTCCCTGAGGGATACAAATAGCTTTGACAGTGCCATGCGGGTAACTGAGCGCATTCTGCACAAACTGAATGTCCGATCTTCGTAAAATATCGCTGATATCCACTATCTGAGCAAGGAGAGAACACAGGAAAAAGCGGTGGTGGGAAGAACATGAAAAGAACATGAAGCAAAAATGCTGCTCCTGGGTCTTATGCCTTCAGAAACCATTCCCTGGGACACAGCTTCCTTACTCAAAGAAATCAAAAGGTTCACAGAAAGAAATGAATGGGGCCCAATGTGAATAACCATTAGAAGACAGAGGACTACAGAGACAAATATGAAAGGCAGCCAGAAAAACCCTGGAGACATTATCTTCAGAACAGTGGTCTAAAAATACACATTTTCCCACAAACAAGCCAACCCTTTTCTTCTCTAAGGGATCATTACCTGTGCAAAGCAGTGATGATGGGAAAGGCACCTTGGGTATATTACATAATTTAGAACTCCAGTTAACCACGTACACGTGATTTAATCAAAGATTATTCCTAAAACACTAACAGGGAGAAAAAGAAAAACCGCACGTTTCCAACAGGCAAGGCTCACCTTCATCCCAAAACGGGTGTCTGGTTTATCAGTCCCATAGTCAGCCAGTGCCTCCTCATAGGTCATGGAAGGGAAAGGAGTCGTAATGGCGCCTCTTTCCTGAGGCCAGGAATATTGCAGGAGGCCCTCTATCAGCCTCTGGATCCCAGCCTGATCCACAAATGACATCTCTATATCTATCTTAAAATAGAAAATAAGAGAGATTCCACATTAGCTACAGTTTTTGCCTTTGCACTGCTACTTGCAGAAGCTCTTAAGCCAGCATAAAAGGAAACAAAATATTAAATTAAATCTTGGCATGACTTCATTAGACTGAGGGTACGTTTATGATCTCCCTACAGCCTGCTGACTCAGGCAACAACCTCCTCAGAGTACTAAATGAGGTAATGATGACAAGGACAGTGAGAGAAGCCTTGAATGGACCAAGCTAACTCTGCCTGGGCTCTCAAGGCTGATGAACAGGATGCCCAGCTCTGCAGGACAGCAGCAGAGATGCATCATCAAGTACTATCATTGCTGCAACACAATCCCACATCTACTGACTGGCACTTGGGACTGTACAGTCAGCTGAGGACCATAACCTGTGCACGTCCCAAACCAACTGCAAGGGGCTGTGGCTGTGAAACACGCAACAAATAACATTCTAACCCCGAAGCAGCACAAGGACCAGCAGACACCAGGCCTTCGGAAGGCAAAACAGCTACAAGGTTTGTTTGTGTGAGGCAGAGGGTGCAAGGTAGTGTGGTTACCTGAGTGAATTCAGGCTGCCTGTCAGGCCGTGAGCCTTCATCTCGGTAGCAGCGAGCAACCTGAAAGTACCTGCAATAGTACTTACATTTAGACTCCAGTTTAAAGTACCCTACATTAAATTGTGACTATGGAATTGATCAGCAAAAAGAACGCTCTGCTCTGTATGTAGTGGATTATCATAGCTCTGGTTGTTGCCATCCCTTCAAGAGTGTGACATTTTGAGTGGAAGCAGCCGTATCAGCAGCTGTATCCTTCTCCAGCCATACCCTCCAGAGGCACGAGGAGGCTACCAGGTGAGCTGTGGCCTGACAGGGCACGTGCAACGCCTTTTCCCACCTTCCACTCCAAACATCGACCTTCCTGAGGGCCTACAAAATTCATTCACAGTCAAGACCTGGTCCGAAGTCCACTGCAGGAATATCTCCCTCTCCTTTAGCTCTATTTGGAGGAACAAGCCCAATTAAAAGCTTTGTACCTATGCATCTGGAGGATGTGCTTACCTTGCCTCAGTCATGTTCAGTTGACCAGCCTCATCCCAGTTAGTTCTATAGGATACATTGCATGAGGCTTTTTCTCATAAACTAGATCTTCTGCCCTTCAGGCAGACTGTCCCTGCAAAGCTTATTCCTACCTCTGTGCTTAAGATCAGGTTTCCATCTTAAAACAGTGAAGATTTCAACCATCAAACAGGGATAAACTTCTGCTTACTAGGCAGCATTACTGCTAATGAGCCTGGCCTAGGATAATTCTAAGTGCTTAAGGATCTTGCTTTGAAACAAAGCCATTGGCAGGAAGTTCTTGGGGAAGTCTCTAAAAGCTCACACTGCAAAAGAAACAAACCCTGGACAGGATACGCAGAGAACGGGAGTTCAGGTAACTCTTACCTGTCCACGCCTCCAACCATGAGGAGCTGCTTGAATTGCTGAGGACTCTGAGGCAGAGAGTAAAACTTGCCCGCTTCCCGTGAGGGCACAAGGAATTCTTTTGCCCCCTGGCATGAGAAAGAAAAGTTCACACAGTTCAGCAAGTGACCTCAATTCCCAACTGAAAGAGAAGTGGCCTGAATATAACCAGCACACAGATCTACTGCCTTCCAAGAGTCATTCGGTTTTAGGACATTCTTCCCCCCTTCTCTTTCAGATTCGTCTCTCTCTCATCCTGGCTTTACTTGCTCAGAATGCCACAAGCGGACAAGGAATGGCAAAAGCATAAAGTTCATCAAGGATAACAGATGGATCTGAAAGAAAAGGTCACCTCGACTTTTTCACCTGAGTACCTGAATAGAGATTTCCAATCCCTACAATCAGCCCATCCAATAAAACACATCAAGCGGAGCATTCTACATCCTTCCTCCCACAGATTCTTTTTTGTTTGACAGCACGAGGTCACACTGTAGCCTTTCCCTCTACTATGGGGGTACTTCACTCCAAGAACTTCTTGTTTTCAAAACCTCTGCCCCTGAGGAAAATTACAAAGGGATTTAAAAGTTTTGGAGAAGGGCAATGGAATTGCTGCCTTGTTTCCACAGGCAGCCAAGCTAAACACTAAGATTCAGAGGCTGGTGTTTTAGTTCTGGACCTCTACCTTCAAAATTGTAGGCAAGCTAGCCACGAGCCTGGGCTAGGATCCTTTTGCTGAAACCAGCAGTTGATGTGGCTATGGTTGGGTTGGCAGGGAGGAGTCCTTTCTCTAGATCCTGAGAAGGAGAAGTTTTATTTCTGTCACCTGGTCTATTGCTTCTGCCTTATAAATCCATCTTGGCTGCTCGGCCACTTATACCAAGGTTGTGCCAGAGAATTGGGGCATCACTGAGGAAAGTAAAGGGGAAAATACAGGGTTTACTACACTGCTGCTTCATACAGACCTGCACACCCACATAGGCTTTACATCCATCTACCACTTATGTTTACTGGCCAAAAATCTTTTTTTTTCCACCAGGACAGACTCCACACCTTTGCACAGTCCAGCTGTGTGACAATGTTCTGAAGAACTACGAAGCAACTCCAGAGATGATGCACACGGCGACACACACTAAGGCAGACTACCCTCTTACAGAGGTAGCTGGAGGATGGCTGTGGAATGACTAGCAGCTATTAAGAGCAAATATAGAACAGCTTGCCGCTTTAACAGACTATAGCCCGTGCAAGCCTCCAGACTGCTCATCTACTGCAACATGGGCTGGCTGCAGCCTCAACGGGTCCGTACCACGGTCCTCACAACCACTCTGCACAAACCCCATCCGAACCTACGTGCAATATCATTATTTCATCTTCAAATGCGCATTCAAGGTGGGGATGTTCCTTTCTCTGAGCATCAGGGAGCTAGTAAGGTCAGAGGTATCAACACTTTGCTCCCACCGGCCTGCCTCTGGCAGCAGAGCTAAGTGGAAGACAGGTCAGTGCAGTGCTTCCTCGAGTGACCCAAACAGTTGTATCAACAGGCTATAAATAGCATTTGGAAGCGAGCAGGCAGAGACCTGTTGCAGTATCTAGTAAAACTTTAATCATCTCTTGAAATCTGGGTCCGCTTCTGCTTCCCTGACACTTCCTGCTCTCCATTGCCTCACATGAGATATGGGCTTTAGTCTTGGCTAGCGTCACAGTCCAGGCCCAGAAACAAATACAGCTGCAATTTGCTCAGCTCTGAGAGAAAGAAATACCTGATACGTGAAGGAAGGCTGCTGCGCAGCACAGAAATGGCACCAAACTCAGAAAAAGATTACTGTCCTCCGTCAGAAGGAGGGCATAAAGCTATCATTCAGAGAAACTTAAAATAAAATTAAAAATTGAGGGGAATGTGTGAGCACCCCTCTTAAAGTACAAAGAAGTTACCATACAAACAGTAATTAAAAAAAATCAGAGCATGTGTATCCTAAGCTGAGTCAAATTTTCCACACTCTACAGACTTCCTTCCACTCACCTAGGCAAGTCAAGACAGAAATACTGAAGAAACACTGAACTTTCAAGCAATTAAAGAACAATAAATATATCAAATAAACTGATAATGAAATGCATTTTTTTTTCAGAATTTCCCAAGAACTGCAGCAAACTGAGGTCTTCACACAGCCTGATTACAAATCCTTCAAAGGTAGTTGAAGTCTTCAGTACTTTCCAAAACAGCTTCCTTTGCCATCTTTAGCTCCCACCACAGGGAAACATCTATCACTGAGCTCTGCCCAACTGCTGATTCAAATCTGGTATCAACATCTCAGATCTTTTTGCAGCCATTAGGTTGGACACATACAGGACTTTAAGTCTCACATAAATACCTAACGGAGAAACTGGGTGTATGGTATCATTGTTGATAGTCTGGATTCCCTGCTGGGCAATTACACAGCCTCAGCTCGTTTGCAGAAGTAAATCTAGAAATTCTAGGCTATCATCGCAGCCTAGAAATGCAAGAGGAAAGGACCTCCTTTATCCCATTATAAAATCCTACTTGTGAGGAAACAGCTGTTTCTATATTAAATAATCTGTTAATCAACTTGTTCTGAAATACCCAGAAGGAGGTTTCTACACCTCTTGCTTGGCAAGACTGATGTCTAACAATCCACAATTCATGACAGGGGTCTACATGCAAGAACTCCGTTATGCTAGCTGCATCAACAATTCCTGGTCTATAGCTCCCTTGCCTGGGATTAATTTGGAAACGAAAGAAAGGAATATGAACTCACAAGTTAAAATGGCTTGAGTACTACCACTGCAGTAACCTACCAGTTAAGAGATAAATGCTAGGGAAATTGTGCTTAGAGGAAGATTTTTGTTTTGATAATCTGTCCCAGGACAGGACTTGCATTCAACATGCTCTACAGGAAGCTTTTTTCTTTTATAGTAATTGAAGGCTCAAGGTTAAGGCACAAGGTACCACATCTTCCCTTTCACTCCCTCTACTATTAGAAGGATCAACGCATTGTATCAGAAATTGGCACACAAGCTGTTACCTAGTGAGGGAACAGCATGAAGGTTAGTGGCAAGTGACAATAATCCAACCATGAACTGCCTAGGCAACTGCAGTAGGCTAAAATGCATTAGTAACAGCATACATACCCCTGGGGTTCTCTTAAAGAGCGTTGGAGTTTCTACATCCACAAACCCTAAGGAACAAAAACATGCTTCAGACACAGAATATGGTGACAGCAGGGAAAAGAACTGGTATGGTACAAAATAGGATGGAGTAAGGTAAGTTAGTCAGCTCAATAAGTAATCTAGCACACGATGTAGCCTCTCCAAATCTCCAGACTTCACTGTTTCTAACTTGTGCATTGCCAAGTTTAAAGACTCTGAGCTTCCCCAAGGGCTGCCAGAACTGCTGATGACAGAGGACTCCATATAGCCTGAGAAATAGTTAATTCTCAATCCATTTTGAACTAGGCTTTGGTTTTCTGAACAGACCTTCAATCCATCCCACTTATATGCCTTGAGTTAAGTGACCAAAAGGGGGAAACTACTTGCAAAAAGCCTTTGTTCACTTAAATTTCTGGATATGGCTTATTTGAAAAAAACGTTTTATAGCATGCTAAGATATTTCAACATACTTTGTTCTTTAGACCTGCCAACATCTCCCTAAATTCCCCACTGCAAGCAGACACATTCTTACCAAGTGGAAACTGTTTGGAGTTTTAAGTAGGTTGGTAACCTCTCCAGCAACAGGAAAGGGTATAAAGGAACTCTAAAATGCCATATGCTACACACTGTTGTTCAAGCACTTTTCTTACCATGGAGGTTACACAGATACTCCCGCATCCTCATCACTATCTGGGATCTCAGCCGCAAGTTGTACTGTAACTGGAAGCTGCGCAGGTCCAAGTAGCGATACTGCATGCGTAAGGCCTCTGATTTCTGGAGATAAGAGACAAAAATCAAACTGCATGTCCAATGAAGCTGCTCCCAAACCCACAGGTAAAAAAAGGTGGAAGCTAAGAAAGAATATTGCTCAGTTGTCACAACCCACCCATTACCCGCAACCTGCATGGAGAAACTTCAGCCACTGAGAGCATCTCCATGCATGACATTTTTTTTTTTAAAAGAAAAAACGACAGACATTTATTATTCTATCGTAAGAGTAGCCTCAAAAAAAGCTCAGGATTTCAGCCCTCATAATGAGTCCACTACAACAGACTGTAGCAATCCTCCTCAGGATTTCTAAGTAGAAGAGCAGTGTCACACACAGATCTAAAGGAACTACCAAATGGTGAGATGCTCTTATTACAGACAGGAAAACTGAAGTACTGCAGATGGTGAGAACTGTCCAGAATCTGTAACATGCAAGGAACAGGCCCCAGCTCTCCCAATTCCTACTCTTACTTATCAGTCATGTTCAATGGCATAGAGAAGATCTTAACAGTGATGCCTCTCAGACACCACAGAGGCTACACTAAAAATAACCTTTTATAAGACTCTGTACTTCCAGAGGAAGAAAATCCTCTGGCCAGCTAGCTCCTTGTCCAGATAAGACTAAGCAGCCTTGACTTAAAACACAGCAGTGCATTGGCAGGTTCTGTTTCACACTCAAAAGAGCTAGAATAGCCTGAATTTATTCCACTCTTCCCCTTACCATCTGTTCTTGAAGTGATATTTTAAAACCCTCTGCACTGGAATAATTCAAGCCTTGTTTTCTGCTTAAGTCCAATTAGAATTACAACCTCACAGTTAACAATAAGCACATCCTATTTTAAATGCCACTCTTCCTCCAAAGCAGAGCTGGAGATAATCAGATGAAGCTCTCACAGATGTTTTGCAATCACCCTGGGCAAATTCTCAATTTACTGAAAAAACACTACTTGGGTGCCAGAGAAAAATGCAGACACCTTGATGAAATCCTTGATTTCAAAAGGCAGCTTCTTGCAGGAGTTCAGGATCTCTGCAGTCTCCACCTTCACTTCAATGTCCCCAGTTGGCATTTTCTGGAGCAAAAAGCAAGAAAAAATTAGATTCAAAACTTAGGGAAAAAAACTGCACAAAGGTATTTCAAAGATGATCAGGAGGAAAAAAACATATGATTATCCTCCCTGCCTTCTAACACAGTATAATTCAGAGAACTTCTGTCAAGGACAGATTTCTCCTAGATTTCCCTTCTGTTCAGAAAAAAAAACACAAGCCAGCTCACCAAAAATGACATGTTCTTTCCTAGCAGTGTACCCAACTCCACAAGAAATAAAATTGCTTTTCCTTTGCCTTCTGCTTCAATGACATGCTGAGCACAGAGGAACAGTCAGGCCCAGAGCCTGGTAGGGCACATGCATTTGGACAAAATACTAGTTCCATTAGCTCCAGTGAAATAACACAGTATGAATTTTAGAGTGCATTAGCAGCATCACCATTACCCTTCAATAAAAGTCAAAAAAGGCAACTTGTTCAGAACTGGAAGTTCTGAGAAGTTCCTCACACCAGTTCTCAGAACTAGTCTTCTTTTTCTTAAATCCCGAGGGAAAGCAGATAGCTTCCCCAACTTAAAACTGTGCCACGCTGAAGTTCACTTGGTCCTACAGAACTCTTTCTATTTACTAGGGGAAAGAATACACAAACTTCCAGCAAAATGGTAACTGATTAAAAGAAATAAAAACATGGCTTGAAGCTAGCATCCTTTATGGACATCTGTACGTGGTCACAGCAAAATAAATAAATATAAAAGTCATAGTCATAAATCCAGGGTTCTCTTTCCAGGCCTGCCAATGATGTAGGAAGGCAGACTGCACACAATCCTGACAGATTATCTACATCTGATTACACTGAAAACTAAGAAATGCACATTTTTAGAAGTATTAAACCTCTGTTTCCTATACAATGAGAACAGAAGAATTTATTGAGTGAGAAACAGGTCATCACGTACTGTGGAACATATAGTGACAGCACTTATTTTCAGGAAAATTAAATTATCTCAACCACAATTTGAAAGACTGAAAAAGTTAGTTTTTCAGCGGTTCTCATTATCCTTTCAAAGGGCTGGAGTAGAATTTAAATCGTGGGCATCTGTAACATGCTGTGACGTTCTCCTAAGTTCCATGTCATAGCAGTTACTCCTGCCTCACATTATCTGAGGACAGGCTGTCACACATCTCAGAACAAAACTGCCTGTGGCAAAGCTATGACGCGCATAAACCACCACAAACCCACTACCCAGTGCTCTGTTCCGCAAGGAATAAAAAGCTTGAGAGACCCCAGCATCCTCACCGGATTCTCCTGCCCTGGGGGCCGAGAAGAGACAATCCCAGTCACTCGCACAACAGACTCCACTGGCGCATTGGACAACAGCTTTCTCACGTGGGAATGTGCCTGCAAGAAGATGCCAACATTTCTCAGAAATTCGAAGAACAGGACAAAAGCACCAAGCTCCAAGGCCTCATTTGTTAATGGCCTGTTTGAATCAGGGACCACTGCTTACAATCCAGAAGAAACAGCATTAGTGCTTCTGATGCAGCATCACAGAAGGGCTCTCATAACGCCGAAGTCTGCTTGTGTGTCAGAGCCCTCTGTCTGACCAAAGACCTCATTCTGCCCTCAACATCTGCTGGACACAAGCTATCAGAGGAGAAAAAACTTGAGACTCATACTTAGGTAGCACTTACCTCATCCTGTGGAAGGATGATCTGGGTGAGTCCCTGGAAATCCCTCAAAACCAGAAACAGGCCTTGTCTGGTCCGTGAAAAACACAAAAAGAAAATAATTTCATCAAGAATCCAGTCGTCTTTTGCTTTTTAAGCCAAAGCAGGTGGCAACTAGCTACCATCTATATCTTGTGACTAATACCTCAAGGCACTTCCAAAGTAACATACATACACATACTTTTCCCACATCCGAACCTAATCTGAACAATTTGTTTCAGATTTCATACAGTCACAGACAAACAATGTACAAATAACTAGGAGAGATAGTATTTTGATTTGAATGTTAATCCACACAGACCATGGACTCTGAACACATGCAATTCTTAGAGATTTCCTGCTGAGAAACATTATCCAGATAAACACATTTAGATGAGCAATAAAACTAAAGTTCACATGGATACCCCCCACTTAAAAAAATCTTAAAAAACAGAAAGAAAACCTACAACCATAATAACAAGAAGAACGCTAATCTCAAAAAAGTTTCACGTGAGCAATCCATGCTCCTAGACCCAGCATCACAAATCTTGATCTCTTCAGTTGCAATAGTGACAGCTACCATTGTACTTAAACCATCACGAAGCTGTCAAATTGAACACGCTCTGACTGCCTTTAAAGGCAAAAGCACAACAATACCATTGCTACAATCATAACTCTGTTCCTGGAACTGCACCTACGACTGCTCAAAGATGAGATGTTCAAGTCCTCTTCATAAAATCCATGCAGACCATCCCTGCAGAATGATGCTGGATGAAACTAAGCCTCACTGCACTGTAAAATGCAAAAGGCTACTTCTGATGCTAATTAATTTCATCAAAACCATAGGACCTATCTCCTTTTTACAAGCACATAACCAAGATCATAACATTTAAGAGTTATACTGCAGGTATGCTTTCTACCCTATATTTGCAAAATGTACAACTGTATTAGTAATGATTATATCGCATCACTTATAGCCAACTGTTGAAATTAACATTTCATCCTCTGTTTACTAGCTTCTCATAACATTTTTTTTTGAGCAAAGTATGCATACTTTAAATATGCATCATTACATGATGTAGCTGAAAAGGCAAAAACATCTTTTGCTTAAAATTTAAGGAATATATATAAAAGCAATTATATTGGGTGGAAATTATATACGGGTGGACAGAAGATCAATTAATATTTGTACCAAACTCTAACATTTTCAATACTGCTCTGGCACGATTCTCAACTGTTTTAGTCAGACACTTCAAAAGTAACCATGGCAGGACATGAAAAGATAACCTCTAGCATAAAAAACACTGGCCTAGAACATACACTGGATCTGGCAATTAAGCATCTCAGTTTTCAGCTTGGCTTGCATTTACCTTTGATACTGAATCCATCCATACAGAGTGACCTCTTGTCCCACATGAGCAGAACGCAACTCTCCACAGGTGTTGGTCCGAGTGACAAAGCTATTGAAGTCTCAAATAAATAAATAAAATGTTACAACTTTTGCAGACAACCAATATATGAAGCAGTGCTGTGATTTTTTTCAGAGGTTCAAATACAATTTGGACATACACGTGAAGAAATTACTTCACATAACCCCATCATGACCACTATGAGACCTTGGTACATAAATACAAGATGAAATTGCACAAAACAGATTTTAAAGAATTAGCGCTATGTCCCAATCATACTTCCACATAGAACTCTGAGCACAGCCTAGCTGCAAACTTGCTCAGCAAATTTCAGGGCTGAGAGAAGCAAAAGCTGCAGAGCAGCCCTGAAGCGTGCTGACAATTCTGCACTTAAATCCAGAAGACACAGCAGAAGGGGGGCTTGGGAAGCCAAAACTAAACCATACCAACACCCACCACGTTGGCATAAATCAGTTTCCTGTCTGCAACAAGTGAAAGGCCTGAACAACAACTACAGAAGACTTTCTGTAGACCCCAGCATGCCTGGCATCATGGCTTAGTTATAAAACCAAACACATCATTTAGAGAATGTTTTAGACTATCAGTTTGCAAGAAAAATACAGGATGCTATTGACTATATATATGCCTATATATATATATATATAGTAGTAGTTCACATATATATATATATATATATATATATATATGTGAACTACTACTATATATATATATATATAGTAGTAGTTCACATATATATATATATATATATATGTGAACTACTCTCCCTGGCTGCCTTCATCACAGCCTTTACAATTAAAGAAGTAACGCATAGAGCAAGAAGCTTTGTTTTGCAATTATTCTTATGTTACATATTCAGTTCCCCCTGTTCTTAATAGATCTTGCATGCTATGGGAGAAAGAAGAGGCAAACGCAAAGTAAGAGCTAGGGGAAAAAACTACAAAAACTGGTTCTGTTGTACTTTTGAATCCCAATGCACTGTGAGATACCAAAAGTTGAGTAAAAATGAGTTCTAAGTGAAGACGCTATAAAAAGCGCCCCAGGTGCAACACCTGCCGACGACCGAGGCCCTGCCCTTCAGCGTGGACTCCCCCGCCCCGGGACCAGCGGGGCAGAAGGAGCAGAAGGGGCAGGGGGCAGCCGGCCGGGGCCGCTCCTCACCTGCAGCCCCGGGCGTCGAGGCAGAGCCGCGGGCCGGCCGCGCCAGCTCCCAGCCGAGGCGGGGCAGCCCGCCGCGCAGCAGCCGCAGGACGCGAGGACAGGGCATGCTGCGGAGCCACCCACGGAAAAAAGGGGCCGAGAGGGACCCGCAGGCTGCCAAAAACGAGCGGCAAGAGCCGGTTCACCTCAGCGAGAAGCCGCCGAAGCGCGTACACCCCCCCCCTCGCCCCCACCCCGCCGCCCGCCCCTAAGATGGCGGCCGGGGCGGTGCTCGGCGCCGCGGGGGCAGACGGGACGCGCGTTCAAACGGCGCCCGGCGGGGAGCGGCCCGGGGCCATGGAGCCGGCCGAGGGGGCTGCGCGGGCACTGCCCAGCACCGGACGGGTCTCCGTGGCCGGGAGGATCTCCGGAGCCGGGCAGCTGTCGCGGGGGCCGCACCTCAGGAAGCTCAGCGGGCAGCTCGGGGTCAGCCCCAGCGGCCGGGCGCTGCCGCCGGGCTCGCAGGTAGGGCCGAGGCCCGGCCGCCCCCTCAGCGCTGCTAAGGGACTGAGGGGAGCGCTGCCATCGCTCCTTCTTTCTCGTTTGTTCCTAGGAGAACGCGGATCCGCAGAAAATAGCGTTTCTTCTGCGCAAGCAGTGGACCCTGTACAGCGTGACCCCTCTGTACAAGTTCTCCAGCGCTCACCTGAAGGACTACGGCCGGCAGCTCGGCGCTTTCATCGCCGCCGAGAAACAGAAAGGGCTGGCGGTGGAGGTCGGGGTCGAGCTGGGCATCAAAGTGGCTGTCTCCAGCCTGCCGGACCTGAAGGGCAACGACCAGGACCACGCCGCAGTTCTCGTGCAGGTAAGGGGTCTCGCCAGCAGCTTTGAGGACTACTGCTACTACTTGCATCTCACAGCCTGCTTTTGCTGCCATAAATTACCCCATCCACTTCAAAAGTCCCAGCTATGTGAAACTATTACTGTGGTGTCTGTTGAGACTTAATGAAGGTGCCTTCTGGCCACTTTCAGCTCAGATGGAACATCTCGTAACACCAATGTGTGCGTTTAAATTTGGAGTTCTGAGTTCAACTCCCTTGTTAGATCACAGTAGAAACACAAGGAGCACTCCTCATGTTTTAACTCAGCTCAATTTACTGCAAGAACTTTGACAGGTTATTGAACTTCATGGGTGAAATTGGTATAACTCTACCTCCTGGCCATAGCCCCCATCCAGTTAGTACTTCTGCAGTGCTTTGCCTTGAGTGAAGTGCCAAGCTCCCTCAGTATGGCTATGGTTATAGGATGTACCATGAACCCGCTTTTCCAAATGGAACATCATAAACTCAGATTTGAGGAGTGTTTCTAGTGGAGTAAAAAGTGCTTTTCCCAAAGATCACACCTTTTAGGGATGTAATGGCTAGATTGAATAACTGTATGAACTTTACAGAAAAGGATGTTAAGTGTGAAGTCCTGAGAAAAATCTTCCACCAAATACTTGAAATAATAAAACCCATCTTCAACTAAAAAAAGGTAAAACTTGCTCTGTAGCATTCAAACACTTTTTTTCCCCAATCCAGCTTTCCTTGAAATCATCTGCTTCTCAGAAAAAAACAGAAGAGAAACTGATATGGTCAGGATGGTTCTGCTGTGTGGCTGGAGATGATCTTTCATTGAGTGTGCTGGAGGACTTCACGTGTTTACCTTTGTTTCTTGCTAATGGGGCAGAGAGTTACACATCCCTTGTTGGAAGCTGGTTTCAGAAGACTTTTGACTGCTGCTTCCGTCGCTTAGTCATCAGCCCTCTCATTCTCACTTGGATGGCAGCATTGTGGACTGGATATAAAGTGGACAAAACTTCATCTGCCATGGAACTTGTTTTCTCTGTCCCCTGTCTGCCCCAGCCTCTGGATATTTCATATGCCATTCACACAGAGGATGCAAAAGCTCTGTGGGACACTGTCCAAAAAACTCCAGGAGAGATCACTCAAGAAGAGGTGGATGTCTTTATGGACTGCCTTTACTCTCACTTCCACAGACACTTTAAGATTCACTTGTCAGCTACAAAACTGGTCAAAGTTTCTACAGGAATTGCCTCGGCACGCTGTGATGGGATTATAAAGGTGAGGTTTTAGATAGCATGTTATCCTAACTAATACTGGGCAACTAAAAGAGTTGTACCTGACTAAAAATGACTTCCTTTTAAAAATTAAAGCTGCCTGCTTTTTATGCATAATTTCCTACTAGAACTTAGTTGAATCTTCCAGTCTTCCAGATCTTGGTCCCTCCCTTTCTCCTTCATTATGGAGGTATTGCTTCCTCTCAGTGCAGGAAATCTGTAACTTATCACTGCACCTTTTTTCCATCATAAGGAATAAGACTGTACCAAGATGAAATTCTGAAAAACTAAGCTTTGCTGGAAAGCATCTCTTAACAATTTTGGCCTTTGGTAGGACAATTACAAAGCACTGAACAGTAGTGTTGCATTGCCTCTTCTTTTACCTGCAGCAGTTTAAGAGTGGCAAAAACAACTTTTTGTGTTGCAGGCAAGTAAACATGAGATTCTCAGACCTCCTGAGAAAGCATTTTCTAGAAAGTGGGGTTTATGAACTCCATAGCCCCATTATGGTAGAGTTGTAACCGAGTTTAAGTCAGACATCTGTATAGCAAAATATAGGTACTTGAGGAAAGTGGCAGCCTAACTTAAGTTCCTAAAGAAGGGAAGTAGCCGAAGAAGAAGTGCTAGGACTCCTTCCTCCAACCAGCCAGAGCAGGAGCAGGCCATCTTCAGGTACTGTGGGACTGGAGCAGAAGGTGGGGGGCTCCAACTGGCACAGGATTTAGGCAGGAGTGTTTTCTCCATAGCCAGAGTCAAAATGGTAATAAAGGTATCTTGCAGATGACAGAGAAGCTAACTGTAATCCCAAGGAGCACCTAGTGTTTGGTCTCCAACCAGTTAAGGGTGTGGAAATCTGACCACTGATTTATTTTAATATGCTTTCTTTTCTTTAAACAGTTTCTACAAAGCCAGTACATTATTAGAGTGCTGATGCTACTGACAGAACTGGCAATCGCTCAGATACAGTGAGACTCAATTCAGCAAATCTTCACGCTATGAAGGCTTACAGTTGGAAGATGGAAGCTGAGGAACCTATTGGAAACTCATTCTTGCAGCATTTTTTTTTAACCTTTCCTGCTTGCTGTTCAAATTGGAACTGTAACTTCTGCACTGAGATCCGTAACTAGCTAAAATTTAACATCATGCACAAAGAGAAGCAGACATTTTGCCCTGAAGGACTACAGTAGCTTCTTAAGCACCCTTCTGTTACAGTTACTGTATTCACTTGTATATAGTGTTATTTGCTGGGGGCTGTGAGGTAAAACTGCAAATTCTTGGATGCAACTTACTGACAGGTGTGTGTTTGCTGCTGTTAGCAATTTGGTTTTCACTGAAGTTGACAAGCCTAGCTATACAGATATTAGCTATACTGTGGTACTGTTGGGCTGAAGTCTAAATGCACAGTCAGGCACACCTGAGAAAGGGATGCATGTTCTGCAGTCTATGGCAGAAAAATCCAGGTTTCTAACTTTCTAGAAAACTAAGGCCAGTTAGTAATAGTCAAAGTGTTCATCTATTCCCCAGGTGGGCTAAGGTGAAAAAAGCATGACTGACAACTGCCTTGTTTCCAGCACTGGGGGTCCTCAGAGATGAGTTAATATAGGGAAACTTGAGATCTGTCTGTAAACTAGAGCTTTACGATGCTTTGCCTGATGTAATCTTGTAGACCACAGAACTTTATACTGGATCTCTTCCCTACTGTAGGTGGCAGTTCAGAAAGCTAGTGCATAGAGGCTAGTTACAGCTTAGATGAGCAGAAAGGAAGTAGAAGTACATCTTAAATACTATGAGTAATATTACAGTACTACATAAACATTGCCATTTTTTAGCCAGTGGGAGAGAATAGCTATAGCTAACTAAACATGTACTTGTCTTTTGCTAATCTCTAAATTATTTTTTACCTGACTAAACTACTCATTGTTACCTCTTAAATAAATCTGCGAGTAAAGCTGAAAGTCTAGTTTCTTATAGAATTTGCTCATACCTTCACTTATGTAACATCTCTAAGGTCTAAACAGCTGAGCACGCATTGCAACCTTCCCCTTAAACAGTGATGTAAGTTTTCCTTTCTTTACCAAATCACAACTTTTGGCATCATTCATCAACTCTCACTAAAAGCGGCTAGTACATTCTTCACTCTCCCCAGCAAGATTGAGAGGAACCAGCCATGCAAACATGAATAGCTGCCTAACACAACATAATTGCATGCCTAGTTCCTAATCTACTTCTAATAAAGGAGCCTTTAGTCTCCTATTACAGTTAGGAAAAGGAATCATGCACTTGCTTTTAGTTTTTATATTTACTAATTGAAGATGGATTATTTTTGCTTGTAAAGCAATGATGCTTACCCTGTTAGAAGTAATTGAGCCATCTTCTGAAGCTTCTAGCAGCTATTAAAAACTACCAGTTCTGATTTCCTTTCAGGAACCATCTTAGACAAAAATTTGCTATATTGATTCAGAGGAACACTAGGTAAGCAGAAATAGGTGGTCTGACACAAACTGGCAGCTGTATTTGATTTGAAAAAAAAAAAGGCTGTTACTCCCAGGGGTCAATTTTAGATCTAATGCTCAGCTCTTTCCAGCAGCTTTGCATAATCAGTTTCTAAACTTCTAAATTCAGTGTAGCCGCCTTAAAACAAGGAATAGGTTAAGAACACAAAGAGCATATAAAACCTGTGAGAATTCCCTGTGAGTACTCTGCTCTCAAGACTGGTACTTCCCTAAATTTGCTGCTTTGCTAAGCATGTTCAGTATCTGCTACAGCCTTCCTGTAGGACACTGCTGGAATGAAGGGCTACTTCCTCCTTTTTACACGCTTATCCACAAATTGGAATAGGTAACTGCAGTTAAGTCAAAGCTAGATTTAGGAAGATATTGCAGATGCTTTCTTCCAGCAAAAAGTTGGTTCTGAATCATGTGCTTCCAAGGAATTGAGGTTAACACCAAACAGCAGAGTTTTTAAGCCAGTTTTACTTTGACTGGTACCTGGAAAAAAAATAGCATCTATATCCACCGTATGTATACAAACTCTACAGAACCACTGCTTTCAACCAAAGGAACAAGCGAAAAAACAGCATAGAAGAAATTTATTAAGATAGCACTATTTATACAAGTTACTCATGCTAGAAAAAAGCATAAATGATAAATGTAAACATTTGTTTACAGAATACTTGTTTTCCTTGTAAAGGTGCAAATGATTTTCATATGTAAACACAATATCAACCTTGAGGGGAAAGGGGGCTTTTTAAAAACTTTTAATGACCCATTTATTACTGTAGTGTAATTTTTACTATATTCAAGCACATTAAAATGCTGAGTTACATGAATCAAACTATGAAGTTAAAGAACTTAAGATATCAGCACTGCCTTTTTCATCTCAAGAATTTACAGTCCCGTCCTCTTACTCTTTTAAAATCAGATTTAGTAAGGTCCAAAGTTACATCAGGTGCAACAGGTCTTTCTTTCATACTAGATAGAAATTACAGTACAAATGTATCAGAACCTTTGAGTCTAGAGTTCCTCTTTCCTCTCTCCCCACCCCTGGGTACCTCTGCACTCACCAAAACATGACAAGTTACAGTGCCAGCAAACAGTCCTTCCCCTCCAAACTCTTAAATGAGTCTCAGACCTTTCCCTGCTCAAAACCAGCCCACAGAAAGTACATAAAAATCACTAAGAGGGAGGTTACCATCTCGTCACAGTCAGTGTTTTACAACAGGAATTCTGAAGACAGACAAGAGGCAGGAGGGCAGCTAAGGTGATGCTAGTCTAAGCATTTTTCACAGCAGGCACTGACTGCGGGTCTGCCACTCCAGCAAGAATCTGAGGAGTGTTGATCTAGGCTAGTAAGAATTAACAGATGACACCTGCATACCAGCTTCAGACAAAAAGTGATATCTAGTAGGCAACGTGAGAAAGATTTTTCTAAGTAAGCAACAACTAGTTGTTTCTAGGTTCATATACAGGGGCGTTGAGAGACAAAAGCTGAACTTCTGTACCACACACTGTACACTAAAAAGGCATTGTCTGAAATCCTTTTCACTCTCTTTTGGGGCATCTCACTGATTCAGTCGATAGATGAGAGTTCCAGTTCTACTTCTTGCCTCTAGCAAGACTGAAAAGATACTCAGGGCACCCATCTTCATACCTCTCCTGTACTCTAAGAGACCCTAACACATACCACAAGGGTTGGAACCACAATAGCTTGCAGGACATAGCCCTGCCCTAACCATCAACCCGTCAAAACTCAAATCGCACATGCACATATACATATATATAAAATACATACATATATGCACACATATATATGTATATAAAAAGCTGGAATCATCGCTGTGAGCGATACAAAGAAAATACATGATACAAATTAAATGAAAAAATAAATATACTCTGAGCACAGGAAAGCTTCTGTGCAAAGGTGGCACCTTGCAGGTCAAGTACTTTTTTTTTGAAGCTCTCTGTAAATAAGGCAAAAGCAATGTTTTCCGTATTACTTTCCTCTTTCGCCCACCACACAGCTGCCACATCCACTGCTCACAGCAGGAGGGAAGGCAGGAAACTCTCTTCCTTGCCAGACTCCCATTATAGCTTGTAGTCTTTACATCAGTATTACTTACACTATAGTGACATTTACAGTTTGGTTTATTCAAAATTGTAGACTATTTAGAAAAAATACAGACATAAGCAACACTTCTACTTTTGTCCAGTGGTTCCCTGGAGTCTGACAACGTGGTCTCCCATTGGGCACACTCTGACAGAAGTCATTTTTATAGTTCCATAAGAAAGAGTTACATCGGGTCTAGACCGTTCATACTAGAGCTGCAAAGAGGTCCAGTGTCAACAAGTCTCTTCAGTTTTTCTAGAAACGAGAAGCTAGGGGTCTCCTTCCCTCTCGATGCTTACCATATATGAGATTCACAGTGTGTCATTTTGATAACACCTACTCCTCCTCCCAGCCGCCGATAGTTCATCCCACCATACAACCTGCAAAGACAAGGCTTCCGTGAGCACACTCCCGTGGTAGCTCCATGAAGGAGCTGAAGCAAAGACTGAACCAGCCTTTGAAACCACAGTTACCCCACTGATAACCTCTGGTTACAGCAGATCGTGACAAGTAGCAGGGCAGCAGGCTTTTTATGTACTTCCAAGGTAAACGCTTCTATTTGCTTATGCCTTTCTCTCTCAAAAGAGAAATTGCTTCTTGTCTTGACACGATAGTTTTCTGTTACTTGAGTAATCACTTGCTTTCTCCCTGTCTTGTTGTGTGCAAGATTAAAAAAACAACTTACAGGCTGTAGCTGACCTTGGGCTAACATTTTGGATAGCACTGGATCAAGGAGAGGGTTGTCACTTATAATTCAAGTCATTTCTCTTACATTTCTAATATCCTAAATTCAGCTGATCTGACCAAGATATAACACATCCCAAGCGCCATCTGCTTCTCCAAGATATGCTACTGAAACGGTGCCTGCATTTCATATGGAAATCTGATCCCTATAGACTCCAGTATCCTACTCACTTCAGCTGCATACTTCTGTGCCACTGAAGTCTACTGGCAGAAATAGGAGTTCTTCAAACAACTCTTACTGATACCATTTGGGATTAACAAATTGTATCACAAGAATTTCTCATCAGGCTACACACACACACTAAAAACCTTCTCAGAGCAAGAAGTTCAGCAAAGAAAAGAAAGACGACCAGATGTTGATCAGCTACATCGAAATAAGTGAGGGGGAAAAGCCCACAAGCTATTACCTTGAACAACCTCCTAAGCTTCTGTGGAAGCCAGCCCAGACAGTAACTCTTAATTCAATATATGTTATGGTTACGGTCACTGGAAGTAGCTGAAACAATGCAGCTAAGGAATATGAAGTACGTACTACTTTCTATTCAGCTGTTTTTTCCTCAGCAGTTCATAAAGCATTGACCATAGCTCAGCAAACAAAGGGAAGGGTCTCCACTGCTTCTCATGACAGCTTGTCTCAGAAGAAAAGGATTAATTTACTAGTATTATTATACCAGAAGGAATAAGGACATTAATTTCTATTCCTCTCCCTACACCCTTCCAGATTACTAAAGCAACAAGAATACAGATAGGAGATTGAAACTTTATACTAATCAGATTTGGGAATAAACATACAGGTAATTGCTTTCAAGCGTGGTTATGAATAGAAGACAAATGGGAAATACAAACCAGCAATTTCATAATTTTCTCTCATCTCATAAATCAGACAAAATTCTAATTGCTGCCTTCCAGATTTAAAGGGGAAGAACGTCATATGCTCAAAGTATTCCATTTCAGCTCCTCCAGACAGATTTGGAAATCAGAGCCTCAGCTTGATAGCCAAAAATGAGTAGGCTGAGTTCTACACCATGACTGTGAGCTCGTTCTGCTAAGGGCAAGCTTGTTTTTGGAAGCAGAAGAGGCGCAGCCCAAAATAAACAGAAGGGGCATATCTCTTTCGGCGTGGTTCATTTTTATAAGTTCAAAAGCAGCATTTAAAAACAAATTAGGTTTTGGTATGACATTTTACCTAGCAAGCCTGCTAAACAGCTTTAGTCTGGGTCTCAATAACCTACCTATACATGGCTTTCCAACCTGAAAAAAGATGCAATGAGACTTTACTCATTCAGCGTTAGTTACCCTTTGCAATACCAGGGTGGGAAGAAAAATAGGCAGAACTCACTCCCACTTCACCTAAAATGGAGTTAATGGCTGGAGTTCAAGCAGAAATTTGCAAGAAAATGTTTCTCAACTGCCCCTTACTCCTATAGTTATGGACATGGGGATTGCAGTAGGTAAATGACATCAGGATATTAAAACTGTTCAACTTCCATCCATATTTAAATGGAGAAGTCATATTGTCATAGAAGGATTTCACAGTCAGGCACCAGTGACAGAGATACAAGCCTGCCACAAGGTTAGTGTGAGCAGCAAGTGCCCCTTGTATATGGGGATTTCTCAGCCTTAGACTGCATTTCTAGAATAATGTGGTAGCAACAGCTGAAAAATTCCTGTGCCTTCACTTTTTTTTTTTTTTTTTTTTAAATACAACCCTCTTCCTTACAGTTTCATGCAAACTAACAAGCTACAGCATGAAACTTATTCTGGTTACTGCACCAAGTTCCTCATGATGGTGTATGTCATTTTTCTAATTTGCCTAGGACAGTTCCAGCTGGGTGGCAGCACCTATAGCTGGAGATTGCCATTTGATTGTTTCACAAACTTAGTTACCTCCACGTGTTTGCATCCGGATCAAACACCTCAATGGTCTTCAAGTACGTTGTGCCGTCAAAACCCCCCACTGCCATTAGCTGTCCATTCACCACTGCAAGGCCAACCTGCAAAACAACCATCACAGATAGTCGCTGTTTAGCTGGGATGTACTGAAAAGACATGTTCCTCAATGTATATCCTGAAACGAATGGTTAAAACAAGTATTAATAAAAGAGTTTAGTAACCATTTTTGGGGAAAGTCAGTCTACGGTAGAGAATTTTTGGGGAAAAGAGGACAAACAAAATAGCCAAGAATGCATCTAGCTAGAACATACTGATACAGGATGCTACACAGTCCAAGTACTGGGTTTAAAATAGCAAGACATTAAGAGGTAAATATACGTCTGAAAACAGAGAAAGTCTCAGAGAAAAAGGAGAAGGTTCCCTGTATTACCAGCTACAAGAACTGGAACTGCCTGAATGGTTACAGACACATCAGGCCCTAAGCCTTTACCAGCCAAAACACATCATGTCCTGGATGGAACTTCTTGACAAGAGAACACACACACACCAGAATATCTACCAGCCTACAGCCTGGAGTGCTTGCTTAAACTGTGACAGAACCATACGTAAGCCCTGGCCTTCTCCTTTTCAGCTGTGGTTTGGACCATCTGTAAGCACCTTGGTCTCCAGCCTATCTTTCTACAGAAGCGCAAAATCACCAAAATCTCAAACAGTTCTATGGTTTAAGAAGATCCCCTCTATTGAAAACATTGTGGTACAGAGATGACAATGACAACACAATGTAAAATAGTCATTATTTTGCCTCTGAGGAAGTTAGAGCAAACTCAGGAGGGCTGCAGATACAAATGCATCCGTTGAGCAATTTCTACGCAAAGCAAATATAGAATAAACTCATAACAAAATAACCCTTAATGAGTGACTAAGAGGGACAGTGCTGAACAGCGTACTATAAGCTTTGAGGAAGGAAATATACATTGTCCCCAAAACCAGTACTTGAGCAAGTTATGATTCACACTTGCCTCACCACACACTGAAATACTAACATAGAGAATTAATCCATGCTTTACTATATAATCCAGTATCCAGCGATAAATATTCATAACATTTGCATCTGCCCAAGCAAGATGACTACTTAAAACACTGCGTTAATCTTTTGTTCAGATGCCTACTAAAAGCAGGAAGATTAGCAGTTGATGAAAACATGCTGTCACTTCCTATACCCACATGATTCAGTGAAGAGAAGCAACATTTTAAGTGAAAGCCCAAAAATCCTGTTCCCACACGCATAAAGGCAATGAAAAAAGGCTTAGCAAGAATGTCGTATCTAAATACAATTGCCCAGTTTTCCAGCTCTTTCTTCTGGGCAGACAGGTTTGCTGACCTCCTAATTCATCCAAAATGCATTGCCGGATGAGACCCAGGTACTAATTTGGACAGTGTTCTCTAATGGTATCACCATACCACATATGGCTACTTCACTAATTAAGAAACTAAAGAACTCCTCTGTTTCCTCAGTCAGTATAATGGACCAAAACTACTAAAGAAGACCTTCAAACAACTGGATGTCCCCATTTTCAGGCATGTTAAGCAGCCGTCTATGCCATGACACGACTACCCCTTCACTCTCAGGTCTTAAGTTGCTTTGCCTCTTTGCAAACGTTTCCCTCATGGAAGAATAGAGGTGAAAGTACAGAGGAAGCCAGAGGAAAATCTCAGAAGATAATGCTCTATCCCATGCTCTTAGCACATTATGTACATTATAAGCAAGCAAACCAAGCCAAACTCACTCCGCTCCGGCGGGATGTCATGGCCACAACAGGAGACCACTGGTTTGTTCGAGGGTTGTATCTCTCAGCACTGCTGAGCTCTGTCGTATCATCTCTGCCTCCCACAGCATATATCATGTCTTGGTACACCGCACAGCCCAGGTGCTTCCTTCTAGTCCCCATGGGTGCAATCGTATGCCAGCGGTTCTCCTGGGGATTGTATCGTTCCACTGCAGAGGAAATGACATATCTTTGGACAACAGGGTTGGCAAGCAGTGGTATTGCTCTATCTGTAAAGACACTGCAGTTTCTACACAGCAAAGATATAATGTACCAGTTTGTTCTGTCACTCTAATGCTTCACTTCCCTAAAAAGGTTGCTATTCTCTCTCCTGTCTCCAATCCCACACAGTCAATCACATAAAGCATCTTCACTCAAGAAGAAGCTGGCAGTGCTAGAAAATGATCTGCATTGCCATCTTGCAGTAGTTTGACCTTTGGTACTTTACCTGCTGGGGAAGGGCTGTTGTAGGGGGAAAAAAAAAAGATGCGCTTGCAACTGTTATGCAAACGAATAAAGTATTGTATTCAGGACACACTGCCAAATGCAGCATCAAGAAACAAAAACACCACACACAATCAAGTAATAGGGGTTCACAAGTCCAGAGAGTGAATAATAATATAGCAAAACCACACGTGAAGGAGAAAACACACAGCAAATGACCACCATGATATTCAGCTGCTACCTGAAGACATTAAGGACAACAAACAGGACCATGACAAGCTCTGACTGCAGTGATGGACAGCAAAAGGCATACCAGTATTGAGAGGAGAAGTTCCATCAGAGCCTCCCACTGCATAGAGGAAGCCCCCTAGGACAGCCACTGCAACTCCCAGGCGCCTGGTGCTCATGGAAGCCACTCGAGTCCATTTGTTTTCTTTGGGATCATACCTGGCAGAAAAATAAACACCAGAGCTCAGCAAAGCATCAACATCTTGGCAAAAGGGGCAGGAAGACTCATCTTATACTCTCCAAAGAAAAATCCCCATGAGATTTGAACATTTACCTTCTCTGAAGTTGATCTGCACCTGCTAAGAGACCCACTTCTCCTTGCGCCCCACTTTTAAAATTAAGTACCTTTCCACAATGTTGAGACAAGAGACACCATCCTGGCCACCCACAGCATAGAGGTAGCCCCCAAGAACCGCTACTCCAACACTGGTCCTGCAGGTGCTGGTGGGAGCCACGTCACTGCTCCACTGATTGGTCTTCGGATCATATCTAGAAAAACACCAAACAGGACAAGTTGTTTGTCTAGGATGCTTCAGACTCCCCCATGCTTGGGAACTACAGAGGCAGTAAAGTTTGCCTGTCTTGAGCTTGAACTGCACCGCAACTATTTATAAGTTGGATAAGTGTCCTAGAATGATGTAACGCATCCAATACATGTTATCCCAGGGATGTTCAAACTGCAGCTTGGATGATTCAAACTGAAGATTAAAGGTTCAGACTCGTAAGAGAGTAGGTTACCAGGGACTGGCTGACGTGGTAGCTTACACTTGTGCAGAGAGCGGCAGGCAGAGTTGCTCTGCTGGATGTTCTCTGCAGGTCACACAAGAACTCAGCTAGCACTGAGTGATACCTGCACTTCTAGATAAAGATGAAGGAACCAGGTGGACTTGGGAACCCAGAGACAAGAAAATATAGTGCAGAACATTGGAGACGTAACGCTAGGGTCATGATTTGGGAACCCAGGAGTACGCAAAGAGATGTGGAAAGAAGGGGAGGAATGAGATATTTGTATAGCTCATTGGATTTGTTAAAGAGAAGACACAGAGTGCTAGGAGCGCTTGAGTCATGGGGCTTTTAGCCATGCAGACTGCCATATGCTGCTCCCAGTAACAGGAAGCTTGACACAGCTTGTTTGACTCGTCTTCCACAGGTCTAAAACTGACCTATTTTCCTCCTCCTGTGTTTGCAAGGTTCCTTAATTCTGTAGTTACCAACCCACAATGAAATTCCAGGATGCTTTCCCTCAGCACTGAAGCTATGCATACTGTAACCTCACCTTCCTCAACAATGCTAAAAACAAACCAGCAAATGCAAAGAAGGTTAACCAGGATCATCACTGCTCCCAATTACAGCCAGACCCACCTCCTGCCTATTCCTTCCTTATACCAAAGGCTACATCTTCTCTCATTAAGTTGGGGATAACATGACAAGCTGCTACACGTGAAGACCTAGTTCAGCAGTAAACCAACACTATATTGAAGAGGTATCCATGCAGGTAACATAATATAAATTTCAGGTTCTCAGCAGAAAAAGAACGCAGCTCACAAAACCGAACCATTTTTTAAAAGGCTGCACCCAAGTTTAAATATTCAGAACTAATATTTTGCATATGGGCCTTACGAAGACCTACCTTTCCACACTGTTAAGATAAGAGGAACCATCGTGTCCTCCCACTGCATAGAGGAGGTCATCCAGAACACTGACTCCAACGCCACAGCGTCTTTTGCTCATGGAAGCCACCATCCGCCACTCGTTGGTCTGAGGGTCATACCGCTCCACACTGGAAATTGCATCCCCACTGCACCAGCCCCCCACTGCAGGAACCAAACACAAGAAACAGTGTCACAACAATGCACCGAGCTCACATATTGTGCATGTGCCTCATACAAATGATCCCTCTGGACTTTGTCAGCCTTAATCCAGTAGCCACATCTCTCAGAGTTCCTCATTCTGAGGATTATAATTGGAAGACAATGTAAATCTTGAAAATGACATAAGTTTGGGAGTACTGTGGCATTAACACCACCAAAAAGATAATGCGAGCCAGAAAGCGTAAGTTAACTCAAACCTCCAGATATTAACACACAGGTCATTTCAGAAAAATGTGGAAGAGATTAGGCTTACAGGAACACTATCACCAGAAAAAAAAATAATAAACACAGACTTGAATCTCCTGACTTAAGCCAGCAGGAGTTGTACACACCTGCAAAGAGTACTTCTCCACAGCGGATGGGTTTGCGTGGTCTGGTTCGTGGTCCTTGCATCAGTGGCCTCTCTTGGGGCAGCAGGAGATAGTTTTTGGCTTCATCCACTAAATCCCTGTGCAACACAGGAAAATATTAATTCCCAAAGTTGACGAGATACAGGTCTAAGGAAAAAGCACAAACCAAAGCTGATGGCAAGAGCAGCCAGCAACAGTTGTACACTTCAGGTACTCACAAATCACATGAGTGCATGAATAGCTCTAGTTAAAACACGCACTGTCACCTAAATACTCATCAACTGCTTACAAGTCATTTAGAAGTAGATCAGTATCAATATTTGGCTGGAGTTTAATATTAGATATTACAAGCTATAAAGACTGATTAAAAAACGATGAGATTTGTCAGGCTTACTGTACAGAAAAGAAAAACCCAGTCTGCCTCAAGCTAAATCTTAAGAAATCAGTGGTTTTGCCTGGGAACAAAACAAGACTTGAAAAGCACACAAATACATAATACACACACGACCAATAGATGGAGATAGTACCCTTCTGATGAATATTTTCTCCATGAGCTCTGGCCAGCTCACACTGTCCATCCATTCATGACTTGTCACCTGGTCTAATCCTAATATTCCAAACCCTTGAATAAAACAAAAAAGAAAAAAAGTCCTCCTTCCCTCTAAAAGCGTGGAATTCCCCCAGTATGAATGCTTAATTCAGGAAGAGAACAGTTTAGCCTATCCCTTTAACTTTTCCACATTAAGCACAAAAAGAAAAATTGCGTGCTTTATAGATAATGCAGAACTCAGCAAAACTAGAAAGGTGAGACATACCACATGAGAAGGAAACAACAGTTTCTTTGCACTAGCATTGCACAAAACAGCAGACTCTAATCACTGAGTCCTATTCAGTTATCAAAGTCAAGACGTTTTGCATACAGAAACTACTTTAAGTCATGAAGAGATTATGAATAAATACCATGGAAGTGGCAAGCTGCAATGAAAAGCCATGACTACAGAAATAAAAATGTGAAATGGAAAACAATACACTGAAAGGTATTTTACCAAAAGTAAACCTGTGTACTCAAAGTCTGCTATTTCACTGAAAACTTTAAAAGAAAAAAAAAAAATCCTCTGTGGCACACTACCAACTATTATGCAAATAGGAAATGCTGTCTTGCATTTCTTCTCCTCCCAGTTGCAAAAGAGGAAACTGAGATATTACCCATTTACTACTGACAAATAAATAGCTTCAGAGAACAGATGTAAATAATGCACTCAAAGACAACACAATCCTATTCTGTAAATTAGCAAGGAGATTTACCGGCATTCCTCATCGCTCTTAATAAGAGGATCAGAGCCCACTGTACCCACAAGAAACTTGGGACTCAGCAGTGGCAGACGGACGTGCTGTAGGACCTGCAACACAAACCAGAACATCACTGTAGATAAGTCACATATTCCCACACAGATGTAAAGAGAAGCAAAATTGGAAAAAATAAGATTGGCTAACAAGTTTTTGATAGAGTTAATAGCTCCTCTAATAAACATACACAGTCCTTTACACATCCAAACTCTAGCATTTGAGTTTAACATAGCTCAGCTTACAGTACACCTTCACCTTTCCAAATAGGAATTTAGATAGGCAGAAGGCAGACAATCAGGTTTTGAAAAGGGACAATCCGATGGATTTATTAACAGATGAGAACACGCTCACAAAAATACGGATGTCAATATATCCGCCTGAAACACGAGTTAGAAGTTTTATCGACAATTTAGCCCTCTTAAGCGTGAGTGGTATTGCATATAACAAATAACATCCCTTTCATATCAGCTTACAATTCAGAAGCACAAACAAGTACAGACAGAAGGGCCTAAAAAGGCACACAGTTTAGCACCATTAAGAAGAGCTTGCTTGAGGATAGCATGGTTTTTTGTTTGCTTTTAAATAATTTTCAAAAGCTTTCCACCAAATAAAGTTGCATTTAGTATCTGCATTTCCAAAGTAAAAACACCGAGGTAGACAGACTCTCACTTCTTTTGATCAGAAAGCCTGGGACTTCAGAGGCTTTCCAGTTGACAGCTTTGTCAGAATGGGTGCTTCTCTGAAATGGCTTGGCCTAGATGAAGCACTGCATTTCAACAAAAGCATTCTGACAAGCTCCAGTATAAGATCGTGAGGGCTGTGGCATAAATCAAATAGCAGAGCTTAAAGATGCACCTCAAATGAAGGCAAGCTTTTTCTTACCCACTTTTTTTTTTTGTACAGCACTCAAAGCAATCCAGGCAGGTTTGTCTGGACAGACCACTGGAATGATCTAGTTTGGCAAGTCCTACCTGGAAAGGGTTCAATAAAGCCCCTATTAAAAGGTCTAGCCACTGCATCTTTCAGCCTAGATGAAAGGAAAATGCAAGCCTTCTAACACAGGTGGAAGTCAGAGAGAACTACTGTGTCATTGCATGCGTTCAGAACTGTCACGCCGCTGTATCAGTCCTCATTACTCTTCCCCTAGATAAAGCAGTCTCAAATGTTATTGTGCTCAGCATTACCTGTGGCAGCTGGGGTCTTCTTTCTTGAATGCTGTATTTCACCCAGGCCATCACAGCGTTGAACACCTGCTCTTCGCTACGAACATTTAACTCGTCACTGGATATAATGTCTATGAGCTGATTGGCAGGAAGCAGCATGAACTCCTCGCTCTCCATTACCTGGTTAAATAGAAAAGGAAACAAAAAAAAATGAGGACAGCGCCCAAAGCACCAGAACCTTTCACCACTCCAGCACTTCGGTGCAACTCTAAAGGACAGACAGCCCGCTTGAATTAGAGCCCAATGGACTGATCCAATGAAATACCAAATATCCATCGCTGCCTTGACATCAGCACACGAAGGGCTCGCTGTATGGTACAAAATGCAGACCCTAGCAACACAGATGCAAGTGAAAAAGTATCACAATTTTTTAGTAGGACACTTTTAAAGGGTTAAACCACAGAACATACTGACCAAGTTTCAAAATTTAAGAAAAGTAAACCCTTTCTTTAAGATCAGCTTTCTCATTCACCACATGTAAAAATAAGGTTACACAGGTGATAAATACTTCACTGAAAAGCAGTATCAGAAATAGAAAAGATCTATTCACAAGGAATCCAAAGCAGAACACAGAAGCAAGTCTCAAAAACAAGTTACCAGAGGCATTGTAAAGAATATGGAAAATCTTCCTGAATGCCAATTTGCGGCAGAACAGAAAATATTTCTGGACAGGGAGACGGATTCATTTGATCCTGTCTCTTTCATTGGTTTTAAATATAGAGAGAGGACGTGCGAGTCCAAAGGCACTTAAGAGGGAATCAGAGCCTCCTAAGGACTCATCCCTTGTGAAATTCAAGCCACTGACAATCTGCAAACACGTTAATTCCTTCGGTACCCAAGACAGCGACCGATTTCTCAGGAGACCTTGGCTGCCGCTGGGGGACGGCGCGCACAGCACAGCCCAGAGCACACGTGCACCTGTCTGCAGAATACCTCGGGAGGCTGCAGAGCTAGCACACCACTGCGTCTTCTGCACAGGTACCAGGTAGATGGGAAAGCTGCAAGAATCTAAGGAAAGAACTGCAGAAAAGGTTTGATTGATAACCATTAGTTCGACTTCCCCATGAGCATTTCCAGTCTGTAGCCTGTAATCCGAGAGATTCAGTAAGAGAAGATAAATATTGGCTTGTCTTTATAATTTGCAACCACATTAGAATTGCACGACTTATGCTATGATTTGCAGCATAAATGAAAGAAAAATCCATGCTCATAATGATACCATTATCTCAACAGCAATTACATGTACAGTTCTTTTAATTACCTAAAGAAATGACTTAAAAGCACTGAATAAATGTGCAGAAATTGCCCAGTTACTGGCAACAACAAATACTGTTAAAAAGGAACACAGAAAACAATGAGATCAGTCACCAGACTTTGTTCTGGGACCCTGTGGGCTTTCAGGGGCAGTGAGAGTCACAAGGTGGGCCCACGCACTTCAGCCTCAGCCTACCAACAGGGTGGCTCACAAATGTCTGTATCAGCATTTTTCCAGTCTCCCTGTCTCCTAATTTTACCCTGACAGTTTAAGTGCTGCCTCAGACTCTGGAAATGGAGGCTCTGGAAATAACAGTTATGAGTTAGGGTCGGTCATCCAGGCTACCCCTTCCACCCTCTGAAAACCCAGCTGCATCAACAGCCCTACAGAACTCAAAAGTACTGTAAGCACTTCTGCAAACCAGGCTATTACTGCCATGCAACTTGCTAGTTTACATAGTAAAACTAATTATTTAAAATGCTTAGGCTTATTTTGGCTTAATTATCAGGACACTAATAATTATCTGACTAGTATTAGTGGTCTATTTGAGTGACTTGCTTACAAGATGTGAACAAAATCAGGAAAGCGTACAGTACTCATGTTGACTGCTGCACTTACAGATAGAATAAGTGTCAGAGTAGATAATATGGAGTGCAATTTTTGTCTATTGATACAAAGTACGAGTTGTTCAGCCTTACGTGGATTTTCTCCCTTCGTGCAGATGTCAGAGACCAAACAAAAAAATATGAAGGCTGTTCTCACACAGCGGAGCTGTTAATAGAACCATTTCACATTACATGCACAAGATTCACTAGGGGTTTTAGGCAACATATTAAATTGATGGAAATAGAAAACTTAGAAAAACATTTCACCAAGAAGTTAATGATGTAATGCAGTAATACACATAAAAATTAATAGATCTAGAGGTTAGCACAGCAGAGGACATAAAGCAATTCAGACTGCATTCAAAGTGACTGCATGGGCTGGCCGGATGCCTAGTGCTTAATATTTTACATTGCCATTCAGGAAATTCCCATCTCATATTTCTTTTTGCCAGGTTGGAAGAACGATGACCACACAGCCTCCGCAGAGGACGACATTTTCTAACATTCTCTACCTCCAGCGGAGGATGCTTAAGTAGCCAAGTTACTGGCTTACATAAGGGACCACCAATCCACTCTCCAGATGGAAAATAACCAGGCCAAAACATGAGCCCAACAAGGAGCACCGTTAACACGGGCTGCAGAGAAACAATTGAAAGGAAAGAGGGGAGCATTAGGGATGAAGAACAGCAAAACTCTTGGAGTACTGAAAGGGACACCAAAGCCTGCCCAGGCCAAACAGTGAGCTAATCTAAGCCGTTGTTTTCCAGAGGCCATGATTTAGTTGAGTCAATCATAATTTGCATCATCTTTGAGGAGGAGAGTGTTTTCTAGAGTGCAAAACTTGCCTGTGTGTGCTTTCACAGGGAAAACAAACACAGGAAGCTATCTTTGAGAAACTGCGAAAGAAAAGAACCCCATAGCGTGCAGCTCTTAACAGCCAGCTGCAAGTATTAATGCTAAAACATTCAAATACAAAATTGTTATGCTGTTAAGAAGTTATTTAGAGGCTTGTAAGCATGCCCTACTCATGTAATAATAAGAAGAGCACTGCTCAAACCATTAAAACCACCAAGTACTGAAAATAAACAACCATCTGGTTACCATCCTGCTCCTGAAAAAAACGCAGAAGAAAAGAAATGCAGAGCAAGCATAGAGCACATAAAATGGTCAGATAAAACGTAGAGCTTTTTGGGAAATCACCAAGTTCCAGAAAAAACAGCCTCTCATGTTAAATAGCAAATTCTGTTTTCCAGTCTTTATGGTTAGGAAAGCCATATTTAATTGCAACTTTTAGAGTAAGCTGATGTCATGTGTCTACAGTTAGATATCAAGGATTGTCTTCAGTGTGCCCAACAGTCAAGTTCAATTGTGTTTGCTTCTGCTCATAATTTTCTTAAGTATTATCTGACTGAAATTAATACAATTCCAATCTGCTTCCTCCAGGAGGAAAAGAAAAAGTCTGAAAGCTGCTATCAATCACATACTGCCACTTCTCTGGGGAAACTAAATTAGCATCAATACTCAATTCCGGAGTTCCTACTGCCTTTGTAAAGGATCTACCTGTGAAGCAGGTGAAAAGAAAAGGTTTCTCCATAACAGGCTATCTGCTCCAAGGGATAGAAGAGCACGGTTTCAGGAAAAGGCAGGAGATCAATCTCTCTACCAAGGGGACAGACCTTCATGATGAGAGCACCCGCTTCTAAAACGTACGCAAATTCCTTCCCCTCCAATTAGGGCTCTGGCAAGACACCACTTAGAGGCATCAAGCTCTTTTCTGCATCTGGGTGTAACAGTTAAGTAAAGACTCACTCTTTTCCTAGTACCTCTCAGGAAATCCTTCATTATGCTGATCCTTCCCTAAGCTGGGAGATAGGGACTTTTTCTCCTAAAAAAAATCTTCTGTGAAGAATTAACAAAGCAAAAATCATTTGGTTTATAAAGGTCAGCCACAAAATAACACAGTTAAATTACTTTTAAACAAATTCTGCTGAATAATAGATGCAAAACTCTGTTTCCGCTGCAGCAAGAGAGTTGAAGACTCCTCTGAGGCAGCTGTATGCTCCCCACACACACCCACATCCAATCCCTATACTCAATACTATTTTTTTTTGATGTATCGTCCTTATTTTAAGACCCCTCCAATCACATAGAATCCTGAAGACTTCTGAAAGGGGAGTGCAATGTTGTGCACAAAGTTGTGCAGCCACCTCGGATGCAACACCAAACACCAGCGATGCCTGTGGCCCTGCCTTCCGTATCACATTCACCACAGAACTCCAGGGGACAAAATGCCACAGATCACACACAGAATAACAGTAGTCCTACAGGTACCTCTTCCCTCTCCTTTCCCCAGCTAATAGCTAGCACCGATCACTATTAGCAGACCAAATGGCAAAATTTGGAAAGAAGCATAAAAAAGAGTTGCCCAAAGGTCTCACATTTTAAGCCACGGTTCCAGCACAGGAGCTCCTTACCTCCTGGAAGTTGTGCTGGGTGAACTTGTCAGCAATCCTCAGCAGTTCACGACACGAGTGAGTATCGGCAAAAGCTCGGATGCCCAGGCAATTGGAAGGGTCCAACTGTCTCTTAAGGAACTCGCAGCAGGCCTCCTGGATCTCGGCCAGCTGGAGAAGGCAAGCAGCTGGCAACAAGGTCTGGACATTTCCCTCTTCCACAGTGATCTGAGAGGTGTAGGCAAAGTCAATGAGCAGTTCCATGGCCCTTTCGTCGATGTCTCTGATCACAACTTCTGTCTGTCGACTCTCCGCCAGCTCCCCGGTGAACATGGCTCGGAAGTAAGGGCTGCAGGCTGACAGGATCACCCTGTGGGCGTAGATCTTCTTAGCGCCAACTACCAGCACCACATCGCACAACTCCCGGTGCTTCCGGAGAAGATTGATGACCTCCAAAGTTTGTCGAGGGTGCTTGTCGGAGATGTAGGGCATGCGCGCAGGCTGTGGCACCCCTTCCGGCAGTTTGTTGGGATCTCCGAGTGTGCAGCGGCTGGTCACGTCCATTCCGGTCTCTCCTGGTCGAGTACTGGTACACCTGCAGCAGGGAAGCCATGAGAAAGGACCATCAGCAGCTCATCAATCACTGCCAGGCAAAGCTTTAACGCTCACACCAATTAGGGGGTGCAAAAACAGCACTGCCTGTAGCTCCATGTGAGAATGTGAAAACACACGCTCATGCGCTAGAAGAAGCAGTCTCAAGCCAAAGTATACCTAGAAATAAACAAATGTCCACCTTCAGGCTTATATTTATATCTATTTTATATGCTTTTTATGACACACTGCTGTAACATCCAACTACACATACATATTTATTAACTGAACCTCAAAAGAGCCTTGTGTGGTAGAGAAATATTATCCCCATTTCAGAGACAGTGACTCAAAGCAACGAAGATTATCTGACTGTCCCATTCTCACTTGAGTTTTGTCAGTGCTGGAGATGGATTTCCACTGCAAAGAATTCCAGTCACATAATTTAACCAAACTTCTCTGCTCTCCTACCTACATTTTTTATAGGGTCGCTCATCACTGATACCTAACCACACTCAACTGTCACGCAGACTTGGGTAACTTAAAATGGCCTGAAGCCTACTACAAGGATCTTTCAGGTTCACAAACTATCCATTTAATCATTACCTCTTCTGTTATTTTTAAATTAAGGGAGCTTCTGACACAATCCACCTTCCCTGACACGTTTCATCAAAGGTCAATCCTTCCCAAGAATGGCAGACTAGGAGCTGCAGAACGCAACTGGGATTATCAAGCCAATCAGAAGAAGAGTCAAAAAGAGTATTCAACTATTAGCCTACCAAAAAAAAAAAGAAAAAAGTCTAGGTGGTAATTTTAGAGATGAGAAATCATTTGGGAAGGTGCAAGCTAAGTTTCTGGCACAGAGTAGGTAAGAAATACTATCCTGCTAGCTCCATGTGTAATGTTCTAGCTACTTGCTGTTCTCCTTTACATAACTTCAGGTCTCTCCTCCATCCCTCGCATCCCCAAGCAGACATCAGCTCTGCTGTGGTTGAAGTGCAATATCGCTCTGTGCAGCAGTGCTGAGAGATGATGCTTGGTGCCCAGTCTGTAATGGTGACACCCCACACAGCTCCTGTATGCTAACTGGAGGGAACAGGAATGCAGTATTGCCCCGAGCCCTCCTGCACTTCTGTAGGGATGAACCAAGCTGACACATTTCATACCTCACTTTGCAAGCTGTCTGCACACTAAGTGCGCCACACACTTAACTGAGACATCATTTTGCATGCTCAGAGCATTATTTCTGCCCCATATGCCCCACATGCAATTACTAAAAAGGATGCAACAGCACCTATCAACTGCTATGAAAATAAAGAAAATATGGGAAATTATCGCCTCTTCCACTTCAAAAGAAAACATCATTTGGAGCTGGTAAAATATACAGAGCAAAGCATCAGAACAATGGCAGTTCTGAGGGAGTGCACAGGCTGCTGGAGGTACGCTGAAAGAGCCAACACACATCTTATCCATTCCCAACTTCTCCGGTACACTGGTATTTGGGAGCTACACTACCTCACTTTGTTCATACTAAAAGTTAAAATGAGATCGCTCTGCCATTGCTCGATGTATTTTGCAGCATGCTTGAAGGAAAGGATTAAATAACTCACATCCTTTCCTCTCATTATTATGTCAAATGCGTTTTTTAACCACAGGTAAACCAGTCTCTTTGCAGCAGTTCAAATTATTCACTTGTATCTTAGACTGTTTTCCCATTCCCCCCACACCCTCTCCTTGATCATCGGATTCAGATGTTTCAGACCATTACCTCTTCCTCATATCTTACTTACACAGATCCAGCTGGGTCTCCCCCCTGGGTTTTGCTGCTTGCTCCTGCTCAGCCTCTGCACCTTAAATGCCTTGGCTTTTTTTTTTTTATTTCTTGTTTTTAATCCCTACTCTATCTTTCTTCCATCCATCACTGTTCTCCTTTCTTGACACCTCTGACAAATCCTCCTGCTGTTACCCTGCCTCTCACTCTCCTCCACCCGCTCTTGTCCCCCACAACCCAAATTCACCTTGTGGGGTGACAACCATTTTCAAAGTTCCTCACAAACAATGCAGCTTAACACTCCTCACAGTAGCAAAAGAGAACTAAGTTCAACAGTACCCCTACAAAAACCTCAAGAAACCTTGGCTAAAGATTAATTTACCTAATTGGCTTTCTTTCGTAGTCCTCAGCAGCAAAGGCCACAGGATAAGTAATTTAATCCCTCAACCAAGGGATGGAGAAAGGTGGGGACAAAATCCTCCTGTACCGAGTCTCTCTCTTGCTAAGCAAGCAAAATGGATTTTGTTGTGCTTTGGGGGTTTAAAGCTGTGTCAAACCCCTGGGAGAAGGAAAAAAAGAAAAGAAAAAGGCCTGATTGAGAAGCTTACTGTCATAATAATTTTGGGCAGTTTGTCATAACCAGGCTGTCTGTCAAAAGTATCTCACCATACAACAAGCACCCCTTAAACTGACACCCATTTCACACAGCTACAGATTACAAGACACAGCCTAGGACCGTGACAGGACCTCCTTTAGGAGAGCAGGACCCCTTCGCCATGCCCCAAAACATACCAGGCTTTCCTCAAACAAAGGCAACCCCCTAAAAACACCCCTAAACCATCTCTCAGAGAGCTTTTTGGATTGGCACTGATTCTAACTGCAAAAGAGACTGGGTTAAGGCTACGGCCCCACAAGGATCACAGTGTGCCCTGTCAACACCGCCACCCAAAACTCTTCGCTGACAGCACAATACGGTGGAACAGCTTATGTCAGGTGCTTAGCCGGCCAGATTCAGGCCTAGCCCTGCTGTGCCAGGCCAGAACAGGCTTTTCTCTCCAAATCTGACTGCTGAACATATCTCAGTTAACTAACTGAAAAGGAAACTGCTTAGTAAGAACTGCAGGAATTTCTGCATTGTTTATCTGAGTGTGCCCATTGTATCCAGCCTCCTTCCTTCGGGAAGGAAAGTGCTGGTTAATGATTAAAGAAAACTGAATGGATGGAAAAAGAATAATAAGCAAATTAGCACTTCTGATTCATCCATAACTTATCTGTGGGCAATGCAGAAGCTGGTGATCAATGGGCTCGGGAATTTCCATACTGGATCAAGCCAGATGCTTGATGTTAAGCACTGTGGGTTGCTGCTATACACAGGCACAGAAGTGTGAATTAAAAGGACACCGTCCAACGGCATGCATCTCCACAAGGATAATAATTTCACTGCATTATGTGTGCATTATGCATATATATGCATAGAGAATGAAACGATGACTCAGTAGCTTAGAGGTGTGAAAGACATAAGGCAGCACTTGATTCTCACATGCTAGGCTAGCTGCTGCCCCCCCTAACACATGCAAAGCTAAGAGCTGCTCCTGAATACTTGGGGTGATTAAGAAGAGTTGAGGACCGAAGAGGAAATGTGTATGCAAGGATAAAAGATTCCTGCTCAGCTATGCAGATATTCTGGGATTAGCTTCCATCAAAATGCAGGGCTGGGGAAATCAGCAAACACAATGGGATTAAGAAAGGGCTGACAAAGGATTGGTTTTTGTAGCACACTGCTGAAAAGTACAAATGGGAATGCAGACAGTCTGCCACGCTGTCAGATAAATAGACTGCTCTACCTCCATTTTATTCATCTATGCCAGTTCCCAAAACTTCAATCATTAACATAGGCATCTATGAGACATCCATCCTTACAGCACACAGCAGCTTCTTCAAAAGTTCCAAAAATATCAAAGAAAAATACTTTCCGATACTGTCACAGAGCTCCTTAACTTTAAAGTCAGAATGGCCTGCATTTTTTTGGTTTAAGATTACGTCCGCTTTAGCATGAGATTACAAGAAAGCTTTAATGTAATTCTGAAAAAAACAATAGGCTGACATGAAACAGAGACCCACGAAACAGAACAAGTAACAGGCTGAAAAAGTCAACTGAAATCAGACATTGTTCTCATGGACTTCAGTAGCAATGGATTTTATCAACTAATTAAGATAATGAACCAAGCAGTAGCAATTTCTGTCAAAACCTAGCTGTGAATTTTATGCATACACAAAGAAAAGGTTTCCTAGATTTATTACAGCACTGCCAGGACAAAGACCTTCAGTCTACTACAACACTGCCTACTAAGTAAATGGAAATGCCTAATTGTGGCAAACAAACCTCTGAATTAGTTAGAAATCTAATTATTAGTAAAAATACTGCTGACTTCTTTTCTTACCTAGACAGCAAGGTTTAGGCACATGTTCTCAACAAGGCTGTTATGCAAACAAGCACATATAAAATAATATTGCAGTCAGGTTTATTACTCAAAATGAGGGCAGCAGTGATCCAGCGTGCACATCCCTATTTACACTGCTTAGTTTGATTTTCACTGTCCAAACCCAGAAATCTCTCAGTTTCACCAAAAATGAGGATGCTGATGTGCAGAAAGATGAGGTTGTTCCTTGAGTCTTCCAAAAACCCTCCTAAACCTTTTGCAGTTTGTCTTGGAAAACAGCTCTGCCCATGCAATCAGCTAATTTCCCCAAGTGCATGAGGGCCCCAAGCACAACACCACGCTCTGCAACCTCTCCTTCTTGGCAGGGTTTGGCTGCCTGCACTGAAGCCAGCTCCAACACAATGTTGTTGTTACCTGGGAGCAAGCAGGCTGCTGGAAAAGAGCTTGGTGAAAGAGCCAGGAGGTCTCCCACTTGGCCTGGGAGCTGCTCCAGCCCTTGTGCCTTGCCTGAACTACATTACAGGCACATTAGCACCTGACCACATACCCCGCTGACATTGACCTCCTGGGCTGGCTTTCTGCTTTACCCCAGCCCTTCCTCATCACTACAGACTTGCCTGATGATTGCAGGACTCTTGGTCACCAGATCTGCTCTGCCTTCCTTGCCCAGGTACCATGGGACTATGCCCTTCTTGGTGAGGTCCCCTCTGCTTTGCCGTTGCCTTCAGCAGAAAAACTTCTCTTGCCACTCCCTGACAGTAAGAGCAGCTTGCCCCATCTACTGCTTCGTTTCTGATGCAAGATAAATCCTGCTGGAACATCAGTGCATTCTCCCCACCACAGTCCTGACAGTACTGGCTGCAATTCATTTTCTGTTCAAACTGTGCTTCCCATCCCCTGGACACTGTACGCATTTGATACCAAGTCACCATGCTTGTTAACACAAATACTGACCAAGCCTGGCTCCCCTCCTCTTGCAGTATCTGCCACGACTCTCGCTTGTGGTTTGAAATGGCTGCAGAGCCCTGAGTACAAGGATGAAAGCAAGTGCTCCCCCCCAGCTGCTTAGCTGCACTTCATAGGAAGATCTGGGAGCCTGAAACCCAGTCAGGAAGCTTTCATCCTTTTCTGCTAAAATAAGCAGTAGAACAACAAACAGAAATTTTAACAATCCACACAGGGGCCCTTACAACACAAGGATATTCAGGAACCAAAGTCCGCGGCCCGCTGTAGAGCCATGCTTGTCAGGCTAGACTGCGGCAATACAATGCATCCAGGCACAGTGATCCACTGAAGGGTTAGCTCAAAAATAATGCCCATGTAAGTCTGTCAAACACATCATCCATGCTCTGCACTGGCTTGCCACAGAGGGAGGGAAAACAAAAGGTAGTGAAAGGTCTGCACCAGAAGAGAAAACCTCTTCTTCTTCAGCCCAGCGCTGTTACCCAACACCAGAACTACCCCGGCCTGAGTGGCAGACAGAACTTCTATGACACCAAACCTAAGGCCATAACCCCCCAGAATACCTCTGAACTTCGGCACTTTTGTTCTCCGCCTCAATGTCACAAGTATAAATCAGCAGACAAATTTACAACCTCGATTTTCCCATTAGGAGCCCAAAAATACAGGAGAGAAAACAAGAACACAAGCCCAGCTATTCACAAATTCCATGCTATTTTGCAAGAGCATTTTGATAAATGAAGTACAACATGAAAAATCTGAAGAGATATGGTTTTACATTAGTTAAGATTTAAACAGTCTCAGCTGCAGAAGACGAAGATGGAAGGGAGCTGGTCTGCTACTTAATCTGTCTCGGAGTAAAAAGGAACTCACAATAGCGTCACATGTACATCCTCATTGTCTAAAAACCATGTTTCTTATCTTGGCAAAAATATCAAACAATACATAGCCCCAGTGATGCCCATATCATGTCCCAAGGTTTACTCATTAGCTTAACTGAAGCAGCAGCACAGTCTTTTTTGTTGCGCTTGAGGGGTTTATTTAATTAAACAACAGTGTCACTCCTCAAGGGTTTAAATGATTATTTATTTCTTACCTCCTTCTACAATATAGAAGTCAGAATAATATTTTCCGCAAATGCTACAGCTAAAAACTCTATATAGAGAGTTCATGCATGGTTAACATTCCTTGACTTCTCTCACACTAACATTTACAGAATTATCTATCGTAAAGTCTCCCTACTTTTAACATCCTAGAGTACAGACAGCCTAGGCAATTTGCATTTGCATTTACTTCATTTGGAGGTGTAAAACTTCAGGACACTTTGCTTCCACACAGCTTGTATGCAGAAATATATCTGCTGTTAAGACTTGTCATTGCACGTTTGATAGTGAACAGCAACTAGAACCAGCAATCTTGTTTGCCAACCTGTCGTCATGCTAATTACTGGAACATTTTTTTTCCTTCTACATAACAGATAATGTTTCTGACATAACCACAGCAAGGCACACTCCAGACTTAAACTTCAGCTGCATCTTCAGCTCATTAGAACTGAGGCAGCTGGCATCCATAATTAGAAGAGGAAATCTCCTTTTCACCCAAGACCTCACCCCATCAAAGGAGCTAAACTCCTTTAGTTAAGGGGAAAATAATACCCCTTAGAAATCAAGTTCATTTTTATTCCCAGGCAGTTTACTTCACACAATCATAACACAAAAGTAATTAAATACTGGATTTTAAATGATAGTAAGTGAGGAGGGGGAGAGGAGAACAGAGAATTATAACTTGTTTCCATACCCTTTTCCTCAAAGCATATTGAAAACTAAATACATAGAAGCAAGGACTAAAGATAAATGCTTTATATTCTAATTCTCCTATCCAGGTCTTAAAAAAAAAAAAAAACTTTTGTGGTGTAGGCACTTCTGAAACCAACTCACATGATTTACTGTACTGGGGTAAGAGAAGGACAATTGGTTTTCATCTTACCTGCGCATTGGCTTTCCGTCCATGCACCGTGAAGAGAAACCTTCACCCTACACTTCAAGACCTGATCCAAGACAAGAAAAAAAAAAAAGGTGAAGCAAGAGTCTTCCTTCCTCTTCGGTCTGACTCTAGGACAGCAGAACTGACCAAATCCACATCCTCATATGCCTTCAAGCTCTTACCCAGCTATAAATTCACAGCCCAGATTAACGATGTCTAGATTGCAGAGAATAAAGCAGAAAACATAATCATCATTAAAGGTAATTTCACCGCAGCTGCATAATGATTCTTTAGGCAAATGGAACACACAGATCAAAGTCAGCAAACTGTCTGCCTCCCCAGTCCTTCAAGCTGTTCCACCAAAGGACAAAGTGTCTCGAGGAACCGGGTGCGCTCCCTCTCACGCCTCGATCAGAAGCAGGAGGTCTCTCCCTGGTGCATTCAGCCGAGACCTAAGGCAGCCTGGCAGCTAACAAAAAACACAGCGCTGCTGGGCCAGAATTCGATGCAAGATAAAACTTGGGCCTGGAAACTGAAGACAACTGTGTGCCCCAGAGGTAAAAGCGATGCTAATACCGGGACTACACCTGCAAAGATTAACGATGCTGCCTGGTGCTGGCCACTTCCACTCTACGTGCTTATTTTTTGAGAGGAATAACAGTTGCAAACTGTACAGCCCTTCCCTATTGATCCACTAAATTCTGATTTTAGTGTAGATTATCCCCGTTTTAAAAGGGCACCCATCACATCAATTTCAGTTTTAATGACTGAGTTAGGAGTAAATTTAATTAAAGCATTATTTAAAGCAGTAAGCCTCTCTCGGTCACGGAAGGATGCTGTGTGTCCATGCTGACATGCACAGGCTTCCTCCCGTCCAGAAACAGAGCGAGGAATGGGAAACCGGTGAAACTTCGGGAAGAGCATAAGACTGGAAAACTTAAAAACAAAAATCGAGCGAACAAAACCAAAGCAAATAGCATGCTGAAGAGACAAGCTTAACTTCGAGAAGGCGAAAACAAACCCTTAAAATTGACACGGTCAGACGGGAGCCCGGCATGCAACCCCACCGAAACCCCTCCGGCCCGCTGCAAGGGGGGGGATCCGAAGGCGGCCGTGCCGCTGCGGGTGCCCGGCAGCCCGGGGAGCCCTGCAGGCGCTGCGAGACGCGGCGGAGGCTGCCCGCAGGCCGGCGGCTGCACCGCCTTCGTAATCCCCCGACCGCCCAACGCCGCGAGCCGGGCACCAGCGGGGCCGGCCGAGGGCAGCAGCGCGGCTCGGGGCGCCGCGGCTCCCCCGCTGCCTTCCCCCGGCACCCTGCGGGCACCCGCGAACCGGGGGCACCCTCCCGGAGACCCCCCCACCCGCCCCCCCCAACGGGGCTGCCCCGCCGGCTCCGTGCCCCCCCGGCTCCCTCCGCAACTCACGCCGGGCGCGGGGAGCGCCGCCGAGCGCGGTCCCTGCCCGCCGCCGTGGGTGCCGAGCGGCAGGAAGCGCAGGGCCCGCACCGCCCCGCCAACAGCCGCCGCCGCCGCCCGCCCGCCCCTTCCGGCACGGCCCCGGCCGCCCAGCGCCGCCCGCAGCCCGCTCCGCCTCCGCGCCGGGGAAGCCCGAGGGGTCTGAGGGGCAGGGGACTGACACCGGCCTCTGGGTGGTTACAGCGGGAGCATGCCCAGCCCGGGCAAGCCGGGGAGCTGCTTGGTTCTGGTGGTCGCTGCTGGAGCTCTGCTCAGGGTGACAGCCGGCGCAAATATCGGTCTTCTTCCTGAACGCAGAACACCGTAAAACTCAGGCTGGCTCTTGCCCTTGTATGACTTTCTGCATGGTTTCATGCCTACCAGCTGCGCTTTGCAGCCGCTGCTGCTGGGACACGGAGGGCTGCTCCATTTGTGGGTTTGGGAGAATACGCCTGGAGGGGAATGGGGGAGCTGGGCTGGGAGAGAAGAGCTGTGAGGTGCCCCCCAGGCACCCATGCCCCAGGAGGAGAGACCACATCCTGGCAGGGTGCCCGTGTCCCACTGAGGTTTCCTGGGGGTGCCCATGGCCCTGGGAGGTGGCAGTGGCTGGTGAGTGCCCAGGACCCTGTGAGTCATGTCCCTGGGGGACTAATTCCAGACTAACTCCACTCCTACTTCACAACGCTTTACATTTGAAGGCTCCGCATAGGGACCTGGAAAGGTTGGATCGTGGCAGAGGCCAATGGGATGAGGTTCAACATGGCTAAGTGCCGGGTCCTGCGCTTTGGCCACAACAACCCCATGCAGCGCTACAGGCTTGGGACAGAGTGACTCGAAAGGTGTGCAGAGGAAACGGATCTGGGGATGTTGGTCGATGCCTGCCTGAACATAAGCCAGCAGTGTGCCCAGGTGGCCAGGAAGGCCACCGGCGTCCTGGCTTGTGTCAGGAATAGTGTAGCCAGCAGGGCCAGGGAGGTGGTCGTTCCCTTGTACTCAGCTCTGGTGAGGCCGCACCTCGAGTGCTGTGTTCAGCTTTGGGCCCCTCGCTATGAGAAGCACATCGAGGCCCTGGAGCATGTCCAGGGAAGGCCTGCGAAGCTGGTGAAGGGCCTGGAACAGGAGTCCTGTGAGGGGCGGCTGAGGGAATTGGGGGTGTTTGGTCCGGGGAAGAGGAGGCTCAGGGGAGACCTTATTGCTCTCCACAACTCCCTGAAAGGAAGGTGTGGGGAGCTGGGGGTCGGCCTCTTCTCACAGGTAACTAGCGATAGGACTAGAGGGAATGGCCTCAAGTTGTGCCAGGGGAGGCTCAGGTTGGAAATTAGAGAAATTTCTTCTCAGAAAGAGCAGTCAGGCATTGGAATGGGTTGCCCAGGGAGGTGGTGGAGTCACCATCCCGGGGGGTATTTAAGGAAAGGTTGGACGTGGTGCCTAGGGACATGGTTTAGTGGGTGACATTGGTGGTAGGGGGGCAGTTGGAGCAGATGATCTTTTCCAACCTCAGTGATTCTATGATTCTATGATTCTATTCAAAGCTTAATGATTCCATGATTTTATCCAACCAACAGCCAATTCAGGGCTTTCCTCTCGTTGGGGGCTTCCACTCTGTGAGAAACAAAGTTGTGTTTTTGCAGTAGAGAACTAATTTTCTGTATTCAAAGGTAGTTGTGTAGTCATAACAAGGAGAAATGCTAAGTAGATAAGTGGACAGTAGTGGAAAATTATCCACAGTCAGCCCAAAGGGGGGCAAGAACCAGGAATTCAATGCTTCCAAAATGTACAGGTAGATTTTACAGAACTCCTTAGAGTAGGTAGATTTAAATACTTATTAGACTTGGTAGATCATTTGTCAGAGTGGGTGGAAGCTTTCCCTTCAGTATCTGCTACTGTGAACATAGTAACTAAAGTAATTCTAGAACAAATAACTCCCAGGTACGGAATTGTTGAAAATATTGACTCTGATCAAAGAAATCACTTTATGTCAGAAATATTGCAAGGGATAATGTGGACTTTAGGAATTAAGTGGAAATTTCACACTCCTTGGCATCCTTCCTCTTCTGGAAGGGCGGAGAGGATCAGACAGTAAGGAAGCAATTGACTAAGTTCTGGAAAATCGGCTTCCCCAAACGAAGTGCTTACCTTTGGCACTTCTCCGAATTCAAATTGCACCAAGAAAAGATGTGGGAGTTTCACCAAATGAAATATTATTTGGATTGCTGTACATGGACAAAGGGAATGAATTACCTCAATTTGTGTCAAAAGATGCTTTTCTTAAGAACTATATACTCGGGCTGTCATCCTCTTCGTCATCTCTTTTAAGGTTAAAACTGTTAAAACTATCTATTGTAAACCTATAACTTCTCCTTAGAGGAATTCTTAATGAATTAATGAGTAAAAGGGATTGAATTACACAGAATCAGAATGTTTCCAGCGAACACTCCCTGGAAGTGGGAGAAAGGGGGGTGTTTAATCCCCACCAGAAGAATCCTTATTAGTTTGTGATTTTTATTGTTTTTCTTAATTATTATTTCTTTATTATTATAGGGGTGTATATATACATAGAAAAGATGTATTTTAAGTTTATTTTAGTAATACCTATTCTCAATGGATTAGTGATAGGATGGAGGGAAAAATCAGCATTTCCAATTAATCCAGAACATCTCTTGAGTTCTATCTTGAAATAACTGTTGGATTTGCACCCAGATGCCTAGAAAGACTGAAAAGACCTTGTCCCTGATTACTGTTTCCAGCAGCAACTGTGTCTGGATTCTCTAGATTTCTAAAAATGTCAGATCATACTCAGTCCCGGGAAGGAAAAGATTTTGAAGTTGAGCTCCCTACACATAGTCCTGGCTAAAATATACTGTGTTATCAAAGGTGCCTATTAAACAACAATGATAGAAACTCAGGGGGCAATAGTACTGACCCTGGGTGTGGAAATATCCATGAAGTAGGGAATAATCCATACTGTACTGAATATGGTAGCCATGGGAATGCTAATATACATAATGCACACCAAATACAACATGAGAATCCTGTAACCAGATGGCCTTTCCCAAATGGCGAGGGGTAGTACTGGCTATGTGACAATAAAGCCAGGAAGGTGTTGCCCCTAAAATGGAAGGGAGCTTGCACCCTGGATGCAATAATTCCAAATGTAACTATTATTGAAGACCCACAAAGCCAAAGCCCCCTTGAGACCACACGCAGAATTAAGCAGACTCCAGATAATCCTTTAGTACAATTCTCTAGCATTTCACAGTTTTGCAAGGTGGTTTTTACCTTGGTTAAGGGTGAGTGAATTAGAAAAAGCTATTGTAAATATCTCAAAATACAACAATATTGTAAATATATTGAAGATCTAGAAAATAAGTTAGATAAGTTTGCAAAAATAGTACTCTGGAATCAAATAGTATTAGATTTATTAATAACCTCATAAGGAGGAGCGTGCACTGTAATTAATACTAGTTGCTGTATATATGAAGATCAAATGGGATGAATTTGACTGATCTCAAAAATATTTGGGGGAAAAAAAACACAACAAGATCCTACATAGAGTAGCTCAAGATGACACTTCCTGGGGATTTAGAAACATTTGGGAGAAACTAATTTTGTGTTCACCTGAATAGAATTGGCTCAAACAACTATTTGTTGGTATTGTAATAATAATGGCATTGCATATCTGTCATTCCCCGTGACATCCGAAGAAGAATATTGCACCTTAATGTTGGAAAAACTCAAGACTGCGGTATGTGAAGAGGTGCAAAAACAACAATAGGAGTAAGAAAAGAAGAGGGGGGAATTGTGAGAAACAAAGTTGTGTTTTTGCAGTAGAGAACTAATTTTCTGTATTCAAAGGTAGTTGTGTAGTCATAACAAGGAGAAATGCTAAGTAGATAAGTGGACAGTAGAAGGCCTCACTGTTCCAAAATAAGGTAGAAGCTTGAGAAAAACAGGATGAGCAGTGTGGGAACAGTAAAACAAAGATCACAAGTTCTCAAAACATAAGAAAGGAGAAATTAAAGGGTTGAAAAAAAAGAAAAATTGTACATATGTGGTATAGAGAGAGGAGCGTCGAGTAGCTTGTGAACCTGTAGTACTCAGCCAATGCGGAAACAGGGGAGGTGATCAGGCATTGGGTAATAGGGAATAAAAGGTTATGATTTGTTTATAAAATGTGCTCCTAATTGACAGGACGCCCGCCATTGCAACCGCGAATAAAATAGCTTCACCGAAGATCCTGTCTGGAGAAAATTATTTGAGATTTTTCTCACAACTCTGCCCCCAAGAGGGTATTGAGGAGAACCGTGCCACGGCTGCCCAGCTCGGATGTGGCTCTGGCCACGGCTCCTTCTCACTGAGAAACCCAGGGCACGGCCCAAACCACGGGGGGCTCAGGCCCACCGCCCTGCTGGGCAGGCAGACCCCCCGTGCGGACTGCAGCGGCAGCAGCAGGCTTCGAAGGCCGCCTGCCCGCGTCCTCCCCAGCCTCGCCGCGGCCTTCGTCGCCTGCCGGTCTCACAGCGCCGGGCCCTGTGACCTCACAGGGACATCATGCTGCGGCTGGGCACAGCTGCTAGTGCTGGTGGTCACTGCCGGAGCTCTGCTCAGCGTGACAGCCGTCTCCAGCGTTGTTGTGTTCCTCAGGAGAGAGCAGGATGAAGCTCAGCCTGGCTCTCCTCCTGGCCGTGGCTCTGGCCATGGCTTTGTTCCGCCTGTGCGGCCAGGGCCTCTGCAGCCAGCGCTGCTGGGAGAGGGTCAGGGTCAGCAGGAGCCTTGGCACCACGCGCCAGGTCTCCAACTGGCCCTGCAGCCTCGGCCTTTCCAGCTGCCCCAGCAGGCTCCGCCTCAGGCTGAACACCGTGGTCCCTTCAGAGGGCCCAAAGCAACGGCCCGTCGGCACCGAGCGCCAGCCCTCCGAGCTGCCCGACCCCCTGGGCCGCTTCTGGGAATACCTTGCCCAGGGCGGGAGAGTCTGGCTGCTCTGCGATAACTGGGACGCCGTCTGCCTCCTCGGCGTGGGGCTGCTTGCCCTCGGCCTCTGGAGAACAGTACAGAGACACCGCAGACAGGTGAGTGGCGGAGACGCAGCGTGCAGGAAAGGGCCAGCCTGCGGGGAGCGGGGACCCACAGGGACCTTGGCCACGAAGGCTTTCCAGAACAAAAAAGAACAAAACCCAGCAGGCACAAGGAAGCCTCAGCGGGCCCCGAGAGGCCCTCTGCCTCTTCCCCGGGGACTCGCCCAGCCGCAGGGAGGCCCCGGCACGGCCCAGGGCCTGCCGGCGCTGTTGTGAGCCCCCATGGCTGCCCGGAGCAGTCCTGCGAGGCTGGACGCTCCCGAGGAAGCCGAGCCCAGCAGGACAGTTCTCCACCCCGCGAGCCCCCAGCCATGCCTCTTCTCTTGTCGCTTCCAGGGAACGGGCCGGTGGGCCTCAGCTTCCGTGGGGACAGACCGCCGGGGAAAGGACGCTCTGGATGATTACGCCTTGCTCTGCCGGATGGAGGCCAACACTGCCTTCATGGTGAGGTGCCTGAGGCGCCTCTACCAGCTCCGGCTGCAAGAGCTCGGGCTCCCACAGCCGAGGAACAAGGCACTAAACAAGCACAGGAAAAGAAGAGCCCCCTGGCGTAGCCCCGGCAAATTCGTCTAGAGCGTGCACCCCGTGTACCGGCGACAGGAAAGGCAGCGCAGAGAGTGAGTGCTGCTGTCCATGGGTCTGGGGAGGCTGATGCTCCAGGAGAAGGGGGGAGAGGAGCTAGGAGAGGACAGGCACCCATGGCTGAGGGTTGCCCCGTAGGAGCCCATGACCCAGGAGAAGGGGTCCACGTCCCGGCCGCTGCCCACGTCCCTGTAAGATGGCAGTGGCCAGGGAATGCCCATGACCTGTTGGGGTAGCCCTTGGACTTAGGACCTCCAAGGCCCATGCGAGAGTAGGCATCGCACCGGGAAAAGACGCAGGTGGAAGGAAGTGCCTGGCTAATAATTCTGGCACAGCATTTTCACCCCTCTGACAGTCAGTTCTCTTCAGATTGACAGCGAGCCGGTGAGGCAGGACGCACCTCAGCCCTCCGAAGGCTCCTGCGCTGAAGGCACCTCCCCTGACAACCGGATGCCAACACTGCCCCGATCACCTCCTCCCTGCATGGGCGCCACCGACATTGCCAGCTGTCCCCTGGTGGGCTGCCCGTGCCCAGCCAGCACAACAGCCAGCGGGGAATCAACATTCGTCTCATGAGGACCTCCAAGGAGAATCCCCTTTTGCACCCTCCCAGAGGCGCCGCTGGGGCTGCTGGCATCCCAAAGGACGTGGCTCTGCTTCGTTGCTCCACAGAGGACAGCAGGAGCGTGCGTGTGCAGCAGAGCTGGCTGGGGGACTCTTGGAAACTCCTGCTGGTAGCAGACCACTTCTCCCAGCTGAATAAAGATCATCCATACAGGAACTTGTGTCCTTTTGGTACCAAGGGGCTTGGGGCACAGCCACACGGGAGGCAGTGGAGCAAGTGAGGGCTGCTGCGCGCAGGTTTTAGAGAACACACCTGGAGGGGAATGGGGGAGCTGGGCTGGGAGAGAAGAGCCGTGAGGTGCCCCCCAGGCGCCCACGCCCCAGGAGGAGAGACCACATCCTGGCAGGGTGCCCGTGTCCCACTGAGGTTTCCTGGGGGTGCCCATGGCCCTGGGAGGTGGCAGTGGCTGGTGAGCGCCCAGGACTCTGTGGGTTATGTCACTCTTTATCAATCTCTTTTGTAGAGACCTCCAGCTGTCACAGGAGACTAGTAAGCTCCCACACCTCTGTGGCAGCTGCTCAGGGGAACCACAGGCTGCCCTCAGCAGCAGTCAGACCTAGCCCCAAATATTGACCTGCCTATGGGCCACTTCCTATGCAGGCACCCGTTGCTGGAGTCTCTCTGGTAGCTCCATGTCTCTGTTGTACTGGTGAGCACACAACTGGACGCAGCACTGCAGGTTTGGCCTCAGCAGCACTGGGAAGGGTCACCTCCCTTATCTACCGACAATATTTGCCTGACGCAGCTCAGGATCCCATCAGCTTTTGAAACAACAGCCAGCAATATGCAGCACCAAAAACTGAAGATGAGAAACACCAGCATACAGTGGTTGTCTTTATTTGCAGGGGAGGGGAGATAAGATTTACTTTGAGATCTGTCTTGGCCACTAAAGCCCTGAGGAACCTCTCCAGACCCGTAGGGCTCTGGTCCATCTTACCCGTGGCTGACATGTTGTAGCTGGAATAATTCGGCTAGTGACAGCTCTTTACTATGACAAAGCTGTCACGCCTCGGGGGGTGTCTGCAGACAGTGAGGGGGATGAAGGGCTGATGCAAGTCCCCATCACACACCAAGAGGGAATAAGCCTGCCCCAGCAGACTTGGGGAGGAATTTCTTTTCTTGTTCTCTTGGTTAAAAATCAAAGCTCGTCTTGGCTCACATTGGGCTGGAGAGTGATGGAGCACTGGGTTTCTAAAGTCTTAAGCTTTTAACCATGCAGAGCAAGAACAATGCTCTGGAAGGAGTGAAAACCATCAGAGAGAGCAAGGCTAAGAGGGTCCTTGCTCCAGGCTTTGTGGGATGCCTCTGAGACTTGTTTTTTGGTGGGGCAACTCAAACCCAGCAGCATGTGCCAATTGATCCTTCCTGGCTACCATCCCATCACATCCCCTTCCTTCCCTGACTCCCACCAAGCCCCTGCCCCAGCCCATCTGCCCCACTTTGCTCTCCAGGTTCTGCAGAATAGCCTCACCAGGCTCTCCTGGGCTACGGCAGCACTACCAGGTTAGGGGAGCCTAATTCTCACCCCGAGCGAGTGAGTGCAGCCCCAAGCATGCCACTGTGGGGACACCGTGTCCTCCCCCAGCACACGATGAAGGGACACAGGCCAGGCAAGAGCGTGCTCTGAAAAGGGGGGAAGAGGGCATCCAGCTGGGACCCGTGGATGTGACACGTGGAGACAGATGTTAGGGAGACTGCTACACACTGCTGTCCCCACCTCAGGAAGCTTTGCAGCTGCTTTCCAGCACCCATTGCCCCTTTCTTTTGGTAGAGGCTGCTTCTCTCTTAATTGTATCTTACAGACCTGTGGGGTTGAGCCTGCAGCTTGGCTAGGAGTCCCACCCCAAACACGGCCGAGCTCCAGCAGGGCTGTGTCACCCATGTCCTTTACCCACAGAAGCCAGGCAGCAAGACCGCTACAGGCAGCGGCTGCCATGCCCACGACCAGATTCCCAGCCTCACCTGCCAGGTTTTTGCTGGAGAGTGCAACAACAGCCCCCACACCAGCAGGGGAAGGTGTGTCAGAAACCCACACGCATGCTGTTGAGGAACTGAGACCTGGAGCTGCAGAGACAGTCAGGGGAGGGATTGCACGTTGTTCTCCCATCTCCCCGTGGCATTGTGCAGTGCCTGCCAGCCCAAACCAGGCTGCTTTGGACCTGAGCGGCAACGGCAGGAGGGGGCAACCAGAACCTAGTCGCAAAGTCTGTGTGACGCTGAAGCTGCCTGCTCCAGCACAGCTCATCCCTTCCCTGGGAAGGAGACCACAGAGATACTAAAGCAGCTGTTGGATGCTCTTCCTCTCGTCTACGAGGTGAGGATCCTGACCCCAGCATCTCTTCCCCTCCTGACCCTCTTCCCAGCCCCCTCCCAGCAACACCAAGCCTGGCAAATACCTTACGGCAAGTAATTTTACGTTATTCTGCATTTACACAAAAATAGAGCAATTCTATATTTATAGAGATTTATAGCCGGTTCCATGCTGGAGGAGTTACTGAGCAAGGCCAGGAGCTGTGGGCGGTCCAGGCTCCCGAGCAGCCGGCTGCTTCTCATTCGGCATTTCCAACATACAAAATTAAAGGCATTCGTCTCCGTCTGGTTTCTTAAATAGATAAGGGGGGAATGAACAGACAGTATGTACAGGGGGGCAGTGGCAGGGCCCCAGCGCCCTCCGCCCCCAGCCTCACGCCTGCCGCCCGGGGTCAGTGAGGCCGGCTGCTGGACTCTGAGGGCTGCCGCTGGCGGGGAGGAGTGTAGCCGTTCAGGTAGCCGTTGCTCTGGCGTTTGCTGAGTCCTCCGTTAAGAATGTCCTGGATGTGCTGCACGATCAGGTTGATGGCCACTGCGAGCAGAAGGGAGGGAGAGACACGGGGGAGAGGTTGCGTTAGGATTCTAGAAAACTAGAGCCAAGCTGGAGACGACGACCCTGCTCTCACCGCCTCCCATCCCACGGTGGGGAGCTGCAACCCTGCGGGGAGGAGCTGCCTCACTGCCACTTCATTCCCTCTCTCCTGGCCAGCGTGGTCAGGCAGGCTCCAGCCAGGGGGAGACCTGACCGTCCCTGCACGCCTGGCCCCGGAGAGGCACCTTTCCCTGTGCGTGGGATGAGCTGGGAGTTGTTTGCCCGGAGGCACTGCACACAGACGGGCTCCCAGGCTTGATAAGAGGAGCACAAACTCCCAGGCACCGATGCACCAGGCAGGAGCACGGGGCAGGGTTCAGCTCGGTGCGTGCGAGGTACCAGCACGCTCTCGGGTGGCCGTGGGCTGAATCACCTCCGTGGTGGCCCCCGCTACCTCCTACGTAACACCAGGACATAACGGCAAGATCTGGGTCTGCTCACCTTCATTATCTGCTCCTCTGGGAATGATCACGTCAGCATACTTCTTGGTCTGGGAAGAAAGAGAGCATTGTGTTACAGGGAAAGTGGAGAGCCGCCAGGCTGGGGCATTACACCGCTTCCTGCGGCAGGTCCCGTCCCTCCCCTCACCAAGCCCAAACCCTCTGGGAGGTGCATTGATGCTGATGATACATTTTGGAACCTCTTCTTTGCCTTCCGCTCTGCATTTTGAGGGCCACACTTTGCACCTTGACTTCAATTCCCTGAGCTCAAATTCCAGAAAGAAGCAGCCCAACAAAGGCTTGTGATCACAGCACTCCAGCAGCTGATGCTCTAGGGAACAACCTCACCCCAAATCCAGGCAGACTTGGTAGAAGAGCAAGAGTTGGCATGCCTGGGCTGCGTGGACATGCAGGGCTGATCTGCTTGGGAATTGGGAGAAGTTTTCTACCAGCAACACTTGCAAAAAAAGGCCGACTCAGGATGCCAGTCCCGGCCTATTTTTGCTTGAAGGTGCCAGTCTCAGTTTCCTCTCCAACTTGTGCCAGCTTTTACAGCTGATCAGCTTCCTGACAGCCACGCTCCACAATCAGCGAGCAAGCCAGCCTGCGGGGCCAAGGGTGTGATCTGACACCTCCAGGCACTTCCAGCCCTATCAAACATCTCCAGGACGCGCTCAGAGCTGAGTAACAGCAGCGGTGGGTGCTGAGCCTGCTCCACAACCACATAATCGCTCTGCAGCCAAGCCCACCACTGGGTTGCAGGTGGGAGCAGACCAGTCCAGAGCTGGTGGGTGGGCACAAGGCAGTTGTTTTCTACCCTCCTTGTTTCACATTTTACCCTTCTACACTCTTCAGCAGACTTGATGCAGCGTCTGCTGCTTTGCAAAGCCGGGGATTCACCTTGCTGGGGACCTGCCAGGCACCCAGCTGGACCTGTCTCCCTGAAAAAGCCTTTCTGGGACTGACACCAACACTGGACCTTGCTCCACAGAGCCACATCTGCGTGAGACAGGGAGAAGGGAGCCCTGGAGCCCAGGCCCCTTCTGGTGTTCACCAGGGGCAGAGGTCCCTCTCATGGGAGGGGGCAGAGCTGGCCACATGGACAGGCACAGTGATGTTTCTGTGGGCAAGAAACATCAGGCACAGGTTCAGCTCGTGTTAGCACTTCTGACTCTCAGTTTCCAGGCTGTGGAACTCCTGGTTCAGTTCCTCCAGAATGAGGAATGCCTTGTATAACTTGAAAAGTCTCAAGAACCAAGCTGCAGGCTCCTCTCCACGAAGCAGTGGCCAGGAGAGGCGTGCAATGGCTGGACCTGCAAACATGCTCCATCACCTGCAAGTTCTCTGGGACTGCAGTGCTCTCCTGCATTCAAAGTCCCTGTCTGCTAGAGAGCCTGGCTTCCTACCTCAATTATCAGCTCCCAAAGTCACTTCCTTGCCCCAGGCAGCCCTGCAACCCTGGTCCCCAGCAAGGTCCATCTGCTCTACACCTTCACCTCTCACCGGGTGGGAAATGTGACCTGCAAGGCCACATCCTGCAGCACAGAGCAAAGGAAGAAGCTCCCCTGCTCTCCCAAGCACCCAGCCAGCAGCACACGGTGAAAAGAGCAGGCAGAACAGCCCGGAGCAGGAGGCAGGCACGGTGGTCACTGCCTGGGGACAGCGACCTATTCCCCAGCCAGATGCAGCCGAGGATCACCCGTCCTTGGCTGGCATCTGCTGAGCTGCCTGGCGTTGGCTTGGCTGACCCCGTGCAGGGAGGGGTTTCTCTTGCCGTGTCTGCCTTCCCATGGGGACAGCGATCTCACCGGGATGGCAGTGGCTGTACAAATAGTCCCCATCTCGCCCTGTCCCGGCCAGCACTGACACCCCCCCCCCCCTTTTTTTTTTTTTTTTTGCCAGCGCCTGCAGGGAGACAGCACCGGCACGTGTAATGCTGCTGTCTGATGAGCTGGCCGGGGATAGAGGCCTTTCTGGCAGGCTCCTGCGTGTGCTGCTCCCCATACTTACTGGCAAACAGAACTCCTCGAAGGCAGGCTTCACAAAGGTGATGTACTGCGACAAGATCTGCTCGAGGTCCCTGCCTCGCTCACTGATGTCTCGTAGCACTGAGGGGAAGGCGTAAAACACAGTCAGGAGCCTAGACATGAATTTCTCCACCTCCCTTCCCTTCAGCAAGGTTTTGGCCGGCCACCCTGCTATTTTCCCTATGGTTCGTGTTCCTGGAAGCTGCTGCCCACACGTCCGAGCACACCCAGCCCACTTCCAAGCCTTCCCAGGAGCCAAGGGCTTGTCTTGGCCTCCCTCCCTCATCAGCTCTGCAAGCACATTTCCCGCTGTAAGTGCCACCCCAGTCCTGGCTGTCCCCAGCCTCAGCCTTTACGCCCCTCTTCTCCCTCTGGGGTCAGAGCATTCTCCCAGTCGTCCCGGGGGAAAGGTGCACAAAGAGAGAAGCTCTGGGATTCACTATGTGCTCACACAAAGGCACACTTCAGCTCAGGTCTGCAGACCCGAGGGGAGCAAAACCCACGCACGCAGCTCTGCCAGGCCTCCTCGTGCTGTCCCCAGCTGAGTGGGACCGGGAGGCAAAGCAGGCTCTCAAAAACAGAAGCTGGTGCCGTGCTGGGAGGAGATCAGCCCGGGAGGAAGCCAGGAGGCAGGAGAAGAGGCTGCCTACTGCTCGCTGTGCCATTCAGGCCTTGCACCCTGTTTGCACCCTGGCGCTTGGGCTGCTGCCAGCTCCGATCCGAAACCCCTTCAGCACAGGCACGTGCCCCAGTCCGGCAGGAATTCGATCCCCTGGTGAGGGCCAGCACAGCCCCGGGGCCGAGCAGACGGGTCTTGGCTCTCCCCTAGGGGCTGCCTGGCTTTTCCCCAGCGCTGGGTTGGGAGCCAGCCTCCTCCACGTGCCAAGCCGAGCCGAGCCACCGTGCCGCCAGCCCGCCCGAGCCGCTCGGCGGCCAGCCCCCGCCTGCTTGCAGGGCCAGGCCGGTGCTGCTCCCCGGATGGTGGCTTGGCAGCGTCCCCACGGCTCGGTTTGCTCACTGCCTGCTTTTTCGCAGCCCCACGTGGGGAGGCGAGGGGCTGGCCACGTGGCCAGCTCCTGGAAGGGCTTGGCCAGCTCAGGCTGCTCCAGCCAGCTCCTTGCCCTCTCTGGAGAGCGGGAGCAAGCCCCAGCACAAACAATACAAAAAAAAAAAAGCAAGGAAAATTTAAAAAAAAAAAAAAGAGGCAAGACAGAGAGACTTTTGTTTCCCAGGTCCCACACCCTGTTTGTTGGCTGCTCTGGGGCAGGGAAGCAGCAGCACAGCAAGGGTGTACACACTGCACACCCCGCTGGGGCAGTGCAGGAGGTCCGCGAGCTGCAAGGGTGAGTGCCCGGGCTGCAGGGTGCTCCTGGCAGGGCAGAGCTCTCCTGCCTGCTCCCAGGGCACACCACCGCAGGGCAATGACCCCCAAAACACGAATCAAGCACCTGCTGTGTTGTACTTGGCCCCAGAGCAACACGTCCCAGCGAGAGGAGCACGCAGCCCTATCTGGAGGGATCACCCTCTACTCGCAGGGCAGGCCAGTGTCCCAAGGACCCGTCAGCACCCGTCCAGAGCCAGCAGGCATCACTCAAATCAGACCTGAAAAATGCATGTGACACCTGGCTTGGTCTTTTTTTTTTTTATGGAATTTGGCACAGGACAGGGCAGCGAGGGACCTTGGCCAGAAGCAGCTCTGCACGGACCAGGCTGCTGGAGGCACCTGGCAGATCTGGGCCCTTGCACTCTGGTGGCAGCATTTTTCTTGGGAAGAGATGCTGCGATGGGGGCAGTGCAAGTCACACGTACTGAACCCCAGCGCTACTGATTAACTGAGCTGCCAGCTACGTTTCCAGGAACTTCATCTCCTGCTGCCACCCAGCCCAAAAGCCCGTTGCTGCAACTCTTCAGGACTTCTGGGAGAGCAAGATGGCCCAGGGCCATGTCACAACGCAGGATTCCGACTCGCTCTTGCTACAAGCCGCCTCCAGCTACATTCCAGGGACATGATTACACCTTCGGCATCTCACACGCTGGCCTTCCTTTCCCAGCAATGCCAGGGAGACGTACAGTAAACAGACTTGCTGCTGTGGTGGTCCTACCAACTGATGACGGCAGGCCAGGAGACTCGCCACATGGACGGGCAGCTCCCTACCGGGAGGCAGACAAGCTGCCCCGACGAGGAGACACCAGCGCCTCAGCCAGCCAGCAGCAGCCCAGCTGCCCCTTTGCGAGGCTTTAGTGATTGATGCTGGGTGGGAGAAATCCCTGAGAATGGCCCAAAGTGACCGAAGCAGGCGCTGCAGAGCGCGATCGGGATGCACACGTGGTCACAGGGCGCTGCAGATGCACAAATGCCTTCGGACAGCTGATACAGGGCACTGCCAAAAACACGGGCTGCCCACCCAAGGGCCTGCACTGCATAGTCTGTTTATGGGATAAGGCTCACGTTGCAGGATCTTGCAAACGTGCATCTGTGACCCGCTAATACGTCTCCCTGCGATGAGTGTGCTGTCAGCTCCCCGCATGAGTCACGCAGGAACAGTGGGCAGGGTCAAGGAGGATGCGTAAAGAGCAGCTTTTCATCAGCACTGATGACATCCCCGCACGGAGGAGGCTGTGCATCTGGCAGCAGGAGGGCTGCAGGACTTTGAGCAGGCAAGACCAGTTCTGGCTCTGAGTGGGACAGTCCTACATGCACACAGGCAGTCCCCAGCTGAAGCACTGGGACACGCTTCTCTTGTCACAGCGCAAAGGCCTGCGTGGGACCCCTCCTCTAAGTCATCTGCATCCCAGACACGCTGGGGAGGCTGTCAGAGATCAGGCACGGGGAGGAACAGTTCAGACAGAACTGAATTCTGCCCCAAGAACCCCCTAATTCTTGGTCACCCAGGAGGCTCAGGCGCTTCACCAGCAACCCCACTCTTAAAGGCAGCTCTAGCTGCGCAGACTTGGCAGAGCTGGAGCTCCTCCTGCACCACCCAGCAACGTGCAGCCAAGCCAGCTGGACGGGGGGAGTCCTACAGAGGGATATTGTGGTTCCTAGGGCTCCTCGCCCCCACAGTCTTCACCCCAGTGCCAAGGAGCACAGAGACTCCACGCTGCTGTGCTTGCAGAGACCGAATGTATGAGCACACTCCCCGTATGCATCACCCAGGACGGACACCCTCACACCCATTTGCCAACCTCGGAGCACACCCATACCCCGGGTCCTGAGCGGATCCATCGGGCGCTGCCTTTTGACTGAGACGTCGAGCTGCCCCGCTCTGCCCACCGCGCCCTCCTCTGCTGCTACCAGCTGACTGTGCCGGCTGCCGTGGCACGAGGCCACGCGAGGACACAGCACACTCTGGAGTTGCACTGCTGCACGCATCAAAGGAGGGATCCCAGACAAGGCACCAAAACCCCTGCTGGATCCCTGCTAGGAGCCACATTTCTCTCACGTTTCTAGGAGCCACAGTTCGGCCACATTTCTCTCCCTGCTGCACTGGGCAAGTTTGGGCCTCACCTCTGCGGGACAGCCGAGTGTCTGCATCCGTGTCCACAAAGAGCTTCATGCGGAAGAGATCCCGCACCTCCTGGCTGTAGAAGGCCAGGATGCCTTCGAAGAGCACCACGTCGGCGGGGTAGACAGTCACCGTCTCCTCTTTCCTAGCAGAGGAGAAGGAGGAGAGTCAAAAATGTGCTGGCAGGGGGGAAAACAAGCCAAGAGGGGTGGGGGTAAACAGCGGCGCTCCTGGGCGCTGCTCCAGCCCTGGGACATCGCTGCTGCACCAGGGGGGCGACCGAGGGGAGAGCAGACCTACCCCACCGCGGCGAAGGGAATCCAAGGCATACGTACGCTTCCTAGAAGGACAAACGGCAGAGCAGGAAGCAGACTAGCCCCTCTCCCCCAGCCTCGGCCAGCTGCTGCTTGCAAGCATTACATGCCAAGGTGCAAAGCCCAGGAGGCCTGCGCGCGGGGAACCCGCAGGGGCCAGCTCTGCTCCCCTGATGCCACAGCGCTTTTGCGGGACAAGGAGCAGGGTCACACCATGCCGACCAATGCAGGCATGCAAAAACAAGCTGAACGCATGCAAGGGAGGAGTTACGGGAGCAAGGACTGCAAGAACTCTTTTCCTGGCAGTGCAGGAGTGTTTGAGCCTGGAATACTTGTTACAGCCACAAACACAGAGTTTACGGGGAGAGGAAGTGTGGGTGGGGGGCCGTAGCCCTCCTCCACTGCTGCCTGTATGTTGCCGGATGGCATCACATAGCCGTGCAGCTTTCCAGACCCCCAGACTGTGCCTGTGCCAGCCTCGGATCCTCTAACCAAGAGGCCTGGAGCCGTTAGCATGGGAGCTTTGGGTTGGCACAAGCGGAGGGGCGGGTGGTTGGGGCGGCAGGGCTGCGTGCCGCGCCGCAGCAGAGGTGCAGCAAGGCAGGAGCGGCTGTTAGACCTGGAGTGGGAGACAAAGTCATAGACGGGGATCTGGACCGTCTTCCCTTCCGTGATCTCTTTGAGTGTTTTCACGATCAGCTCGTTGTCAAAGGCATCTGAGGAGAGAGCAAACGTTACCCGAGGCGGCTTCGCACGCAACGCCGCGCTTAGCCTAGACAGAGCCACTGGCACCCTGCTCGTGGCTCTGGCGGTGTGTCTGGAGGAAAGCCCTGCCTGTCCCACGGGTGCTGCAAAGCCCAGGGCTCTGCTGCTTTGCACCAGCCTGGGATCTGGTCTGCAGAAATCAATACCATCCTTGTACGGCAGCGCTGAGAGCCTGGGTTTGGGAAGGCATCTCCGGGGCTCCAGCCCTCGCAGAGACTGGAGCAGTGTTTCAGCCTTGAGCCACCAGACAGACAGGGCTCTGTTTGCTCGGTGCTCGCTGCCTGCAGCCATTGTCCTCGTGGGGACGAGGGGACAGTGGCTCTGGAATTTCCCCACCAAGCCTGGGGACAGTTCAAAGAGCCCCTGTTGTAGCAGCAGGGCACGGCCGCCTCGGCAGAGGGGTTTGCAGGGCAGCTGCACAAGACGGTTCCCTCCTTGAAGGAGGGACATGGAGCTGGTGGCTCCAGGGGGCTGTGTCAGGCTGGATCTCCCTGGTCTTGACCCAGAAGGGTTTTCAAACCAGGGCATGTTTTTGCGGAGAGGAGAAGAGGAGCATCTTAAGGAGCTTGAGAGCTCACAACCTGCCCTTCCTCATCCCAAGCACTCCACCCCACAGGCAGCTGCTTTCCCAGAAAGACAGAGATTGTGCTGCAGGAGACACAGGTGGCCCCACCGGCGACACAAGGCTCCTAGCTCCACAAGGGCTTAACTAAGCCGCCCACAGATCCCCAGCCTGCCCCATGCAGAGACAGAGTCCTGGCGTCCATGCAAGGCTTTTTGCCCGTGGGATGGGGGCTCCCACCCCAGACCCTGTCCCTGCCGCACGGCAGGGCCCCGGTGCCGTTCTCCATTCACCTGGGTGGTCAAAATTGAACTGGCCTTTGAGCGCTTTGGATTTCTGCTCTGAGGTGAGGACCCGGTAGAAGCTGTCTTGGCTCACGATCACCACCTGCTTCTGGCGGTAGTCCACCTCGTTCTGGCCCAGCAGCTGGACGATCTTGGAGCAGACCGAGGACTGGGAAAAGAACAGCAAAGGGGACAAGTCAGGGGCAGTGGTGTCTGAGCCATGTGGGGAGAATGTCCCCAGGTAATGGCAAGCATGGGACACCGCGTGCTGGACCTTCAGCCAGGAGTTTGTGGTCTCCTCGAAGGCACAGCCCAAAGGCACAGAGGGAGAAGTGCTTCAAGGGCATCACCATGGGACCCTCTGGTGTGAAAGCAGCACCAAGCAGCATCCCCATAGCCCAGAAACCCCATGGCTGCATGGCTAGGGAGGAAGAAAAAAATCTGCAGAGAGGCAGGGCCAGGTTGTCTTCATACCCTAAATAAAGCCCAAGATGAAAAGATACCAGGAGGAGAGCCCTGGGACTTTATCAGAGCTCTGCCACAGCTGCCAGGGCTGGGAGGAGCAGCTGTGAGCATATCCTGGTGCCTCTTGGCACAGCAAAGCAAAGGGCACTGCGGAGCCAGCAACCGAACAGCCACGTGGCTCTGGCTGCTGGCACAAGATCCCCACGAGTGCCACTGGCACAGGGACCGACAGCTTGCACCAGACACAAATCAGAGCACGGCGTGGGGGACAAACCCCAAAGCACGCTTCTGTCCCTTCTCCTTCGTCACAGGAGGCCTTGGCTGCTGCCCGCCCTGGCCAGTGAGAGCCCAGGTGAAGCTGGTGGGCAGTGCTCTGCCACCAGCAGGACCTCTGCCCATCCACCCCCAGCATCCCCCCGACTTGGGACGGGGGGGAAAGGGGTGCTCCTGGCACCAAGCTGAGCAGCTTCACCTCCCGCGTGAATCATGCTCGCTGCAAACACCCAGCTGAGCTGCTGCTGGCCTCAGCCACCAAAAATACCCTCCGCCGAGCTCTCTGCTTTGCAGTGAGAGGCTCGCTTGCCCCAGCCTGCCCGTGGCTCTATCCATGCTCCCGTCTTGCTGCTGGCTCGGCCATCTGCCCCGTACCTGGCTGGCAGCCCCGGGAGGCAGCGCTGCAGGTAGCGGTGGCGAGGGGAAGGAGGAGGGGAAGGCACGCCTGGCAGAGGAGGTCGCCCCGGCAGGCGGAGGGCAAGGCAGTTTGCCTGCGAAGCTGGAAGATCTGACGGCATTGCTGTCCCCAGAGAGCGTCTCTTCCCCTCGGGCCAGGCTGACCTGACTTGGCTGTGACCGCGCCGCGCTGTGAGTCAGCCCCAGCCGTGCTGCAGAGCCGCCGAGCGCAGCCAGCGAACCGGCTCGGGCTGCCCGACAGCGGTCCCGCGGCCCTGCGCAGACGTTCGGGTTGCAGGCCAGGGTCGGGGTCTCCCTGAGCATCCCACCCAGCTTCTCGGGCGGGCGAGCCGTGCTTCCCCGAGCCACGTCGGCAGCCCTGCCCTGCGCCCAGAACAAAGCACCGCGGCGAGCCGCTGCCGGGCGCTGGCTCTTCGGCACGCACAACCTGCGTGCGTGACAGAGCAGGAGCCCCCGTTCTCTGTTTCCTCTGTTTTCCCACTCCCCACATCCTTCTCCAGCCCTATTGCTTATCCAGCTGTATCCCATAGGTTGTGCAAAAACAGGGCGTGCACGGTGCCTCTCCTCCGCTTTTCCTCCCCGCGCTCTCGCCTGGACGCCGCTGCCGTTCCTCGCTGCCCATGCAGACGGCGCAGCAGGGCTCGGCCTTGGCCGCAGCTGCTGAGGACACCAGATTTCCCAGGCTTTATGCAAGTTTTAATCAGTCACCTTCCAGCGCAGCCTCCAGGACAGATCCCCAGCCCGCAGATCAGCGGGATCCATAAAGATCTGCACCAGAAACTGCTTTCCCCAGCCTGGGGAAGGGAGCAAAGCTCCTTCAGATCAGAGAAACCAACGCACAAGTTGCCCTCTCCCCTTGGACCTCAGCACACAGATGGACAATAAAATTATTTCACAGCATCAGACAGCTCCTCTCAGTCCTTATTCTGCCTTATGCACACTCATGCCCAGTCTACTGATCCTGGAAAGCAAGGAGAAGTCCCCATCAGCTCTGAGAATCACCCTCGTGTTCCACGATGCCCAACTTAAGATACCTGACGGTGAGAAAAAACCCAGAGAGAAAGTCACCCTCAGCAGCTGGAGAGAGGAACATAAAGCCTGGCTCACACGTAGGCCTTCCCGCTGGGGCCTAAGAGGACTGGAGCATATCCCGGCTGTATTCACCTTCTAGCGCCCTGGAGTGGCAAATGCCCCTTGCTTTGGACCCCTTCCCTTTTCTCTGGTGGGTTTCAGAGAGCTGCGAGAAGCGGCAGATGAGGAAGATCACAAGGACACCCTGCAGGACCGTCACAGCTGGGCTCAGGGAAGGGGCACATGTGCCACCCTGGCTCCCTGTAGGCCCCGCAGGGGACACAGCGTGCTCCTCCAGCCCAGTGGCACAGCAGGCCCCGGGAGGCCTCCCGCAGCCTCTTTGGGGCTGGTAAGAACAGTTTCCCCCCCAGGTCTTGGTGCAGAGGGGTTTTCCCCTCCTTGTGATCACTTGTGGCAGGAACAAGGGCGGTTTGTGACAGGCATTCCCTGATGCCAGCCCAAACGCTCCTATAGCTGGGCAGGCAGCTTTTCCCCTTGGTCGACAAACACCATACGCTAAGGAGGAAGAAAAACCAGAAATGCAGAGGTTACAAATTCCCCTACAAGCAGGAACAGAAACTCCCAGCCTCAGGAAACATCTTCCAAGTAAGTGACGCAAGTGCCCTGCTCAAATCCCCTTCTCGCAGACCAGCACCATGTACATACACGTGGCCAAAGTTAATCAGGAGCGTGAAAAATCCACTCGTAACTGCAAATGATGGTGGCTGGGCTCTGGGAAGGCCTGCAGGAACCCAAGAGGACACGTTGGCCAAAGCATGACTAAGAAGGACCACGCTGGGATGAGGCCAGCCTGTATGCACTGGTGGGACGGTGACCCAGGGGATGCGTGGTGCTGACACCCAGCTCCCACCTGAAGCGACAACCTGGGCCCCGATTTCTTCCTCCCCTCTTCCTAACTCCCACCAGCAACCACTTCTCCCGGGGGTGAAGAAAATCATTTCTTCCCTGAGAAGCCCAGGAGTGCAGAGGCAGACAGAGGAATGACTTGAGGGAGATGCAGTGATGCTTTACGTGAATCCCTACACTGAAACTCCAGGATTTGGGCCTCATCCCAAGTTCTAGCTCTGCTACATGCTTTGAAGGTGAGAGGCACAGCATGAAAGGCCTCCTTGCCTCTGCTCGGCCTCTTCCCCGGCCATCCACCATTCACACATGCCCCAGCCACACACAGCTTTACTCGTCACGGCCCAAAGCAAACGCTGGGGCTGATTCATGCCCAGCAAGCAGGATGGCTCCAGAGCCTGGTTAAAACCAAAATATAGACAGGACACAGCAGCCTCTGAGCCTCCAAGGTTGCCGAGCAGACCCTTGCCACGCCAGCCACACCACGCCAAGGCAGGACTTCCTAGGCACGCAGGCAGGGAGCCCTGGTCGCTCTGCCATCGTTCTTTGAGCTCGAGCTGGTCCCTGGGAAAGCTGTGCGAACCAACCCGCAGCACACGCAGACGGCTCAGAGGGAGGTATCTGCACAGCCCAGCTCGAGAAGAGAGCTCGGAGATGTCGTTCCTGAGCAGAAGCAGCTGCAGCTCCCCTTGCAGGATTCCTCCTCTGCACCAAGCACACAACTAGCTAGTGTTTAAGGAAGAAGCACAGCTTTATTCTGCTGGGAAGGGAAGACACAGGGGGTACCTGGGGAAGAACACCAGCATATTTTCCTGAAAGGACAGAGGTGGTGCACCAGGAAAGGAACCCGGCAGAAGGGTGTTCGAAGCCTGACATTTAGTTGAAATATATGAATTACATTACATATTTAAGTCATATTCGCTCATGGCTTATAGCCAGCCGCTCAAATACACTTCAGCTAACTAATTCACCAATATTATTATGCAGATTAGCCCGCAGTCCCTCTTGGGTAGCTGTGAATTACGACTTCAGATGGGTACTGGGGAGAACGCAGCCGGACAGTGCTGCAGGCACCAGGCGGGACCCTGTGATCTGCAGGAGCCTGGCCGGGTGTTCTCATCACACCTGTAGTTTAAAGTCTCCATTTTCGGGATCTCACAGGATTTCCCCTAAGGTCACATCAAGGGACCGCTGGGATGATGCCCCCGGTAGCACAGGGCATGGCTTCCTTTCCAGACATCACCTGGGACTTCTACTCAACTGAGTCCCAGGAAATCAGGACCCTTGTAACACTGCCTTTCTCTACAGCTCATCTCCTGCAACACGCTAACTGTCGATTTTTTCTAAGGTTATATTAATTATAGAGTATTAGGAAGCACTCAGTGGACTGGGGTGGCACACAGAACAGATGCCAAATTGGGAAGGGTCCCAGAGCATCTATGAAACATCTGCCTGCAACTGCAGAGAGCCAGTTCGTGACCCACGCAGTCCTTTCTAGTCCTAATGGAGCACATGCGTACAGCAGCACTGGGACTGGAAACTTGCTATTCTCGTACCAAAAGGCCGGGCCTCCACCCAGAGCTTTCCCAGGCAGGTTCACCGCTGCTGCCCTTCCCTCTGCGAGCCACAGGCTGAGCAGTCCCGGACTGGGACAGCCAGGTTCCTATTCATTCACACGGCATCAGCAGTTCTGGGTTCCAGCACGAACAGGTGCACGCAAACGCAAAGGATCTGAACACAGACGATGTGTGGGCAGAAAGACAACCCCCCTGACACAATCCCTCCTAATCCACCTGTTTTTGCTGCAAGATATTCTTCTGGAGCCCGTGGGACAAGACCAGAGTGGCTCCCCAGCGAGCTTGCACATACTCAGTCGGCCCCAGGGAAGGGCTGACCCATCAAAACGCCCCGTGTCTCAGGCTGATCAGTGGCTGGCACAGAGCAGTGTTCTACCAGAAGGTTTGACGAGTCTCTAGCGCACTCTGACACCAGCGTTTATGAAGTCAGACCTTGTGATCCGGGGCTCCTGCCAGCCATGAAACGTCACCAGGAAATGGTGTTGAACCGCCACAAGGCTGCTGCAGTCCCTGCGAGTCCTCCTCCATAGGCTCCCGTGGCTAGCGCAAGCCTCTGGGTTGCTCCTGGCTCTCCCCTGGGCTTCTCTGCCGGGCATCCAGGTGGTGACACAGTGGTCACGACCCACAGGTTGCTGTGGGGGACCTCAACCCTTGCTAGTGCAGGGGTCTGAGCTCTCTGTCGTACAAGAAACCCTGTGTGGAGAGGGAACTGCTCCATGGGGAAATGTGAGGAACCACTCACTGCCTGGGGACCAAGACACTGGTTGTCACACCTGCCCAGTGCCTTCTTCAGCCTCCTGGCTGAATCCAGCCTAGCCACATCGGCCCCAAACAGCAGTTTTGGTGTTGAAAGCAGAAGTGCCTTGAGGATTAGCAGCAAAGAAGACACCTGGCTGAACACACACTGCAGTTTTGGTGCTCTGCAGTCTGGACACTCTTAGGCCTGCATGTTCAAACGGACATTTACTACTTTTTGTACTAATTAAAGATCTCAAAAGCGCAGCCACCAGGCCCCGGTGGCACCCGTGTTCAGCCCTCACATCATCAAGCAGCCAGCGAGAGCACTCAGCCCATTGTAAATCTCTCCTTTCTTACAACCTCCCGCTGGAAGGTAGCGATCAGCACTTCGTTTCGCATCACGTGGGGCCAAGCAATCAATGCTTCAGCCTGGGTTTGAAGAGCTCTCCCCACCCCTGCAGCCACCCCAGCACCAGATGCTGCTGGCAGCAAGCCGGCAGAGCCGCAGCGTCCCAGCAGCTCAGCTGACGTGGGGACACCTGAAGACCTCCAGGAGATATCCTGACATTTTCCAGCTCATCCCAGTAATCACCTTGCTGAGCTCCCCTCCAGCCTGGCAGCCTGCCTCGCGTGCTGCGGTGCTTTGTAGTCAGGAGTCTCTCGTGGGAGGGAGGGAAGAAGCTGTTAGCACAAAGACCACGAGTAGAAGAAGAGAACTAGAGCTTCAGCAGAGCACTTTGAAGGCTTTTAGCATGAACGAAAACGCTACCACCAGCCATGGGAATCCCTCTGAGGGAATGAGGCGGTTGCGGTCCTCTCTGGTTTTGGCACAGGAGGGGGTCTCAATGCCAAGTCATCTCCTCCACATCAGACGGCAGCACACTTTGCCTGTGCTGGACATGGCTTGGATTTACTGGGACAAAGGGAGAAGCTCTGTCTCCCATCAAGCTTTTGGGAGGAGCCACCACAGCTCTGGCACTGCCCTCCGAGGGGCCGCAGCACGCCAGCCTGCCCAGCACCTCTGCCGCTCCCCAGCTGTCCGCCCAGCGCAGTCCAGGTTTCTTTCCAGGCCCAAATGCAGGAGGATGACCAGGTTTCTACCTCCTATCTCAGTCCTAAAAGTTCCTCAAGCCTCTCTTGCTCACTAGGAAACAGCAGTCAGCATTTGGACTCGACTTCTCAAAAATCTGCCTTTAAGAAATGCCAGCCAAGCGCTGCCCCGAGCCCGTGTGGGAAGGCTTCGGGAGCCAGCTCACCCAGGGCACCACACGACACAACAAGCTGCGGCAAGCTCCAAACAGGCTCCCTGCCTTCCACAGCCCCGGAGAGGGATGTGGGGGGACCGCGGAGCATTTTTTCCCCCCATCTTAGACTCAACAAAAGCAGCAGTGGGAGGAGCTGGGGGGGGGCCCTCGGCCGGCAAATGCCCTCCGTTATCTTGGGGCTGGTGCGCTGCCAAAGGGGTGTGTTGGGACAACAACCCCCAATTGGTGCGAAGGCGGGTCGCACGGACTTGCCGCCTTCCCGGTGGGAAAGGTGCCTGCTTCGCCTTCCCTCCAGGAGCCTTGTGCTCCTGGGGGCCGGCTGGGAGCCGCTCTCCCGCAGCGTGCCAGGGACGCGGCAGCCCCTCCACAGCAGCTGCATCCCAGCAGCATTCCAGCGCCAACTGAGGGTCTACGTATGCAAGCCCCCGCTCCTTTCTTCCTATTGCTTCTCCTTGAGCAAGCTTGCTTTTTAAAAAATAAATAAATATTTTTCTTATTTTATTTTTTGCCAGCATATTTCTTGCGGCCTTTTCCCACAAACTTTGTACTGATCTGCTGGACTCCCTTCAGTGGGCAGCACCGCACTGAGGTTTTTAGCAGCCAGCAAGCACTGGAGGGGGGGGAATCAAAGCTGAGAGACAGGAAAAGCCAGCTAGTACATCTCTCTAGTTAGAAAGAACCATTTCCCTATTTTTTTTCTAAGGCAGCCTGCTGCTGCTAAAGCATTTTCACTTTGAAGTTGGGAACAACTGCGGCGTATTGTACTGTAATCACTGCTTTTACCTTGTGGGCCAGAGACACAGTGTTCAGAGACATAACAGTTCAGCAGCGCCAGACACAATGTTATTGGGACAGCTACAGAGAGGCAGCCCCACGCATCAGAGAGCAGACAAACCCAGCGCATTTGAGTCACCAGAGCCGTGCCGCAGGAACAACCCAGCCCTGGTTCCCAGTGGAAGAGATTGCATCCTCTCTCGCCATCCCTTCCCTGTTATATCTGGATTTTTCCTCCTCGCAGGAGGATCTGCGGTCCAAGAATCAATAGGATACTTGGCGACACGTTCTTAAAACACTGTTATTATGGGCTGGGGTGCAGCAGCTGGGTTACGCCACCCTTCAAGCCAGAAAGAGGCCCCCTCCGAACACGAATGAACCCAGAGACACCAGGCTCTGTCTCCATGTGGCGGCCCACGCTCAGTCCCCTTAGCGAGAAATATCTCAGAGGTGTTCCTCCTCCCATGGGTGCTCTCCCCTTTAAAAAAAGCAGGTAGAATTTCTGCGCTGGGTGGATGGGTCGGCTGTGGGTTTGCTCTTAAACGAGGCGGGGGGGGAAAAAAAAAAAAAAAAAGTATATTTCTTCCAGTATTGGGACAGAAAGCGACCTACCTCGGGCTGAGCACAGGAGCAAGCAGGGATTCCCCGCAGCGGGCCGGGCTGCGGAGCAAAGCCCCGGCGCTGCGGCTGGGGTGCAGCAGCCCCCCGGGAACACCCGCAGCTCGCCCCCCAGAGCTGGGCGAAGCGGGGCCGTGAGTCAGCAGCTCCCCGCACCACGCCGGCTCCTGCACGAGTCCCCCCCACCCAAAAAAAATAAAAATAAAAATAATACAAAACCCAAATAAAAATAAAAGAACCGGGGAGGAGGAGGGGGGGGGGGGGGGAAGGGGGGACCGGGGGGTAAAACACCGAGGGCAGCCGCATCGCTGCCGGCCGGGGGGCAGCAGGAGGGGCTGCAGGAGGGGCGGCAGGACGGCGGTGCCCGCGCGGAGCCCCCCTCCCCGCCGCGGTGTCCCCGCCGGGTCCCCGCCGCGGGCCCGGCCCCGCAGCGCACGTGGCGCGGCGGCGGCCGCCCGGCCCCGCTCCCGGAGCAGCTCCCGGAGCTCTCCCGGAGCCGGTGCCGCTGCCGGTGGGCGCACCTTGCCGCTGGCCGTGCCGCCGCTGACCCCGATGAGGAAGGGCTCTCCGCCGCTGGGCTGCCCCTGCTCCTCCAGCCGCTGCTCGCTGTCCCCCGCCATCCTCCCCTGCGTGCTCAGCGCCGCGCCTCCTCCGCCTTCGCTCTCCTGGCGGGGCTGGATTTATCTGATGAGTCAAGGGCCTTCCTCCCCGCCTGCCTCACATCCCCGGCGCTGCGGCTCCCTGCCAGGTGCCTGCCGCAGCTGCACATGCTCCGGCTCCCGGCCGCGCCGGCCCCGCGCCTCCCCCCCGCCGGCCCCGGGGACAAAGGCGAGGCGGCCCCCGGGTCCCTGCCCCTCGGCCCCGGGCTCTGTCTGTCCCCCGGGGAACGTCCCTTAGTGTCTGCCCCTGTCCCTTAGTGCCTGTCCCCGGGGCCTCCCCCTCAGCGCGTCTCAGGCCGGTGTACCCCACAAGGTTTGTCCCCCACCCCTGCCCCGGCTTCTCGCACCCCCAGGATGCTGCTTAGCAGCCCGAGGCCGGGAATAAAGGTTATACTCGCAGCTCTGTTAAATGGGAGCAGGCCCAGAGGAGCCTCAAGCGCCCCAGAGACCAGGAGGCAAAGGCAAAAAGGCCCAGCGAGGTGCAGGGTGGGGGCCACGCGGGTGGGTGCGAAGTGCTGCGCTGAGATGGGAGCAATCCGGTGTGAAAAGGCAAGAGGGGAACCTGCTGGCTGGCCAGCCTTTCGCTGATAAAGATCCGGGTGCAGCGGATCAAAGAGTCAATGCCGTGCCGCTGTGAAAAAGGCAAACATCCCGCTGGGACACAGAAAACACAGGCGGAACGCAGTCGCTGGCCCTCGGCTTGGCACGAACGCCGCTGGGTACCGTGTTTTGGGAGAGATGAGGCCTGGCGGAGACACGGAGCCTCCGGCAACAGGCAGAGGTCTGATTTTGCAGAAGGACCACGGGAACTCTGGGTTTAGTCTAGGGACGAGATGGCTGAGGGAACACATGACGCTCACTTCAAAAATACATAAAGGGACATCACAGACAGCAGGGAAAACATTTCTGCTACCCGTAGGGACCAGAACAAAATGTTGCCAGCTCAAATTCAACAAGGGCAATTCAGGATAGATATTAAGGGACATTTGCTAAATGTGAGAGTGTTTAAGCCCCAGACTAGGTTGTTTAGGGATAGTAAGGATTCTTCACCACCAAGGATTTAAAACAAACAAACAAATAAACAAAAAAACACACTAGGCAAGTTCCTGTATAGAAATTTTGATTAGAGTCGATCCTGCTTTGGGGCAGGGGATGGCCTAAGCAACACACTGAGATTCCTCCCAGCCCCATCCATAAGATTACAAGTTTTGGTGAGGTTTTAGCTTCTCCCAATCCAATACAGTGGTGTGGAAACATCTGCCAGACGGGGTCCCACATCCCAGCCTTCACCATGCAGGGAAAGGATGAGGAGAGGATCTCTTGGGAAGGTGCAGCCTCTCTGTCCACCGCTCCCAAGTGCCCTTGAGCAGTGTCGGCTTGTCGCTTGGGAGCATGGCACCGCGGGCAGGAAGTGCTAAATGCGGCCGAGAGCTTCCTGCGAGGACGAATTCCAGTGGGTTCCCACGGCTCCATGCCAATTTCCAAGAGCCGATCACAGGCACGGTTCCTGCGCATCACCAGGAGCTGTTCTGAGTTCATCTTTCTTACCCCGTACCTGAATGGCAAAGCCCCTTCGGTGCGCGGTGACCTCCAGGTTATCTGGTTCTCCTCCCTCACTGCTGCCAGCCTCTCTCTTGCCCTTTTTGGAGGCAGATCAAAACCTCTGCTGAGCTGCAGCCATTTCAGACTGTGCTGTCCCTGATCCCAGAGCCAAGTGGCTCTGCGGGATGCCCATCACAGCATTTCATCACCCGTTCTCCTTAAAAAACAGATTCTTGGCACGTGGCGGGAGCAGACACACTTCTAGAGGAGCAGATAAGTAAACGCTTCTTGATGGCGGTACAAGTGGGGGATATTCAAGGTTTATTTGTACAGAGCACAAAGAGAACTTGCAGAGAGCGGATTAACAGCTCTTTCAAAACCAGGCCACAGCAGTAAACTGAAAGTGAATCAAATCCAAGTCCCAGTTAGTTTTAGATGGCAGCTTTCATCAGAATGTACCTGAGAATTTTACGCTCTGTTTCTCCTAAGTGCCTGTCGCTAACACACTGTGCAAAGCAACCTTTTTGTTCAGTTTAAGTCTGGAGACTTCGGTATATGAAATCTGCTCAGAAATGTCTTCCTCCAGTCTGGACTTGAAGGTTACCTCCAGAAATATTACCTCTGCTGCACCTAGAATATTTGTAGATGGGACTGGCCCTTAGCTCGTGCATCCAGAGCCATGTATTATGCAAACGTTTTCCTTTTGCTCACATCCCAGGCTCGTTCAAATCAAACTGCACCCAACTCCTCGTCTGTCCTTCACACGTTGATCAAAGCACAGAATACTGTTTTAAAAAGGAAATGCCATTGAGAGTAATATGCCTTCTGTTGTCTGGAAAAACCTGCTGATAAGGATCCTGGTGTGATTCAAAACGACAGGATGAAATTACAAAGAGCCCGTGTCACCTCTGCGTCCAGTTCAAAGCACGGGCCCTGGACAGTGGTCCGTCAATGACTGTCTGCTCCTGGCCCGCTTCTGCTGCACAGTTGTTCCATGACAGACCGCGGTCGGTATTGGCAACTGATATTGTGTGAATCATTTTGCCATAGCAGTTATAAAACTATTTCCAAATATTGTGGTAGTGAAAAATCGCATAGACAGGAAAGCCAAGGAGCTCCAAAGAAGGGGAGAGGGGGCAGAGGCACATAAGCAAGGCACAAAGTATTATCAAGGGTCCTGCCACACCAGCAGCTGTAGTATTTTCCTGTCGCTCACCCTAAACTGAAGTATCCATATTAATTTCATCCCTGTCTCTCTGATGGCTCTCGCTCACTTCCCTCTGAGGTTTTCCAGGCAGCGCAGCGGGCGCTGAGCTGGAAGTCTTAGTGACGCCCGAGCCATCGCGTAGCCACCTGCACGCGCAGTGCTTTTGTGTTTCCTTGTACGCGAATGTCGCCGGGCTGTGCAGGATTTGTTTGCCGTCTAATCCCACTCCCTCACTTATCACTCGTGCTGCCTCCCCTCAACTGCAATTATGCCACCATCCTTCTGCGCACAGTGTTTAATTTGTGGGCGACGGCGGGGCTTTTCACCTTCTTATTTCTCGCCTGTCCCTGCGGGTGCCATTTCCCAGGACACGGGTTACCGAGGGCCAACCCCCGAGTTACGGGAGGAGGCGCCGCGCTGCCACGTCCCACGGCCCCGCTTCCCTTTCTGCTTCCCAGGTCTCCTCGCCCCATCGCTGGGGGTCCAGTTCTGTCGCCCCAGGTGCCGGAGCCTCACTAAAAGTTGTAATTGCTGGTTAATTGCGACGTTAATTCCCTGCCCGCGTTGGCGCTCTCAGCCCGCCCCACCTGCAGACGGTGCGCACGGACATGGCGTTTGGGGGGCTTGCGGGGTTTGCTCTCCTGCTCCTGGCCCTTTGGCTCCCCAGGAGCACAGTGAGCAGCCCCCCGTCGCAATAAGGAGCCGACAATCGCGTTTCGACAACTTTTATTTTATTCCTTTTATTGCTCATGCGCCAGCAGGACGCGCACCTCGGGCCGGGCCAGGCCAGGCCCCGCCGCCATGACAGGCCCCACACCGCCCCCAGGCCGCGCCCCCCCCTCAGCCGGGGGGCGGGGCCCATCGCGCTGACAGCCCTCTCGTCCAATCACAGCGCCGCCTTTCCTCCTTTTCCCCTCCCCTCGCCCTTCCCGCCTCGTTCCTCCCAGCGCCGAGCCCATTGGCTGACTCCCTCACCCGGAAGCGCCGGCTGCGCCTCGCTTCCGGCCGTCGCTAGGCAACGCGCTGCCCGCTGCACTTCCGGGTTGCGAGGCGGCCCGCTTCCGGCGGCGCCATGAGCACCATGTTCGCCGACACCCTCCTCATCGTCTTCATCTCCGTCTGCACCGCGCTGCTGGCCGAGGGTGGGCGCCCGGAGCGGGCCCGGCACCGGGGGCGGGGCTGCCCCCTGCTGGGGGCGGTGGGAGGCTGCTGGGGGGGGGGGAAAGGCCTGGGGAGGAAGGGTTGGGGGGCCTCGGGGGGGGGGGGGCGGTATGGGGTCTGCGGGGGTTGGGGGGGCTGTAAGGAGCGGGGCTCGGCTTGAAATAGAGGTGAGTTAAATGGGCTGCTTCTCGAGGTGAGTTAAAGTGGGTGCTTCTGAAGAGGGGGTGGGGGTGGGGGTGGTGTGGGTGTTTAATCTTGGGTTGGAGAAATGCTTGTTGGGGAGGTTAAAGCCGGCGGGGAGGTTGCTTCCTCTTCGTGGCGCTGAGCTGCGCCCCAGAATCTCCTCACGTCCCGGAGCCGAGGCTGCAAGACCGTGTCTTTCCCTGGGGAAATTCAGAGCCCCTGGATGAGTACGGTGTGCTTGTTTTCTAGGAGCCCTCCTGCATTGCACTGGGCTCAGGCAGCGTGCACCTTGTGGCCTCTGAGGACGAAGCTGCGTTACTCTCAGAAGTTCCTGCGTGGTTCTGTTCCTTGCGGCTGGGGGTCCCAGGGGCTCAGCAGCACAGCACTATTGTCAAACCGAAGCCAAAAAGGGGCCGAGAGCCTCTTACAGGAGCTCAGACTAAACAATTCACAAACCGCTGGGGCAGTGCGTGTGGCACAACTAATTTCGGCCATGTTTTAATGCGCACTGTTAAACTGGAGAATCTTGTCGGGTCCCTTCTAGCTGGATATCTCTGTTTGTCTTTTTGAGGTGTGCTGTAACTAATAGTCAGGTCCTCGCAGGAGCAGAAATTATTCCTCGGACCTTAATTAGGTGCTCTGAAAATGCAGAACGAAAAGGTGTTTATTGCCTTAATCAGCTCATAGGTTTAAAGTGAGCAACAGCTGAGGAATAGAAGCAGGAAGGGGCTGAACGAGTCCCACAGAACAGAAGTGCTCTGTGAGATAGCCGGTGCCTTGCAAACGTTTTTGTTTACGTATGACCTGGACAAGCTTGAGAAGCGGGCCCACGTGAGCCTGGTGAGGTTCAAGTCCAAGCGCAAGGTGCCGCGCCTCGGACGGGGCGATCCCAGACGTGAGCACAGGCTGGGAGAAGAAGTCACGGAGGGCAGCCCTGCAGAGAGGGACCTGGGGGGTTCTGGTGGATGAAAAGCTCGCCGCGTGCCTGCAGCCCAGAAGGGCAACTGCGTCCTGGGCTGCATCGCCAGAGGGTTGGGCGGCAGGGGAGGGAGGGGATTGTTCCCCTCTGCTCCGCCCTGGTGAGGCCCCACCTGGAGCCCTGCGTCCAGGTCTGGGGCCCCCAGCACCAGAAGGACGTGGGGCTGTTAGAGGGGGTCCAGAGGAGGCCATGAGGATGATCAGAGGCTGGAGCACCTCTCCTACGAAGAAAGGCTGAGAGAGCTGGGGCTGTTCAGCCTGAAGAAGAGAAGGCTCCAGGGTGACCTCATTGCAGCTTTTTAGTACTTAGAGGGGGCTTATTAAAAAGATGGAGAGCGAGTTCTTGCTTGGGCAGACAAAGACAGGACAAAGGAGCAACAGCTTTAAACTAAAAGAGGGGAGGTTTAAATTGCATGTTAGGAGGAAATTCTTCACTCAGAGGGTGGTGAGGCACTGGAACAGGTTGCCCAGAGAAGTTGTGGATGTCCTGGAGGTGTTCAAGGCCAGGTTGGATGAGGCCCTGAGCAACCTGATCTAGTGGGTGGTGTCCCTGCCTATGGCAGGGGGTTGGAGCCGGATGATCCTTGAGCTCCCTGCCAACACAAGCCATTCTGTGATTATTTTATAGGCACCACTGGAGTGTGAAAAGGGGATGTGAAGTAAAGTGCTGTAGCTTGCTGGTGGTTATAACACGGTGTTGCAGACGTGATGTGTGTTTTTGCATACGTATTTGCTGACTTGTTTCTTTATTGCAAGAGGCCGTCGCTTACCTAGGTACCTGCTGGCTGTTTGTTTCAGGCATAACTTGGGTGCTGGTGTACCGAACAGACAAATACAAGAGATTAAAGGCTGAAGTGGAAAAACAGAGCAAAAAATGTAAGTACTCTTCAGACACAGGAGAGAACGTTCTCCGTGTTATATCCCGCTTTAGCAAGCGTCAGATCGAATGGGGTCTGTGCTCTGAGAAATTCCTGCTGCGTTTTCTGCTGAGAGGGAAGTGAACGTTCTTCAGTTTAGGTTTCTAGGAGCTGAATTCTACACGTTACCCAAACTGGTATGGAGCAGACGTAGTTCTCTCCTTAATTCTCCTCTTGTTGGAGGCGAGGCTGGTCCTGAGATGTGTGGTGTTGTCCGAATTGTCCCCTCACCCCCCTTCCTGGAGGGCAGGACGGAGATCAGTACTGGCATCCGTTTCTGAGCACGGGTAGCCAGTGTGTGTGTACGCACGTGGATTCCTTTGTATGCCTGAAATAACTTCAAGGATGCGGTTTCTGCTTTTCAAGGAGAATGGGGAATGAGATGTGTACTAAGAGAGAGCTAGAGTTGAAGGAATGCCATGAGAGGTAAAGCATAATAAAAAAAAAAAAGCGGCTATCAGCGATGGGGAACGAGTAAGGACAAATCATGATAGGAAGGTCTGAGCTGTCAGCTGATACAGGAATAAATTGTACTGGCATAAACTGGAAACAAAAATAGTAATGAGTAGAAAAAATGTCCCAGATAACTTCTGTAGGGAGGAGATTTTTAGAGGCCTGGGAAGGACTGAATAAATGACGAGGGAGGATAGGAAAAGGGAGTAGAGGGCCAGCAGCCAGAAGATGTGCATCAGATATTAAAACTTGTTTAAATATCTGCCAGGAAATGGTAAAATGGTGGTTTGAGCACGGCGTGTTTCAATAGACCTGTCTGCATCAGAAACGAAGGAGCGGAGGAGAAACTGCGCTAAGCTTTCAAACTCGACTCTGTGTTCCCTATGCAAGTTGCAGCAGTTACAGACAGCACGCGGTGGTGCTGGGGCTGAACCAGAGCTGGTTTTACCTTAAAAAATATTTCACCGTGCTGTCAGTGCTCCAGGTTTGTGAGAACAGGATTACCAAACCACGTTCCTTCCAGTCTAGCTTATTGCAGCCTTCCCCTGGGCAAGACAGGCTGAAGAGTAGGACTGCGGTCACGCTTGTATCAGCTCCTAAATTAGGGGCTTTTGTCAGCACGGTGGTGTCAGATGGAGATTGCATCTCTGCCTGCCCCCTTTGGTTGATAAAAATGTGTCGGGTAGAATTGGCCCCAGAGGGCAGGTCAGGGGAGCAGCCGAAACCCAGCTGCAGACATGGAGGTAACGTCCTGCTGCGGAACTCGCAGGCAGTTAGCGTGGCTTCATCTCGGGGGGTTAATCGCTGCTCTAGGAGTTGAGCGCTGTTTGTTTTTATAGCTCTCCTGATATCTAGGTTAGAATCTGTGAAGGGAAAGATGTGAGGTTCATGCATCTCAGTCGGTTCCCAACCTCGTTTGACGCTTCCCTCCCACCCTGCCCCCAAATCCCCTTCCTCTCCAGAAAAGTGAAACAGAATCCTGAGGAGTCACTAAAAATCCAGGCTTGATGGTTTTTTTTTTTTGGTTTTCTCTCATGCTGAGGACAGCTGGCTTACAGACAGTTTGTAAAGTAGACCACTTGAACCACACCTTTCAACTGTTATCCAACACATCTGAAACAGGAAAAAACACATTTGAGATCCCAAGTTCTCCCTTGGGAGCACTAGCAATCCTAGCAGCTTGCCAAAACAAGTGGGCCGAGTAGCGTGCTTGACCAGACGCTGTTATTCATAAGCCTCAGCTTCGTCTCTTCCTATCCTCTTGTTTCTATTGAGAGCCACTGTTGTTGGAGACTGCTGAAGAAATGCTAGCAAGTGTCCTGGGATAAATGTGGTGGTAAACTTGCAAGGCTCGAGTAAGTCTGATCAGAAGGGTGTGTTTGGAAGAGTGACTGTGTGACTTGGTCCTGCAGACAGGCTTGTGAGACTGCCTGACAGTTGTTTGTTCTGTGCAAGCCAGTAGGGCCGCAGGGATCCTCAGGGTTGGCGTAAGTTGGCAACAGTGCTCCTCTAGAGTGAAAGTGGGACGTGGAGGAGCCCTCTTGTTGGGCCTGGGAGCAATAGCTAGGCCAGAAGAGTCAGTGCTCTCCAGCTGGAGTTCGAGTTGGGGGCCGTGGGATTCTGTGGACTGGTCAGGATCCCCGGGCTGGATTTGGCACCAGCTGCTCCATCAGCCTTCCTTGTGAGCGGTGCGCGTTGTCTGGCGTGCTCCAGCATTCCCTTCGAGCAGGCTTGCCTGGTTTGTGCCCTTGTAGCCTGCCCGTGTAAGATGTGCTTGTTCTTTGGAAAAGCATGTGCCTTACAACATCGCTGTGGAGAAGATGTTTGGAAACCTTCTACAGGCTTTCTGCGTGGCTGACTCGCAGGTAACAAGCGGGTCAGAAGCCAGCATGACTTGTGTGACTTGGAAGGCTGTCTTTATTTCACCTGTGCTTTGGAATGAGAGCTAGAAAGTCTGTGCTGAGCTAGTGCTAATGTGGGAGAGGTCCTCGTGCTCGGCTCTCTGCAGGTGATTGTGCGAGCTGACAGGAGCCAGCTCTGTTTGTTGGTAGAGTAGATACAATACAGGTACGTAGAGCTTAGAGTAAAAAAGAACTCCTCTTGGTGGACCAGAGCCATGTTTTATCACCCTGGCTTCTTGTAGTACTCATCTTACAGAACTTTAAGACCTGTCTCTCTCTGGAAAAGCTGTTCTGGCTGTTAGAAGATGAGCGGCCCACTTCCTAGGTTGTTTGCCCTGCCGGTTTTATGGCATTTTTTTGCTGCAGTGTTAGTTGTTTGCAGCTGTTTGGTGAGTGTCTGACTGGGGGTTTTAGTAAGTATAAGCTTAGGCTCTTACTTTAAAATATTGGAAACGCTTCAGTACTAATTAATCGAAAGAGAATGGAGAGGCTGTGGCCGACTGCTTGGACAGCATTTCCCCTGAGAATTACATCCCTTCTTCACAGGCAGGCAGAGAACACAGGCTTTCCTGTGTTCTGCTTCCCACTGCAGATAATCTGAGCAGAGCTTGCCACAAAGCTCTTTTCATTAGACTTGCTGAATCAAAAGGACTGTCTAGTGCTAATGACAGATCAGCAAGGGTCATTTCAGCCGAAGCTGTCCTCGGGCTGCTTGGTTAACAGCGTAATGGGGTCTTGACAGAGTTTAAAATTAACCCTTTGAAATATTCCTATACCTCATCCGAGCTTTGGAAAATATTTTGGCTTTTAAACATTTGGTTTGCTCAGCCTTGGTGGTTTATAGCTTGTAGAGTCTGAACACGCTCTACCTTGCTGCCTTTCATGCCTGTCTTATAAAGGTAATAAAATGGTTTTCTTGTGTGGAACAGGAGGCTGGTATCTACGTAGAACTGATGGAATATTTTTCTTTGCATTTTGCAGTGGAAAAGAAGAAGGAAACGATAACTGAATCAGCAGGCCGACAGCAGAAAAAGAAAATAGGTAAGTTTAGGAGAGGCGTGCAGTGCCCCGACAACAGGGGAGCAGTAAGGAAGTGATTTTTCTTTCCTTCCGAAGTGGTGCTAGAGCTGGCTCTTGGCCCGTCGACTGGCAATGAACCCTTTGGCCTCACTCCTCCAGGACAGGAGGCCTGTAGCTTCTCGATGCTTTTCGTCAAATTCAGAGAGTGGCAGCATCGCTGAGAGTTGACTGGTAGTTATATCCAGGACTATTATTAACCTAAGTTGCCGAAGTTCCTTGCTGTTCTATGCAGAGCCTGCAACAGCTCTGGCTGTGTGAGTGATTGTGGATCTTTTGTTTTTCTTCACTTGAATGCTTCGCAGCTTTAGGTGTTTGCGTGAGTTGACTCTAACTGCACTTAGATTTACTTAACATTTGATAAATCAGTACTGAGAACCGAGCTAAATGATTTTTTTTCCATTCTTTCTATTTCATTGTCAATATACCTTAATTCTTTCTGTATTAAGGTAACTCTTTAAATACTGGACTGTGCGAGAACAACGTGATAGATGTTAGGGGAACTTTCTAAAGCTCAGGTTCATTAATCTGCAGGATTCTAAAGTAAAACACGCAGTAAAGCCCGCTTAAAATATTACAGAAATCAGAGCAGGAACACTTCTGAGAGCTCCTGGGAGTTGGTTTCCTCATTCCTCTGTAACACCAGGTAGCTGGATTAGTCATTTGATCTGCACAAAGCGTGGGAGTAATCATAAACATATCTTCAAACGGTTCTTCCTAGGTATAAAAACCTGTTATTGCTAGGCTTCTGAAGGGATGGGAACCAGAATTCTTCCTCTAGTGTATCTTCAGTTTTTAGTCCTGAGCAATCCGTGCGTACTGTGACTGTTAATGAGATAAGCCAATCTTTATAAAGTCGTTACATGCTGCTGCTATCTACGGTCACCTTTAATTGTGTCAATGACTTTTTTTTTGCAGGGCGCTATCCAAGCTATGTTTCTATCAGGGTATATTTAACTTGTGCTTGAATTAAACTAATAAACAGTAGAATCTGAGGAATTTAAAACTGATTTTTTTTTAAATACACTGAAATAATCTTGTTTTGCAAATGGAAAAACAAAGCACAAAGGAGCTAAGAGCAAAACTTAGGAAGTGACCACTGATTTTGTTTGCTGTGATGCTTGCTGGCCAAGCTTAAGATTCTCGGACTGTTGGGTTGTTTTTTGTTTTGTTTTGCAAGTGCTGCATAACTTTGGTGTCTCATTTGCTTTCAGGCAAGGCTGAATTCTTAGTGCTTCTGCAAAATCAGGCCTAAATGTCAAGCTGGACATCCAGAAAATGACTCATAGCTGTTAACTACTGCAAGAACTCTGATCTCAGTGACTTACTGAATGTTAAATCATTCTGCAGTGTGTAGCGTTGGTAGAACAGCCAGATCACTCGAGCCAGAGTCACTTAAAAGAACTAGAATTGTAGAATTTAAAGAAAACAAAACAACTCAGGCTTCACAGATAAGCTGTAGCCGTGGTCAGGACCTGCCTCAGCTGCCATCCGTCTTCTGCCCAGAGCAAGGCAGGGGGTGTGCGTGTGACCTGGCTTGGTCACGTAAGGGATGAATCATGCATGTGCACAAGGAGGGGGGATGAAAGTTGTGTGGGCAAGCTTAATTTGGCGTTTCCTACTTACCGATTTCTATTAATTGTAAAGCGAGCCCATTTCAGTCGTATTCTATCCAAATAGCCTTTCGTACTGCTGGAGCAGTGCACCTCTAACACCGCGATGCAGCTTTGTCACCTCAGCTGGAAGAGTGGGCTCGTTAACTTGTGGCTTTGCTGTGCTTTCTGCCTCCACGCGCCCCTAGAAGAAAAGACAGCGATGTTCCCAGCACCCACAGAAGTGCTTGTAGACAGCGGAAGAAACAATGCTGGCAAATAAGGTGCTTGCTGTATCCCCGTGGTTTGTGTTCTGATGGGCAGAATTAGAAGAGCTGGCACTCTGGGCTGTTCCTTGTTGACCCAGTCTTAACTAGCTTAAACTACTTAAATGCTGCTTATGTGTGGCTTGGGCGGGAATAACCACTTACGTAGGGTGGTAGGACACCTGAGGGGGGGTTGCTTTGAGTTCGTAGAAACGGGTGAGAAACAGGTCAGGTGTATCGGGCATCTGGCTGTGTTCTCGATCCCCGCGCAACCTTCAGCCCATCTCATAGATGGTTCGTTATGTAGCAGAGGGGGGAAAAAACAAGTATTTGTGCCAAATCCGATTCCTAAAGAGCTGGCCTAGTTGCTGAAATGTCCGAAAACAAAATTCTCCACCTAGGTCAGGAAGCAGGTGTCTGGGAAGTTCCTGCCTGAGGGGGTGGTTTGCAGCTAGGAGCAGCTGAAAACAGCAAGGAGGGTTCTAAGAGGTCGGGTGGGGGTGTTGCTGTTGCTTCGTGGTAACACGGTGAGGCCCTGTGTTCACCAGCTCTTAACTGGGGCTTGAAAGATAACTGTTGAGCTTCTGTGTTGTACCTCTTGTGCTGAAGCATCACAGGGGTCCATCAGACAACTCACCTGTTGAATAGCCCTTCCCTCCTTCTCTTCTCACACTATTTCTTGTTTAATTCGTCTGCCACGGCCTTACTCCAGCTTAAATGTTGCTTCAAAGCCCTGGTGCTGCTCCGGATCCTCAGCCTGAGAGGAGCACAGGGGATGGGGTGGCATGGGGAGATGGGACGTGTGAAGTGATGGGTGGTCCTTGAGACCTGAGCAGTTCTCCAGCGAGGGGCACAGGAAATGCAATGGGGGAAAAATGAGCGCTTTTGAAGTTTGTGGTGACTTAAGGACAGAGTGAATTTCAGAAGAAGTGTTCTCTGCGAAGCACAGTAGTGTGCGCTTTGCTGGAATTCATGTAGAAAACATTTTTCTTCTTTGGAGAGCCTTTTAGGAGTGACAGAAGTACAAAAGTAATTGCTAAGGCTGGCAGGATGTTAACCTTGCTGGCTCTGTGTACAGTTTGGGAGTCCCAAAAACCTCCAAAATGAAATCCTTGTTTATGTAACGTGCTTACAATGGTGAACCTGTGGCAAATTGGGCCTGCTCTCTTTCGGAAGCATGCTTTGTAGGCACTGTCTTTGTTTTCTGGCAACATTGCTTGTGCTACTGTGTTAGTTGGTTGAGTTGGCAAATCTGACGTTCTGTGCATTTCTTCTTGAAGTGCTGAATGTGTGATTCCAGCCTCCTCCTCTTTTGTGCCTGCGTTGCTGCATGCTGCTGGGATGAAGGAGCAGTTGGCTTTGTACAGCTTTTCACTTGATACGTCTGGCACAGAGAGCTGGAGCTGGTTTTGGGAATGTTACTTGTTTGGAGAGCCAGGAAGGTTAAAGCTTCCTGGAAATGAAAACACTTTGGTTTCTAGGTTGGTATAACTGATGATAACTGTTGTTGTTTTTGTCCTTCCAGAGAGACAAGAGGAGAAACTGAAGAATAACAACAGGGACTTGTCAATGGTAAGGAAACTAAAGCCAGTTCCTAACTGCTGAAGATCTCAGTGAGCAGCTTTCTGACAGAAAGACTCTGTTCAGCGGTCAGCTGTAGCAAGTCCTCCTTACAGTTCTTTCTGGATTCTCTACTAGGTACAGATCTTAGCATGAGCCACAGAGCTCTCCAGCAGTTACCGCCTTGTTTTATCCCCAGCCTCAGCTATTTTCATCTCTATAAGCCTCTGATGTTTTCAAAGTAGAATTAATTTGTCTGACTTCCCCCTGTAAGTTCTCTCGTTATAATGGGTTTCTGCTGGTGGTGTAGGCTTACCTGTGGAAGGTGACAGCACAATTTCTGAGCACTCCGTTTTTTCTTTTCCACCTCTCTGAATTGGCTCTTGACATCAGTGATCTGTGCTGTGGCTGCCTTTGTGCCCAGTTGTTGATCAGATGTTACTTTGGGTGTTCTCTGGTCACTTCTTTTACAGTCTTCCAGACTTCTGCATCATCATCTTTTTTTTTTTTTTTCTCCTAGATTGCGGTGATGCTATACAAAGCCTGTTCTTGAGGGTTTGAGCCCCTAATCCCTCAGTTCAGGCCTGTTGTTCATCTCTGACCTTTCTACTCGCAGGTTCGGATGAAATCCATGTTTGCCATTGGCTTCTGCTTCACTGCCTTGATGGGAATGTTTAACTCCATGTAAGTATCAACTTTCTGGATTTTTCATAAACTTTCATGGACTTCTCAGTTTTCACTCCACCACCTGAAGTATTCTAGTGGCAGGGTCTTCTCCAAGGCCCATAACTAATCTGCGTGAAACGGATCGGTCGTAGCATGCATCTTCTTGAGAGTGGACGCTCCGTGCTGGATGCGATCGCATCGAACAAATGGAAGGCCAGCTAGATGCAGCTCTAACATCCTTCTGTGTGGGAACATCTTGACTAGGGCAGGTTTGGTCGATGTCAGGCAAGCAGCCGTGGTCTTCAGCTTGTTTGGCTCTGCTGTAATGTGACTGAAGAACGCTTGCAAGCAAAACTGGGTCAGCTCTTCTGCCCTCAGAAATGAGCTGTAATTGCAGAGTTTGCTGCTGCCCTACTTAAGGTGATCAGAGTGGAGATACTAACAGGTCCAGGCATGTGCTCTAATCTTCTTTTGCTTTAAAAATGACCTGAGGCTGGTCTAGTTGAAATCAAAACCAAAAAAAAAATGTTTTGCGTGGTTATAGAAGGCTTTCTTTCAGACACATAAGACTGAGAGACTGTTCTTGGCTTTTAAAATTGGCTCAGTCTTGAAATGTGGACTTCCCATTGGCTGTTAAATGTGAAGATAATACGAATATAGTCAATATGACCTTCAGGAGACTGTGTAGTATCTGGGCAATATACTTAGGCTGCAAATGAGAATTTACGTTCTTGGACACCAAAACCTCTGGCTTCTCTGCTGGCAGTCCTCAGGATACAGTCGATTGTTATTTTACTGCAGATCTGTGGGTGGATAAATTGCAAACAGGCGGTAACATAATATCAGAACTGCCACTGTGTGGACTCTTTATTCAGCTTAGTCAGACTTCAGCATCTAGCGTTCTCTGGAATGCTCTGAAACTGAGCAAAAGAGCACGGCACTAACGGACTTTAAAATCTGGGTATGGTCTTGAGTCGTTGTCTCATCTGCAGCCCTGAGGGTGGATTGGAGGTGCATCTTGAGTCATGTGCCCAGCAGCACGGTGTCTGTAGTGCTGTACCTGCGGCATTCAAGTGCTTGACGAGCTATTTTTGGTGCAATACGATTAAAAAAAACCCCACCCTATTCTGTTTTAGTTTCTTAGAGTGGAAAGAGGCAGCTTGGAGTATGCTGAGTGACAAGTGTTAGGGGACTGTAGATTCATTGAGTTTTTTAGGAAGGAATTGATTTTTGGTTAAATTTTGAGTGTCCCTTCCTTATGTATTATCCTAAAAATGAGTTTATTGGTTTCTTCTCCTTTAGGACCACCAGGTTGACTTGTCTTGTTCCTCTTCTGAGGTTTCTTATCTATAGAGATCATGCTACCTGCCATGGGGCTGATGTGTAGCTTATGGCGCGTCCTGCCTTTAACTGCCTCTTCTTCAGAGCCCATCCTGGAAACGTAAACATGAGCATCCAAAGAGCAGTGTTTGAACTGAAACAGCTTTCTTGCTAAGTCCGGCAGTTCTGAGGCAACTGAGTCAGAATCTGGAGGTTTGGCTGTCTTGTCTTTGGGGGTAGATAGCTAGATCTTTTTTCTTGGTCTCAGTACGCTTGTATCTAAATGGCAGCTTTGCTGGCTTGTACCTGCACCGTCTGAAGCCTGTAGAATGGTTTGATGGAGTTGTTTCTCTCTCATGTACTGCTGCTCTCCTGACGTAGTGTAAGGAGCAGCTGCTTGGCTCAAGAGAATGCTTCAGTTATGAATTCAGGAGGCTTTTAGGCACCGTGTGGGAAGCTGCTGCTGCCAGGTCATTCACTGAAGTGCTGTGGGTGTGGTAAGAGGAGGAGGAAAAGGCTGGCTGACACCTGCAGTGACTGTAGCCCCATTTCCTTGCCTTTCCTTTTCTTGAATGAGTTCATCGCTCTGGGGGGGCAAAAGGAGCAGGAGTTGCATGGAAGTAACATGGGTGCCACCCCTTGGACAAGGGCTATGCAGGCGCTGCTGCTCTGTGCCTGGGCACCTCACCGTTGCCAAGTCCTCAGCAGATAGCTAAGCCAAAACAGAAATCACCCTGATGGTTGCCTCTCTTTCTTAAAGTGGTAGTGGTAATGGACCACGCTAGAAGGGTAAGTAGAAAACTGGTTTAAGCCCAGAGAGCAGAATGCCGTGTGAAGACGAGCAGCTGAATGACTGCTGTGGCTTAAAAGGTTCTCTAGGGCTGGGAGCTCTGTAGCAGCGTTGGCCTCCAAGCAGATGGGCTTTCTCTTGGGAGAGAAATTAGCTTCTGTGTGTCTCAATTTTCTCCTGTCAGAAGCTTCTTAATGTAATCAAGTCCCTGTTTTGCTCTGAGCTGCGCATTTCGGTACCCCTTCATGATAACTGTGAAAACCTGCTGGAGATGAAAAAGCAGGTACCTCAGGGTGCTACTGCTGAAGTACTTGTCATTCTCACAGCAGGAATAACGCAGAGTTTGAAGCCACTGGGGGATGTTACCGGGAGATAAACATCCGTTCCTAGCTCCTCTGCCAAGCTGCTTGTGAGATGTAAACAAAGTTGGCGTGTGTTTGAGCTGTAGCTGTGTGAATGCATCTCCACAGGAAAGAACGCTCATTTAGGATCTCTTGAAACAAGAAACACCTGTTAGAAAATCAGCACATGCAGAGAAAATAACATCCAGATACGCACATGCTGATGAGGCATCGTACACGCTTTACTTCAAAAGATTGGGTTGACTGTCTGGGTTGGGAGAAATCTTTGCGAACTGGCCAGAATTCACACTCTGCCTGATGCCCTGGAATGTGGAGCTGGAGGAGCTCCAGGAGCAGGACAGGCTGCTCGGGATAGGCAGCATCGTCCTGCCTCTGCACTGCCCTTGCCTGCAGAGCTAATGCGGAGAAGGCTGTTTGGGTTAACAAGTGTGCTGTTTGTGGTTCTTCTCTGCATCTTGTGCTGAGAAGCGTAGCTGCTCTAGGAAAGGAGCAGATGTCTTTGACTTATGCTCTGCTTCAAATGCTGTTTTGCTTAAAGCAAAGAGTCTGTCGTCTTGCAGTAGCTGCAGTACGTCGGGGTGGTTGTAATCCATCTTTTTGTTCCAGTGCTGACTGTGTTCTGGGGAGTGATCTGTTAAGTCTGGTTTTTGAATAAAATGCCCCGGTAAATGCAAAATGCCGACAAAGATCTCCTGAATCAACAACTTGTCCAGCTGACCACTTGTATATCGCTATGAAATGCTCTGACCGTGGCAAAACGGCTATCGAGGGAAGCCTACCAACCTTCTGGGTGGTTGGGTGCAGAGGGCTTTTTGAGAGGTGTATTCGCCTCCTGTAGTGTATATAAAGGTGAGCTGGGGAAAAGCAGCATGGCTTTTTCAGTCTTCCATGTCGTCTTATCTGCTCTGGTGGCCTGCTAGAAGTGTTCGCTTGTTCTTTACGTAGCCAAAGGCATTTTTGCTCTCCCTGTTTATGATCCGGTGCTCTCTTTTTCAGATTTGACGGCCGAGTGGTGGCAAAGCTTCCCTTTATCCCCCTGTCATACATCCAGGGTTTGTCCCACCGCAACCTTCTGGGTGAGGATTACACTGACTGCTCCTTCATCTTCCTCTACATTCTCTGCACAATGTCCATCAGACAGGTGAGTACACTGTTGTCTCTTGTATGCCTGGAGCAAGGAAAGCACGTGAAGAAGCTATCAAAGAAGAAGAGTATCGCTCTGTCCAGTTTGCATGTGTATTCTGTGACCTGTTTCTGTCATTCCTGTGCTTCATATTCATAGTAATTGTAGGTTGGGATCTTAAAAGCAGCCACGATCCTGGACGGTGTGGAAGGCTTGATTGGAAACATCAGAATTGCACCAGGATGCTAAGACAGGGTTGGCAGAAATGGGTTTTTTCTCGTGCGTGCCTCTGATTAACGTTGTGTTTTACTGTGTCAAGAGACCGTCTGCCTCAGAAGGCAATACAAGTACTGCTTCTTACCCATTACGACCCTCACAATAATATGGGGACAGAACTGTAGCATCTTCAAGATTTCGTGGTGGCTTGAGGTCTGTCAAGGTTAAATCAGTCCTCAAACTTGTTAAAAAGTAGGGAAAGAGTTAAACTTGTTCTTTTGCTTTTGTCCTTACTGTTTTTGCTAACCTCCTAATTTTTTTAAGGACATCGCCTTCAGAATTGAGTCTCTCCCAGTGTTAGGGACATGACTCGGGAAAGGGGTCTGGTGCGATAAGCCAGGAGTAGGCTACGCATAGTTCCCCACCTAAGCTGGTTGGTTTTGTCTCTCGAAAAGAGAAAAGCGTCAATGAGGATAAAAGGAAGCGCCTGTTCGGGATCAGGCTGTGTTATCCAGCTGGCTAACACCCTTGTGTTGAGCAGCAGTGATGTGTTGCGATGAGGATGAAGGTTCATTAACTGTTTAATTGGCAGGAAGGCTGGTGAGGACAAGCGGACCTCTTCAGCGCAACCAGCAGTCTACTTTGTTTGCCAAATTTTCTCGGAGTGCTGGGGATACGATAATAGATCCTGGGATTTGGATGAATGCTGGTGCAACTAGCTGCAAATGATCTGCTCTTCCGTATTTGTTTCCCTTTTCTTTGATTCGCTTCCTGAATTCTTGCTGCTTTTCTCCTTGACCGACTTGTTGCTTTTCCCCGGGGGTCCAAGGGACTCAGAGCGGATCGGCGAAGGGAAGTGACATGTTATGCCAGCTGTCAGAGGTTTGGGTGAGCTCGGTGGAGCAACTTAATAATAAAGTTCCTTTAGTCAAAAAGTGCCTGCTAATGAGTCGGCTTCGACATAATTCTCCGTTCTGGGTGCTTGTGATGAAATGAATCTGTGCCTGGCTGTATGCAAAAGCAAGTAATGAATTGTAAAATACCTCGTGACCTCCAGATGATCCTCTCAACCTTTGGTCCACCCCCTCACTCGAAGCAGGGGCAGCTTCCAAGTGCCAAAGGCCAGGGACTTCCCCATTGTGTTCTCTGCAAGACAAATCTTGTTTCACTTCCCAACAGCTGGAGCAGTATATGCTGCTTTGAAAGAAATGAGACCTTTTGAGGTCTTTGGATCGTGTTCCTGCGATGCTGTGGTCTGACACTGTTCTTTGAGGGAATCTTCTGTGGTGCTGCTCTGTGACTTTACCTGTTGCATGGGAAGTCCCTTTCTTCTAGTGGCGCAGGCTATTACATGAAACTAAATAACACCGTCTGTGAGAATTTTTTTGCACCCGTTGAGTTGATAGGGGAACTCCTTTGCTCAAAAATCCCCTGTGGATTTTTTTGTCCAGAAATAAAATTCCTGCAGTTAGTTCTAGCCCTGGGCATTTCCTGCTGTGCTCGTCGTGAAATGAGTAGACATCATGAACCAAGTGGTTGTCCGCTCTGGTTCTGGAGAGAAATGTTGAGCTGGTTGCAGTGGATTGGGTTTTCAAGAGGAAATTCAGGCAAAAAAAATAATCCTTTTGCAGGAGAGTTCATGCCGATGGCCCTGTGAGGATGGAAGTTAGCGTTGCTTTGGAGAAAAGGGTGGTTTTGCACTGAAGCACTAGACAGTGGCCTTTATAGTGCTGCCTTATTTACGTGATCGTGACTAATGGTACCTGGGGTTCTCCATCTGCCAGGCAGCTCCAAATTTCTTCCTCCTTGCTACACAGAGGGATGGGCAGAGACCAGCTGCGTTGCTGTGAGCAAAAGCTAGGAACTGAAGCTGTGATTCCTGGCATCCCGCTCTTGGTTTTATTGCTGTTTGAAGGTGCTTCGATGATAACAGCATGGGGAAGAGGACTTTGAAGGGTTGAGAGGTCAAGGGAGAAGGGAAGAAAGCAATTGAGGGCTTACAGTGGTGCAAAGACTTGCTTTTGGTGCTGTGACTATAGAGGTGAAAGTTTCGTGACCCTGTGTGCAGCAGGGGAAATTTCACTAGGCTGGCTTCAAAGCAGCTGCTGGCCTGAGGGAGGAGAACTGATGTGGGAGTGTCTGGTATACAGGAGGAGAAGGAACAGAGCTGTGCTGTAAGTCCGGGACCGGGCTGTAAACAAGTTAAGGGAACTACACAGCCCTCAGCCATCCCTTAAATCCTGGAGCTGCCTGGGCAGGGATCAAAGGCAGGGAGAAGAGACATCTCCGTGGAACTCCGAAATAAGGAACTCCTGTGTACGTGAAAACGGGTGATCCTGAGGGAAATGCAGGGGAGTACGTGAGGGTGGGGAGACGAACTGGCTGTTGATTAAGCTGCCGTTAATGAGATGGGCGGCAGCAGCATCAGGCAGTCTCTTCACGCAGTCCTCAGGCGTGTGGGGGTGCTAAACTCTTCAGACGCTGACTGGGAAGCTCGCTGCCTGTGACCTGGCCAGCATCTCCCGAAATAGTCTACTCGCAGTGAGTAACTTCCTTTGCGCTGTTCCTAGCTCTCCCTGGCACGTAAATCCTGTCCCCCAGTTCCTCCTGCCTTCCTGTTTGGAGAGAGGAGGGTTGCTGGGAGAGGCCTTCCAAGGGTCCTTGAGCCGCTGGGTTTCAGCTGGGAAAGTCCGCTGCGGGGCTGGGCGTGAGGCACGCTGTCAGGGTTACATCCTCTGTCCCCGCTGCTGCCGCTGAACTCGCAGCCTTCACCTGTGAGGAGGAATAGGCTGCTGGTCCTCGGGCGTCTCCGGGTCTTCGCTTCCTTTTCACGCATGCCTGAGCTGTAGATGAGGCCTCTCCGCTCAAACGTGTTCCCAGGGGGAGAGGGAGCCGGCAGTTATCGCTGCTGCTGGGAGCGCGCTTTCCCACGTGGCCTCATCTAGGGGCAGGGAACCGTTTGGATCTAAGTTTTATCATCTTCCTTCCGTGCTCCTGGAGGTAGTGGTCTTGTTTGTGGTGGATGGAGGCTCTGCAGGCTTCCCTGTGCAGCACGGTGCGTGGCAGCCGGGATGGATTCCTGTCGGGCCTTGCCTGGAGCTCCCGGCTGTGTAGGTGCTGGGATTGCTGTTCAGCAAAACCCGCGTGGCAGCTAGTGCAGAAGCGTGCAGAGGACTCCTGGGGAAGGATAAGGCCCGGAGCGTGACTGGAGACTTGAATCCCCATACAGACAAGTTGTCTCTCTTCCTTGTAGAACCATGCAAGCAGATGGAGTAACTTCAGCCCCGCGGTGCTCTGTCCTGACACTCAGAGGAACAGGGAGGGAGGTGGTCGTTGCTTTGGATGCTCTGCTAGGACCTCGTTCCGCTCCATGCGTGAGCCAGTACAAAGCTGGTAGGATGCTGGTCCTGCCTGCTGCCGACTCTGCAGCACCCTCTGGTGTTGCCTAGTCTGCCCGATAGCTGCTCTTGTTTTCCCCCCGATGTCCATCTCGACTGGAAGCTCTTCAGAGGAACCACACAAAGGAGTCTCCTGCAGTGAACCGCTCTCCTTCATGTATTCAGCTGCCGAATATCAGTGAGTGGCGAACTTATGTAGGCCGTGGACTTGACTATGCTATGGATAAAGCTAGTCAGTGGTTGTGCAGGGCTCAATTTTGGTCTGTGTCTGGCCTTACTGAAGTACAGAACCACACAATTGTGGCTAGGCTGCTTCCACAGCCACCTCGGGGCTGGAGCCAGTTGATCTGCGTTTCTGTGCTGCAGAGCCCGAGTTAGTTGCTGACTTCTTCCTGGCAAGTCTTAGGTGCGTCCTCCCTGCAGGCCTGGGATACCGAGGCACAGCACAGTGCTGCTGCTCGCGCTCGCTGGAGCCTTGGAGGTGGTGAAAGGCTCAGGTGCCCTGATCTCCGGGGAGCAGGGTCGGTGACAGTGCTCCGTGGCTGGCCGGGCTCACAGCGAGGCAGTGCTACTGAAGTTATTCATGGGGAAGTGATGCAGATCTCTGCACTGCCTCCTGGTGCTGCTGTTCTCTAGGTGTTCCTCAAGAACAGCGTGCCCAAGTCTCTGAACGATGGAGAGCTGGTTGCATGCTCCGTGTGTTGGTCCTGAGGCCAGGTATGCTTCCTGTCCAGCAGACATCCTGCAACTCCCTGCAGCATGGGTATTACACTGTGCAGCAAGCATCAGCTGTACTGAAAGACTGTCTGGTAAACTATGTTATATTCTGTAACGTATCACTAGGGATTGCTTTGAGCAGGCACTGTAAAACTGGTGCCACTCCTGCACAGTGTTCCCCTCCTTTACTTTCACGCTTGTGTGTGCAGGCTGAGGCCTTCCTTTCCTTAATCTCTACCCAGAATGATCCTTTTCAGTTACTGTAGAATTAAAAAGCTTTGCTTCTTTATTTTTGTTGTTCTCCTTCCATGATCCAAAAAAGTTCAAGAACTCAGTGACCTCGTTATCTGACCTGTCCTGACAGTTATTCTGGGGAAGACACTCAGGTTTGAAGAGAATCCTCCTTCCTCCTTTTGTTGTCTGGATAGCCAGCCCTCAGCAGACGACAGGAGGGGGCACAGTTGTTTTCTTCTTCCCCTTGCATCAGACGTCCTTGTTTTGCCAGCACTGCATAAGCAGCTTCTTGAGCTGTAGTTATTTGCAGCAAAGCAAATTTAGATGAAACTAAAAGAAAAGTGAACTTCTGTAGTTGCACTGTTGCGGATTTTAAAGGGAGTGTCACAAAAAACAGGAAAGCTTTGAACTTTTAAATACTCTGTAGTGAGGTGTTTAGCTAGTGCCTGACTCTTACTACTGAATTCCTCCCTTGTTTTCTACCTAAACACCTCACTCAGATACAGACGTGAATGCAGAGGAGCGCATTTCAGCAGTCAGTTTCTTGGTACATGTGGCCTGTTACGCGGTATGTCTCCTCCAGTCTTGTCTGCATCACCAGCATGCAGATTAATTCTGTGCCTAACTGTCTGGCTCGAACTTGGCGTGTGCTTTGGTTGCCATGTTGCTGACCCAAATTCAGACTGCATTTGTTCCTCGCTAGTTGTCAGGCTCTGCTGGATGGCGCTGCCATTGACAGTGGTTTCTAGAACTCGTGAAAACTGAGGGCTGCTTTGGTTCTGCCTGTGAGCACGTGTTAGGAACCTGCTTCTGTGTATACACTGCAGCTAAATTGCCAGTGTAACTATTGCAGGTTGAAGACACCAACCCCTAAACAAAGTTATTAATTAATGCTGTGCCTGCCAGCTGTGTAGCTGGAGGTGGGAAAGAGCCCTCAGCCAAAATGGGGATTTAGTCGTAGGGCTTCAGTTGGGGTAGAAGAGAGGGGCCCAGCTATAACTGTAGCCATTGGTGATGGATGGTTGGCTCTGTACTAAAGCATTTTTAGAACTTGCGGGGTCAGATGTCCATTGTGTATTAGGCAGTTTGGTAGGACTGTGTGGGTGAGGACCTGAATCTGCTGAAGCTGGCAGGAAGGCTGCACTTGCAGGCAGAGCTGGGATTTCTTCCTCTTTGGTGTCTCCCTTGTCACGGCCTTACCGATGTGCTCTTCTGCTCTTGTTTTTGCAGAACATTCAGAAGATGCTCGGCCTTGCTCCGTCCCGGGCTGCCACCAAGCAAGCAGGGGGCTTCCTTGGCCCACCGCCTCAGGCAGGGAAGTTTTCCTAAAGCACAGTTAGAGCCTTCACTGCAGGTCTGACAGCCGCACAAGTCTGCCCTGGGGAGGTAGAAGGATGGGATTCTGCACCAGGCTTCATGTGTCGAAAACCAGCCTATGCAGTATCTGCCACAGCCTTGGAAACATCTCGCGTTTGGAGTATTCTACCAGCAGCTGTTTGCTCATCAAACCAAGAAAGTTCTCAGAAGATAACTTGACTTTTTGTTTCTGGTGTTTCTGAGAAATAAACGGCATGGGCATGTTGATTTAGATGTCTGTTAATTGTGCTATAGGACAAGTAGAACTACCTTCATGTAGCACAGTTGGCTTCAGTTTATGGCATGGAAATCAATTAAGATATCACGAACGAGATCTTCAAAACAGCTTAGAAAACTTGGGACAGTTGTGCTGAGAGGTGTCCCTTGTCTTAGACCTACTGGCTGTACTCCTGTGTAGTGGAGAGCTGGGCAAGAAGGTGTGCTTAGTTCTCCTGTGTAAAAAAACTTCCAGTGTTCAGGGTGAGTTTTTTTTTTTCTTTTATTAGCTCACGTGGCTGGGGGCCCAGGAACCTGCCCCTGTGCCAAGCTGCTCTTTGAGGTTGCAAGTATTGCTGGATGTCTGCCCGTGTCTTCCTGGCAGAATACAGTGCCACAGAGATTTGTAGCGTTGTGCAGCTTCTGTTAAAGTTGCTTACTTAAGCAGAATCTGCTCAACTGCAGAAACAAACCTGGCCTTCAGTTTAATGAGTAAACTGTTAAATTATATCAGTGCTGCCCACTGCTACTGAACCCTTTTTATTGCCTGAGCGGTTAGGACAGCATTTTTGTTCATGCCCCTTAGTTTACTGATCATCGGTCCATTTAGCAGTATGAATCTTAAAAATGCTTCCTTCCTTCATAGGCCAGTAAGTTCCCTATGCTGCTTTCCACTTTGCCAAATAATTACCTGGTTCAGTCCTGTTGGCCAGGCCTTGTTTAAAAGGGCTGAATAAATTTTGCTGCTGCTCTCAAGTTAGGCTGACAGTTTTCTTGAAGCGTTGTGGTACCTGTAGGGGCTACTGATTCCTTGCTTCTGTGCCCAGAAGCGTATAATACAGAACACTTTACTAGGAGGCTTTGACAAGGTGCAGGGCAAGGGGATAAATCTGAAATGCCTCATGGCAGTGTGGAGCATGTGTAACACCACATTAAATCCTACGTCTTGGAGCAGCACGGAGCATGAGGATGCTGCATTTTTGACACAGTTGCATCTGGTGTAGGTGCAGCCTTCCCCAAGGAGCAGCCACGGTCGTGTAAGTCCCCAGTTTCCTACATCTGGCCTCCGTGTGATGGCCTGATCCTGCTGCAAAGCCAGAAACTCCCAAACCTGCTGCACCGGGTTTGGCGAGTTAGTTTATTCGGCAGCATACGGTCATCAGATCCAGCAGGGCGAGGGGGGAGAGCTGTGAGAGCCAAACTGATGGAGCGTGACGACAGAGTGCACCCCGCGGGGCTGGGAGGTGCTACGGGCAGCACAGCGAGCTTCCCCGTGCCGTCCCAAACCCTGCCTCAGCACCGTGCTGCCTTTTGCCGAGCATCGCACCGCGTGTTATCGCTTTGTGAGGGCGGCCCTCGCACATCCAAAGCTTCTCTGAAAACTAGGGCTTCGACGCCGTGACCTGGCTCGCTGTCTGCTGCCCGTTTGATGCAGCAGGTCTGTGGGGGGGCTAATCCTAACACAGGGAGAACGACTCTCTAGGTCTGAATTCTAGGAACCCACAGAATATAACGGAGGGGTACACACCTGCCTTTTGGGGGAAGGAAGAATGGTTTAGGTTCTATCATTTTTTACACCCGCGGGCCCTCCGAGCCGCGGGGGGGCGCCCGGGGCAGGGGCAGGGGCCGGGCCTGCCGGGGGGGCGGTCCGGGGCTCGGGGCGGGGGGGGGGCTCCCCCCATTTCTCCGCCACCTCCGAGCGGGACCGCGGATCCCCCCGAGCCCGGCTGCCGGCCCATGGTGCCGCGGCCCCTGCTGCAGCCCCTCGTGCCCCGGCTCCGCCGCCTGCTGCCCGGCCTCGCCATGAGCAGCGCCACCGGCTCCTTCTCCCTGCAGCAGCCCCTCAACTACCGGGGGGGAGCCCGGCTGCAGCCCGCCGACGGTGGGCAGGTCGAGGAGGTGTACGAGCCGGCCACAGGTGGGGACACGCGTGGGGACGCGGCTCTGCTGGGGGCTGGCTGTCCTGGGGGGCTGCCCCGACCGCCATGTTCCCAGCCCCTGCAGCCTGGGACTTGCTGTGACTTTCCGCCAAAGCGCCAGGGTCTGGCTCAAATGATTTCCAAATTAATTGGTTTTTCCTCGCCCGGGTTTCGGCAGACCCCCAGCAAGGTGGCGAGGGGCTAGCGGAGCCGAAGAATGCACAGCGGGGTGCTGGTGGTGGAAGCTCAAGGGGGGAGAGCGAAGAAATTTGTAATGCTGGGAGCTAGTTAGTAACTGGAACACGAGTGTGGGAGAAGGGTCTTAATGCAAACCCTTTAAACCACAACACCTCTTCAAGAAACCAGTCACAAATACGTGGGTTTTGTTTGAAACCATTGCATTCGTAGCCTGGTGCAGGTGGTGGGACCGAAATCTTTGCTGCAAGATAAATCGTATTTTCTGTGCCCTTTCTCTGACATGAACGTCTCGTTTGTTTCCTGCTTAAAACGTGCCCAGGCCGAGTGATAGCCAAGCTGCTGTGCTCCGGGGAGAAGGAGGTGGACCTGGCTGTGCAGAGCGCGAAGGCTGCCTTTAAAGTATGGAGCCAAATGTCGGGCATGGAGCGGTGCCGGGTGCTGCTGGAGGCCGCCAGAATTATTCGGGTATGTCGGGGGGCTCGCTTCACGTTTTGTCTGCCAGCATTTTCGTGGATTAAGGCGGCTGCTGGGGGCTGCGGTTCCAGCGGCACTTCCAGAGCTCGAGGAGGTAAAACCCCACCTTTGACCAGCAGAGACGGTTGTTTGCCTTGGGCAGGGCACCCAGTCTTATCAGTCTTGGTTCAAGGCCGGTGTGTGCTACAGCACCTGTTCTGCTTGATTCTGGTAGGAGACATAAAGCTGAAGCAATCCAGTCAGGACCCTGCAGGCATGTGATTTCCAAGCTGAAGTTCCATAGCTGTCACATTCTTGAACTTTAGGATTTCGGACCCTGTTGTCACGTGGCAGAAGCATATGTTGTTTTAGCAATAAGAAAATGTAGGAGTGCTCTTTTTTTTTCCCTTAGCAGATAATACACGTGGGGAGAGGATACAAATATGCTAGCTTTATCACAAACTTGTTTGTGAGATAACACGTTCTTGGACCTCAGAGTTAATCCCCGTTGAGGCACAGGTCTGTAAGAAACCGGACCTTGCCCCAGCGTGTTCATGCGATGAGAATATTCTCTTTCTGCCAGATTTCTGCTTCTGCCAGACTTCTGCAGCAGGGTAATATTTCTGCCTGGGAGATGGTCTGTTAAAGGATGCTTCCCAACTCTGCTGCTTTGTCTGTCTTTTGCTAAGTCCTCTGGATCGGTTTTGGTCTTGCTGTTTGCTGTCCCTCCCGCCTTAGTTCTGTGAATTCCAGTCACTGTTTACCAGCTGGCTTTTCAGCTCAGGTTTGCTCATCTTTCAGATAAACACGGCTGTTAAGCAAGACCAGACTAGCAGTGAACCCCAGCAGCTCTCTGTTTGGCATTCTCTTGTGGTCGGTTGCCTCTGGCGAATTGATAAATGACAGTTGGGAATGTATCTTTTAGATAAAATGATTACTCAAGGCAGAGCCTGGCTTGGAGGTTGAATGCTTGGGATGCAGCTAGCTCCTTGTGGCTTCTCTGATGTGCTGTCATTGTGCTGCGCTCCTCACAGGAACAGAGAGATGAAATTGCCACCTTGGAAACCATCAACAATGGGAAATCCATCTTTGAAGCCAGAGCAGACGTTGACGTATCCTGGCAGTGCCTGGAGTATTACGCAGGGCTGGCAGGATCTCTAGCTGGTGAGAACTTTATGGGAGTTGGCTCTTTATTCTCTGTCCTGCCTCTTGTCTTCTCTGCTAACTTCCACGATACAAGACCATTTTTGGTGTCGATTCCTCTAAGAGAAGGACTGCTCCTTTTTCTGAAGATCTTGGGAGAATTTTCAGAGCTGTCTGCCTAATGCTGCCATGCTCTGTGAGCTTGTCAGGGTAAAAGCCGTGTGTGTCTGTTCCCAGTCTAAGTGGGATCTGGCCCCTGAGCCTCAGATTAAACAGGAAGGGGCTTTGTTCTTCTCTTATTTCTGTCTGTCTGTCTTCCCTGCAGGTGAACACATCCAGCTTCCTGGGGGATCCTTTGGGTACACTCGCAGAGAGCCTCTGGGTGTGTGTGCTGGGATCGGAGCCTGGAATTACCCTTTCCAGATTGCCTGCTGGAAGTCTGCCCCGGCCCTGGCTTGCGGTATGGAGACTCTGTGCCCATGCAGGCTTCCCTCTGAAGCCTAGTGATCCTGTGGGGGAGAGTGAGATTTGGGGGACAGAGAACTGACTAGGGCCGCCTCGAAGGAGGCATTGAAGGACTAGCAGAGCCTTCAGGCAGGAAGGGAGAGGAAATGGAAGGGGGAACCTGGCAGGTGCTAAGAGGGCAGGGGACACATCAGGAGAAAGACTGATTGCATGGCTTTGTACCAGAGGAGGAAGGTCTCTGGAAATGTTTGCAGTGCAGGACCAGTATCCTCATCTCCCCAGCCCTTCCCAGCGTGAAGGTGCAGTTTTCCCCATTCATTGATTGCAGAGCGTTCAGACAAAACTATTTCCTTCTCTCTTGGGGGTCTTTTGATTCTGCAGGGACAAATTCGTTGTGTAGGGTGGTTTTTTTTTTGTGTTTTCTTTTTTTTTTTCCCCCTGATGCAGTTTGGGTGTTAACCCCACCTTGCCTCTGTCTGGGTTCCGTTAGGCAACGCGATCGTCTTCAAGCCCTCTCCCTTCACTCCCATTTCGGTGGTGAGGCTGGCAGAGATCTTCACTGAGGCCGGTGTGCCCAAGGGGCTCTTCAACGTGGTGCAGGGTGGGGTGGCCACAGGCCAGTTCCTCTGTCAGCACCCAGATGTGGCCAAAATCTCTTTCACTGGCAGCGTGCCGACTGGCATCAAGGTAAAGGCACCGTCACACTGGGGGACACACGGGGGTTGTAGTGCCAGCCTTCCTGGTGTAACGGGGAGGTCGAAGCCTCCTTCAGCCTTTGTGCACGAGGCTTGCAAGGATGGGGTGTGAGGTGGCATTCCTGCGTCCAAGCAAGGAGCTTGCACCTACAGCATTATGCTGGGGTCCCAGTTAGGGTACTGGGCACGAGCTCGAGCACTCGGTCCTTTTGGAGGAGCCCTTTGAGCTGAACACATGCAGACGACCGTGGTGGCAGTGAAGGCTCTGAGCTGCTGAAGTGGGCGTCTCTGTGGGGAGGTGGGTCTGTAAAACGGCTGGGGAGACGTGTGAATGCTTCTGGCAGTAATAGCTCAGTTTAACTGCATGCAGCCTGCCATTTTAAGAAGTAGGCTAGTTTCTCTGAATTTCCCACACTTGATTTAGTCAAAACAAATGAAACATCCCTAAAAAGATCTAAAAAATAAGTTCTGATTTGAAAGGTGGGAGATATGCCCCTTGAGCACTCCTACATGAATGTACCTGTGGGGTGCAGCGACAAAGGTGCAGTTGTGGTTGTCCTGCGGGCTTGCGCTGAGCTTGAGACTTCCTGCAGATGCCTCCTCAGAGTTTTCATTTTTACCTTTAACAAAAAAAGAACCTAAACCCTTTGAGAATGTCTGCAGTCTGAACTCAACAAGTCGAAGGAACCCAGCTTGCCCTTTGTGTGCGCTGGCTGCTTCTGTTGTTGGTGAAGACCCCTGGTAGCTCTCCCGTTGAGTGTCTCTTACCTCCTCCAGCCTCCGTATTGCCCGTGTGTCACTTGTCTCTTGTGTCCTTGCTTCTGCCAGATCATGGAGATGGCAGCTAAAGGGATCAAACCCATCACCTTGGAGCTGGGAGGCAAATCCCCCCTTATCATCTTTTCGGACTGCGCCCTGGAGAACGCTGTGAACGGAGCCCTCATGGCCAACTTCCTCACGCAGGGCGAGGTGCGTGGCCGAGGGGCACCGGTTTGGGAACGGGGCGGCACGGGCAGCCTGAGGGCCACCGAGATAGCCAGCCTGGGGCCTTGTGTTGGAAGGGATGCCCTGAAGCTCCCATCTCGCCACCCATCTCCTCCTTTCCCAGGGGTGGGGCCTCTCTAGCACCCGGTACCCAGCTCAGAGCAGCCCCCCTGTGCCCTGGGCTCTGGTTTGGAGCACAGATGTCAGAAGAGACCGTGCTGGATGCCTCTGGTTCCAGCCCGGCACGCTGAGCCACAGCTCCCCGGGGCTCTGTCAGTCCCAAATTTGAGATTTCCACGTGTGCTGCAGGTTTTGTGTAATCCTGTTGGCAAACTGCCTTACACGGTCATCTCTGGGAACTGAACGGTCAGCTCCTCATCTGCTGGTGACCCGGTGCGTTTTGGCCACTTGGTGGCATCGGTTCTGCTGCGCCCAGGGCGGATTGTTCAGTGCAGGCAAGAACAGCAGGACTGCCTGTCTGCTCTCCGCTGTCCCCAGGGTCAAGCTGGCTGGTTTAGCATCCGTGGAGGGGCTTTTCAGAGAACCCCTGTAGCAGGGCCCTTGCAGGGAAGGCTTGCGAAGTGCGGTGTGGCTTGTTGTGAGCAGCCCGTTCTGTGTCCCAGGTGTGCTGCAACGGCACGCGGGTGTTTGTGGAGAGGAAGATACTGGATACCTTCACAAAGGAGGTGGTGAAACGCACCCAGAAGATCAAAATTGGAGACCCGCTTCTGGAAGACACCCGGATGGGAGCCCTCATCAACCGGCCCCACCTGGATCGTGTCCAGAGCTTTATCAAACAGGCGAAGGAGCAGGTGAGATCGTGATGCTGCCTTGAGACTGCCCTGAAATATCTTTTTTTTTGTTAGACAAGCAGGCCAATAGCTACTTCTTACTCCCTGCCTTTGTAGTTAAGCTCTTTACTTGCAGTGGCTGAATTACACAGCAGGTGTCTTGGGCCAACAGAATAAAAGTGATTCATGTGCACTTCTCTGAGTCAGCACGCAAGGTGACATTGCTTCTCACATCCTGATGCTGCCACGTTTTAGAGGTTATGAGATACCCAGCACTGTAGTGAGTAAAATAGGAGAATCCAAAGGAGGAGGATCAAAGACCAAATTTACAGGCTGCTGGAACCAAGCTAAGAGCCCTGAGACCTACACAGCCTCTTCTCCTGCTTTATTGTCAAGTCTGGAGATGTTTTAAATGTCAGCGCTAGGTGTATGACTGGCCATTTTGGGGAAGGGCTGGAAAAGGGGAGGTGCGAGTGAAAGGCAGGAGGGGTAGATGAGGATTTGGAAACAGGAAGAGGGATGTGGAAGGCGATACAGGGGAGGAGAGGAGAGATCTCCCAGCTCCAAAGCAGGGTGTCTGAGGGGGGAGGTGTTTCTTGCTAGGTGCAGTGTTAAAGGACTGATGGACTCACTAATGAGGGAGTCGACACCATGTGGAGATGTGGAAGTTAACGTGATGCTAGATGAGGATCTGCTCCTGGTTTTGATTTTTTTTTTTTTTTGAGGGCCCAGGCGTGGTTTGTCTGACAGGGCAGCACAGCAGCAAGGATTATTGGCCCAGAGCTGCTGCAGCTGGGCAGGATGCCCCGGTACGTGCCTGCCCACTTTCTGCTCGGCTCTTTTTCAGGGTGCCCAGGTGCTGTGCGGTGGGGACCTTTACGTACCAGATGACCCGAAGCTGAAGAATGGCTTCTACATGCGCCCCTGCGTGCTAGGTATGTCCTTCCTATCCGTGGCGCGGGCATCTTCTGCGTCGGTGTCGCTGAGTTTCTTCTAGAGAGAGCTGTGTTCGGCGTCACCCATCTCTGCGTGTGCCCCCGGTGGGCACAGGCACTCGGGTGGGTGTACTGGAGGTAGCTGAGGTGCCCGAATGAGTGGTATCCAGAGAGATCTCTGTGCTTGCAGGGAACTGCACCGATGACATGACGTGTGTGAAGGAAGAGATCTTCGGGCCCGTCATGTCCATTCTGCCGTTTGACACCGAGGAGGAGGTTGTGGAGAGAGCCAACAACACCAAGTTTGGCCTGGCAGGTGGTGTCTTCACCAGGTACAGCTGGGCAGCGTGGTGCTCTGGGGAGGTCAGGGGAGAGGAGGAGAAGAGAAATACTGCAGCAACCTGATGCTCCTCTTGTGGAGTCTGAGCATGGGCACGGATATCCTCTTCTGGGAAAGCTGCAGCAAGGGAATGCCAGAAGGGAACTTTGTAAATGACCGTGCATCTCCTGCCAGCTCTCCTGAAGGGTTAGGTGGGCCCAGCCATCCTTCAGACTCCTTCCAGCCTGCGCTTGGCCTGCTGCCTGCCTTCTGCATCTCCAGGAGGTGTTCGCCAGGAGCCTGCCATGCTGCTGAAAGCGTGCAAAGACGGCTTTTGGCTGCTTGCCATAGTCTGCTCTGCTGGTGTCCTTGTCCTGCCCTCTCAAATCAAGTGCTGTTCTGAGTGTCCTTGGGGATAGGTGCTGTATCCTCTGGGCGGGCAAGGACTGAGAAGGGCAGGACGGGCCCCAAAAAGCACCGTGACCTGCCGGGGGCCTTTCTGTAGCAGGATGTCAGCTGGCACGGGAGGAGAGGATGGAAGGGAGGCTCCAGCTGAGTTGCCCTTTTCCTGCAGGGACATCCAGAAGGCTCACAGGGTCGTGGCTGCTCTTAATGCCGGGATGTGCTTCATTAACAACTACAACGTCAGCCCCGTGGAGCTGCCCTTCGGAGGATACAAGGCGTCAGGTGAGCAGTGCTTGTCCGTCCCTGGGCTTGGCTCTGCTGCGCCCAGGGGTGAGGATGTGCCTGTGTCTGCGGTGGCAGACGTGAGCGGCCTCTCTGCTGTGTCGCTGAGTGGATACCTCACCGGCAGATGGAAGGGAAGCTGGAGAAAAGGGGTTGTGGGTTTGGAAAGAGAAAGGAGGGAGATAAACTTTTATATATATGTAGCCTTCCTTCAGCTGAGCTCATCCGGTTAGTGCTCGGGGCTTGCTCAGAAGCCCTGCTGTGAGGTAGCGCTGCAGCTGCACTGAGTGTGTGGCTCGTGTTCGCCCTGGTCCGGCTCTGTGCTGGTCACGGGGGGCACGGACGATGCACGATCGATGCCTGGCGCTGCCGGGAGCTGTGCTCTCACTGCTGCCTCGTCCTTGCAGGATTTGGCAGAGAGAACGGACGGGCGGCCATCGAGTACTACTCGCAGCTGAAGACGGTCTGCGTGGAGATGGGTGATGTGGAGTCCGTGTTTTAGTGGCTCTGGGGCCATCCGAGGGGCGCGTCAGCTCAGAATCGTGAATCATTTACCCAGCAATAAAGTGCTCTGAGATTGCAAGTGCCTGGGGGTGGGGCAGAGCGAGGGCAGCATTTAGCCATCCTGCTCCTGCGAGGGGAAACGTGCACACGGGGCTCGGTCTGTGGGCCTGAGCTGCCCTGGCTGGTGGGAGAAGGGAACCTCGGACCAGGAGGGAGCAACCTGGCTTTCAGCAGCTGGCACCTGCAGCTTCTTCGATGTTAGCGGGGGCTTGGCAGTGGCAGAGGCTCAGCCCAGGCTGCTTCCCCCCAGCGTATCTTGAACCCTGCTCTCTTTCACCTTCAGTCAAGTTCGGTCTCACCTTAACAAGCACGACTCTCAATGCACCTAAAAGCTCTGGGACACATTGCTGTGCTGTAGCTCTACAGCCTGTCTTTTCTCTGGCTATATAAAAGCCTTAAGAGTAGCCTTTGGTTTTTCCTTCTAGCCCACTTGTGAACCCAAGTGGTTTCTTATCTGTGCCTCACCTCCGGGCTGGGACAGGATACTGTGGGGGTGGAGAGCTGATGCTGCCTGTGACAGGCACGGTGCTGCAGATCCTCTCCTCGCACGGTACAGAGGATAACCAGAGTGGTAGCAAGCTCTGACATAGAACAGCTTCTGCTTAAGACAGGCAGACATCTATTTGATTTCTTTCCTATAGGTCTACTGCTCTTTATAAACACGATGAAATAGAAAATTTAAATGCTTACCTAATCTTCTTTTTTAAGTAATCAAATAAATATTAACTCTGGAACATCGTGTTGGAGAGTGACATGAATCAAGGAGTCCAGAAATACATTCTGATAGAGAGCTGGGCTGTTGCTGTATGGGTTAACCAAATGGGTTGCAAGATCGCTTTTCATTCACCAGAACCATAAAAGCTAGAACATCCCTGCCCGACAGGCAGATTTCTGTAGTCCTATAAAATCAGTCGTTCTGGCCTTCTGCAGAACTTAAGACGGCCCTCTGTAACTTCAAAATAAAAATACAGAACTGACAACTTCATTTTATTGAATGAGGAGAAAAACAGCCAACAGGCAATGAAATGTTGTACAAGAAAACAGAACAAGAATCCCTTTGGGTTCCCAAGCAGCCACCGCGATGGTCAGTTAGTCCTGGCAGATCCAACCAAGGTGCTGGAAAGCTGAATACACGCCTGTGCCCACCAGTCCAATGAGTGCAGCGGAACCGATGGCCCCTCTCCTTCGATTTTTTGGCTCTGGAAAAAGACAGATTTTATCAGTTCAGCAGCAGTACCCGGCTCTCTCACCCAGGCCACTCCCAGCTCTGCCGCACACAACCTTGACTTGCTGCAAGTATGTTTAGCTTTGGCTGACCTTGTCCTCACCTTTAGAAAGGAAAGCTGGGAAACTGCTGTGAGTGTGGCAGACCCGAACCAATAAAAGTGCACAGTCAGGTGCCCGGGATGATCCCCCCAGCGTGGTTTGCTGCAACTAGTGTGGGAAGCAGCAGATGAAACTAAAGAGGGAGCAGGAACTAGAGATTAATCTCAAGGCGTACCCTGAGTTTGCGCTATTATTAGAGTGGAGCTCTTTCTGTTGTCAGGAAAAGCACAATGCAGCGTGCAGCCTGTGCACCTGCATCCTCTGCTCCGCACCCTGGCTGGAGGGAAGCTTTATGCTGCCTCCTCGACAGGAGCTGGCGAGAAGCGTCTGGAGCCCCTGTAGGAGGCTTCAGTTTCCAAGCACCTGCTGTGCTACAGGATGAAGACCCACCTCCTGTGTAGTAGCCGTAGGCGTAGAGGATTCGCCCAATGATCCAGGCAACGCCGAGCCCTGTGGCAATCCGCTAGGAGGAAAGGAGAAGCATTAAAGGTTTTGGAGGCTTGTTCCTTGCACCTGCTCAGTGTTACAGCAGCCCTGCGTGTGGCTGCCAAAAACCACAAACTGACCAAAAGCGTGTGGCTGCCAAAAACCACAAGTGACCACAAACTACAGTGGGGGTCCTGACCCAGCTGGGAGAACTGGGAATCAGCCTGGGAGAAGGGTGTGAGTGGTGTGGGGAGCTAGGGTGAGTTTCGGATTGGGTCCCTTTCATGGCACCTCTGGGGTGCCTGTGATGTGCTGCAGGGCCTTGCGAGCCCCCCCCCCCCACAGGCACAAGCAGGTGTACAGGTTTCCCTGCTGTGGATTTCTGCCTTGCCACTTAATTTAAAGCTTGCTGCAATGTGGCTTCAGTTTGTCAGATCCGCCTGTGCCACTTCCTTCCCTCTCCGAAAAGGAATGTTCAAGATGGACCTGCTTTGTCTGGTGGTGGTAAAGAAAAAGCTCCTGGTTTAGTCTCTCCCAGATGGACTGCCTCCTCAAGAGTTGTCTACCTCTTTCATTTAAAAATAATCCCGGCTTTTTTTGCATCCTTCACACACCTTCTTTGGTGGTGAAGGTGGGTGGGAAGATCACAGTGTTCCCCGTCTATTTTTGTCAAACTCTTCTTGAAAATGTGCTTAAAAAGGAAGTGAAAGGGTCCCCAGCCTGTACAAAACCAGCTGCTGAGTGGCCCTACTGTAAGCCCAGCAGGACCCTGCAGGTGTGGGAGAATCAAGCAGGGTTGGAGGGACCCTCCCCAGCTGTGGGGCTGGAGGCTGTGAATGCTGCAGTTTGTCTAACAAGCCACACTCAGGGGAAGGGAAGGGGCCTAGTGGCTGAAGTATCGGCAATGATTTATGAAATACGTGTGGTTCCCCTGCACAAGAGCTTGTACCACTGCATTTTCAGAAGGGGCACGGCTGTGCAGTGGGATGTGGCTGGGGAGGGAGCCTGGCTGCCTCCAGAGGGGCGGGCTTGGCCTCCTGCCTGCTCTCAGTCAGGGGTTAAGGGCAGAGTTCAGTCACGCAGCCCTGCGTGCTAGTCACTTACCGGATGGTAGATGCCACCAGTGGCTAAGAAGAACAGGAAGGAGGGATAAACTTCCAGTCTGAAAATGAGAGAGGGGGTTATGTTTGTGTTCAATTGCTCGTAGAGAGAACACGTAGACATGCAGAGAGTTGCAAGCATCCCTCGTCAAGGTCCCTGGTGGGCCTGACTGCTGGGAGTCTCCGTGCTCAGGAGGGCTGCTCAGTGCTGTGGCCAGAGACGGAGGCACAAGCGAACTGCAGCACACACAGGCTTTCAGGGACTTCATCCCTGCCTGTGCCTCTGTCCGGCCGCCCACCTGTTCTTTCCACTTTGTGCCCGAGCTGCTGCTAAATGCTGCCTACCACCAGCTGACCCAGGAGGAGCTGTTCCCCCCAGCCTCCCTCCGACGTGCTCTGGCCCACGTTAGCCGGGTGGACCCTGACCACGAGGAGACGAGGGCAGTACGGCATTCGCACGCGGTACTCACGTGTTCTGGTGCGCACGCTGGATGCAGTTGAATATACGGCCATGCTCAGGATCTGTGCTGTACATGGTGGGGTACTGTCAAAGAAACCCAAGAGCAGAACGTGAGCAATGCAGCCCAGCCTCCTCCAGCAGCAAGGTGCAGGCCCTGCGGCACCTCTCCCCGGGGAGCCCCGTGCTGTGCTGCTGCCTCTAAGACTGACTTGCTTCAAGTTAGAGCCTCGCTCCCTGCCCCGCGGCCACAGCTACTTTGATGAAACTGCTGCTTGCTCCCGAATGCTTTTGTTCCACTGAGATCCCTTTGCTCCCAACACTGCAGGGAAAAGAGGCTGTGTGGTTTCTTGCCTGTCAGTGTTTCCGGGCTCGAAGCCTTCTGCTTTCAGCCGTCTCGGCTCAGTGCCAAGTGCCCGATCTGCCAAACCCTGATTTCTGCTGTGCGTCTGCTCCAGTTTGGAGAGCTGAAATGTCGGCTCCATCCCTTCTGCATCCACATGGCGGGGCAGGAAGTGCCAGCGGGGCACCCAGAAATAAACAAGGTGTCGCCGAGCTTATCTGTAGCACTACAGCCCGGGAAGGCAAGGCCTGCGCGCCCTTCTGGGCCGGGGAGGGGACGAAGGAGGGGTGCTGGAGTGGGCCGGCTGCAGCTCCCTGCAGACAGGCTGTGGTGTCCCTGCTGCCAGGTCCTGCGTGTTGCCTGGTTTAGGAAGAGCAGCCAGGGGACCCAGCAGCACCAGGGGCCTGACGGTGACCCAGACCAGCTCCCAGACACACTCCTAATGCTCCTGCGGCTGCTGTTTGAGCCCGTATGAGGGGCTGAAGCACGAGGCAGTGCCAGGCTCTGGTTGTGAGCACGCTGCATCTGCTACAACTCAGGCGCACGCAGCACGTGTGGCAGCAAGCCGCTGGCACCAAGGGAGCAGCCCACTGCCTCAGACGGGGATCGCTCAGCAAGGCCTGGGGCTCTCCCCCCTCACCAGCGTCGGAGCTGCGGCCCCTTCCCGGCCCCTCCGCCTGAGGAGAGGAGGGCTCACCTCCACGTTGTACTTCTTGCGGGCCTTTGCCACTTTCACGGCGAGGTGCGTGACCAGGACGAAGCTGGCGGCCCCCGTCAGGATGACGTAGCCGTACTCTTTGGAGAGAACAGCCATCTTGGTGCTGGGAGGAAAAGAGAGCCCGTTACTACTGCAGGGTGGGGTTGGGGCAGTGGCAGCTCAGTGCAGGCAGAATTGTGTGTGTGTGCACGTAAGAATTGCTGAGCATGGACCACAGTCATCCTAGCACAAGGACTGGCTGAAGGAGAGGAGAAACTCTCAGGGATTTTTTACCTTTTGGTGCCTGCTGCGTATTAAGCAGAACAAACCAAGGGCTCCCTGCTCAATTCCAGTCAAGCAAGCCTTAAAACCACGGACGTGTTGGTGTCTGGAGGACCCTAGTCTGGCCGCTGGCTCGGAGCACCCCTACAGCCAAGAGCAGACCCCCTCAGCTCCGGCTGGCCACAACCCCTGACACTGCTGTCCTCGCTGACACTGCTGTCTCTGCGGGGGTGCTCGGGTCGGCGGGGACAGACAGAACGCTCTGTGGAGGACTTGTCCCCTTCCTGCACCCCGGTGCTCCTCCTGCACGAAACCAAGGAGTGGTGGGCACTGCCCCGTACCTGCTCCCATCCCAGCCTCTGGGCAGGATGCAGGCAGGACCTGCACTTGCAGGAATTTCTCCACAATCAGGCTAGAGACCAGGTCAGCAAACGTAATTATGTCACTGTGCAAAGCCTTGGGTCACCTCCGGCCTGAGCAGCGCAGCCAATTCTTGTCCCACCACCTTAAAAAGCTTGTAGCAAAACCAGGAACGGGCCAGAGTGGTGCTGCAAGGACGGTTAAAGATCTGCAACAGCTTTAATGTGAGGAACAATCAAGTAAGTCAAGACTCTTCGTCTTGGAGAGCAGACAAAGAGGAATGGTATTCAATAAAGCCTGTAAAAGCTAAAGAGGGTGGACAGAAACCGGTTGTTTGCTCCAACACCAGAACTCGGGGCCACCAAATGCAGCCAGGACAGAGATTCAAAACAAACAGAGGTGTTTTTTCACACGATAAAATGGCCAGACGAGCGACGCTCGCTCCCAGCAGCCTCAAGGAACGGGCTCAGAGTCACAGAGAGCGGCCCCACCACCATCTGGCACCAGTCCTCTTGCACCATCCCAACCTCTGGCTGTGTCCACGTGAACAGAGCCCGTGCTGTGTCATGCACCACAGCAGAAGGCAGCGGACACCTCTCTCTCCAGCACTAAGCCAATTCCCTCTCCAAACCAAACCTAACCGAAGCCCACTGCCGTGATGCAGCAAGGTGTTGGTGTCTCTGGCACTGTCGCACCAGCACGATCTGTTGGCAGGGGCAAAAACGTCCCTCCTCGAGGAAGCAGTGCAGCCAGCCTTCCTACTGCACCAGCACCGCTCACAGGGGCTCAGCAGGGAGCAGGGGTTTTATTTCTCGTTTGCAAAGGGATTTTGATCAAGACAACAGCTGCCTTTGTCCACGTGAAGTTTGGTAAAAAATTCTTAGTAAGAATGCTGAAAACTTTAACTAAGACAGGTCAGCTGCACCCACATGTAATAGCAGTTAGAGGTCACGCTGCAGATACAGACCCTTCCCACGGCGTAGAGCAGCTCCACGGTCACATTTCCCCCTTCAACTCCCAGGCTCGGTGGAGAAGCCCCGCGCAGCAGCACGGACCAGGCCTTTGGCAGTGCTACGCTGTCATTTGGAGTTTTACCTTTTATCTCAGTAGCAAAGGGCGCAGCTCAGTCGCAGCAAAGCATTAAGCCAGGTGTTATAAACCTGCTGCCGGACCTCCGCTACCGGTCCAGAACTACACAGTGCGCCTTTGCTCTAGTAACCAGGAGCCAGAGCAATTAAAAGCCAACACTTTCGGCTGCCCTGACCGCACGCCTCGCGGCTGCTCCCTGGCGCTGGTGCGTTTCACCAACCTTCGTCCGCAGCACAAGGCCTCTGCCGACGAGCACCGGCGCCCCGCACAAGACTAAATCCGTATCTTCCCTGCAGCAACGCTTGCGCCTGGGCCCGCACCGCCGGGGGCCAGCGGAGCACGATGCAGCACGGCCGGAGGGCTGCGGGAGAGCTCCCAGGGAGCGCTTTTCCCCCGCGGCAACGATTCCCGGCAGGCTTGCCGCAACCACCGCCGCAATCCGGACTCAGCAGGGCCGCCCGGCCTCCCCTGCAGCCCCCCGCCCCCCCGCAGCCCCCCGGCCCGCACTCACCCGCACCCCGGGGCCCGGCTCAGGCGCGGTGCGGAGCAGCCCGGGGCGGGAGCGGAGCCGGAGCGGGGCCGGGGCCGGGCTTGGCCGCGCCCCGAGGCGGGGCGAGAGCTGCGGGCTCCGTGCTGCCGGCCGGGGCCCCCCCCGGGGGCTGCGCCCTCTCCCGGCCTGCCGCAGGCCGGAGGAGATTTTGCGGGGTGCGTTTGGGGTCCTCTCGTGGTGGTCGTGCCCTGTTCCCTCGCAGCCGGTGCGGGGCGGGGAAGGCAGCCCCTCACTGCTGTGTTTGTTCGTGTAAGCGGACACCGCGCCTGCAGCCACCCGCGTCGGCGATCCGCGGGATCCCGCTTACGTCCCGCTCTGTTGTGGCCCGCGACACTTCGGTAGGGAGACACAAGCCCCTTTCAGCACCGGGGCTGGGTGTAAGCGGTGTTTTACTTTAAAAAGAAACGCAGTGTTAGGGAAACGCGGTACAGAACAAATTAGCAGGTGGATTTTTTGGTTCTGAAGGCGTGCATAAACCAGCAGAGGGACAGGGGGACCCACCACAGCAGGACAGAGCGCGTCTTTTGCTGTTGCAGGTATAATGGAGAAGAAAGCAGGACCCCAGGCCCCTAAAAGTCCTGGGTTTAAGCTCTTTGCTCACACGCCTGCCTTCCCACAGCAGGGAGCTCTCTGGGCTGGTCCCAGTGTGGCCAAAAAGGCCTCGGTGAACTCCCTGGCTACGGCACAGCTCTGGGGCCTCTCCTGCACCTCCTAACTCCTCATGCCTGTCCCCGTGACGGGGCAGGCCGCGCGCTGACCCTGCTGTCCTGCAGTCTCACGGTAAAACAGGAGCGTAAACGCTGCTGGTCGGTGCATGGCTCTGTCCGCACCTCTCGCACCCTCACTGAATATTCTGCCAAGGTCCCGGGTCCCAGCGGAAGAAGAAAGGCGGAGGGAGCACAGCGAGTGAAATTGGAGCACAGAGGCTTTCTTCTCTGGCAGTTTTATTTCACTTCAAAAAAAAATAGCATCTAAAGTGGGGCATAATATGGGAAATCATTCGGGAAGGGCCTGCCTTCAGTTCCCAAGTCGGCGTTCGGAACGCTTTGTAGGGCTGGTTCTAAGCGACTGTGTCTTCCTCCTCCTCCTCGTCCTCCTCCCCCTTCGAAGTGTGGACTTGGTAGATGACGGCACAGACGCCAGCCAGCCAGGCTGCCACGGTGCCAGCAAAGAATATGCAGAAGCCAACGAAACACAGGAAGATGTAGTCCTGCTTGTGCAGCTGGGTCAGGCAGCTGAAGTGCAGCTGTACCTCCGCTGCAGGCAACTTCAAGGCACGAAAGGCTTCTGGTGTGTAGCAGGTGATGTTGTCAGCATCTGCAGAGAGAAGAGCAATGGCACGATTCTTTTGCCTGTTTCTAAGGCATTAGTGAGTAGGAGTGCTGCTAGAAAAATGACGGAGCAGTTTGCTAAACTGCAAAATTTCTCCACACTTCATATCCTCCTCCCTCCACAGCCCAGGAAAAATCAGAGTCACACCTTTGCCAAACCACAGCTGCCAGAGTGATTTCTGTGGTGGTGTCTCCATAGGAAAATATAGATCGTTGGATTGTGGGACCGCGACAAACTGCTATAGCTCACTTTTATTTTAATAGAAGAGCACTTGTAGGTTGCTTTTTTTTTTTTTTTTAAATCTTAGCTTCTGAAGTGACAGGGCTAAATTGAAAGAGGCCCTTGTAGGCTAGAATAACGAGGCTTGCATGCAGGGAGTCAAGTTTGAAAACTAGAGTGGTTTGCAATTAGGCATAGTCTCACCTGCTTTGTGAGAGAGAAAGGAAACTCATTAGCGATTCAGTTCCACTGAAGTAATGACTATGTCCTGTCGGATTCTAATATAGGCTGTGATACAACAGATGCTGGCTTTTCCCTCTGAAGTCAGCAAAGGCTGATTGTGGTAAAAAGCACTGTCTCCTTTTGGTGTCTGTTAGAAGCACAGCGTGCCTTTGGCCGCAGCCCTCTCCTTCGCCTGCAGGTTAACACCCTGCGTGCCAGCCACAGTTACGGTGACAGACACATGCGGGTCACGTATGGAAACGGGTCAGCAGGGAACAGTGTGATCGCAGCCCCACTGAATTCAGCAGCAAAACTCCTGCTGGCTTCCACAGCAGCACCCTGACTCTTCCTGCAGACCCTGTCCAGTGAGAGCCGAGAGCAGAAAAGGGGCTGACTGGGTTTCAACCCAGCTTTGTTTTCAGCATTGAGCAGAACTGCTGTAGCAGGACTGCAAAGAACATCTGCCTCCCAGGGATGCTGCGCAGGAACAAGGGCAGTGTTCAAGGTGAATGACGCTGGAGGAACCCGAGAGCCCAGGACTGGGGAGGCTGCACCAAGGAGGTGAGAACAGAGGCAGGAACAGACTGCAGACATTTCCACAGAGTGTGGAGGGCGGTTAGCTGGCCCTTAGGGACACACTGATACTGCAGCAGCAAGAGAAGATCAGATGGAGAAAAGGCGGGACATGCAGAGCAGTAGCTTTCCCACCGCAGATTTCCCCAGAGCCACATCAGGCTCCTTATTCTTGGCACCATGGCCACTGACTCGCAGGCACAGTGACACCTCCTGAGGCTGGAGCCAGGTGTTTTAAGGCAGCAGCAGCGGCCTAGCTACTGGCTGCACTTCCCCTACTGTCCTGAGGATGTGAGCAAGTGGGACTGTGAGGGTGGAGTGCACATAAGCTGGCTGCTCTGACCCATATTTTGTGGAACGCTTAAGATGGGACCCACAGCTGGCACGCAGTGGCACAGCCCTGTAAGATATAGTTTTGGGAAAGAGATCAGGGAGCCCTCGCTATTCCGCATAGGTTTGCGGGAGTAGGGAGGAGAGGGGTCCTGCTCACATAGCCCTCACCTGGGAAATGCACGTTGGTGTCTGTCATCCAGGTGATGAAGTCCAAAAAGGAACAGTTGCAGTGCCACGGGTTGTCACTGAGCCCCAGAAACCTCAGGTTGGGCAGGTCCCGGACGGTGCTGGTGTCCAGAAACGTTAAGCCAGTCCGGCTCACATCCAGGTGCCTCAGCCAGGTGTTGTTGGCAAAAGCATCCTTCTCGATCGCTACAAGGTTGGGGTTGTCCGAGATCTTCAGCACCACCAGGCTGAGGAGCTGCGAGAAGGTGCCGAAGGTGACCTGCGTGAGGTTGTTGAAGCTGAGGTCCAGGTAGACAAGCTTGGCCACACCGATGAAAGTGAAATCCAGGTCGTCCCCTAAGAGGTTCTTCTGGCAGTCCAGGTAGACCAGATCAGCCAGGAAGCTCAACTCCACCGCTGGCAGGTAGGAGACGTTGTTGGCTGCCAGAATCAGCTGCCTGGTGTCCAGCGGGATGGCTGCGGGGAACTCCTGCAACTGTCGCCCCGTGCAGTTCACCTCCAGGTACCCACAGCTGCACCCGCTCGGGCAGTGCGCGCTCCCCGCTGCCATCCCTGTCCCCAGGAGCAGCAGGAGGAGGAGGCTGAGGGGCCGCCGTCCACCTGAGGGAGACATGGCCTCCCACCTCGCGCGCCACTCGGCCCTAGGCGGGCAGCGTTACCATCGCCGCGGAGCCGTCCCTGGGGAAGCGCTGGGACTCACCTGACTCCTTGGCACGGCGCCTGGCTGGAAGCTGAGCTCCCAGCGGGTTTTCACCTCAGCGCGGCGACGCCTCTCCAGCCACCTGGGGGGGGGGAGCGCCATTTTACCTCAGGGCAACTTCTCCCTGAGCCGCATCCCCAGGGGAAGGGGGCCGGCCGCCCGCCACCCTCCTCACACCTTTGTCTCCTCCTCGCACCTTCCTCGTCTCCTCGCACCTTCCGAGCCTCCTCGCACCTCTCGGAGCCGCTGCCCGCCCGCAGGGGGCGCCTCACCCCCGGAGCCTCTCGCGGCCGCGCCGCCCCCGGCCTCCGCCTCCCTCCCGCCTCCCCCCGGCCCCTCAGCGCCTCACGCGGCCCCGCCGGGCGGTTGGCCGTTAGGGGCGGGGCTCCCTTAACGCCCGCCCCCTCACCGCCCAGCTCCGCCGCTGATAGGCCGGCTCGAGCGCTCCATCACGGCGCCGGCCAATCGGCGGCGGAGGTAGGCATTTTGAAGCGGCGGCGCGGCAAGATGGAGACACTCACCTTCCCCCGCTACAGCCCCGACGACATCGTCACGTACCTGCGCGGGCACCTGCTGGCCGGCGCCGAGGCCCGCGGCCTCACCAAGGCCGACCTCTTCGCCACCCCCAAGGTGCTGGGGGGACGCGGGGGGCCGTAGGTGGGTTAATGGCTGGGAGTTGTGTTCACGTAATGGGGCGTTAGGGCTCGAGCCGCCGGGGGTTCGGTCTCGGGGGTTAATTACCTCAGTAATTAGCGGGGGAGGTGCTGACCCGTGTCCTCTCCTCTCGCAGCCCGAGGTCCTGCACATGATTTTCATGAGGATCCTGCAGAAGGTCTATGGGATCCGCCTGGAGCACTTCTACATGGTACGTGTGTAGTTGCAGACATAACAAAACATAAAAGGAAAAAAAACCTGCACTTTCCAAACTACATGTTCAGTTATCTCCCTTTTATCCTCTCTCTAGTGAGTGGCAAATAACATACTGTGTTTTTGCCTAATCAAATGAACAGGAGCTTAGAAATCCTTCCTCTCTTCCAGAAAACCTGTTATAGGGCATCTTGCGCGTGTGAGGGTTTGTGCTCCCTATGTTCAGTGAGGCGGCTGCTCTGTTTGCTTGGGCAGGAATGAACGTGTGTCACTGCAGCTATCAGCATTGCTACCACAGGCTTCTTCCAGCCTGGAAATACGTTCCCAGGAAAAGGTTCTTCACTGAGGCAGCGGCTGGGAATGCTCCTTGGAGGAGTAGTCGCAGCACCTGGCCTGCTTCAAGAAGCTCAAGAAGCATTTGGACAGCACTCAGAAATAGCATTTAATTTTTGAGTGGGCCTGTGTGGAGCCAGGAGTTGGGCTCAATGATCCTTACTGGTCCCAGCTCTGGATATTCTGTGGTCTGTGAGGTATTGCTGAGGCCTTGCTGGTTTGAACAGCCCACCTGGTCTGGAAGCTAGCTTCAGCCCAAGTTACTTGTAGAAATATATAGTGGTTTTGTGGGTGTCCTCCCTCAGGGTATTTTTATTTTTGTTTTTATGGAGAGGAGAATGCCTTCTCCCCAAAGGAACTAGAGGACATGAAGAGCTCACTCACCACTGTAGGCTATAAGAAAATTCTCTGTGGTTAAGCTGTGGATTTAAGCTGTGGATTCTTCTCTGATATGCTGCAGGTGCCAGAAATGTCTGGAAGGCCTAGGAGGGGCTGCACAAGCCCTGTGAAGGGCTGTTAAATCTCAAGGCACTATCTCTGGCCTTGAAATGGCATTGTCTTCTTGGGCATCTGGCTTTGGCCATTGCTGAAGGAGGGTCTCTTAGAAGGACCGGTCTAGAAGGAAAGTAAATGGTGCCTTTTGTGTTTAATCATTTCCACCTCTGAAATGGAGAGGAAGGCAAAGAGAAGTGCAGTCAGTGGTCTGGGCTAACTGATACCTTGTTGATTAACATTTAACTTACCTTGTTTCCGCGAGACAGGAATGGATTCCTGACAGCAAGAGTAAATAGTATTGTTTCGTGCTGGTTCTGGATAAGCTGAAAGGGAAAATCATATGTGCTCATGACAACTTAGTTCTTCAGACAATAACATTAGCTGGGATATTGTATTATGAGATTTAAATTATCAGAAAAGGCAGCAGTGTACTACTATCTTCTCCTTCTAAATTCTTCATTTTAAAAGAGTTTAATGTTTGATTTTCAGATCTTTAAAGAAAGAGGCAGTCTTGCTGTTTGTTAGGTGTGTAATGCAGAGACTGTTTTGATTCTATTTTAAACAAATCAAAACGGTGGATTTAAATTGAATTCCAGCATTTGTGGTGTTGTTGCTTTAGTTATTGTTGTCTTTTTCAATTTTGGCCAGCCAAAATTGACACTGAAAATAATCTACTAACTAACTTGATGACATCTTTCTGCTTCTAACTTGTGTTCCCCAAGCATGGGGAAAGAAATATCTGCATGTTTAACCTATTTGAATGATTTTATGTTGTGGAAGTGATCCTTTGTGTTTTCTTATAAGTATTCTCTACTGATGTGTTGACTCTTTATTCTTCAGATGCCCGTCAATGTTGAAATAATGTATCCGCAGATATTTGAAGGCTTTCTACCTGTTTGTAATATGTATATTCACATGTAAGTACAAGAAGGCATCCGTTCATTCGTTTCTCCTTATAAAGGTTCCATTTAGTAGAAACTATGCTTTTATTGCGGGTAGTGGCTCTGCTACTTGTTGGCTCTGAGTGAAGTGAAGTCTGCAGATAAACGAGAGACAGCAATGCTGTAGTGCAGGGTAATTCCCAGAGGGCAGCTATCTTGACAAAAAGAACGTATTAGCTTAACTATATCTAGCCTCCTGTGAGGAGACTTATTTTAGTCTTATTTAAAACAAAACAATAAAAACCCTAGCCATCCCCCCCAACCAAGGTGGGGCACTAATCTATTCTTTTAATGGCTAGAGGTTCATTGTTCCACCTGGCGGAGGAATCTTGGATACCTGTCGTGTGAATTTGATGTGTGAATTCTGTTCAGACTTTGTTGAAATGTGTGTTAGTTTTCCCCTTAAAACCGAGATGAAGCCTCAAATCTGACTCCCTTAGTTAAGTGAAGGAGTTCCTTAATTAAGGTGAAAAGCTGATCTGCAGGCAGGTATTTTGTCTATAGAATTCCTTATGAGATACTGTAAGAATACCAATTTTTAACACTGATCTGTGTAGTCCTACTACTTATTCTCCTGAGACATGTTGTTGCTATGTGCTTGTACATGTGCTCTCGAGTGAGAGGACAATGTCTTTAATAAATGTGTATAGTGCAAAAACTGAGTGCTGATGACTGAAAATAAGGCTGTATTCTGTTTCCTTACAGGGAGCGCTTCCTTCCAGTGTGCCGGGTTAATGATTTTCAAATTGCTGATGTTATAAATCCAAGTAAGCAAGTGCATTGTCAGCCTTGTGTTTCCTGGGGTGGATATCTTGATATCGAGGGGCTTTTTCTCATTTGGCATAGGTGGGCGTCTGCTCCTCTGATCCTGAAGGTGGTCTTTAGACAAGATGGTTCTAGTGAGTGGTTTTCCACCTTAGTCCCTATGTAGGCTAGTCCAGTTAAATATCTGAGGAGAGTCTTTTGTACTGCTCTTGTCTTCTGATCTGGAGAGCGAAGTGTGACAAGCTTTTAATAATGTAGGAATAGGTGGTAATGGAAATCATATGGCATTCCAGAGTTGATAGGAAGAATGTCTTATGCCAATGCCTATGTAGGAACTAATTGAATTTTTGCTTCATTCTTTCCAATGCTTAACTTTGGTGATTCTGGTGCAAAGAAACTTAGAGTTCTTTAGAATTGCCTTTTCTATCACTTCTGGTTCTGGCTTGTGTAAGACATTTGAGAAGGTTGTAATCATCTTTCACGCAGTTTACTTGGAATAGAGCCAAAATGTCCCTGCAGTTCCAACAGCTAGCTTCAGTTAGCCTGAGAGTTACGGTGAGGTTCGGTCTTCAGGGCTGTAGTCAAATATTGACTATCGCTTCATTGTGAAGCTGTATATTACTAGTCTTTCTACTAGGTGCCATTTTTATTTGTTAAGTAACATAGAATTGCTGAGACCTTGTAAGTTCATAGCTTGGTGCTGCTTTTTGTGTGGTCCATGAAATCTTTGCAAGGTGAGCAGGGAAATAGCGCATTTGCATGCTTCGGTAATTTCTCTCTTTGAATTGCGTTTTGCCCAACTTCTTCTAAGCAATTGCAATGCAGGTGGAGACCAAAATAGTGATGTCTTGTCATTTCCATTCCAGAGGCAAAGAGGACAGCTCGCTTCTTGAGTGGCATTCTCAACTTTGTGCATTTCAGAGAGTCCCGACGTGAGGCCTACTTGGAGCTGCAGATGAACTATGTGAGATTGGGTGCATGTTACTCCAGATGCTTAAGTATATTTAATGTTAACCTACATTTGGGAGCATAGAGGTAGTGGATTTTTTAACAGTGTGTAAAATAACACATGAGAATCTTAAATATAGCCGAGTAATATAGGAATGTACCCATTTAATATTAAATAAAACTTCTTGTGCAGCTACATTATGCACTGTAAGCGTACACGACTACTGTAAATGGCTTAAGAAAAAACATTGCTGTGCTCTTAGGGAAACATCTCAGTTTAGAACAGTGAGTCGATGGGCTTGTTGATAATGTTGTAAAGGTTTCTGTATGGTACCATGGCTGAGTTACTGCTTAGGCTATCATCTGAGTTTTTTCCAGTAACTTGTGTGATAGTTCAGTTCAGCCTTGTAAGTGAAGGTTTGACAATTCAAATCACTTTGAGAGAATATAGATGTAGCAGTTGTTGGGCTGAAGCTAGGGCTGTGGGCAGTTTCTTTTCTGACTATCTCAGTAATTCAGAGATTGTGAATGCCATGTGAAATAATGATGAACAGAGCTCTAACAGAACTCGAAAAAAACAATACTCCCCTAAAATAAAAATCTTCATGAATGCTTAACTTGCAGAAATCAGCTATGGAGAAACACCAGCAACTGGAGACTGCAAATCAGGAGGCAGCAGTGAAGCTGGAGAAACTGAAGTATGTATGAGGAGTAAGGGTTGTGAGATGCAGTATTTCTTGGCTTGCTCAGTGTATGTGCACAATGGGACGCCTAAACAGGAACTGGATATTTGAGTTTAGTGATTTGATGGAATTGGCTGATAACAACAGACTTCTTTGAACTTGATCGCAGCATTGCACTGTTCAACTAGCGCCCAGAATCCATTTCCATCTGCTGGAAATAAAGCTCTTTTTAGACCGTGAGAGACATGATTGCATTCAGTAACCTGTTTTTGGTGTGTGTGTGAGACTAGATAGCTATAGATAGTGGGATCTAAGTGTGCGGATGCTGTGAGTAGAGATACTAATTAGTATTTGTTAATGGGAGTGAAATTCATAGCTCACTTTCATCATTTTTCTTTCAATTGACTACTGTCTCCTCCAGCAAGTGCTGTCACCAGGTGCATCCACGTGCCTGTGGTGGTTTTACCCTGCTGGGCAGCTGAACTCCACTATAGCTGCTCTCTTACCCACCCCTCCTCAAAGGAAGAGGGGGAGAAAATACGATGGAAAAGGGCTCAAGGGTTGAGATAAGGACAGGGCGACAGCTCGCCAATTACTGTCTCATGGGCAAAACAGGCTCAACGTAGGGAGACTAATATAACTTATTGCCTATCACTAGCAGACTAGAACAGTGAGAAACTAAAAGCAAACTAAAAACATCTTCCTCCCATCCACCCTCTTCTGCCTCCTCCCCCTGAGCAGCACAGGGGAATGGGGATTGTGGTCAGCCCATAACATTCTCTCCTGCTCCTTCGTAGCCGCTCTGCCCCTGGTCCACGTGGGGTCCCTCCCACGGGATGCTGTCTCTTCCAAACTAATCCTCTGCTGGTTAGCCTCCTTGGGAAATAAGCCAGAAACTATAGAGATGTTTCTGTTGTGTTGCACTCACGGTTATAGAAGTAGTTCTACTGGTATTAGGCTAGAAGAGTTGCTGGCAGGAAATAAAAATGTGACTTTAGGAGTATGTAGTTGCTTTGAGAGGATATTTTGTAAATTGGGGGACTAGGATGAAACTTTCTTGCTGTTATAGTTGTTTTTTAGTGATCTGTCTTTATTGCTTATATAGCTGTAGGAAGTTCGTCTTTAACTTAATGGATGGGTAAAGTTGCCTTCCTCAGTTATTTGACGTGGCTGCCCCATTCTCTGTTTCAGGCCATTTAGTCCTACTGACTGTGTCTTTGCACCATTAAGTTTTGTTTTGCTTGTAGGTAATAGGATGAGAAGGTGGCTAGTTTCCAAGATTGCTTTCAAAACAGAAAGCTGCTTCCCTGATAACTGCTCCCAGTATGTGCAAGGCAGGAGGTTTTCTGGCTAGCAGTAGTTCTATCCCAATATGAGCTGTTTCTATGGCATGTAATATTATGCAAACACCGTAAATCCAAATAAATTGGTAGAAGTGTTGTGCTTTTGTACTTGTCTTTATTTAATGGTATCTTTAAATTTACAGTCCTATATTAAGCCCGTTTCGCTTATTTCTGAAATAGCTCTTCAGAGTATGCTTCACCTCCAAAGCCTTGTAAGCAGAGGAAAATAAGTTGGATTAATTTCAGACTGCCTTAACCTGCTCCGTGATGTTGCTGTACACTACTGACCTGACTATAATGATGCTGAAATTGTCCAACACCTTTATTTTTTGTTTAGTACTGTTCCAGTTGAACAGCAAGCAGAGTTCAAGCAGCTGTCAGATGACATTCAAGAACTGGAGCAACTGCTAAGCCATGACTATCGTCGGAAAACAGTATGATATCTTTATATAATCCTCTGAACTGCTGCCATGGCTTCTGATCACGGGTGTTCCTTAGTTCTGTTCGTTCTTTTGGGTTTGTTCCCTACTTCTACAAAGAATAAAAAGGACCTTGGTTTAAATCAGAAAAGGTCATTGCAACACCATGTCCTGTCTAATCCCTAGCATTACCTGTGAGGAGCGTGAAACATGCATGATATCAGAAGTTTATTCAGCTCTTCCTTTTTGAAATACGGTATTGTGTTGACTTGAGAGATCCCTGTATTATTCTTAGAAATGTGATGCATATGTTTCTCTCTTAAACTGTTTTCTTTCTGAATTCAGAGAAGGAACTGGAGGTGAGCTGTGGCAGGAAATAGGATGAGGCCTACGAAGGTCACCCCAGTGGAATGACTAGGAGAAAGAGTAGGGTTGATCATGGGGTGGGGTCACTTCCCAGCAGTGGCACCTTTCACCTAAGATCTCGTAGGTAAACTTTTCAGCTGCAATAGGGTGAAAAATATGTGGTTGCTCTTTTTTGTTACTTTAAGCCACCATTATTAATAATATTAACCATGTACTCGAATTCTCTATTACAAGGGGCCTTGTGTTAACTTTTCTCAAAAATGGTGCCTTTTAGACTGCAGTTTTGTATTCTAGTCATGGTGCTCCAAAGAAACTATCAGTGGGTCTCTCAGAGACAGATCTGTGATAGAAGGGCAAAGGAGCTAGTAGTCGTAGAGGTGTTTAAATTTGTTACTTTTTTTCTCAGGCAGCTTTGCAAGAAGTGATTTCACAGAAGAAGTCAGATATTACAGAGAGGACCCGAAAACTGGTAAGTACACCTCAGCGTAGGCTGTAGCTTAAATCCGTGTTCAGCTAATAGATTGGTTTTCTTTCTAAGATCAGATTATTCTTGGAGCTAGGTAATATTCACGTGGTGATTACTAGCTGTTTTTTTTTTTCAAAAACTGCTTCAGCAGTTTTTTCCAGAAGCGTTGCTGCAGTAGCCTGTTTTGTTGTTACTTTTTCAAATGCCCGTCCTTGCAATGTAAAGCTGTGTGTTCAGGAAGCTCATCACGGGCAACAGTTCTGAATGCTTGAGAAGGTACAGACTAGCTTACATTCATAGAATGGCTAACGCGGCAGCCACTGAGTTGGCTGGAGAGAAGTTAGGAGTTTTTTGAGAGGTTGTATGGGAAGAGTTGCCCTAAGTGAGGGGCTGTGAAGGAGAGAGCTGCTAGTCATGTGTGTTAGCTGGAAGGATGTTTGTGGAATACTAGTTAAATACTGTCCTTGCAACTTAGTGCTGTACCGCTGTAGACATGTTCAGGGAGCAAAGTGGACTGTTAATTGTTTTGAGTGAGAATGTTATGATTTTAAAAAAAAAACAAACTCTGAATAAACTTCCTAATGAGGAATGACTTACAACAGAGAAAAGAATGTGTCTAGCCTTAAGATCCTGACAATTCTGCTTTACTATTAGCAATGTAAGTGAACAAAAGTACATCTTTGTCTTTAAAACTAGAATGAGCTTAAAGTGACAATGGCTACTTTGAAAGAAGAACAAGAGCAGCTAAAATCAAAAATTGTGGAGAGTCCAGAGGAACTGAAGAACTATAAGGAACTGATGAAAGAGACTGTTAAGAAGCTCAAGAAATCCAAGGTGAGGTTTTTTTCCTCCTTCCACGTGAGGAGGTATTTGATTAGAAAAAAGTACATGTTTTACTGAACTCACATTGTCTTGAACTGGTTCTTGAATAAGTTATACTTCTGGTTAAAAAGCAATGTAATGGTGGTTAGTCTCAAATGAAATCAAAACTTGACAGAAAACTGAAGACTTTTGGTGTTTTTTTTCCTTTTTGAGAAATGGAGTTGTAGTCACTGGTGCTTTGTCTTAAGAGTAATTGTTTACTAGTGAAACTAGGTGTATAGCTCTTGAATTTATTTATTCCTTCCTAACTGCTTGCTCTGGAGAGATGCCAGTATTTTTGGCAGCTCACAAATGTCCTTGGGTTTAGAACAGGTGCTTTATACCATCTCTGTTCTCATTCATGGTTTCTGGAATTGCTGTCTGTCTCTACTAGCATGCTGAACTCTGAGCTCCCTTCCTAGTGTTTTTATGCTTTTTTTATGGTAATGTCCATTTTAAAAAATGTTTGTTGTTCATGAGCACTCATGAATCTGTGAAGCTTACCTAACTTTCTCTCCCTAAGGATTTTTGTTCCAAAACATGGCAATTTTATTGCTGTAATACCAGACATCTGTTTTTGTTTCATGTAACTTCTGTTTTACTAGTATTGAACTTCTTCACTGTACAGTTTTTCTGTCCTGACAGCTTTTGTAGTAAGGTGGTTGGTTCAGTGCAAAACACTTATGTCACTTTTCCTATGTTTTTGTTTACAAAGATCTCATTTCAACAAATACTAAATATTAATTCCAGTGTATGTTAAACAATGAGGGAATGGGCATAAGTCAGTATACCTTAGTGCTGTACAAAATAACTGCTGAATTCCTAAATTGTTCTTAATACTTTTTTTTGAAGCAAGAGGTTATTGAAAAATATGAAGGTTACCGAGACCTAGTTGAAGTTCTGCCGTCATGCCAGTTGGAGGTGCAGTTATATCAAAATAAAATGGAAAGACAGGGAGAAAATGTGGAGAGACTGGCCAGTGTATTATCAGAGGTTTGTATTCCCCCTAACCAGATATAATTTGGGTAAGTTTAATATCAGTCCAAGTCAGGCAATCATCAGTAAACATCTGCTTTTTGAAAGTGCATCTCTTGTCTGCCCCAAAAAGAAAGAATTCAGATAACTTCAAAATCTCATTATGAAAAACATCAGTAAAACAGCTGCTGCTTTGCTGCATGTCACTAACTAATGTACTATTGACCACTTTTAATAGTCAAGCGTTTGTTGCCATAGAAACCTGACCTAAAATAGTTTGAACTGTCTTGGGGTTGTTGGTAGGAAATGATGGAGGAGGAAGAAAAGCGAGACCCAGTTTCTTCTGCCTATAGAGCAGAAACTAGAGCAAGAAATTACCAGTTCAGGACTATTTCACATCCGAAGTGCTTTAATTTTACTGATGTTACTAAGCTAGAGTTTCACTGGTGAAATGGTTATCTTAATAAAGCACCTTGTAGTGCTACTCAACTGTGTGAGAATGCAATTGTTAGGAGCATTTGGGGGAAAAAATGTAATCTTTTGGGGGTATTCGTATAACATGTTCAAATTACTGTTGCCTAAGAGTTACAGCAGACCTCCTAGTAGCTTCTAAAAATGACACAGGTAATAGGATCTTGTCCATTCCCATGTATTTCTAATCAGAAACTGGAATATTAGAGGGAGAACTGGTTAGTAATCAATCTCTTAAAAAGCAGGAAGACTGTTCTAATCTTAGGGAGCTTCTAACAGGATATATGGTTTTATTTCCCCCGTTTAATTTGTTTCAATACTTCTTACATGCTGTAGGTCAGAAATCTGGAGGACCAGCTTGAGAGTGCTCAGATAGAGCTGAAAAAGGGGAAGACGGATGAAATGTCCTTAAAGAGGCTGGTCACTGCAAAACATGAGAAGCTGTCTACAGCTGAAATAAGGATAAAAAAGAAGCGTGAAGATGTTGAGCAATATAAGCACACTGTGTTTGAGTATGGATGAGTTGATTTTTCTGCCTGGTGCTACTTTATGTCTTTATGTGCTATCAAAGTTCATGTCTGGTACAAGCATGTAGCTTAGCAGCAAGAGGAAAAAGAGTGATGTGGGATAGCTTTGTATGAAGACCAGTAGTGCTGCAGGCAGGGACTTGGTGTCTCAAATCAATAATTGCAATGTGACTTGACAGCAATTCTTTTATTGGATCACTAATTTAATTTATAATGCTTATTCTGGATTCTTTTATCTTCTTAAAGAGAATGTCACATTGGGATAATTTTCCAACATATCAGACTTCAACAAAGCCCCATTTGCCTTTCATGAATTTTTCATAATTTCCCTTGCCACTTTTGCTCATTATCAAAGATGTTCAAGACCCATGGGGAAATGGGGCTCGTATCTCAGAGGAGTATTATCCTGACATGATGCTTCTAAAACAAAAGGAAAAGTGTCATTTGATCAAAGCCTCTTAGCCCATCTTCCCTTCTACTGTATGCTAAAGGCAAGTTGCACAGCAGTGTTTACAGCGCAGCAGTAGCAAACTGCAGCGTTGTAAGGTCATGGCTTCACTGTGAGATTCGAAGTGCTGAACTGTGGTAGAGAAGGCTCGTTGTATAACATTTTTTTTGTATGCTGCTAGGAAATGAAACACGGAAAATTATTGGCTGGGGTAGCTTAACTATGGATGAAGAAAGCTTTTTCCGTGTAGCTGAGAGAGGCAACTAAGACTTAATCATGCGGAAAGGCTTATGTGTTGTGCGGAAAGGAAGCAAGATTCCCAGGCCTCTTTTGCTCTTCATGTAGGGTATTGTATCAGCTAAAGAATATTGGAAGGAAAAGTAGCTTTTAATTAAATAAAGAATGAAAATAATACAATCTAATGCTCTTCTATACTAAAAGTTGCTGCCAATTTGTTTTTAATGTGTTAGATATTTCCCTTGAGAATTGAAATTAGATCTTTTGATAAGAAAGAGGGAAAGGGAGTAACCTTGGTATGAAAACAAGTTTTCACTGGTGAATAAGAGAATGCGTCCTGATTGTTCCCTTGAGATAAGAAGCTATAAGTAGGCTTTCACTAAGTTTGAGTGACTTCAACCATTCTTTGGAGAAAGCAGCAGTTCCAATTCCAACTGTAATTATTGTGCAAATGTTAAATATAAACCGGTAAGTGTTTTACACGTGAAATCAGAGCAGATCTCCTGTTCCCACAGTAACTCTGCTGATTACGTGGTAGCTCACAATTGAAGCTATCTCAATTTACCTGCAAGCTGGGGTGAATTTGGAAATTACATGCATGGATGTATGGGATAGAGCTCTAACTTGGTGGGAGGGAGTCTGAGGATGAGGAGAACGTGCACTTCGTGTTTCAGCATAAATGAAAGTCAACTGTATCACTTTTTCCCTGGTCCGGTGGGTCCCAAGCCAGGGCTGGCTTTTAGTCAGGGCTCTCTACTCACATCTGTGCTACATGGTTCAGAGGTTGGAAGATGCCGTGTCCAGTTGTCTGCTGGCTCGAGCTGGGTCAGTTCCATTGGAATCATTTGAGTTGTCTTGATTGGCAGCGACTGAGGATGTTCAATGTATTGCTGTAACTCCATTCTGAATTTTTCTTCCTGTACCTATGCTGTTCTAGGTTAAGGATCAGACAAATTGGTTGAATAGCTCAATACTAACTCTTCTTCTCCCACTTTTAGGTATTGTAACAGAGTTCAGGAAAAGAGAGGTGCTGTGTATGATAAAGTGACAGCAATTCACAATGAAATTCAGCAGACAAGGTTCAAAATTCAGCAGCTGAATGAGAATGCTGAGAAAGAAGAAATGAAAGCCAAAGTGAGTGGTATGGTTTCCCTGGTTGTATGGTTTCCTATGGAAAAAGGCGGAAATCCTGGCGGGTTACAAGTAGAAGATCACAGTCTGCTTTTAGCATCTCCTTTTATCTGCTCATTGCTGAAGTACCATCTGTGCTGGGAGGACAGGGGTAGCTGTCACAGAGGCAGAGGTCTTGGTGGTACAGGTTAATACGGAATGGGGCAGTACCGGCGTGAATACTGTGCTAGTGCTGGTGTTTGAGCCTTAGAATTGTGAGTGCTAGAGTTAAACAACAGGTCATAATACTGGGATTTTGCTTCCGGCTGCTCTTATTCTTAGGATGTTTTATAACTTTCCTGTATTCTGTGAATACTTCCCATGCCAAGGACAAAACTTTGAAATCACTTGTGACCACCAGGCCACTTTCACTTAAGGTTTATACTTTGTAAGGATTTAACTTTGAATTACTTTTCCTTCTTCCTAGGAAATATACCTAAATCTGAAGGCTGGATTGGAGAAGCGCCATGACTCTCTCATAAAGACAGCAAAGAATTATGCAGCCTCAAGAGAAGATAAAATTGCTGAACTGAAGAAGGGGCTGCTGAGCATTCAGAGTCCTGGAAGTAGTTCTTGAATCTGCCTCTACTTGTATTCCACTTGCATTATATTTGTCTTCGTATCTGAACTCAGCAGCTTGTGTTTTATGTGCAATGGCTAATTATTCCAGGCAAAACCCAACTTTCTCTAAAACCATGTCAGGACGTATTTAGCTTTCTAGACAGATCCCGATGTTGTGAGCTTGTTAATGTGGGTAAGAAAATACTTGGTTTCACCTGTTTGTATTGTTTTGGTCGGTACCCAATTTGGGAAGTAATAATTCGAGTCTTGACAATTTTTTTGTCATTTAGACAGAATTCTGCTTTCTGTAGAAACTGTTATACAAATTTTAATCTTGGATGACCTGGCTTTTTGGGCTGGCCTGAATGGGCATACTGTTCAAGATAAGGCAGTAACAGCTGGTATTCCACTGACACTACTGAATTAAAATTAAATCCTGATGGAGCAGTAGCATCCATGTAAATGCCAAATTATTCTAGTCATGATGTTGGTGACTGTAAATGTTTAAAGGTGTCATTTTAGTTAACAGGTGAGTACCTCTAGATGCTCAAACTTGTTTTTACTCTGCATAGTATTGGACCCTCATCTGTCTTAAAGCCCATGTTTGGGTGCTTAGTCCTTTTAAAATAAAAAAGTAGTTATATAGATGAATATTAGTAACGTAACTTGTGATGGCACTCAGCTTGCCATAGTGTTTTGAGAATGTTTTTGGTTACTTCAAGAAATAAAATGTTAATTTTTAAAATAGTTGATATAAGGATATTTAACCCTATTTCTGTTATGCTTTTTCCTTCCCTACTCTCCCAACTGACTTAGCATAACGTTCCAATTGGAAAATAAAATTTGATTTGGACACTTGTAGGAACGGGTACTAAAAGCTTTCATAATGAAGGGGAGAGGATTCAAGCCTGTATAGAGAACATCTTTCTGATTTCTGTAATTCAACTTCTCTTGGAGGTGCTAGCAAGTCGGTTAGGAACAGTGGGTGATCTTCTAAAGCTCTTACTGAGGCATTAGACTATTTTAAGTTTTTTCTTTGAATTTTCTTTTTACATCATAGCACTTAAACTTCAGTGAAAGTCTGTGTTAATCTGCAAATTTTAAGTTAGTACAAAGTTTCTGGTACAGCTTTCCTATTTCCGCCACGTATAGTCTGAGTGTGGTAGGTCACTATTACAGGTAATGCAACTTAATGTTTTTAAGAGAGTGAATATATTGTTCATCCCAACAGTCCTGCAGTGTTGTGCAGTATTTCCTGGTGTAGAGACCAGGTAAGTGTAACTGCTCATGCAGTTGATCTTTCCAAGAGATAAAGGTGTTAAGTACATGAAAGGCACAGAAAAACTCTGTGGATTTAATGCACTAGGCCATATGTGGAATAATTAGTGACGTTTTGGGTATTGTGTTTTGAAAGTGAGCTTTTATAATGAAACTGTATTTCCATGTTGTGTGTTGAAGCATTATGTTCTCCATGTGCAGGGGTGGAGATGCCTTCTATTTTTTTTTTTGCTCCATTCCCTAAGCCATAGCATAGATTCTAGTCTGACACAGTTACTTTCTATGGGAAAATGCAGCTTTTCGTTGGCAGCACTCACTAATGAATTTGATGCCTATGTAACACAGCGTGACTAGTGTTTAGGTATTTCCAGACTTGGAGTATTTTGGAATCTCCAAAGACAGCAAGGATAGAGTTTTCCGTGAGCTTTCTTGCAGTATCCCTGCTTCTCATGCCTGTCTAGCCCATGTGGCAGCCAGCAGCAGCACAGGAAGCTAAGCATTCCTTCTTTCAACTGCTCTGAGAATTTTGGGGCGTGGGTTGTTTTGTTTTACTTTGATGTTATACAAATTCAAGAACACTCACTTGACTTGTATTCTCTAAACACAGCAGCGGTGTTTGCTTTCTAATATCGACTGGTTGGAGGTGTTCAGCTGCTTTAACAGCCTAGATGTTACAGCAGCTCTCATGAAAGAGATTCACAGAAGCTTCAATTAGATACCGTGAGGACTGTTTCAGCTACCAGTTTATTTTGACAGGAGTAGCTGGGAGGAAGCTGCGTGTAAAGATAAGGATTCTTAGATGAGGGATAGTGCCTGTATAACCCAGTCGTTAAGGATCTAGGACAAAGTAAATGCTAACTTCTGGTTCCTGCTTTCAGGAGTTTTCTGACACCAGCTGTTGGGTAAAATAAAAGGCTGCAGTTCGTGGGGAAACAAAACTTATGATATCCAGGGAGGGGTTTATGTATTTCCAATAGGCTCTTGAGCCTTCAGAGGAGCTTGTCTACTTGTTCCCAAAATACCTATAAGCAAAACATAACAAAAGTTATATTTTATCAAGAGATACATGATTCCTAGTTGTGAAGCTACCTGCTGCCTTTCAAGAACTTGCACTCATCTTCAACCATATGGCAAGGCAGTGGGGGGAGTTTTAGTGTGACCTGAATAGCAGCGCAGGGAGAATGGCTTTGCTAAGGCACCATAGCTCAATTTCCCTCAAGAGGGCAGTGGCATTCCAAATTTTCTTTTTTGCTTGTTTGTTTCTTTTAGTATTACTTCTGTTTAAATGCCTATAATCCTCTGCTAAGCCCTAATTCAAAGAAAACAGCAAAATTCCTTGTTGAGACACTAGAGTGAAATTAGCAAATTAGAGATGGAAATGAATCATGGAGCTGATAGAGGAGAATAGGCAGGCGAGGCTTAGTGGAATGAGAGCTTCGCAGCCTTCCCTGTGGTCTACTTGTGAAAATAATTGAGTGTCAGCAGCTACTGTACAGCTTGGCATAACATTGTTCAAATTCGTAGCTTAATTTTTGCCTATACTGTAGTGCTTCATGTACTACAGAAAGCTTGCAGCAATCTTGCGTTGTACGGCTTGGGCTGACAGGCTTTCTCGACTTGCTTGTGTCAAATGTGTTTAATTACTGACAATGTCCTATAAGCAATGAAGGAACCAATTGTTGAAAAGAGCAGCCTATTAACAGGCTTTTGAAAAGACACTGTCTCTGCTTTCTGTACTCTTCCTTTAGACAGGCATAAGTGGTCTGGCATCTTATGGCCAATACCTGGATTTCTTCAGGGTGAAATACTTAGCATTACAAAAATACTGACTGCACACACAAGTGTGTTTGCAGCTAGATACTGAGTTTAAATAACAACATGAAAAGTTTTCTTGACTTCTAACCCTGTAAGCAAAGCTTACTCGTACTGAGTGCTCCCTCCCTATCAGTGTCTGTTAGTTTAGTAACATATGTACAGTGTCTCCCCTTCTACTGTGTATGGCATCAAGTAATTTTGTCTGTCTACCTGGGCAGGAGTAGTTTATTGCAGCTCAGCAAACTCCTACTTTATTCATGCTGCTAGTTTTATTTTATTGTTACTGTATGTCTCTCCCTAGTTCTGCATTCCCTCTTACAGGAGAGGGAAGATGCTTTCTTCTCCTTTGGCCGTAAGTCTGTTGTTCCCTACAAGTTTTATCCTTGGTAAAAAAGGGAAAACTGCTATTATAACTGTTTTCAGCCTTAGACATCATCTCAAGGCATCATCTCGCTGTGCACTTGCTTTTTGCTCTGATTTAGCATGGTCTGGGTCATGCTAGGGCTGTTCTCTAGGAAACCTGCAGAGATCAGGCAGTAGCTTAGATCACTCGGAAAGTAAGTGTGAATATAGGTATTGCTCAGAAGGTCACTTTCTAGGAGTGGAAAGTTTAAGATGGTCTGTCTACATGCTCACAGTCTGTCCCAAAGCTGCCTCCTTTACAGCTGAAGAATTTTAGTTTAGAATTAAAAAAAGTGTATGGTGGGAGGTGGGTTGATGAGAAGGCATGGAGCTTATCAACCAAATTATAATATGCAGCTGCTGTGCTGGTGGGAGAGTGCTGTACACTAACACCGATGAAAATATTTCTTAACAGCTCAGATGTATGAACAGCCAGAATATATGTGTGGACAGCACAGCTTGACCTTCCTGTTATTTGTGAGTATCCTTCCTTTGTACAGACTGTGCACACCATAAAAAAGGTGTCTCCTGCCCACTAGGATGTGCAGTTTTAGAGGGAGGACAGACAGGCCTTTGCTCCAATTTCTTAAAGATTTGCAAACAGGTTTGGTATCTCTGCAAGTGGAATACATAGTGACATGGGAAATGAGTCAGCAACTTGGATTATGGCTTGGCACTGTATATGAACACACAGCCTTAATTTTAAGAGGCTGTGTGTGATACCTCTTTTCCTCTTTGTATGTGTTGTGGTCCTCTTCCTTGTGAAGGAAGGAAGCCTCTTTTTCTCTGTCCTGGTCTGTTGCTTAAAGATAAATATCTATGTGTATTGCTGGAAAAAATGGTCTTTTAAAACTGTCTTGGAAGCTCTCTTTCTGTTAGGCTTTGGTCAAAGTGAGTAGGATTCGGTTAGGTCAGCAAGTTTTTATTTTTCAGTGGTTCTTTTTGCTCTGGTTGTAGGATGGGCTGGAAGAGGAGATGCAGGTGTTTAGCCACTTGGTGGGGCTCTTGGCACAGATAGTGGTGATGAATTCATGTTTTGTTTCTGTCACAGCTTTGCTGAGGAAGCCAGAGGAAAACCGCTGAATCTGCAGCCTCAGAATAACAACTTTGCAGCTTGACATTCCTATAGTCTAGGACTAGCCAGGACCAGGTAAACTAAAAGTTAATTTTTAAAGACTTTTTATAAAGATTTCAGAAGATTGATGGTCAGCTTTGTGCAAAGACCATCCAAGCAACGGTGAAAACCACTACGTCCATCTTAGTCTTGTCTTCTACCTGGAGGACATGAAGGGTATTCTGAGGTCACCTGTACCTGTGAAATTATGTTCTACTACATGGTAGTGGGAATCGGCTTCAAAGTGCCCTTTTACTTTTAGTAAAGCTTGCTCTGGCCCTGTGGCCACCGTTAGCTGGCTCAGTCTCCAAAGCTTACAGACTAGATACAGGTGACTAAGTATTGGCCCTTTATGCTGCTGGAAAAAAAGAGTCTGGAGAAAGGAGGTAATAGAGCCTGAGCATGGTAGTCACTTGCCTGTAGTTCATGTAAGTGATTGGGATCGGTCTAGGAGTGAGTGTGAAAGGCTCATACACGTGGAGCTGTGTTTTGATGTTGACCCGAGATGAAGTGTGCGTATAAACTGAGGCTGAAAAGAGTCTGGTGGGGGGATGCTCATGTTCCTTGAAGTCCTACATCCAGGGGAATGTTTTCTTTTTGGAAAGACGGTCTTGACCTTTCTATCACAATTGTAAAGGATAAGCCATTTATTACAATGCATAAAAGAAACATTTTAGATACTTGGGAATAAAAACTAGGAAAACTTGGTTAAAAGACCCACCACATTCTCCAAAGCTAAAGAGGGAAAGCTACATTACATGAGACCTCCTAAATAGGTAGAGCATTGTACATGAGCTGGTGAAACTCCACAGCATTTTGCACTTAGCTGACCTCTCGTCTGTGGCTTTCAGTGGGCCCTCCTCATTTCTGGTATTTTTAGTGCTCACACTTCTATACAAATGTTGGCAAAGTATTGCTTGTGGTAGACTTTCTGGGTGCCAGCGGACTGAAGAAAGTAAGTGGTAGGTATGTATCAGCATTGCTGCAATACGTTTTTGTTCCTTCAGCCCCCAAAGGTGTGAGTGCTCTCGCTGTTTTTCTGCAGCCCTTTGCTCAGTACCAGCAGGGTGACTCCAGAGTGGCAGAACCCAGTAACGGGTTTTTAAGAACTGTGCTGATCTCTTGCAAGGTAGAGATGGAGTTTTCAGTTGGTGTGTGCGCGCGTGATTTGAAGGGGATTGGGCTGGGTTTCTTTCATTGTTTATCACCTTGTGCCATTTCTACTTCTGTAGTGCCAGCGAGCCAGAATCAGGTTTGGCTCTTGCTGTGCTCTCTATTGTATAATGGTCCTTGATGCTCTTTGCCATAAAGTGCTGATAGCCCAAAATGGACAGAGTAACAGGTAAGTTCTCACCTTTCTAAAGTGACACCAGTTTCACTGTCTGTACGCAATTCTTTGCCAATGTGTAGTACTGAGGCTGATTCCTTGTGTGGCATCTTCAAGTTGGACGTGTATAGTTAATGATGAAGCCTGGGCTACATGACACAATCCACAGGACCTTGTATTCCTTGATTTGATGTGGTTGCCTGACCGTACTACAAGTACAAAGTCCATTTGTAGAGATTTTAGGTTGCTGTTGAGGTTTGGTCTCATTTTCTACATGGAAAGCTTGTGTGCAAAGCCATTGCAATTTGGGAGCAAACCCCTGCAGTGCCTAAAGTGGGGCAGGTCCTTGCAGATGCTAAAAAACCAATCACTAGGGGTGCACATCCCTTACTCTGGGAGAAGGGAGGTTGTAGGTGTGGTTTCTCCTCAACTGAAGCCCAAGAAGGCTCAGTTCTATTACTGCTAGGCTTTTCTCCCTTTTCCCCCTTGCTCACAAAGCAGAAATAGAGCCAGGTGTCTAAGAGCTGAGCTTCCTGGTTGGGAGCAAATCATACAGTACTTGCTGCAAAAGCTGAGTTCAGAGGTTGTGGCAGTGATACTGCAAAAAGGTATATACTGAAAAATACACTCACAAAGAGAACTGGACATTAAGAAAAATATTTTTTGCAAACTGCAAGGCCCACTGGTGGAAATTGGGAGAGGCCGGTGTTTGTAGAAAATGAAGTCACTGCAAACAAAAGGAGGGAAAACCCAGGTTATGTTGAGGTTTCCATAGCAACCCAATACTTTTCCTGGAAATCTCAAATGATGAGATCTAATCTATCTGCTATTTAACTCTTACATGCAAAGCCCTCTCCGTCTCAGCCTACACGCAGTCCTTCACGGTGTGCTCCGTGGGGATGGGTGTGCTGTCACTGCGCAGCGGTGGTCTGCATGGGGAATGATGTTCCTGGGACGAGGCAGAGCGTGTCCCGTTCCCAAGTGTGTAGAAAAGGAAATGTTCATGGGGCAGGGGCAGAGGCAGTGTTATATGGGCTGGGTAGGAATGCCTGCTGATTTGGGGAGGGTTCTTTTCTGCAGATCCCAGAGAAGAAAGGGTAAACTAATACTGAGAGCGGAGTTGCCAGGCAGGTGCGTTGCTGAGATATCCCACTGCTTGTAGGGTTTACCACGTTAAGATGTCCCTGGAAGCCGTGCAGCTTAGTGAGTGTCTGAGATCTGTAGGAAACTTTGTGTATGTTTGGAGAGTTCATTGATGTGGCCTGACTTAAATTGCTTAAATTGGTATCTAGCAGTCCCTCCTTTGTCTGAAGGGCAGCAGATGTGGGGAATGCAAATCCGTGGTGGCTGGGGAAGTTTCTTGTGGAGGGAGGTGGCTGGGCATGATACAGGCAGGATGTTAGTACAAACCTTTGGGATTTCCATTCTCATGACGTTGGTTTTAAGTGACTGGCTGGTGTGTCCTGCTTGCAGACTTGGTGCTAAATTGATCACTAAATTTCAGAGTTCCCATCAAACAACAATGATAGACCCTATTGTTTTACTTCTTTCTAGCAGGTACTTATGAGTTGAGGGCATATGAAGATTCAGAGAGCTTTTTACCTATTTCTAGAAACGCTTCTATTTGGTATTTTCATATTTCTTTTGAAGAATGGCAAAGTACTGGCAGGGCTCTGTTGCATGTTGTGGCCTTTGTTTTTACTGCAGGCCTTAGGACACCGGGTCAAGTGCTGTGGCCAGAGGTACGTGACGTGCATGTAGCTGTTCTCACTTCTGTGTCTTAGAAACCTGTTGCATGGCTGATCATAAGTGCAGAAGAGGGAATTCAATAGCTTGTGTGATCTCCCGAGTTCTGTGACTTTTGTGGTCTTGAAAGGGGAAAGCAGATCGTCCAAAGGATGATGTGCTCTCTGTATGACAGAGAGACAGCCATAGATAGGATTTGTATGTTGTGTTACAGCCTTGTTAAGGGCCTGTCTGACTGTGGCCAACCCCTCTAATGTTCAGCAAAAACAATATTTTGCTTTAATAGGTGGGCTTTCACTTTTTTTTTGTTCTGCTTGTTGTTCTGTTGTTAACCTGCTGATGCTTATTGAATCCTAAAGATTAGTGGATACCCAGCAACTATCGTTACAATATTTAGAAGAAAATCAGTTCCGAGGGGTTCAAAGAGCAGTAATCCAGGTACATGCAAGCAAATAGGAAGCAGTGCTTTAAACCGGTATCTGTTAACAAACCATCCCCCCTCTTTAAACATTTATTATATTTCCTCATATTTCTCCTGACAGCCACCTGTTCAACTTCTGACCTGTTTGTAAAAATCTGCACACCATCTATCAGAGGGATACATGCACTTACTAACTTCTGTTCTGTGGGCATTAAGTAAATTATTTCTTTAAGATCATATGGCAGATCTATAATTAATTAAACCCTCCATGATATTAGCGCAAAATAATTTAGCATTTCTAAAAAGGTAAATGTAATTTGCCGATCTGGTATTTGGAAGAATGCTTTCCCCAAAATCAATTCCTTTAGTTTCCAGAGAATAGAAATGAGAAGCAATCTCATTTTAATTATATCTCTTTATTGCTAACAAAGGAATGATTTATGCAATTAAATTAACTGGCTAGAAAATTATTCTCAGCTGGGCTGTCCTAATTCTTTGCTTTCTGAATTGCAGGCTCTTACACTTCTCTATGTAGATTAATTTTTCTGATATGCAAACAATGCTCCTTGTGTTCATTTTTAACATTTTTTATTCACAGCTCCCCTTTTCTTAGTGTCAATGACATGAGTAATATTTGTGCACTACTGAGCTCTGATTCAGGCCTTTTTTTTATGTAGAAAGATGGAAAAAATCTTTTCTTTTGAACCTCATTATTGCTGGTGCAGAGCAAGGTTTTGAAGTTTTCTTATCTATTGCTGAGAAACAGCAGCAGGAACATGGAGGAAATGCAAAGATGTCAAAAGATGAAAACTTCTGAAGGAAAATGTATCAGCATTGAGAAGACGGGTGAATTTGCAGCTACTGTTAAGAAAGCATTTTTATGCATTTCTCTGAAGCCCATCTTCCTGTAGCTGGGTAAAAAGCTGAAACACAAGGAGGGGGGAAAAAAAATCTGTCTTGTGTTGCACACAGACTTAATAAGGAAAGAATTTAGGATTTTTTTTTCTGCCTGGGATTGCCTTGCAGTGGCTGGCCAGAATGTTGGCTAGTAATATTTGGGCTGAGGGGAAAATTACCATGTAACAACACATTGTGACCATGTGCCAACACAGTCTGACATCTTCTGAATGGGGCATTGGTGTAATCTGCTGTTTTAAAACAGCAGTGAACATATTGCGGAGCACGTGTTGGCTCTGTCTGAGCCGTCCTGCCCTCTATCAGGAAAGATGTGTCAGCTGGTCAGTGTTTGCTGTGTTGGCACTCTCACACTGCTATCAGATGGCTTCGAAATAAAAAAGCAGTTTTGTCTGCGTTGGTACGCAGTGGTTTGGGTGTGGAAATGTCTATGCCCTTGGGATTTGGGGTGGCTTCTGGTTTTTCACCTTCCAGGTAGGAAGGATCGAGCTATGTTCTGGGTAGGACAAGAAAGCACCCCGATTGTCCAAGGGGGGTCTGCCGTGCCGATAGCTGCTGGGAGGCTGGGTGAGTGAGGTAGTTGTTGATGTTATCCTTGAGGACATCTCTGTAAGAGCAGCATGCATTGGATTTGCTTAGGAAGTGGGATCACACCAGTGGGAAGAACCATTCGCAAAGAACCTTTATCCTTGGCTGATTTCCCTAGTCCTGCGAGCTCTCTGCATTGGATGGTGCAGGTATCCTACTCTGCAGGTGCCTTGGCTTATACAGGAAAGGATGTCTTAAAATGTCTGAGGAGGCTGTTGTTGGGGGCCTCTTCACAGGTAGTCTGTAGAGCATGCTTTGAGTTCAAAATGATCTAGACAAATTGAAGGAATGGTTAGAAATCAATAAGATGAAATTCAGGACAAAAGCTACCTTTAGGGAGAAAACATCTGATTTGAAAAAAGAAAAAAACTGCCTGGGGAAGCAGTATTGCAGGAAAGAATATGGGTCCATAGTGAATCACAGCAAAGTGAGTCAGAGTGATGCTCCTTTAAAAAGTAATCTTGTTCCTGGAAATATTAATAGGAGTGTCATGTGCAGTGCTGAGGGGGAGACACAACTACTCTGTATTATTTGGTGGTGAAGTCTAGGCCGGCAGAATGCATAGTTTTACATGCTGCAATCCGAAATGCCAAAATGGGAAAGAACTGGGAAGTCATGACCTATGGGATAAATAATGACAAGTTTTAGAGAGGGAGGACAAACAACTTCATTTACAGTAAGGGAGAGCTAAGCTGATCCTAGGAGAACCTTAGACATAAGCTACAATGCTTGACACTCGCACATCAGCCTGCCAGATAAACTCTTGGACCCACTGGATGTGTCCTTTGGTCTCCCCAGCTCCACCACCTTCTATTAACAGAGCAAGACCGAGCTCTCCTCCTGCTCTGCATTGTTCCATGTTCCCTGCAACGTCTGTAGGTAGATGGCTTTGTACCTGTCAGCCTCCTTTAGCTGCTGTTCCCTCCTACTTGTAGAGTGAAACAACTTCCTACCTTACGTTGTCAACAGATTCCAGAGGGGGATGATACTGAAAGCTGCTTCTAGTGAGGGCTGACGGAAAGGTTTCAGGTCTCAACAGCCAGAAATCCTCCATTCCTTTTGGTACAAGCAAGAGGTGTAAGCCTGTGAGGAACAGAGCTCGATTACGGAGTAAGCAAAGAGACGTGCTGGTGGTGAAATTGAAAAGACAACAAGGAAAGGAAATTAACAAAAACAAACAAAAAAACCCACACCCTTCCTACAATTAATTGCAAGGTGATGCTTCACTGGAACCTCAGCTCGATTCTGTTATGAAGGGCACTTCCAGACCACTGGAAACCTTCTAGTGAGGCACAATGACAATTGCAAAAAAAGAACCACCAAAACAACAGGCCAGTCCTTTGCTTTGTTCTATTGAAATAAAGGACATGAATGCTGCAGTACCAGGAATTGTTCAGCCACAGTACATCTCCATGGAGCCGGGAGGGGAGGGAAGAGCCAGAGAAAAGCACTCCAAGTTGCAAAAATGATTTAAAAATAAAGGTTGGAAGTGATGCTTTTCACAAGCACAGCACTGTAATAGTAACTCTGACCTCGTGGCTGAACTGAGAGTACGTAGGAACATTTCCTGCTCCCTATGTCATGCTTCCTCTTCCCATGGTTCTCTCTGTGTCTGCATTGCCCTGGGAACCAGGGAATTGCTAATAATACTGGAAGGAAAAGCACCCCAGGGCTGTGGTCTTCCCCCAGCCATCCTCCTGGGGAATGTTTAGGGTTACCCTGTGCAGCTCCTGAAGCAAAGTTTTAAGGATTAGACCTCAAAAAACCCTCTGCTACGATCTGAATTCTGAAATGAGTGAGTTCCCTCCAGATCCCCTAATAGAATTAATCACCTCTCCATGGACCATTTCCCAAATGTGCCGGGATTTAATTTCACACTGACTGATATCCAGATGAAAAGCTGTCTTCGCTGGTAACAGAAAATCTTGCCTTCTGGACAGCTCCTCTCTGCTGAAGGTGGCCATTCTCCCCATGAGAAGATCCCTGCTGCTGTGCTTCCCTCGCTGATCCTGTAGGGTCCTACAGAGATGGCTGCTTAGGAATGCTTTTCCCGTCCCAGATAAGGCTTACTGCTTTGTGAAGCTACTGTGGAAGTGCTTTCTGCATACGCTTTTCTTCCAGACACAATGTGTGGTATTAGAAGAACAAAGGGGGTTTACCTGGCAGAAGAAAGGTGCCTGAAGCAGGGAGGTGTGCAGTTGGGGCTGTGCTCTCTGGGATTCCTTGGAAAACTGGGTGGTATTGGAGGATTGGGTCCATTTCTCCATGGCTTTCTTAAAGAAGGAGAGAGAGAACACCAAAGAGTAAAGAACAGAACAAGCAAAATGGGACTTCCCACTTGTTTCACCCAATTTCACCATTTTTTTAAAAGCCTAAGATTTCTTCTACTTTTATTTATTTCTTCTACTTTTATTTGTGCTCAGGTTCTGACTCTTGTGAAGCAGGATCCAGTTAAACGGAGCTTGGATTTCCTAGCATCAGAGAGGGCATTTGAATAAAAAAACAGTATTTTTTGTTTCACTGTATAACATTAAATTTTTAATGAACATTTTAATAAATATCAAATGAATAGTTAATATTTCATTTTAAATAACAACGATACTTTTGTTTATGACAAATTCTGGCTATCTTAGTGCTAAAAACAAAATCAAGTCAAAAGAATCTGGCTCACTACACTGAAACATGCAAGTACTAGAAAGTTTTATGTTGGCTTCATATGATTTTTCATTTCTATCCTATCTTATGGGAGATACCTATCTTACAGCAGTAGAAGAAATGAAGCAATGTAAAGTACAGATAATATACATTGAGTAGAACCATGTAGTGAGACTACCTGTGCTTGTGCATGTCTGTGCTTTCTGTGTCTCACTTCAGAGATGAACGCTGTACGGGTAGGCTCACGGTCTGGTGGTGTCCACCTACCTGCTGAGACTGCTCTGCCCCATCATCGAGGTTGTTAGTAAGGCTGTTAAACAATATCAGTCCCAACATCCTTCCCTTAAAAACACCACTGATAACTGGCCATCAGTTGGACCTCGTACTGCCGATGACCAGGCCAAGCCCGTTTTCTGCCTACCTTATTGTCTGTTTACACGGTCCCTTTAGATTTCACCAGTTCCCATAAGGGTGCTGTGGGAGACAGCATCAAAGGCCTTGCTAAAACCAAGATATTGCCGTTATTTCCTCCTCCTCATCCATCGCGTCATAGAAGGCAGGCAGGCTGATCAGCCATGACCTGCTCTCAGTAAATCAATGCTGTTTGGTCACCACCTTGTTCATCCTGTGCTGTCACGTCAGTGCATGTCGTAAGGCAATACTGGAGAGGAATCTTCCACCCAGGTCTGCTGGGATATGTCAGTCCTGAACCACGGCCAGCCTGCTGCTGCTTGCCCTTCGTCCTAACTATCTGCAGCCCTTACCCTGAATTTTCTTTCTGATTTTTTTTTTCTTTTGCTCCAAATGAACTCTTCCGACAAGAATGTTAGTGTCTAGATCTGTCTTAGCAAAGAATTGGCCACTCTATTGATTCTGAAGGGCTTTTGTGAAATTTTAAATATGCAAATAATGATAACTATTCCTGGTAACAATGGGAGTAGCATGGGATTTCTTTATTTTTTTTCTTAGATTTCTCTGTCCTCTGCAGATGCCACTTTAATGCAAATCCAACTTTGCGGATTGTGTTACCTATTGAAAAATAGTTTCAATTAGAAATTCAATTATACTGTCTTGGGGGGATGGAACTGACAGTTTCTTTGAATTTTGCACGTTATAGAAGGCTCCGAAGTGCCATAAATCTGCTAATTGATTTCTGTACCTGTAATGTTTGATTAGGTGTATTTTATTGTCTTCTTGGTTTTAATTAACCCCAGGCTTGTCAAAATGCTTCCACTGACAAAGAATATATGATGAACTGAGATAAACTCTATTAACAGAGGCTGACTTTTGTCAGTAATTGCTATCATGCATAAGAGTTATTAGAAATTATCGCACACAAAAAGAAACTGTACTTTTGGTAACAACTTTTATGGGCTGCTATAAATCTGTTGATGGCCCCCTACATGCAGGAGATAAGCGGCTGTGAATGACAAGGGGTCCGAAGGAAAATCAATCATTTGCTACATGTCTTATAAATATTAAGAGTGACAAAATGGGAAGAGTTATGAAGTTTAAGTGCTGAAAATTGAATGGATGCTAATGCACCTAAATTTGTTCTCATTAGAGATTGTGAGGGCTGTGGAGACAAGGGCACCGCTACCCCGGGAAGCTCTTGGTTTTAGTGAAGCAGAACGTGTTAACTCAATGGCAGAGCTCTGAAAGACTAATGTGATATTGAGCCTTTTGCCTCAAGGCCCTTGGTCGGTGTCCAAATCTGGGCTGTTACCACCTGGAGGCTGTCCACTGCTGCACGGGGGTCCACGGGAGGCTGTCCACTGCTGCAGGCACCCAACGGGCACTTTACGAGTGTTTGAGGACGGAGGCAAGCAGAGGGATTGCTGGACTGATGCTGCTGAGCTTTTATCCAAGAAGCAATTGCAGAAACTAGCTGAGGCGTTTTGCTGAGCGCAGAGGAACTTTGTGATGCTGCAAGCTATTTGTAAGGTCTGCTTTTAGGGAAATTTTATCTAGGAATGCTATGGCAAACCTGGCTAACAATCAGTTAGGCAAACTAGGAAATAAGGGCTTTTGTCCTCGTATTTGCTAACATGTCCACCTGTAAGGACTTATTTATCTAAGATCTAAAGATAGAAACATAAGTGAATGTACGTGGAAGTCTCAGCATAAATATTTTCAGCTGAACTGCAACTTCCATTGCAAATTTCTGCCACTGTTTGGTCTCTGGACCCAAAGTTTGTCCCAAGCTCTGTAGGAACGTGATGTTGATTTGGGTATAGTCCTCACCTATCAGAGAGTAGTCAGTAAACCATACAGAGGTGTAAAATTACGGGACAAGCTTTCCCGAATGTCATCATTACAGTTGATGTGACTACTGTCTAGGAACACTGCATAAATGTTTGGTTTGTATAGGCAAGACGATGTTTGTTAGTTGGCTTTTTTTGGTAAGTGAACACGGGGAGAGCAAATACAAAGCTAGAGATCTGCAGAGGCGTACGTGCCTAGGAACTTCTTTGTGCTCGCTGCCAACTTCTGTCCAAGCTTTGGACACTTGTCTGCAGCGATTTTATAGCTGCTTAATAGATCTAGATCTGTCTTGCTCAAAACAGTTAATTTTAGCTTGACTTTCCTCTGTAGCTGATAGGGTATTTTAAACTGATCTTCATTTTCTCTGCTGCTATTTTTTTTTTTTAAGAATAGTCACAGTGACGTGACCATTTTGTGTGACTGCATGAACAAAGCAGGAGGATAGTGGAGCCTTCTGGAGGTCACGGGCAGTCCTAAAAGCTGTTTGACCTGACATTGTTAGGTTATATACTGTATGATTAATATCCTGGGGAGCGTGAAAACAGCTCTGGAGCCTTAGCGTAGCCCCAAAATAGACTTTTTGGAGCAGTCCTTTTTCTTTTTGGGTACTGGGCACTGCAGCATTTGAGTGGCCACTGTAGATCTACTGCAGTGTGTGGGTTTGCTGGTGTGAAGAGGCACAGCTGGCACCACGGGCAAATCCATTGCTTCCCATTGACGGGAAAAGCCCTTAGCCTGCTGGCCCTCCTGGAAGGGGCAAGAAGTCCCATCATGCTTGAACCCGTTTCCTGTGCTACATTTTCATGCAGGGGACACAGGGATGTGTTCTGCAGCCCGCCAGCTTCCTAAGGACCACGTGGCTTGAAATGAGTTGTTAGTGAGAACCACAGCGCTGGTTTCTGCAGCCTAGCTGGAGATTTCCCTGCAGGACCCCTTGTGTGGCATAAGTAGGACTTCCTATGGGATTCTCCCTTCTCTGCTGTAAGAGGGGGAAGCTCTCTAGTAGCTGAGAGCTGTGATCTGGCTTGAGGTTTTGTGGATTATCAGAAGAGTCCCAGGCATCCCATAACGTGTGATGAGGAAACGTGAGTTAAGACCTGCAGAGGAGAGAGCTGTAGAGACAGCTGAGGATGCCCTGCACTGTGGAGGTGAGGCAGATCTCTCAGCCTTGGTGTGTTGGGAGCAGTCCTGCAGGCTGACTTGCTCTGTGTGGCATCTGAGCACCGCTTCCCTGTGCTGCAGCTCTCCTCCTGCACTTGTTAACTCCCCTCGTCATCGGGGGCACTTGGTGAGTTTAGTACCTTCAGCCTTCTTTCTGTTTGTCTTAGTTATATAGCTCTGTTTAAGAGTTTCCATGCAAGTCTCGTGTGTGTGTGTGAGTGCACATATATCTCTATTCCCTCTTGGGGCGTGTTGAAAACAATCCATTCAGAAACCAGGTGTCCTTGTCTCTCTTGGCATCTGGTTAAATATCAGCGAAGTAGGAGAAGGTAAATCCTAGGATGCTTTAACAACTGCTTGGGTTGTGAAGCCCTCAGCTCCATCCGATGGGATTTGAAGGTCACGGTGGTTGCCTACATGTGAAAGATGTGTCCTTATTCCCCATAGGTAAAACAGACCAAAATAATCTATTTTTAGGGGTCCCCAAATTGAACTGATGAGAAGCGACGTGTGTTTCAGCCTGCTGAGACCAGAGGTCGCTGTTTAACTGGAAATGGAGAACCTTTCACTCTTCCAGAGCCGCTTTCTCTCTATTGTGTCCCTCTCTTCACCAGCTCTGGTAATACCTCCGGCTTCTCTTCCTTTACAAACAGACTGTTCTCTCAAACACACAGACAGTAGGCTCCTGCAAATGAGGGGCAGAAGAGATGCAGCTAGAGGAGAATGGAGGGCAGCGCAGTCGAGCTCCGTTTCTCAGCAGTTTGGTCTCACTCCCTGCACCTACCAACGTGTTCTGCCTATACCCCTCAGTCTTAATCTGCAGCCTCTGTTTTATTCGTTCCTGGTCCCCAACATAACCGTGTTCAGGGCAGACGTCTCTTCTTTTAGCCCTGGTGGCTGCCTGAGAAAGGAGAAACGTATGTAGTGTTGAGCAGCAGAGTAGCAGCTGCGATGGCGTGAGGATGAGAGGGGCACGTAGGGTCTTGTAGGTGATGTGGTCTCCCCGCTGTCTGGAGGAATGAGATGGGGCAGAATCAGATGTGCTTTTGGGTAACGGCCCTCCTGGAAGTAAGGTGCTACAGGACAGGAGCACACACAGGTGCAATGCCTGGTGTTTGTTTAGGTGGCCCGCGCAGTATTTTCCAGTGGTGAGGTGTGTGCAGCTGGATGCTTTTGGCCTTTCCTCATCACACAAAAGCCTTTCCTTCCTTTTACAAGGAGACTGACGAGGGTCAGAAACCTCCTTGCACGTGTGCTCTGCAGGTGAGTCCATCTTCACAGTACTCTGCTGGCACGGCTGCATGTCAGACGTGCCTTGTACGTGGACAGATGGTAGTTGTGTGGGTTCTGGGTCAGACTTGGTCTGGGTAGCAACACTGCAGGGAAAGCTATTTTGAAGCTCGTTGAGCCCCATTTTGGCTGGACCAGGGGTTAAACTACCGCTGCTACACACAGGTGCACTTCTGCAGAAGGGTATCATCCTGATCTTCCCCTGGGCTGCCCGTGGCAGGAGGCACAGAGCTGCTCCACTGAGCCTAGCTGATCCTGACCTGGCTTCGAACATGTCTGCACCAAGCCCATTCCTGGAGAAAGAGAGCTGGCAGACAATGCTCAGCTTCCTGGCTGGATCTCTGTGTTATCCCATAGGTCGTCATTTGTCTGCAGCAAGTAGCACAGGTGAATTAGCATCTTCTGTCAGCATTCCTCAGTTCTCGAAAATACCTTGGCTTTTAATTTCATCGCTTCTCTCTAGAGAAAAAGCAAATAAGAGCTTCCAGCAGAGATGATGGACGTTTATGCCTTTCTTCAAGAGAGCGGTGAAGCCATCCTGCTGCACAGGCTTGACCAGGTGGGACATTCGTGGCAGCAAGAGCCTGGGAAGCAAACAAAATGTGCTTCACATCACTCCATTGATTCAGTATTCACAGCATTCTGAGATTCAGCGGTATGTTCTCCATCGATTTATTATAGTCAATACTTATTATTAATAGATATGAAACAGATGAGACCTGAGCCTTCTGATGTTGTAAATCGATATGGAACTACACTCCCCAAACCTGCAGTCGTATTCTCGGCAGAGTTGAAAATCCAAAGTTACAGTTTTAGCCTTACGCCTGGACTTGTAAAATTAATGTTTGTCTTGGCAGAAAGGGGTCTTTCATTAGTCCTGCTACTCCACTACAGGTGGGGAATAAACTATCCACTGTTTGGCTACAAAGGTTAGTATGGTGTGGTTCTTTTGGCAAATGCCACGCTGCTAACCGACACAGTCACACCAGTGCAGCTGCCATGTGGACTGGTACCTCTGTTTGGGTGGACTCACGTTGTGCCTCTTTTTCTTGGGAGCAGAGCTCTGCATTCAAAGCAGTGGGAGTGCGGGGAACACCGTGGTGTCTAAATAACTTGCGACATCCCACCACGTTACTACACAAAAGGTCTGAGTTAATGATCCAGTTGATTTACAAGTCAACTGCGTGTCAATAGGAATTAATATTCACTGATGAGCCAAGCTGAGAGGCCTTGATTTTTTTGTTTCTCTTTAATGGTTTTGTGCGCCAAATCTGTGGGTGAGTTTATATACTCGTGCATGGATCGGAAGGTATCTGGGGATAAATAGCATCTGGTCGATTTGGGGCTATCCTGGAAAATGCAGTGCAAGAAATCTTGTGTGCAACTGCGCGAGTACTGTGCTGTTCTGAAAATGTCTCCTGGTACTGGTACATGAGCACATGGAAAAAGGAGATTCCTCATCAAATGTGACTTTGTTTAGGGGTGCAGACTGCAAGCAGGTGAGGCCAGGTTCTGCACTTTCTTTGGTTTATACACAGCTGTGCTGCACCATTGTAGAATCACAGTAAGAGAAGCTGTGGTTATCAGGGGAAGAGGGAGAAGGTACCATTTTTTAGTAAAACCAGACTGACTTGGAGCTAAAAACAGGCTTGCCAAGTGAAAGCTGGTGGCTGTGGCAAGTCCCCTCCCTGCAGCAGGAGGCAGTATGGAGGGGACTTCTGTTTTAGTAGTCAAAAGTGGCCACTTCAGCTGTGTTTAACCCAAAGAATCAGTGTCAGTCACCCGCCAGATACACGGGTAGGTATTGGCTGGCTGAGGGCAACTCCTTGGCCCCTGCAGGAATGGCTTTGGACATCTCTGCCTTTAAAGTTTTTTCTTCCTTGGGCTGGGCTGACTAATTCCCTGCGCTGTGCCTGAGGCAAGTGGTTGCACGAACAGTTCCCCATCAGCCCTGGTCCCTGTGAGGACCTCCAGGGATGTGTCATCCCTCTTCCCTCCTTGCAGTGAGCGTGTTTTAGCAGAGGGAACAGGTAGATGAGCATGTCTGATCTCTTCATTCCCCTGCTCAGAAATAGCAGGGACTGGGTGCAGATGAGTTGTCAAATAGACAAAAGGCACGGAGCTCCTGGCCCTGCTTGCTGCTCCCCAAGGCCCTGTAAGGTCTGTAACATCCCCAGGCTGTCCCTCCCCTGTAGCTTCTCTCTTGCACAAGCCAGTATTTAGCAAAACTCCTCTAATAGCATTTATGTTCTTAGCCCAATTTCTTTCAAAACTGCCATATGCTGTGAGCTTTGGGAGGGATTAAGAGCATGAGAAGTCTGCACTTTTAAATCCCATGGAAAGGAGACATGGCAGTTTGAGTGCCTGCAGGCAAGGAACAGAGGAATCTCATCACCGCTTCTGCTTTGGGGCAGAAAGACTTACACCCTAACCAAATTTAAGACTGCCTCCTTCAGCAAGGATTTTTCCTAACTGGGGGAAAGTGAGGGAAATCTTGCTTGCTGTTTTGTTGTCTCATTAGGTGATGCTCTGAGATGCTTCCAACACTTGAAAAAGAAATAAATGAGGCTTCGTAGATGATGATGAATTCCAAAGAACCAGATGCTGCGGAGATGGAGCTGAGCCTCCCGCTGAGTAACCAGTTCTTTCCACTTCAGCATGAGATCTGTTCTCGCCGTTAGGGAGACTTCTGCAGGGTGCTGAGCCAGCCAGGTACTTTCTTCCGAGTCAGAGTTGTGGCATGTGACGAGAGGCAAAATCGTCTGGTTTGGGAGTTCAGCCCTTGATCCTATGGGTGGCTCTTCAAACTGAACAAGGTGTGACAGATTTCAGAGACAACCTCCTGGCACTGCCGTGGGAATTTGGTGGTCCTGGAGTTAGGCTTGGAGGATCTACACAGGATAGACTCAGCCTGTCTAGGGTTTTTAAAGTGGTGCTGAAATCCACGGGTGCTCAGGGAGCAGGGCACCCTCTCCAGATAGCTCAGTGCCAGCGTGTGGTGGGCCTCGGTCCGGATCAGCACGTGAGGCTCTGGTGGCTGCCACCTGGAGTGAAGTCCTGGCTGGGTGAGGAATAGGAGCAGGGCCGTGTGGTCAGAACACCTCCACCTGGGTGAGAAGGAAGAGTCGGTCTGTGTAGCTATGGGGAAACTCGTGCAGTGAAGCCGAAATACCAGAAGACAGGCGTTTCTTAGGTATTTGTAGAGAGTCTGTGCAGAGTGCATAATAAAATTGGAAGTATTTTTTCCTGTGAAACACTCAGCCTTTGGTCCTGTGGTTTTTGTAGCTCTGTGCAGGGAGTGTTGCATCCCAGCATGAAGGTAACGAGTGGGACAGACCCTTTATCCTGCTTTGGAGGGCTATAGTATGAATTTGTTTTGCATTTAGAGAGGACCTGAGCGAGCTGTGGTTGAAGGACAAAGTGCAGTGATGGAAACAGTTCTGAGAAGCAGGATCCTGAGGTCAATTAGTGAATGAGCAAGGATAAGAAAATGGAGGTTGAAAAAGAGTCAAAGATATTTACAGCCTGCGTGGCCTTCCCTCTCCTGGTGCTTTATTTTTAATGGCTTGCTGCTTTTACCTCTCTTTGTTTAATGAATATGTTGCTGAGTTATTGGAAGCGCAAACTGCATCCTAAAGCAGGACACTCCGGTTTTATTATATTCATATAACTCAAAAACAGCAAAATTGATTTTATTTTTTTTTTTCCTCCCCTCTCTCCTTCTCCCTCTCATCCTTAAATCTCGCAGTGGGCTTAGCGGCAGTGACAGGTGTGAGACTGACAGCACTGGAGGTGGAGAAGCTGCGTGCAGGTAATAATGGCAGCCGTGGGCAGCGAGGGCAACCCTCTCCTCCTTGCCCTGCGCTTGCTTTGCCTCCAGCCACCTCTCCTTGGGGCAGATCCAGCCCTTGGCTTCCTGCTTGATGATGTGCTGGTCTCTGCTGCCGCTCCTGAGCTGCTGCGTTGGTCTTTCTCATCCAGTTACCAGCATGGCTTCGTGCCAGCGTGATCTCCTCTCGTGTGACTGCATAGTGGAGGGTAATAACTTCAGTCGTCACAGCGCGGAGCGAGAGCTGACAGCTCTGCAGAGGTGGGCAGGAACCGGAGCCCCTAGGGAGGCTTCGGTCCCCGTGCTGCGGGAGGGGAGTAGCCCTGTGTTCACACCAACCTGCCGTGCTTTCACCATGCACTTTTGGGTCGCCTGTGAGAGCAAGGCAGCGCCCTGGAGTGTCATCTGGCTCCTGGGGTTTTGTCTGGCGGGAGGCCTGTCCTGGTGCTCCCCCTGGCATGAGGAGCTGTTTGAGTACGTGGTTGGTGTGTCCTGCTCCTGTCCCTGGGCTGTTCGGGAGGGATCGACAGGCAATGCTTTGCACTCCTTGCAGATGTGGATTCCTTGGCTCTCTAGGCTGGCTACTTTCGTGTGATAAGTTTTCTGATATTGCAGAACTTTCTGCAACATGCTGTGGGGTGTAAGAACTTTTTGACCTTTTTATGAAATCTTAGGCTTGATGAATTTTGAGCGGCCTCTGTGGTGGGGGAGAAAACAAAACAACGCATAAAACAATTGTTCTAGGCGGTCTTGTTATCTAAGCATCTCTGGGAGTCTCTGCTGCTTGTCAGTCCTTTCAGTGAAGTGGCAGAGGCTGTGTTTGGCTGCTTTTGCCCTCTTTAAAGCACCCCACATCCACCTCTACATGCCCTCTCCTGGGTGTACTCCCTCCGCAGTAGTGCAGAGGTGGACCAAGTGTAGGGCTGTTCCCAGAGCCTCGCTGTCTGCCGGATCCTAGGAGTCTGCCCCGCAGCTACCCCACCTGTCTGATGGGAGCGTGGCTCCAGAGGCATCCCTGCTTTGTCCTCCCGGGATGGAAAAGGAGCAGAGGAGAAAACCAGGGGGATAGGGAGACGTTTGCTCCCAGGGAGAAATAAAGGACCTCACCCTCAGTGTGAAGCAGCGAGAGGTTTTCATCTCAGCCCTGGTTAATGAGGGCATTTTGATCTACAGTTGTTGACTGCAGAAAGAGCCTCCCTGATAAAGGGGGAAGGGATGTCCTGGGGGAGAGGGTCGCTGAATATGCATGGCCCCGGGTCTCTTTGTTTAGCTGATATCTGACTATATTTATTCTTCTAGATTACACATTCTGACTGCGGAACAAAGGGCTGGCAGGAGCTGCTCTCTTGTGCTTAATAATTTGAGTGAATTTACATTTCAATGCAGCCCTGTGCCACTTCCCACCCCCCATGGAAAGAGCAGAATTTCCCTGTTGTGGGGAGGGGGAAAAGAAATTCCCATCCCAATGGCCAGGCTGGGAGATTTATTGATATTCCTCTCTGAATTTATTCCTGGCGAATCCCGTACTTGTCTGCGCGTGTGCCCACCCGCCCAATGCAGAGTTGTTTTCTTCCCTGCCACCTTACCCCATGCCTTGCCCAGGTAACTGTTTGCCCCACCTCCCCGCTGAGCAGCGTCATTCCTTGTCAAGTAATTAACCATCGGCAGGGCAGCAAGTACCTGGCTAGGCAGAAGTGTGAAAGCACATCTACACCTAATGGGAACCGGATGGGACATTTCCAGTTTGAGTGGCAAAGTGACAGTTAGCTATTGCCAAAACTCCTCAAGCGTGCTCTCTGCACTCAACTTTGGGTGAAAAAAAAGCCACTTGCTGAGTCAGAGGAGAGTTACAGAGGGGTTCAGAGCTGGCAGAGTTTCTCACCTGTCTGTTGATCAGGTTTGGATCACTACCTGAGCAAATGGCTTGAGCTCATCTCTTGTTTCTGAGATGAATTTTCCTTGTTCTACAGCCCCAGCTTGTCTACAAGTGTGGTTCTGTGTCACGGCGTAGGCTCCTGGGCCACGTGTGCGCAAGTGTCCTGTGTTAGCTACCATTCAACTTTTATATTAGGACACTTGTAGTGCCTTTATTCCGCACTTGGTGGTGTTCGTCCATCTGATGAACCTCCTGGGGACAGGACCTTATGAGCAGACAGCCCCAGCACTCTGCACGGCATTTGGGTCTTTCTCTACTGCTCTGCATCAGCTAATTATAACAAATGTCTGATTTAAGCGACAGATCCTCCGTTTTGTGTGTGCACATGCGGACAGTGTGTACCTCCTGTTGCAGAGGACGTCTCTGCTTGTCTCGAGCCCCTTAGGAGACGGGTTGTGAGCCCCTGAATACAGCACTTTGGGTGGGATCTGTATGGTGAGGAGTGGATCAAGTCATATTGTTCTCCCATTTGCTCCTCTTCTCTCTAGTCTGACGTCCTCTCACGTGGTGCAGAATAAGATGGGCCCTTGCTGCTCTAGAGACTGAAGAGCAGGTCGGGATGAAAGGAGCGGCCTCAGACACGTGAGTCCAGCAGCCTCCTCTTCCACGAGCTTGGTGCATTTGCACTGGCTCTTTGGGCAGTCAGGGGACAGGTGATTTTGTTCTGAATCCTTTTCTTGACATCTTTTTCCTTCTTTCGAGTCTGTATGAGGACTGGTGTGCAGTATGGGGGAAATGTGAGCTCTTGGGCTGAGCTGCAGAATGCATCCACGTGGGAGGGAAGCCACTTCTGGCCAGCTCCAAAGCTGTGCACAGTGGCCTTCTGTGCTTCCAGTTCAGGCATTCATTCCAACCTGAGCTGCAGAGAAGCTTGGAAAGGGGATTTATTGCCAAGCTTTACCATTTCTGTGTACAGTGGCACACATCGAGCTCTCTGTGGATGTGCTGCCTTACGCAGCTCAGAGCAACAGGGCTGATTTCTTGGCTCTGCATAAAGCAGTGCCATGATCCTAAGTTAACCAGTTGTCCTGCTTATAACGTAAGAGCTCATGTATGTGTGATGCTGCTTTCCTTACCGCTACCCTCTCCAGCTTGCTCAGCGTTACAGAGTGCACGATACAACGGCCAGAGAACATGGGCAGCACCAGGACCCTGTGCTGAGTCCCACTCCAGCACAACGGGGAATTTCCTGCTCCACGGAGCTTCAGTCTAAAGGGTGAAAGAGCGGGTGGTTGGCAGTAATTGTCTGAAACGCTTACTGGAACAGGTGACTGTTAATTTTCATGGGCAAATGTATACATTTATTTTTCGTTTGTGTTGTAGCGTGCATGTAAATGTAGGAACAGCTATACATATGTATGTTACATATCAGGCATATACAGTCTGCAATATACACGAACACAATGCAGCACTAAATCAGGGGTTGGTTTTCGCTTCTCTTAATTACCTAATTATATTGATTTTTACATTCTGTACATCTTGGTTTTATCTGAACTTTACAGAAGGTGTAAGCAATACACATCTTGTCACATCCCATTTTCACAGTAGCGCTGTTGCTGTATGAACCATTGCTAGAAATAAAACACGACTAGAATAGTCAGCCATCTGTCTGGAAAGCACATGCAGTCCCAGATGGCAGTTTCTCTCCCGCTCGCTGGTAGCAAAGTCCTCTGTCTAAGGAACACGGCAGAAATGTGTAACAATTCAGCGGGGATGTGTACAACGTGCAGCCCTCCCCCATGCTGGGACCGAGGGCCTCCAGCAAGGGAAGAGGAGGGAAACCTGGAGCGCTGCGTCCATCCCTAAGGGGGGCAGGTGCTCAGCTCCCACGGAGCAGAGGGATCAGCATCAGAGCACGAACTCCACAGCAAACCCCTCTGCCACCGATCGCTGTGTGAATGAGGTTCCTCAGCCTGTCTCTGTGCACTGCACCTTTCTGTGAAAGGAGCGCAGGACCCTGGCAGGTGATGTTAAAGCCCACAGGCTGTTCCCTCTGGTGTTGTGGGACTGTTCAGAGGAGAAACGAGGCTGTTTCTGCTGTAGAGCTGTGTGCTTGGTCTGGGGACAGGTTGGCCACCAAGAACCGACGCTTGCCAACCCCAGAGGCACCCAAGCTATCTGCACAATCCGTCGAGGAGCCCTGTCGCTGCAGTGGTACAGCAATGGTGGGGTGTGCAGGGGGTGTAATGAGTGGTGCAGTCCTCTAATGCAGTGCTTCCCTCCTCAGGGCCTTTGCAGGAGCACCAGATACCCACCTGAGCAGCTGCTGAAGCCTGCAGCCCCCAGAGCTGACGGTTCTGAGCTCTACCCATTGCATTCACGTGGTCAGAAGGAAAGACAAGAAACAGCAAGAAAAGGTCCTGCCGAGACTGTGCAAAGGTTCAGGCTGTTTTGGAAGCAGGAAGAAAACAACCACTCCTCTCTTCCTCTTGGAAGTAATTTTGCCTTTTGGCCCAGCCTTTGCAGAATGAAATTTAGAAAGCCTTGCTGAGCTCGGGAGCTGGCGGGAGCCATCGTCCAGCCAATTCATCATCACAGGAGCCCGGTATCTAATGAGCAGGTAATGAACGCGCTAAGTGTCCCCACCTTTAACTTGCTCCTGTGCTTCCCCACAGAGGCAGGCCCGGGCTGCAGCTGCTGGCGAGGAGACGTCACTGTGCCTGCTTAGCAGATGATGTCAGGCCTGCGGGAACGATAGCTCTCTGGCTTTCCTCTCCTGGCTGCCCTGCAGCACACGGGGAGGGGGGGGCAAGGTGTGGGCTGGGGGGAAGAAGGTTAGTGGGCAGTGGGGCCTGTCTGATTCATGCAAGTTACGTGGCAGGTTGGGCTAGGGGAGGGATTGGGTTTTACTTTGTCATATAAAGCTTTGCATCTTTGGTAGAGGTGCTAAAATTGTTGTCTTTCCAGGTTTTGTCCTACATGTGTGAGGTGGTGATGGGCGAAAGATGACTAGAGGAGGACGCTTAGGAAGTACCGAGTATGTTGAGTGGAGAAGCATAGGGTGATGCTCCCCCTGAGAAGACACCTGTGGGGCCCAGCGTGGTGCCAGGAGGACCTTACGACAGCAGGGACCAGCCCACCAGAGCAGTCTCTCCAGTGGGACTGGGACCAGTCACAGCCAGAGGAGGACGTGGGAAGGGCAGGAACCGAGGACCACGCTGCATCCTTAGAGTGAGTAGGACCTGCCCGGACATAAGCTCTGGGACAACCCCTTGGGGCTGACAGCTGCCCATGGTGTCAATCTTCTAGCTTTGCTGGGGCTCTTCCCGAGGCACCTCACCAGTTTGGGGTGAGGGTGCTGCTTTCCCTGGGCTGCTTCGTGTCTGTCCGGGCTCAAGCAGAAGGTCGTTATCGCAGGGCCCCGCTCAGCAAAGCAGGGAAGCCCGTCCCTATTTGTCACCGAGCGTCAGGGCCTTGGAGGTGAATCAGATGCACTGTATTAATAGATCTAATCATCGCAAGCCTTGGTTGTGCCGTATGTAGCAATCTGTTTCCTGGCTGACAGCGTGCTCGCTGCTAGCAGGAGGGAGAGCCGGAGGAAGAAGTATCGCCCATCCGCAGCTCCGCGGGGCAGGACCTTGAAGGTGGCTGAACCGAGTTTCTTCTCGCCTGTTGGGTGGGTGAAATCCCGGCCTCGTGGCCGTCCGTGGCAAAGCTGCCGACAGGAACAGGGCACATCCAGGCAGGCTGCTGGGTTTTGGAAAGAAAACTCCCCCTGCTTTTAGGATGGAGCTTTCTCTTTTTCGTGGGTATCCTCGAGAAAGAGGTCTGCTTCTCGTTTTAGCCTGCTTGGCAGCCCCTCACTTTGCGTTTCTCTTTCTTGCTAGCGCTGGTAGCTGGTGCTGCTGCTGGCTGGTGTTTCAGATCAGCCTTGGATCAATAGGGAGCACTTGCTAGCATCATATTAATTGAGCCTTCTGCTTAGAGCCCTTGCGCTATTGATTGTAACAGTAACTTCAGCTGGAATTTGGGAAGCAGTTACTTGGAGTCTAAAAAATGAGAAGAAAGCACAACACTGGGTGATTGGATTGACTTCATTTCCAGCAGATTACACTGTAATAATTGCGTGTGTCCAGTCTGCTTTCATTACTTCTCCCTCTAATAAAAGTACCAGGAATGCTTTCAGATTTCAATGTGCAGGATTATAGGGCTTGCTTGGAGCAAGCACCAGAGTACACTGGGCAGGAGCAATATGAGAGACTTTATCTTAATAACTGGCAAGAAGATACCCACTCACCCTGCTGTCTGCCCCATTCACATCCTTTTCTTCGCTTTCCTTCCTCTTTAAAGAAAAGAAAAAAAGAAACAAAAATGCCAATTACTGACTGAGAACATGAATTTTTCATTGACCTCCTGTAATTCCCCACAAAGCTGAGGAGCCTGGAAGGTAATGAAATGAGATTTCTTCAAAGAACAAATGAACGAGAGGAGATGACTGTCTGAGCTGAAAGCCCGGTGAGATGCAGGCGTTTTCTAGGGCCTGCCTTTGGGGTGAGGGAAGGACAGAGATGCTCTGGGGTGAGGAGAGAGAAGCAGGGGGCAGCTGGAGGGTGGCTGGAGGCTCGTTGCACATCTTTGCGTTTGCTCCCAGGGTGAAGGTAACACCCTCCCTCAACAACCGATGAGACTATGAGATGGTGTGGGGTACCCTGAGGGTTTGGGGCAGCCTTAGTGTGAGTGTGCAGGGCTGTTGTTGTTTTTTTCTGACATACAGCCTTCCGCTGTCACTCTTGGTGTGGGGTGAAGCATCCCGAGTGCACCCAACCCGAGGGTGCGTTGGCTGTCAAACCTCTTGGCTTGGTTTGCAGAGCTCTGCGGGAGGGCCCTGCTTTCTCCTGGCTCTAAGTCGCCTGGGGTCTTGCCACCTTCCTGCACACCATGGTGGGGCTGTCTGGGATTTATATTTTCCATATGCTTTTTTTTGAAAGCACCCCACAAAATCTGCTCTCAAACTCATTTGTTATTTTTTGTAAAAGCCCCCCCCCCCCATTTTTTAAACGATGCTGTCAAACGGCACTTCTTAAAATTCATGGTGGATCTCCTCCGCCTGACTCTATTACCCAATTTAAATACACAACAGCAAGAGGGGTTGAATGCTACTATGTTAACATGGTGCCAGAGACCTCCATGAGGTTGTTTGTTAAAAGCAAATTGTACCTGTTAAGGGGCTGGGAAGGGGAGCACAGCTGCTGTTAACTGCTTTACCAAATTGACTCTGACTCATTCGTTTCAAATGAAAATTGAAATGCTTTTGACTTCTTCTTTTTCTTCTTTTTTTTTTTTTCATCCTTCCAGTGGCAAATTTGCTTTACTTAACGCTAAGTGGGGATCATTTCTTGTGATTACTGAAAAATGCATCATAACTTTTGATTACGCTGCTATTAAGGATGCAGAATGGCAATTGCTGCTGCTCGCAGAGAGGGAGAGAGAGGAAACACTGCTGGAAAAGCTGGTGTAACCCTTTGCTATGCTGAGTGCTGTGGAGAAGATGTCACCGCTGTAGGTCTGGGGCCACCGGCAGAACCTAGGGGTTAAATTCAGGCTGCACGCAAGCAAACATGAGCGCTGCTGGTCCCACAGGGCTGACGTGAGAGCTGGAGCCTCGCTGAACTGCCCTGGGTTCCCTGCAGTTAGCCTTTTACAGGGGCTAAGAGACCTCTCTTTAAACGGGAACACCTTGGGAGCATGGGTGGAGAGGGATGCAGGAGAGGGACTTTGGAGTGCTCAAAGACAGCGTCCAGGGCTGGGGAAGCTGATGCAGGGAGATGATGAGGTCAAGGAGGGCAGATTGCTTTACGTTACGTCGTTTCTTGTTTCTCATGTGGAGGTTTTTTGTGTTTCTTAGGCACCCCCTGCTTTGCCAAAGGGAATATTTGCCTTCCACGGTATCTGAAGATCTGCAAGATCTGAGTAGAGAGCCAGGAGATGGAGTTTGTGAGATACCGTGTGCACAGTCTGGTCAGCGCTGCTCCTGCAGGCAGCTGGGCTGTGGATCAGCACCAAAGCCCCGACCTCAGGATAGGTGCCAGCGAAGCCAGTGAGAGCACTGGAGGTAACACCTGCTTGGGTGGGAAAAACACGCAGGGCTACTCCAGAGAGCCTTTCCCTGGCCTAGGTGAAGTGTAATCATGTTTTATCTTGCCACCTAGCATGGCGGGCTATAAACAGGGCCTGTGTGGAGTGGTGTAAACCTGCGTGTGTCCAAGGTTGCACAGCACTGGGGCAGTTACCTGCTTGGAGTCGAGGAAAGGATGGACAGCAGGTGAGAGGGGCCACTTTGCACTGAGGCAGGAAACTCTAGTGACCGATTGCTTAAGTACTGCTCTTTTATGGCTCTTTTCCAAGGGGTCTTGCTTCACTGTTTTTACTGTCTGTTTTGTGGCTTTCCCTGCCCCCGAGTGCTTCAGTCCTGTTTTTTTCACTGAGAACTACACTTCCCAGAGTTCCTGTTCTTAAAGGACCGAAGCGCTGTAACAAACAATACCGAGCAGCCTCAGAAGAGACATAACAAGAGCAAGAAATGTTAGAAGTGAGACTGCTCTTAAATAGTAAGCGCAGAAGAGCAACCATGGCAGATAAAGGTTTAGGAGATGAGGTTGTCTTAAGAACCAGGGAAACCCTTTGTGCTGCTGTCCTTGTTGCTCTAGGGGATGGTGTCCAGCTGCAAACAGCTGGTTCTTCCTCCTGCCTTGAAACAGGGGAGCTGTTAGTGGGAGTGCAAGCACAGTCCCAGGAGTTAGCTGGTTTGTGCTTGGAAGTGAGCCTTGTTAGGCTCTTGGCAGACTCAGGAAGATGTTTCTGCCCTAACTGTACCTCACACTGACTCACAATACGGGGTAAGTTTGGAGAGGACCTCTTTATCATTCTGTGGCTGCCTATAAGCCTCCTAAAAACAGGGTCAGCAAGGCTGGGAAAGCTAAAGGCCTATCAAGGATGCAGGGAACAACCTGCAGAGCTAAAAAGGAAGAAATGTAACTGCTATTAGTGCTGATGAGACAGTCATTGGCCTGTATGGAGAACTGGGATTTCTGCTTTTCCTTCGTCTTCTCTGAGCACCAAACTGAGCTAGATGGCAGACAGCCTTGGCTGGTCTACCCCGTGAAATCTGGTTACACGAAGGAGCCTGCTTATAAAGCACGGGCAGCTGTTTTAATTGGTTTCTTAGCTAGGAAGCTCTCTACATAACTTATCAGCTCACCGCTAAGCCCATTTCCAGTTGGAGGGAACCTAAACCACGGACAAGTTGGGGTTGGCTTTGTCCTGGGAGCACGAGGATCCTCGTGGCCGGAGGCTGTGGTTGGCAATACGCCGAAGGGCCACCCAATCTCCATGTTCCCAGAACTGCATATTATACACACTTACCCATCCATATATATCTGGATATGTATATATATAAAATACATATATATATTTTTTGCTGGCAGCTGAGATAAAAGGGATATAATGAAAATGTAAACGAAAAACTTTACACCAGGCATGGCCTGACAGAGGGAAGATTGATATCCCGTGATGCTTTGTCTTGATGAGACAATGAAAAATAACCACCACGGCAGCTGTGTCAATATCAGACTTGGTAATGCACCACTAGCTGTGGGTTTTTATTTAATCCGCTTTGCTTTAAGATGATAACGGTTGTTACTTTTCAATGCCTGTCTGTCAGCACCCTGGCATTGCAATATTCCTCCGCAGCTTTGCGAGCGGGTTTCATTTATTTTAAAATACCATTTCACACACTGCTGACTTTTAACAGTGTTCCATGTGAGTTTGGGAGATTGAATAGTGACAGAAACAACACTTTTTATGAGAATACAGAATATTAAAAATGGGGCACAATATACAGATGGCAGTTTTCACTACAGCTTGTTTTTTTCCCCCCAACCTGCTTCTGCTACTCAGCTTCCCACTGAATGCATTTGTAGTAACACCATAAATGTCACTTTCACTGACTGCCTTTTGGCATTTTATTTAAATGGGAATTCGGCTCTTGCTGCTGCCACCACTGCATTGAGCTCGTGTTTTGCAGGAGCGCCGCTGCGCACGGTCCTCCTGCATCCGGCGCGTTTGTCATCAGCTTGGCTCAGGGGGCTGCCAACCCAGCCACCCCAGCTGTGCCAGTGTGCTGGTGTGTGCATCTGCACACACCTGTGTGTCTTTGGGAGGACCCAGGATGGTCACTGAGAAGCCATCCGAGCGTGCTTTCCACTTGGTGAAACACTTTCCTTTCTGCTTGGCTTCTCTAAGGCTCTCATCTTGCCAGCAAAATGCAAAATCGCTTGCTGCCGTGATGGCACCAAGAGGCAGATGATATCGGGAGTTAGTAACTATTGGTTTTTAACTCCTGGGGCTCTTTTGGCTGCTTTCTGCCTAAAATCTGGCTGTTTGCTTTAGCTCGGTTGCTGTGGTGTTGAAGGAGCCCTGTCCCCTCCAGGTTTCCTGGGGCAAATAACGGCGGAGGCTTCCTGCAAGGTGTTACAGTCACACGACAAATCCCGCTGTGGGCCTGGCTGGTGCTCCCGTAGCCGCGTAGATCTCAAAGACTTGGTGTATGAAGACGGGTGACAATCCTTGGCAGGCCCGATCCATCCTTGTGACAGGAGCTGGAGATAACTGCTGTTCTCTGAGTGCTTTTCTGGAGGACCACATAGCCTGAAAAAGGAACAGGGAAGGAGCTAAAGTGAGGACTTGCTTTGGTTTGTACCCCAAAATGTTTCTCTCAGGGCAGCCGGAAATGACCAGCGACCTCCTGAAGCATCCCTTCTCTTGGGAGCAGATGAGTTTTGCTGCCTTTTTCCCCTTAGAGGCCTCTGAGGGAAGAGAGTGTCAGCTGCTGCTTGTGTCCTGGGTGCTGTGGGTCACCTTGCTGACCTGAAGCATCTGTGCTCCCTCCCTTTGCTGCTGCACAGCAGCTTTTTGAGCTGAGATCCTGTAAAATCAAGACTCTACCCAGCAACCCGTCAGCTAGAGCTGTACACATCCCTTATCAGCACACAGTTCCTTCGTCATGGGGACAGAAAGCTGGGACAAACCTCATCCACGTGTTTCTTCTCCCTCTTCCTGCTGCCACAGCCCTACTGATATCCTGTCCTCTGTGATAACTCGCTGTCTTCTCTGATCACAGCTGCTGGAGGAATGGGTTGCACTTCTGTCTTCATCTTCTTCTAACACTTCAAGACACCAAAACATTTCTGAAAACCTGTAATTGCCCCATTCCCCTTGTCTTCTGCATGCCTTTGGAAGTGTCTGAGCCTCTGAACACAACCGGGCTGGAACAGTTCGGCTGAATTGTAGGGGATGATTGTGGCCGAGCTGGGAATCCTGCAGCCTGATGAACATTAAAATGTTTTTGTTTGAAAAATGGAAATACTTATCTTGCTTAATATGGGAAAGCAGATTTTTTTAAAATCTTTCTGCCTTCATTTGTCATTTTGAGATTATCAGTGGTTGCAAGGAAGTGCAACCTATTTTCAACGCGTGTACCCTGTAGAGGTCCTTCAAGTCACCAAATGCTTCGTAAGGTTGCTTTTAGATTTGGAAGACGATAGATGTAGGATTTTTATTTTGATCTCTGTAAAAATGCTTTTTATTTTAACCTTTGAGCTTCAGGCTCATTGTACAGGTATACAGGGACATTTCTATAAAATATAACGACCAGAAACAATATTGTTTCCTCTCTCCTTTAATATTTTCAGTTACAGATTCTGTTATTGCAGGACTAAGTGCACCTGTGTGTATTCAGCCCTTCTGGGAGGCTGGAAATTTGTCCTTTCCTATTCCACTGGGGCACAGCTGCTATTTCTGGCTTTGTAGGTTGCAATGGCATCAGACTCGCAAGTGGTGATATTTTAATGTACATAAAGCTGTTTTCCACTGCAGGCTGAATCTTCTCCCCTCTTGGCCCCAAGGGAGCATGTAGCAGGGGGTGGGAGGAGCAGGATGAGCCATTACTGAACAGGTTGACTTTTTGAAGAAAATGTGAGCTGTTTGAAAATGCTCTTACATGTGCAATGTTCCAGGCAATCCTGGGAGATGGATGAGCAGCGAGAGTGCAGGTGAGGCAGGCAGAGGCACAGGAGAAAATGTTGCTTTCATGTCTCTGTCCCAACAGGAATAATTTCCACATAAATAGCACCTCTCTGTTATTTAACACTTAAATCATCAAAGTGTCCATCAGCGTGGGGCTCTTTTGTGCGGGTGCTCTACAAATGTAAAAGTGTGTGAATGGGGAAGCGTGGGATGGTTTATGACTCTTGTTTTAGGGCAAGGAAATGTAGTGGGTGACCTCTTTGGAGCCCTTACACCCCATCATCTATTCATCATCTACCGTGACTGTTCCTGGCTGCACCAAGTTTATCATATATTTCATCAGGTAGGAGCCTGGTGCCCACAAATCAGATCTATGGTGTGGTTTGCTAGAGCTAACCTAAGGGAACTAAACTGTCCTCCTGGGCTCTAGCTAAAACCCCTCAAGTGCAATTCAGAATGTGTTGGCGTCGTGTAAGTCAGTAGTAATGCTCTATTTGCATGATCTAGCTGAAAAATGTGTGTGCTTTTAACCTGATTCTTTCTGGGTTCTTGGACACAACAGGGCAGGATGGATAATGGGGTTAACAGCCTTCATTGTGAGACTGATACCAGCTCCTGAATGCTTTAGCCTTCCTCTAGCGTTTCCTAAAAAGGTTGCTTTCCTGTTTTCCAGGGCCACGGTGTTTGCATGGCGCACGCAGATGGTTGTCAGTGCTCGTTCAGTGGTTCCCCAGCCTCACCTGGCATGGCCCTACAAGGGGATGCTGCTGGACTCCAGGCTGCCACGTGTGACTGGCTCCCCACAGCCCAGCAGAGCAGCTCCGTGGTGAGAACTAGCAGAATGCAGTAATTAATCTGAGACAAAGAAAGAAGGCTCCTTAATACCCCCCGACCTCTACGTGTCTCATTTGTTTTCTATGGGGCTGGGCAGCGATACCCCATGTGAAACAAATGGGGAAATGCACCAGGTAAGGGGATGTTGTTAGAGCTGGGTGAGTTGTGGTGCTGTGGGAATCGTGGGTCACATCTGCGTCTCAACTGTGCACCTGAGGAACGTGCCTCAGTGATGGACTGTGTGCCTTGTGAACCTGTCTCTTAGCTCCCAGCATGGCATTTCTGAAGCGTCAGGGAATCAGGAGGAGCACCAGACAGCAGGATTTTCTAGGACAAACTGAAGTGATGCAAAGTAGTGTCCTTGTTTTGAGCTCCCTCCATCAGGAGGTGCAGCTTACCTGGTGGTAAGCAAGGTGGTTACAATGGCTCCCCTACCTCTTGCAGGTGAACATATTTTTTATAAGTTGTCTTGGTTTGCTTGCTGTGCAAAGGCACTATTTAATTTCTGAGGATGCACGCTCTCCTTGGTGGAGCTGTGGCAAGCAGCAGGGGATTTGCCTTCTCACTTATTTGTCCAACAGGAGGCAGGTTTTTAGCACAGTACTAGTGGGGGGAGGGTGGGAGGCTGCGATTTCTGAAAGTGGAGCTCAGCGTGCCTTTCTGCCTTGGCTGCTGGATTTGTGGGTACGGGATGACCCCGACAAGCTTCATTAGACATTTCTGGCACCGACCTGATGAACATCATGCCTCGATCACTCTGGCTGCCTTGTTACTTCTGCTTGTCCATCCCAGCCCCTTTGATACAGAGCCCCACGCGTTATTTTCCACAAATACAGTTCAAGACTTTAGAGGTCCTGAGCCAGCTAGTGACAGTGTTTGCCTGTGTGGTGGCAGCAGGGATAGCTAGCAAGCTGTCTGTGCAGAAAAGTCGGGTGCCTTCCTGACCTGCAGGCATACAGCTGCACCACTGGACCCCAGCTTCTGCAGGGGATTTTCAGAGGGCATTTCATCTTTGCCTGGTGGTTTTTTTCTCTCTCCCAGCAGGATCTGTTCAGGTGCACCCACTAAGTCAATTCGCCATCACTTCCAAGGATTTAGATTTGTGTTTCCATTAGATAGGAGGAAGGACCTGGTTTAAAGCTCAGTGTTCTTAGCCTCAGCATAATACTCTTGTATTTTCAGGGTATTTCCACACCACCTAGACAAGCTGTCCTCTGTTTTGTTCCCTTTCCACAAGTAGGAATGGATCATGCCTATTGCTCATCTGCTGTGTGCTGCTGGGCATGGTGCAGTCGGCTGGTCTGCAAGCCTGTCCATGTGCCTTGCTGAGAGAGGTTTCTGCTGTCTCTGTGAGAAGACAACTTTGTCCAAGGAGCAACAGCAACCGCTGGAGTATGGAAAATCACAAAAGGAAGTGAGTAGGTCCCAACTGCTTTTCTGTTGACTCCAGTTGGCTGAGATGGGTGCAGAGTTGGGCTCTCAGGAGCTGTGGGGACCACAAAATCAATTCAGTACCCACACAGGAGGAGGAGCGGATCTAGGAAGGGATATCATTCTTCCCTGACCCAGGGACCTGTTCCGGGACTTCTGGGGTAAGAGGTGGCAATTTGGTTCCAGACCTGGTGCTATAGTTGCTGTTTTCTGTCTCCCTTTGCTTAATGCTGCCTGATTTTGCTTGGGCTCTAGAGCTTGTGGCCTATAGGTGCCATGCCTTGAGGAAGGGTGAGAAGAGTTGCGAAGCAGAGCCTGAGCAAACCATGGATGGTCAGCGGGATTGGAATAATCCTACTTCTGGAGTCTGTATGTTGTGTTTGTCGGGGGAAAGAGCTGCAGGTAACCGTGCAGCAGCCCCATGGCCCTGAAGGGCTGGCAGGTCACCTGCACGGAGTGGTCCCTCCACTGCACCCTGCTCCCCAGCATCCCAGAGTAAACTTCACGCTGGCTGTCACAGCTCTGATGTGTGCACAGACAGCCTGCAAGAGGCCTGAGCTGTGCTGCAGGCAGGGGTTACTAGTTCTCCGTGCAGAGCGTTGAATACCGTTGGGAGTTTCTAGCACTTTCATCCTTTGTTCCAATGCTGTTATTATTATGGATAGCAATATAGGTACCTGGTAACTCTTTCGTGGCAGTTACTGTTTCAGAGGCTATTAAGCTTGCAGATGAACAGTTCTTTGTCTAAGTTAGCGCCTAATCTTTCACATGACAATATCTTGAGAGCTATGCCCATCTGGAGGCTGAGTCAAAATCAGATTCGCTTTCTGTTAAAACTGCAGATTTGGAGAATTACACTGTGTCAGCAGGGGAGGGGGGAAGAGGTTTTTGGTAAGAAGATGAAGGAGATGTGGATACAAAATGGCAGCATTAAATCTTTGTCAGGGGATTTTAGGAGGGATAATGTCTTCCTACATAAAAAAAAAAAAAAAAGAAAAAAACACCATAGAGATAATGGACATTTATGTGAAAGGAAATGATACATGATTTTTGAGCATGCTGGAATCTTCCCTGGGTAATGGACTACTTGTTCAGATGTTGTCTTTTAAGTTCGTTAGCTTTGTTCCACCCTCTACTTGGTATTTTAATATATGTTCTAAAACACTACTTGCATTATATTTCTGTCCCTGTGTTTGAAAATATTGGCTGGGACAGTTTTAGTTACCCTTGTATTATCTCTTGCTTGAGATTTGAGTATTAATATGATTTGGAGGATGAAATACAGGTTCACATATTTACCATGCTGCTCACTGTAGAGCTGGGAAATTACTAACTTGACACCTTCCGTTTGTCTCTGTTTTCAGTTGTGTGTGATGTTCCCTGCCAAACGGGGGTGAGTTATAGATGGGAACTGTTGGGGTTTTAATCTTTGATGCTGCACGTTATATGCAGAGTTTTTCAAAGGGTTCCAATTCTGTTTTTCAGATGAGAGTCTTGCTGTAGAAGTGAGCTTACGATGGAGAAATGCATGCCCCTGGCAGTCCTTGGACCTCTCAGTCACTCTGTAAATATTCTCTTGTTTTTTTTGTTTTGCTTCCTTGTGTTCCGTGATCCTCTGTCTGCACCCGCCTGCCCCTCTAAACAGCTTGCTAGAAATCGCAGCAGTGCTCCTGGAAGGAAATGTCAGTTTGCTCAGTGCACAGAACTGTGGGGATGCGTAAATGGGATGATGCTTGGAGGGCATTACACAGTGGAAGATTGCAAACAATTCCTGAGTGTGAATAATTTCCCCTGCCATCCTCCCCTTTGTGGTTTCTTTTTCTAGCTTGATTATGTTCAGATGACTTAAAAAAAAAAAAAAAATCTCCCCAAATGCTGTTTTGTATTCCCACTTGATCTCTTCATACTCATGAATCCTGTTTTCGCATTGTTTTTGTTGTCTACTTTAATTTCTATTAATATGAACAATTTCTAAATGGCGTAGCAAGGTCTTTTTATTTCTTACATGCCTTCGTTTTTATTAAGAGACAACTTGTAAAATACTTGTAAAACGTGGTGCAAAAATGCCCTCATAATTTCCAGTTATGCTGTATATGTCTTTCACTGCGGTGACCCTCTGACCAAATAATATCTTCAGCCACTTAGATATCCTCATTATAACCATTAGGTTAAGTACTGAGGACAAAATGTACGTACTGTACCTGAAGTTTCTAATCACAGTGGAGAGTTCAGATTGGTACTTTTTTTTTTGTTGTTGCAAACAATTCAGTTTCTTTGAGGTAGTTAATTGGTTCTTTATTGTTTATTCTCTCAGCCTCTTTTTTTTTACTTTTTGTTTGTGAAACCTCTTATCCTCTACATTTCAGTATTATCTTTTCTTTATAGACGAAAATGTGCAGAAATCCTACAAAATGCTTGTTTTTCTGAAGATTTTGATCTAAAAGTCATTTTTCCATTGCAATGAAAAATCCCAACCAGCAAGCATGTGTAAATGAATCTGAAACTCCAGCTGAGCTCTGAGTCATGACTCTAAGTCCTAAGGTGAGAAGAGGGGCCGCTGAGGATTATGTGGGGGAGTGAAACTTAAGGAAAATTGCATTAGAGACTTTCCGTTTGTTTGCCTGCTGGTTTCAAGGACTTCACAGCCACAGAGGTTAGAAACTTGTAATTATCCTTTAGCGCGATCATTGTGACTCTCATGTGATCTCTTGCTACCAGCAGCTGAAGCTTGGAAAAACCTCCTAAAATACTGTAAGACAAGGAAATTAAGAGGGTTTAGGAATGTTGCATTACACACCCGAACGTCCATCTCTTTGGAAGTGCTGGGGAACTGCTTTTTCATGGGTATGACCTTGGGTTCCAGGTGAAGAGGGCTCAGATATTTGTATGCGTGGAGCAACTGCAAAGCCAGCTGTTTTGTGCTAAAATGTGAGCTACAGAGTCTCACTGTGTCCTTAAACGTAGGATGCGGTGCGTTGGCTGTCTAAGAAAAATCTCGTAAGCAGGGAAATCTGCAGCTGAGTGAACTGAACGTGATGTAGCGTTCCTGTATAGCTGGGGAGCTGGAGGCAGGCATGGGCACACCAGTCAGCGGCCGTGATTCTAGTTTAATGCCTGAACGCCAGCCTTGTAATTGGAGGTTGCCAAAAATCCATCTGACTTTCTTTGGGCGAAGGAGGAGGGTTTCAAGTGTCGAAGTGCCCGTTTGATTGAGAAGGTGACGCTGGGGACACTGGTTTATTATGGACTGCCGAGGGCAGGAAATGCCAGGGCTAAACTTTAACCTTTCGGAGTCGAACAGAGGTTGTTTTTCTTTCCAATCAAATTGAGGCCGTTCAGGTCTATTCTGAGCTGTAGGCTCCAACCTTGAGAAACTTATTCATTGTGGGTCACTAATTACAGGCGGGAGGGAGGGCTGACATACCTCTCCTGGGAGATATGGTAGAAAGGTCACACGCAAAACAGTTAGGGAGAAATATATTTGTTTCTTCTGCAAGGCAGTCGTCTGGGACGTGAGCACTCCTGTGCTCATTTAGCAGAGGTGTTTATTGATGGTGAAATTAGCCCTTGGAAGTCTGCTCTTGTCATAACTTTTTGTGAAGTGTTGAGTATGGCTCCGTGTTCCTGCTAACGTAGAAGTTGTGCTGAAAATACGGCAAATGAGTCCTCATAAAAATATTAATCCAAGTCCCGAGAGGGTTTGGTTTTCTAAGAGTCCAAGTATCAGTGCTGGGGAAATAAGTCCTCGTAACTCAAGGAGTTTGTCTCAGCACTTGGGGCAAGTCAGTAAAGATGTATTAGAGTAAAATAATGATGGAATTGGTGTAAGACTGGGAGAAATCACAGTGTGGCATTATTTTACAGAGGAACAGTAAAAACAGTATTCTGGGCTGCCCGCGGGAGCGGAGCTGCCTGGCTGTCCTTGTGCACTGGGCAGGAGAGCCTGATGTCCTCCTGCGCTGCCCAAGTGTCCCCATGGCCCTGGGCAGGTCTGAGCCTCACGAGGGAGCAGCTGGGACTTGCAGGGGACCTGCCCTCTGTCCCTGAGTGCTTCCTACGTGGTCTCTGCAGCCTCTGCGGGAGCTTCCTCTTGCATGTGTAAGCCTGGGGTGGAGAAGCTGGCTTGCAGTCACTCGTAGCCCCACAGGGAGCAATGAACACTTACGTTAGCTGTGCTTACAGCACGTTATTCCTTAGCTCTGCACTTACACAGCACCACTAAGCACCTGCTAATGCTCTGGAGCATTTTTAACCATGCATAGCTTGATTAAATAAAAACTGAGCCAGATATGCAAGGAAAATGTGGCTGCGTTCATGCAAAATCTGTGTGCCTGTAGCTAGATGGGGGTGACTGTAAGTGGGTGTTCTGTATCCAAGCAAGCTCCTGGTGATAATGTCACTTTGCTACCTGTGATTGTCATTGTTGGAACTGGGTAGGGCAAATACTCCCTCCAGGCATTAAAAATTTCCTTGCCGCTTTACAGAGATTAAACAAAAGCAAGGGACGTGGCTCCTGATCACAAGCAAGTCTCTTTGATTTACAGCCTTGTGGGCAAGAGCAGAGCGACTTACAAACGCTTGGAGAGCAATTTATAGAGAGGAGCACAACAGCAATGAAACAGCTTTGGAGACTGCAAGGTGCTGATGAAATGCCTCTCCTGTACACCATTCCCATTGGGACCCCCTCTTGTAGCTACTGTGTAAGTTGTTTGAAAATCCGCTGGCTTTTTGGAAGCTTAGGGCTGGGTATACACAAAGGGCAGGTGGCCCCAAGCTCACAGGGAAAGGGGTTGTTTCCCTGGCAATGCCCTGATGCTGGGTGCAGCCTGTCCCTGGGCTCTGCTGAGATGGGGCGTACTGGTGAGGCTGGGCTGGGGACGTTCCTGGCTGGGAAGAGGCCACCTGAGCTGCACGTGAGGGCCAAGGCGAGAGAAGAGCATCGTTCTAAGTAAATTGTCAGCCGCCTTTCTGTGTGTCCTCCCCTCGCTCCTGCTTTCTCCTCACCGACATATCAGCGATGTTTATTAAGAGATGACAAGTCTATCAGGCCTCATAAGCAGCCTTTCACAAGGAGGAGATCTTATATCCAGAGAGCATCATCAATCTTGTCTCTGCTCTGCTCTTCTGAGCAGCTGATAGCGAACAAGGCTCCATCCTCTTCCCCCCTCCTTCCCACCCCTTCCCCTCTCCTCCCCTCCACCAACCCTCTGCAGCACAGCGGGAGCCAGCAAAAGAGAGATTTGATTTGCATAAAGTGTGTCTGGTAAAGAAAGGGAGGAAGCAGAGAGAAACCCAGCTTCTCTCAGAAAACAGCTTCGCTCTGTGAAGGCTGCCTGTGTCGGGGATGTTTTAGGGTTGGGGTGAAATGCACCCCGATCTGCTGCCCGCAGCTGAAGGCTGACTTGCTCCAGGGGGGAAATGCGCACTGAGCAGGGTCAGCAGACAGGCAGAGACCAGAAAATCACCATCCCTAGCTCAGGCTGATGCCGTACCGGTGGGAGCAAGGTGTAGGAGCGAGGCTGCGGTCCAGCTGTGGCCTCCTGAGCGTGCATCATCGCTGCTCAGATCTGTTGTGGCACGTCCACGCAGCTCAGCAGTCAGCTAAGGGCAGCGGCCGCTGCCTGTGAGCGTGGGCTGGTGGAAGGGGTGTCCTGTGCGGGGCAGATTGGTAGAGCAGCTATATTAGTATCCTCTAGCATGCAAAAAGAAGGGCCAAATCCAGGAAATACAGTGCAAGGGCTTATAAATCCCACCTGAGAGCAGGAATTGTCACATTTGTTTCCATTTCACAAAATTCATTGTGTCTTACAAATCTTTTTTTTGCATATTTTTCACGTTTAATATTTGTGGTGAGCTGATGTATTGGAAAGCTGAAGTTACTTTTTCCTTCCTGAACAAACCAGGTTTCTAGTTCCCTCCTTTTCCTCCCTGTTTCCCCCTTCTTTCCTTCCTTTTTTCCCCTCACTTCCCTTCCTCACCTCTGCTTTTATCAGAAGACCCTGCCTGTCTAGGACTAGATTCTGTGGGTAGATCCCCTCCCGAAAAGCCACCCGGTGCCTCTCTGTAACCCTCCTTCCATGGCTGGTGATGCTTAGGTCACTGGGGAGAAGACACGGGTTTACTTTTCCAGCCTGTTAGGTAGCATAATAGTGAATTTACTCAACAAAGATTTTTATTTCTCTGTATTTCTAAGAGTTTTTGAAGCGGCGTTTCTAGCAGTGAGAGAGGGGGCTGGATGATCTGTGAGGGAGGTGGGTTTTGGGTGGTGGCAGCTGCGTGCACTGTGTGCACTTAGCTCCCTGCCTCCCACCGCAGGAGACAGCCAAAATCCTGGATTATGTATATTTGATAAAGGTGATTTTGCAGCTATCAGGCTTGCAAGCGTGGGACAGAAACATTGACACATTACGGTTAAAAAATCTTGCTAAAACTTGCATATCTGGTTTGTTTTCTTCCTTAAACTAAAGACTGTAGACAGTGCCCCAGATACAATCTGGATGCACCTCGCCACGTTTTGCATAGACAGACAATTTCTCTTTGAAGACTTATCAGAAAAGCTGGCAATTTCAAAGGGTTCCCATTAAAACTTTATGACGGGAAATTGAACACAAACCTCGCAGAATATTCAAAGCATAAAAACTAACCCTGTGTGAAATTTCCCACCGATCCCTCTAGGAGGATGTGTACTTCCAGAGGAGGAGGCAGGAGTTTATGCTCCATTTTAAGACTCCTTGAGCACAGCCCCAACCGGGAGGGCAGAACAAGCCGCCTGTGTAACAGATCCTCGTGGGACATGTGGTGGAAAGAAATACGAGGCTTTCTTGGAGGCATTTGAAGTCTGATCTTGGTCCCTTGAGCTCGGTGGGAAAGCTGTTAGTGTGCACGGTGCAGCCGTGAGCGTGATGAGAGCTGAAGGGGTGCCGGGAGGACTGTGTGGCTTGGCATATGTATCTGTGCATCAGCGCTCGGAGCCCAAATTGCCTTGCAACTGCGAACAGGATTTGAGCTTAGTCAGGTTGAGCAGAGCTTCGATTAGCCACCCAAAAGCTTGCAGCTGTCCTCCCTGCCACATTCCCCAGCTGTCCCCTGAGATGCACAGACCGTTTTGGGATGAAGCAGAGGGTGAAGTGACTCTTAAACTTTTTTGTAAGAGTGCGATCTATAATTTGGTTTGTATTGAAACATGGCTGGGACAGGGAATCGGGAAGAAGAGAGAAAGAGGCAGAAAATGGCTCTGAAAAAAATTAAACTTAAAAAAAAAAAAAAAAGACTTAGAAAATTATTTGTATTAACTGGTTAGGCACAGAGGAATGACAGGAGCTGAACCAAGATCCATTTGAGTCAGGCTGGTGTTTGTGATGGTTCCAGCCCGGTGTTTTAGTGGAAGGTGGAGGAAACTGTAGGGCAGGTGGCAGTGACGGTGACTCACTTCCCTTCTTCTCGCTGTCTTTCAAAGGTCAGTTGAAGCCCTGGGGTATATGTCCCTTCCAAAACTCTCTAGCGTTATGATTGTCATTAAACTTGCTGCCTATAATATGCCAACATTACCCTTTTAATGCATACATGTTCCCCTCCTGTCCTCTGTCCGCGGCTGTCTGACACATCTTCCCTCTGCCTGGCTCTGCGCTGCGCTCCCCGAATCCAAGGGCAGGCAGTGCCAGCACTGCAAATTGAGCTCTGCTTGCCGTGCTAGAGACGCAACAACTGCTGCTGGTTTTGGTTTTGGGCGGTCTGTGTTTTTCCAAAGGAAGCTGTTAGTTACCTGTTGGAGGCAAAGGTTGCTCGTTCCTGGCTCCGTGGGGAGAGCCGGGCTTGCTGCAGCCTGCGGTGTCCCGCTCCCCGGAGAGGTGTGCTGCGTCCCCGGCCGCTCGCTCTGTCACAGCTCAGCCTGGGCCGCCAGCCAGAAGGGCAATTAGCACCAAGGGAAATTTATGCATTGCATTGCAAGTCTTCCGTCAGCGCTGCATCTCTGTGGTTTGGTATTCAGGTGGCCTCACGTGCTTCAGGTCTCTTCCCTGGAGCGAAGGGGCAAAGGGTTTTCTTACACCCATGCACGATTTGGCCATTTTTTCATCCCTCCCTGCTGCTTTGCTATTCAGTCCACTTACTTCCCTGAGCCAGTCCCTTGCCAGGAAGAGGGTGAGGTGGCTGGAACAGATCACCTTTTGTTCTCCAGGTCTCTAGTTCAGGTCCAGCTGGTCATTTCTCCGTCGAATGGGCTGAGTGGCTCAGCCCCTCGCAGACAGCCATCCATCACGGGCTTGCACGGCCTCGCAGCATAGGCATGGCTGGGGAGGCGGGCAGCAGCAGCTCGGGCAGCGCTGAGAGCTGGAATTACCTTCCTGTCCCCTGGGATCCGCAGGTGGGTAAAGGTCACCTCCAGGAGAGGCTGCTGGAGAAGCACGTGAAGGAGCCTCCAGCTGGGGCTGCTGGGGGGCCAGAGGAGGGGGCTCCAGTCGCTGATGCTGCAGGTTTGCCAGCCGCAGAGCAGGGGTGGCACGTGCAGCTGCAGGGACACCCTGGCTTTTTTTGGAGCTCTCCTGGGACGAAGTGTCTGTCTCCCTGGGAAGTGCTTCTGGTGCAGAAGTTGGTATGGTCTCTAAATCTGCTCCCCAGCAGCTATGTAGAATCTTACTACATTTTCTGTCTTGCTGCTGTTCATGAGGAAGGGGCAGAGTTTTCCCCATCACTTTCTGTTAGCTCTGAAGTTCACAGTGGTTCTGGAGAACCCCCTTCCTATACTAGAAATGCCACAGCATCGAGCAAGCCAACTTGGTGGCTGGCTTTTGCTCCTCCTCTGAAGTTCGAGCGCAGAGCTGGGGCTCTGGCTTCAAACACCAGCGTGGCTGCGGTTGTGCTGTGGCTGATGGGCCCTGCAGCCATTAATGAGCTCACAGGAGCGCTGCTCTCTCCTCCGCAACGCTGTGACTCACGTCTGACCGCGGAGAGGAGCAGCTGCAGCCTCCAGGAGAGCCCATAATGAGGCCAGGATCTCCAGCACGGGGCCTGCTTTCTGTCAGCTCTTGGAGGAGACCGTGGGTAATTACCTCTCCTGTCTGCTCTTCTCCGCTGCCGGCTTCGCTTCAGGTTCAAACGCTGGCTGACAGGGAGAAGGGCTTTTAGATACATAATTTAAAATTCTGATGGCATGTTGTCAGGTCAACATGCTGCAACATGGGAAGAGATTTTACATCATAAGGACTCCGGTGTCACTCTTGGCTACGTTGCTCGTCTGGCACATTTCTGCCTGTTTGAAGAGTACGTGGTGGGCGGATTTCTGGCTTCCTTGGGTTTCCCTGCTGGGGGGTTTTAGCCGTGCGTTGCCTCTTCTCTGCAGGCCTTCGAGGTCAGTGGTCGTCCCCTCAGTCGGGTGTCACACTGGGGATCAAGCAGGCTGCTCGGGTTTATTTAACCCCTTGCACGTGGGGAGCGCACCTTGGTTGTAGGGATGGGTTTGCTGGGTGGAAGGAGGAGACAGGCCGTGGGTCTGAGCCTCGGTGACAGGGCTTTGGGGACAGCGCTGTGGTGAGGCTTAGCGGGGACTGTCTCCTGGAGGCCTGTGAGGAGGCAGTCTGTAGAGTCCTTGCCCTCTGAGGCTGCAGGATCCTCTCAGGAATGGGGTAGCCGTGGTCGGCTGAGGTCTCCTGCGTGTTTTCCATGTGGTACAAGGCCCTGCCCACGATGGCGGTGGGGCAGTGTGGGGAACAGGCACGGTGGTCGGTCCCTTCAGGTGGTCGGCGCTGAGGCACCAGCGGCCTGCTGGCGTGACTCGGCAGGTAGGCCTGGATTTTAGCCATGTTCCTGCGCCTCCTATCAGCTGCCTTTGCTGTTAAAGGCCAAGATACTGTAGTTACCTCCTGTGTGTGTGTGCACGCATGTCTATAAAAGTATACAGGCATATTTCAGTAACAGAAGGTGTTCCTGGTTTCTCCTTTCTCCTCTCCCCACCGTCTGAGGCCTCAACGCGTGGCTCAGCCACCAGGCTCTCGTCTCGCTCCTGTTTTTCCATGAGCCCAGGGCACGTGGCCTCATGGTACGGGTGCCGTTCCTTGCTTAGAGATGTGGTGCTTGGCTTCCTGGCTATGTGGGTTGGGGCTGATGGTACAATGTCCTGTAGCTCCCTGGCACTGGGATAGAAGGTCGCCGTCTTCTGTTTTTGGAGGCCGGGCCTGTTCTTATGAACTCAACAGAAAAGCCTTTCATTACAGCTGACCTAAATACTGTAAGAAGATATTTTGTAAGGGTTCAATATGATCTTTTACCAGTTTGTGTGCACAATCTTGGCTTAAATAGGTTTAAATCTGTGCTTTAATTGGCCCCTGCGTCTCCAGTCTGTTCTTTGAGAGCCAGCTGATGTACGCTTTGCTGTGCAAAGGAGCATCCAGTGGGAAGGGCATTACCTGGCCATCAGAGGGAAGGATCTAGGCATAATGTCTTCACCTGCCGTTGGTAGGACTGACGAATATCTGCTGTGCAAGGACACTTCTCATATACTGCATTTTGCTCTCCCAAAGCCAGCACAACTGCCTGGATGCTTTGCACAACAGCCTTGCTGGAAAACAAACCTAATCAAATAGCAGGGTCTGGCCCTGATGTGGCCTGAGAAAATGTTCTTGCTCTGTGATGGTGAACCAAGGGACCTAACTTCTGAATAACGATCTCCTGTTCTTTTTTTACTGTGCTAGAAGAGAGCAGATCTAGTGTGATTCCTGCTGAGCAGACCTTGATAAAGCAATGACACAGATCTTCTGCAGAAAAGGAAGAGCCCTAGTGGAAATTGATGCAGAAGTGGCAGATGCAGGTGAGTATGTTAAGCTGGGGGAGCAGGGTGGGTCTGTGCTGCCTGTGAGCCAATGCAGGTGGGACACAAAAGGTGAGTGATGGCCTTTGCGTGCCTGAGTGCAAAGGTTCAGCTTCAGTCTTGATGTTTTTCGTTGTTTGGTGCCCACCACCTCCCCTGCCTCTGCACGGTGTGCTGGACATGCACTGCAGCATCTGCATCCAACTGCGTGCCCGTGACTGGCTTTCTAGCTGAAAGTCCAGGTTGAACACAGACATCAGACACACCTGCACTGAAGCCGGGGTGGCAGGGTGGACAGCACTGCAGGGGAAAAACATTCTCCAGCAGTAAGGTCCCCACAGCAGCCTGGATCTGGGGCTGTATTTACGAATGGGAACAGGGTGGTGTCTCTGCCTGAACTGAAGGGAGGCTGAAACCCGATTTGGAGGGGGCATCCCAGCCATAAAGCAAATGCCTCGGGTTTGGGGGTTGGTTGCATTTGATAGTGGTTTTTTTTTTTCCCTTCTTCTCCACGACTGTTACCCTTTCAGCCAGGAGATGGCTCTGGAGCACGCTGTGGAGCTGGGCACATCTCAGCGTGCAGTAGCCAAAGCGACAGGGAGAATCTGTGACCATCACCAGTTTACAATGGAAGGCAGATGGCCGTTCTTCTAGCTTCCAGACGGGATGCGTGCGTGTCCTCTGACACACATATGCAGAGGCAGCTTCGATGCATTTCCAAATGCTCCTGACACTGTGTGCTCTGATGCAACGTTTAGGAAGTGGGGAACATGCTTCTGGTGCTGGTAACATAAGCTTGGCTCAGGCTGTCCTTTGGGAGCTGGGGGCGACTCCAAACACGCGTCATACCAGATGTAGGCTGTTCTCAAGAGCTCCAGACCTGCAGAGAAAGTTGTTGTGCAAGGCAGCCGTTCTGAGCGCTCTCAGAGGGAGCTGTCTTTGTGCTTGCAACAACCCCCTGGGGAAACGTAGGACAAAAGGGGCAAAGCAAGGAAAGCCTTGACAGAAGCACAGAGGAGCATGACTGCTATCTAGGAAGGCAGTAGCAGGCCAGGCTTTGGAATCTGTGCCGAAACTTACATCTGGGGCATACAGGGCTGCTAAATCTAAAGGACTCGCTTTGTGTCATCCTTGGGCAACAGTATGCAGAGGAACACTTCATATCTGGAAAACTCTGACACTTAGTCCTCCTGTTTGTGGAGAGCAACATCACAGTAGCCCAGGGCTCTTCTCGTGGTTGAAGCCTTGGGATGCCCTGGAATCAGGGAGTCCCTGCTCTTCTGTTAACACTGTGGTGTGGCTCCTCGAAGAAGGTGACTCTGGGGGGAGAAGTTGGCAAACAAATCCACAAAACCCACGAGAGGCACACCCTCACGTATACACCCAGATGTGCCACCCTTAGATGTGCTTCTGAAGAAACTTAAAGGAATTAGCTCTGGAAACCTAACTTACTGTGCACTTTGCTGTTTCCTTGGAGCTCAGAGAGGGACCTTTGCTTGCAGAAACTGGAATTCGCTTTTTGAGGAGCAAGGAGGATAGTGAAAACCCAGCAGGCCTCAATTCTTCAAAGGACATTTAAGAAACAAGCCTAGAGCTTCCATGGACCAGAACAGAGATGTGCTCGTTTTATTTCATGGAAGCACCATTTGGACTCCATTTGGAAGATCAGGTAGGGGATGAGGAGAGAGAGGGCTGTTAGCTGAGAAGTTGCCCCATGACAGAAGGGAGAAGGGCGGTGTGGTGGGCATGGGGAGGCTCGGAAGGAAGCGTGGAAGCTTGAGACCAGGGTGTCCTGGCAACAGAGCTGTGAGCTTTCAAGGATTTTGAAGTTTCCCCTTCCCAAACCTTTTGATTCCAGTGACCTACAAATGTCAAGGCAAACACTCGCTTGCACACAAAGCAAATTCTGTCCCTGTGCTTGGCTGGGCAGGGGGGAGATAGAAGACTTTAGGGATGTGTTCCTGACACTCAGTTGGCCTGGTGGCTGTCCCATCCCCGCAGCGTCTCGCCAACCCATTCGGCCCTAAGTGTGGCAGTTCGTGGCTCTCAGCGTGCTGCAGCCTCTGCTTACGTGTGGGATGCTTTTGGTGCTCTGTGTGTGTGCCACCAAGGGCTCGTCTCCTCTGACAATGGTGCTGGGTCAGGACAGTGCCTTGGGGGAGCTGCCTTTGCTGACTGAACAGTTGCTTGCTCAGACGGGGACAAGTTGTGCTCAGCATCGCTGTCAGCTGGTTGCGGGGAGCCCTGAGGTTTGGCATCGGCGTCCTTATTGCCAGCTGCAGTGTTAGGCTGCTGCAATTAGCGGCTGATTTGTGTGCGCGCCCTGGTCAGGGCAACGGCCAGAAGTCATTGGGTCTGTGTTAGGTGGCTGTCATCAGAAAAACACAACGCAGTCCCTCGGACGAGATGCATGAATTTGCCTGGACTTCTGGAAGTGACAACCTGTAGCAAGCAGAGGAGGGCAGAGCACACTCGCTTAAAGCACGCTCTTATGGAAATGTATAAATGCAGATCCAGTGCCGCTACTGAAGCAGTTGTAGCCTTGCGTGCTGGTTCAGGGCTTGTCGCACTGCACACAGACGGTCCTGCCCAGGAGAACATCTGACAAAGCTTTGTCTCTCTATCTCCAGTGCCCCAGCTGTGCCGTTGGCAGTGCAGGCCAGACATTCGGTGCCCTTTCCAATGGCTGGGATTTGACGGGAGCCTTGCACCGGCTTTGTGGGCTCGGAGATAAGTCCTGTTGACCCGCAGGAGTCTGCGGGAGGACCGAGGACTGCAGCTGAACCTCAGCCTCCTCTGCCGATCGCCCGTCTGCAGCCAGCCTCGCCTGGCTGGGAGCCAGCGGCTGCGAATGGGCCCCGCTGTGAGACACTGATTGTTCTTCATACCCTATTTATGGAGGCGAGAGTTGAAGGAAGAGCAAGAGTAAGGGTTTTAATTCAACTCCGCGCTCTCCGCTGTCTACTGGCTTGCAGTATGCCACCGGTGCCCAGAGTAGAGTGGAGAAAGAGGTTTTTTTTCAGCACCGCTGCTCACGGTCTTCAGTCTGGAAGAAGACTCTGTTGTTTTGTTTTTCGTTGTGGTCTGTAGGGTACGACCCACCTCTGCGGTCTGAGAACTTGCAGGTATTGAACTTCAATCCAAACTTGCTGCCGCATTTCAAAGTGCGCAGTGAAGCCTGTCAGAGCTAGAGAGAAAGGGAAGAGATTCCCCAAGCTCCAGGTGAGGTGCAACTGTAATTCAGCCTGGGTTGCTGGATGCAGCGTCCGCTGTGGGCTGTTGGAGGAATACACGCTCTGCTAGGGTTAAATGCTTACATGAAATCAATAGAAGTTTTATGGCCACCACGTGACTTCAGCTGGAACTCTGCCACCCGTAATAGAAGCTGTGTTAGGTCTCCCCCCTCCAACTACAGGACAGATATATTAGTCTAGACAACTGAGAAATAGTGGTATACTGGGAGGCTGCGTTTTCATTATGTAAATGGAGCTCTACAGAAGGATTAATTGATTATTCAGTTACTGTGGATCTGTCTTGGATGTCCTGGCAAGATGAGAGAACCTGATGGAAGCTCTCCAGTGATGCTATGTGGTAGTACAAAGGAGTCCTTGAGCATCGCCTACTCCCCTCCAGACAAAGCACAGCACGTTCACGTCACTCGCCCTACGAGGGGCCTTGCATCCCAGAGTGGTGGGGGGGGTTTTGTGCTTTGTGCATGGTCCGTGTGCTGGTGAGGCCAAAAGACTTGCAAGGGATAGCCAGAAGACAACCTGCTTCAGCCTACAGCAGTGCTGTTTGGAGGGCTGCTTACCTGTTGATGGATGTTGCTGATGGCCCCTGGAGACCATCCAGAGGGTCCACGAGGTGCGTTGCTGCGAGTGCTGGGAGCTGGGTGAGATGAATCCACTTGTGGACGCTGGATTCTAGCTGGAAAGCAAGCACAGTGTTACCTCAGCACTGCAGGGGAATGATAGAGAAGCAAAGAGGGGCAATGTTTTGAAGAGAGATGTTGGGGAAAGGAGGGGACCACAATGTGGACAGGCCTGGAGATGTATTTCATGGACAACCCAAGAGCCCTTGAGAGAAATTAGAGTGGAGAATTTGATGCTGCAGGTGAATGTAGAACCATTTAGGTATCCAGGTCACTGTCCATGGCCAGCTGCGTTCAGCAGGGATCAGGTGCTGAGTGAACGATGCCGTTCTCTTGCTCTCCCTTCTGTGCTCAGCATTTCGAGGCAAAGAAAGGGGTGGCTTTCCTGTACTCGTGCTGAAGGTCTCCACTGCTTTCTGCACCAGACAGGGTGTTGAGGTGGGGGCAGCTCAGCAGCACCTCTGCTCCCTCCTTGATGTGCTGGAGGGCGTAGAGTGTTTTTGTAGGTAAGCAAGCAGGGCTGCCACATCTTTATAACTAGATATGTCCCTTCTGGCCAGGATAAGACGTTATAACAAAGCGAGTATTAACCGACTCGGAAATACCTGTAGTGTCCTCCACAACGATGAGAAATGGATCTGCACAGTCTGTTGGACTCGGGTTGCTGGAGGAGGAAAGGCCAGCTGTGGTGAGATGGATGCGTTCACTTTCTGCTGTCCTGTTGCATGGCACATAATTGCTTTATGGTCCTCTGTTGTTCCAGAACCGTTTTGATACCTCTGCCCAGATCAAATTTTGAGAAGAACATTTTAAAACAGATCATAGCCTTTGGCCTGAAATTCATCACCTGTGGAAACTTTTACAAACAACCCTGACATCTGGAGAGTGGGTGGGGAAAAGCTGCGATATTGGCCAAATGAAAATTTAGATTCTTTTTCAAGTGGGTAAATGCAGTTGCTGGAACAAAGTGTCTCTTGATTTGAGTGGGAAACAACCCTGAGTTGTTCTAGTGTTGAAAGTACGGCGTTTTCAGTTTTTTCTTTGCCTTGGAAGGCCTGATTATGCTGGTGAAAGAGGAAAACTTGCCTCTAATTCCATGCCTGTAAAATGGGAAAAACACCATCCAGCACAGCTCCTGGAAAGTTTGCAGACTGTTTTGTGGTCCTGCTGGGAACAGGGCAAGGAACTATCTGGAGGGCAAAATAAAGGCCAGAAGTGATGAGATGCTCAATTTTCTGTGTGAGGAGAATAATCTGTGGTCAGCTGCCCCTCTTATCACGGCTGATAGAATTACGCTAGACCACTGTCATGATAGATGTTAGGGTGGCTTTTTAGATGTTGAAGCCAGCTGAAGAGACAGGAGAGATCCTCTGATCGTTACACCGGCAGGTGTCTGGGTCAGGGCTTCCACTGCAGGTGGAATTTACATAATTTATTTTATCTCCTGAGGCTTTGTTCGGTGTTGGCTACGTAAAGGCAGTTCAGCACAGGCTCTCTGCTGGCATGCCTTGTGCTTCCCTAGCTCTGGGCTTTTTCTGACATGGCCCGGCACTGGGGATTTAAATGCAGTGCAAAACTTTGCAGACGTGAGGGTTTGCTTGCAAGACACGGATGCATTTCCACATCCTGTCTCGTGGATTCCCGAACAAAGATGTTTACAGGAGGGGAAAAAAAAGCGCTAATGCTGTACTAGGAGGGGGGAAAGTATAATGTATTCTTAAAATGTTTATATGTCAGCAAAATGCCTGCAAACCATTCAATAGATTAATCCTGTAGCTGGCCTAAAAGGAATGGATTTCTAGCCATAACTGAGATTGGGAAAAATTGATTTCCATGTTCTCGTTGACTGAATAAGATAAAAACAACTGCGTTGGTGCTCATTACCTGGCCAAGTATTCAGATCCCTGCTGCGGAGCTGCAGTCGGTTTGAATACTAGACCAGTGCAGCCCAAGGCTGATGAAAAGGGGCTTTTCAGGAACCAAATCTTAAACCTTTCTCCTGCTGGAAATGGGACCGGCAGCAGAGCGCAGCTGCTAAAATACCTCGTGGCTTTGTATAGATGTCTGGCCAGGTGCTTTGGTCTTTCAGCCAGAACTACCAAGGCACTTCTGATAATCAAAAATGTGAGTGGGGAAAGGTCCTGGGCTAATTTTTCTACTTCAGAGAGCTGCTGCTAGAGATGATGCATGCCTTGCCACCTGGAGTCTGGCTATTAATTCAAGCTCTTGAACAATGTCTTAAACTCTTTGGGATAACTACTGCTCCTTGGCACTCAAAGCCGTCCATCACAGTTGGATTTGGAAGAGGGAAATGGTGGTTGGCCAGCTCAGCTGGTGGAAGTCCTTACGCTGTGCTTAGGTGGTATAGAGCTTGTATCATCCAGGGGACTTCTCTGAAGTTATTTCCTCTAGATATACAAATCTCACTTCAAAAAGAAGCAATTTAAGGTACGTGCTCAGGTACCTATTCGGGGAGAATATTTGCAATTTCAGTGCTAAGCAGCTCTTAACAGGGGGAATAATGAGCTCATGTCGTGTTTTGGGTTGGAAAGGCTTGTTGCTTTCCCAGCCTCTGACAAAAGTCCCCAAAAAAGATGGGAGAAAATGTGCTGGCCTGGTCTTCCCCAAGTTCTTCCAGGCTGGCTGGGCTGTCCTCTCCCACTGGGCGCTGCGTAGGAGAGCTGACTGGCCCAGGGCAGGACGTGGACAGCTGTGACACCAGGGTGGCTCTGGCTCGGCAGCATGCAGCCGGTGTCATGGTGTGAAGGAACTCCTGTACTCACACGTGCAGAGCCCTTCAGTTCAAGAGATGCCATCTAGGCAATACTTTGCATCTTATTTGTTCACAAATGAGCAGTAAACAGGGGTTTTGCACTTACGCCTAGCGTCCAGTGTGCCAGTTTTGATTGATTGAACTATAGGCATGACCAGGGAGTAGGACTGTTCAGCATGGCCTAATCAGTTTCTCATTTCTATCTTGTTTTAAGTACAGCTGGAACTGTCTGTGAAAATCAGCCCAACCATCTCTTCAAACACTTGGGACCAAGGGCGATCTTCTAGGCTTCATTATTACACCATTTCAGGAGCCTTCCTTTCCCCTGGGGCTGGCTCTGCTCGGAGCGCTCTCGGAAGCAGGAGAGGTAAGCAATACAAACTCAATTTGAGGTCTGGCGAATCCAGACAAATGCCTCTCAGATCCCCTGTTCCTTGTGCTGTGGATTAGCCCATGTGAAATGGTAAATCCCTGTCCTAAAATTCCTCAGGCAAACTGGGATTCGTGGCAGTTGTTGACTGACTGCAAACAGATCACATGATAACTCTCCATATTATTGACATAACTCTAAAAATACGCTGCAAAAGTGTAAATAATAAATGTGTAGTATCTGCACTGGAGCAAGTAAACACCGCCTGATGTTGTCTGATATTTCGCTGGCAAGGTGTCCTCAGCGATGCTCCAGCAGAATAATTTTCCAAACGAGTGGCTTGCGTGACAGGTGGATGTGCTGAGCTAATGCAGCCACTGGATCCGGGAGAGGAGGTGCGTGGGGCCGGCGTGGTTTTGTGCTGGAGACGGCAGCGAGCAGGGTGCCGCGGGTCCCCTCCTGCCGGCTCGCAGCGGCTCTGCGGGGAGGTGTGAGAAAGCGCCTGGCAAGCGCGCCCCGGGCTCGCCGACACGGGTGTGTTGCTAAAAGCTTTTTTCCTGTGCGGAGGGGATATATCCGCTTCTGACGCTGAATGACACGCTGATTAATAATTCACGCCGCCAGTATCGACTGGCGGGAGCTAATCCGAGAACACCTCAGCGAAAGCCGTTTGTGCCTTTGCCCTGGGCGAAGAAGCTGCCTTCCTGCCCAGGTGCTGGGGTCAGAAGACTGTCTCCTGCCGGCGAGGTGGCTGCTGGTACGTAGCCAAATCCTTCCAGACCGGCAAGCCTACCAGCCAAGACTGTGCTCCTTGTTACCCAGAGCGTGCTCCGTTCTGCTGCTTTCGGGGGTGTCTCCAGGTGGCTGGAGCCCCAGGCTGCTAAAGAGCAGCTTCTGCTGCAGTTCATAACAGCTGGACTTGTGTGCCTGCTGTCCCAGAGATGCTGGGACTTGAAATCCTCCTGTGACAGGATGCTCTCTGGAGTCAAATGTTGGTTGTGTCTGATCCTCTGCAGTCACTGTTCTGGCATATTGCTTTGTGTAGGCACTACCTACAGTCTTCCCGGGGGTTGTGAGGTAGGAGAGCAGAGGTCTTCCTTCCTTGACCATGCGGAGACAACAGAAAGTCTGAAATTTCCTTGGCGTCTGAACACTCTGGGGTTGTACAATAACAGTCTGGGATGCCTGCATTCATGGGTGGCAGACAGAGAACAGTGATGTGTCCAGGAATCCTTGGGAAACAGTAGAGCCCCCCTACCCAAATCTGCCTTTCCCTTCTCCTTGTCCTGGCGCAACATTGCAGTGACTTTTCCAATTAAGATGTAAAGGGAGCTGATGGAGTTCTGCAAGCATTAGGCTCTGTAGCACTGTTAACAAGAACAGGGATGTTAACCTTGGATCCCTGCCCAAATTGAAATGGATATAATCTCTAAATGGCTAATACCAAAATGAAATCCACTTACAAGGGAATGTTTGTTCCTTTCTTCCCTGCAGCGCTGATGTGTTGAGCACAGAGGGGACAGCAAGCTGTGGGTGGATGAATTTTATCTCGGCTGGATGAAGTGTCTGGGTGCCACTGCCCCTGGAACAGGGTCATGCTGCCATCCAGCTCCGTGGGACAGGGCACCAGGCTGGAGGAAGGCTTCAGAGCGCTTGGCTCAGAGGTGGTGTTCCTCTGCCTGCCCTGGCCTGGGGGAAGTGGCTGCTTTCCTGGGGGCTGTGGTTAAAAGGAGCCTAGGGGACTACCCACCATGAGGAAAGGCTGTGAGCCAGGAGTTTGGGGAAGGCCAGTGCCTCAGTGCAGCTTTACTTCCCTCCTGTGCATTGAGGTTGGGTTGCTCCATCACCCGGGGACGTGTGGTGGCATAGTTTGGAGATGCAGAGCTGCGATTCATCGTGTCTTAATGTCTGGGTAAAGTCTGTGCCTGTGTCAAACGCTTGTGTGGGCTGTGGTCCTGTGAAAAGGAGCCTTAGGGGTGCTGTGGCAGATGTTAGCCACTGGGCCACTGAAAGAACATGGCTTGGGGGTGATAGAGGCACAGGGCTCCTTTAGAGGCTCCTGAGAGGGTGAGCAGGACGAAGGGGCTGAGCAGCACTGGGGCACTTCGAATGAGCCCGGATGAGGTCTCACCCCCATGGTCACACTCGGGGGAGGCAGGAGAAGTCAGGACAGCAGGCATTTCCGTGCCACAGTGCTGCCACGTGCAGCAGGCACGGGGTGGTAAGTGAACACAGCGCCGTGCAGCTTGTGTGCATGTGTGTGATGCGGCAGAACAAGCTGGGCGTCTGCACCAGCACCGCAAACACCCCCTGCTGGGCTCCGGGGGCTGGCTGCGTGCCGGGGCAGTGCAGGATCTCGCCGCCGTGGCCGTCCAGCAGGACCACACCAAAGCCTGGGAAGATGCTTGCAACTTCAGCGTCTGCAAACACTTGCTCTAGCTAATGCAAATGTTGCTTCGGAGATGCTGAGAGGTTTTTTTTTTTCCCCCCTCTTAAAAAGAGCATATGTTCTCACTACTAACAAGCAGGTTTGCGAAGAGTCTATTTTTAAGATGATTACAGGGTATCAGTAGCTGTTCCAGTGTCAACTGTCGGTTTTGTTTCCTTGTCGGCAGTAAACTGTTGGCAGGTTTGTGCACCAGAGGTTTACTCCTTCCCAGCTGTAATTGCACAGCACAGAAATTATCACTTGCTCTGTGCCTGCCTCTGCTGCTTTCTCCCTCTGAGCCTGCTGTTCACAAGCAGCTCCTCCACATGCTTTCTACCCGGCGAAGAGCTGTGTCGTGGCATCTCCTGCTGGCAAAAGGCAAGGCCTGGGTAGCTCTAACAGCAGAGATGAGAGGAGATGTGGCTTTATAACACACATGTACTCCATGGAGGTGCCTTCCACGTTGTTCCACAGGGAAGGAGCCCAGTTCCTCTAGAACCCAGCTCCTCTCCCGGTAAGCTGAGCAAAAAGGGTGGTTTTTTTGCAGGCAGGCAGTTTTCCCCCCGTGTGTCCGTGCCTATAACCAGCCCCAGCTGGGATCTTTGGGGTGGCTGCTGTCCTCGAGCTGGTGTCAGGCTGTGCGTGTACCCGGCAAATAGCTCAGTTGTTCCGTGCCCTGGATCCCCGTTTGACTGGCAGGGCAAACAGCACGGTCAGCTTCTGCAAGGCTTTTCTCCACACGGCCGCAGAGAATTTGAAGTCCTCTGAAGTGCTTTTGTGAAAGAGGCTCTGAAGTGCTGCTGCTGCAGCAAAAGCTCCTTGTTGCAGGGCGCTGAGCGTTAACTCGCGCCATGCCCTTCGTCCTGCTGCCACTGCTGGACCTGCAGTGACTTATGGGGGAGGAAACAAATAGGATCCTTGATTGAGAATTAAGGAAATCGCACTGTAAACGTTTGCATCCTTTTTTTTTTTTTAAGAGTCTAAATAAACCCATGATTTGTGACGGCAGTCCTGCACACAAAGAGGTGACAAAGGAGCGCAGTGGCGGTGTGAAGCATCAGCCACTGGGAGGATGGCTCAGAAGTCCCGTTCCTTACCCCGCAGGACATGTCTGGTAGGAAACGGCCACTTGGAGCACACTTGCTCCTTTTCCCTTGACACGGTGGGCGGCCATCACTGCGACAAGGGTGCGAGGCCTGCTCCCTGTCCTTGGCACACCTCTGCCTTCAGACTCAGCCTCCTCCCCCCTTGTCCCCCACGCCGAAAGTTTCCGAGTGCCACGGAAGCGATGGGAGAGAAACAATTGTTGTGTTTCCCAGGCTGACACCTCCCGCTGAGCAGCCTTCCCTGCAGGAACGGCAGTCCTCTCGCGTTACTCTGGGGACACGATGCCTCGGTGCTGATGGGACCAGACAGGATCCGTCACTGTGCTGATGTGTCTCCTCCACAAAATATCCTAAATGACACCAGTGTCTGAGAAACAAGGAACAAAGAGCAAACAAACAAAAAATATCTGCTCCGTTTGCTTCCCTCCAGTCATCTCTGTCAGCCAAATCTGGAGAGGGAACTGTGTGTGGGCTTCGGCTGAGGAAAAGGGCTTGGGTTTGGGGATTCTGCTGGGGTTGTGAAATGGGTTGGCTTTTTTCACATGGGACCAAGCAGCCTCGTGGGCCAGAACATTGCTTTGGCTGGACTGTGTGTATGCATTGATCTGTGCTTGTTGTTAGAGTACAGGATCCTCTGGTGCCATAGTGAGTCCCTTGTGGTGGGACACAGGAGACTGGGTGTGGGGCTCAGTATTTTTCATGCTACAGCATATGGCCACAGAAGAAAAGTCCTCAGAAAGACTTTGCCAAGGTCGTGTGAGTCTGTCTCTGTGCCCCAAGGCAAGATCAACTCTACCTATGTCGTTTCTGCACTAATCTGTTTTCAAAGACCCTTAGGGATAGAGGTTATTCAACCTCTTCCTGGGCTTCTAACAAGAAAAACAGAACAGGCAAGAATGTGGCTTCCTCCCCCCTCGATGTCTGACCTAAATCTTCCTTGCCTCAGTATTTACCCTGCCGTTGATGTTCTCTGTGAGAAAACCATTCCCTTCCTGTTCCTAGCAGCCTGTTTGAAGGTTGCTGCAGTGTCTCGCCTCGCTGCTGCTCTTGGATCAATGAAAACCCACTGGGATGGCTGTGCTCCTGTGCAACACGTCCAACAGATGTGTCACCGCTGGGCTTGCTCTTTCCAAACGTCCATTTTTGTCTCTAAACAGGGCGTCCAGAACAACAGACTTGTGATGAAAATCAGCCCTTTACAGTAAGGTCCTGAAATGTTCTTATTTGAACAAGACTCATGGAGAGCCTTGCCCAGTTGAGGACACTGACATTAAACCTTTAAGGCCTTAGCCTTTGAGAACAGCATGTCCTGTTCAGTTGGGCACGGAGATTTCTCCCAGATGTGCCTTTTGTTTTGAAGATGGATAGCAGGATTTCCCCCTCTTTATATGGACAGCTGCTTCTATTTTCTAGCTTCAGCAGTGAAGGTGCTTTAAAGTTGGGTGGCTTAATACTCGTGAAACAGTCTAGGCTGTTCAGCTTCATGGGATTTAAGGCTGACTTTCTGGTTTTGTGTCCTGAATGTGGTAGAAAGACTCCCTTTGCTTTGCCTGGAAGCCATTTCACACTTAAACCAATCCATACTGAGAAGGTGAATTGCTGGCTTGACTCTCCCTTCGTTAAAGTTGCACCAGGTGTGAGTTGTGTGCTCTCTGACAGCCTCTTCTTGTGCGTGACAGCATTATTTTGGGACCTGCCCTGATCGCCAGGGGATTTGAGTGGCAGCACTTCGAAGTGTGGTGGAAGTACCTGTTGGTGGAGAGAAGGGAGGAGAAAGGCCAAGGCGAGCTGAGGAGCCCTGCTGCAGGAATTGGCAGTGTGTTTCGCTGAGGGAAGGAGCTTACCAGGGACAGGACAAACAGCCTACAAACCAATTATGCAGGGATAGCTACACTAAAATCCGGCAAGGTAAAGTCTTTCTAGCCTTGTAGGCCAGCCCCAGGCAAGCCATTTTTTGTGGACTTCAAAGAAGGGTTGTGAAGAACTGGCTGAGCAAAACAAAATGTATCTTAACCTGGAACATAAAACATCCAGTTCTTTAAAAGTACCCCGGTCTGAGTAGCTGAAGGCCTGGAACACAGCTTGACAAATAAATAACCTGTAGCTTTGACTAATTATGCAATAAGGCCACCGTTCCCTTCCACGGGGAGGTATGAAGCAGGTCAGAAAGTAAGCACACCAGTACGGTGATAGCAGAGCTTACAGTGAAAGCACTGGCTCTGGTCCCTGGGCAGCCCTGCTTAGGGAAGAAATACATCCACAGGCACCAGTCCTCCTGCCTGCTGCTGGGACCGCTCGCCAGCGATGACATCTCAAATATGTTTTAATAACCAGCGGCTGTTAATAAGCGCTAGCTCCTCCACCGGCTTAGATGCATCTCTTTAAGTTTAAACAGGATTAGATAAGGTAGGGAGATTATTAAATACCCAAATGAACATTAAGCAGATATATTGGAGGCTTAACAACTCTGCAGCAGATTGTTAAATTGCTCTAAATATTTCCCTGCTAGTCTGGGGGTATTTAATTAAAACAACCCCTCTAGTCCTCCGTAATGTGCCTAGCAGGCCTGCGAGCCCCGCGTAGGGCGGGACCCTAATTGGCAGCGTTACCGCAAAGCTGAGCTGTGCTCGAGGACAATTAAAAAACCAGGAGCCCCCCCTCCCCACCCCACCCCAGCAACCACCCCGAGCCCCTCTAATTAGCGTGAGAAATGACGACAAAACAACTCCGAGTGTCTCCAGTGACAGGTGCACAAATAACAAGGCTGATGAAAGATTTTGCAATTAAGATTGCGCTATGAAGATTAATGGGATATTTTCATAAACTGATGTAAGATTGCCTATAACCCAGTCGCCTTCACGTAGCTCCATCTCCTTCTGCCCAACCCCTTCCATAGCTTTTTTTTTTTCTGAGTCTTCCCCCCCTGCACAAGCTTTTCCTGGTTTGTGTGGGTTTTTGTCCCCAGCACTGTTTTCAGGTTTCTGATGTTTCTAAGCATTTTTTTTTATTTCCTTAGGCTGGCGTTGTCTAAATGTGCTCCGTTTAAACTTCCTGGGTGGGAGTGGAAGTGGGGTGTCCCCATGGGACATCTGTGTGGCGTTACCCCATTGCAGGCTGGAGGGTAGTGGATGACTTATTTCCAAGGTAGCTCAGCTCTGGTGCTGCTCGTGGTGTTGCTGCATTGTGCAAGAGGAACTGGGGCTTGTTGTGTTGTCTTTCTAGCTTGGGTTTCCAAGATGGTGACGTTTCCACCATTTTGCTGGACAATTACCTCCCGTTTGTTTACTTTCTGGGTTTCTTTGGAGCCATTTGACAGTTTTCCGAGGATCATGGTCTCAGAGGGATCAAGTTCCTACTAACTGCCTGGAAATGCGTGGCTGGGTAGCAAAGGGAGACTTTTAGCACCCTGCAGGGGCAGGATGTACAGCGTGCAATCGACCTTTATTGCTGCCCTGAGGATCCAGCTGTGCACGTCTGCCCCTAGCACCACGTGTGCGCATCGTTTTCCGAGGTCACATTGTTGGGAACAGGCACAGGCAGCGCTTCCCCTGAGCCTACCAGGGGTCCTGGTAACCCAGATCGACTGTGATATGAGATGTTTGATAGGAAACATTAAACTGGCAAAGAATTACACCGAGAGCTGGACCAGACCCCCCTCCTCATGCACTATTCAAAGAGGGGGAAAGATGCACCTACTGGCCAGCCCGCTCCTTTCCCAGAGAGGTTTGCCCGTTGCTGCTGTCATTGCTACTTCATTATTCCTAATTGCCTGTTACTCTCGATATCTCCAAGCCAGGCTATTACACAGGGAATTTACATTTTTAATCTAGTGAAAGCAGTGATTGGACACACAGCCTCCGGCCCTGGTTTTCTTCCTCGCTCAATTGCTGCGATGCACCAGGTTTGATGTCCGGCTTTGCAGACTGTCTGCGCTTGCTGGCTGCCCCCCTCTCTCTTGCTTTTCCTTCCTGACCTTGTCCTCAGCCCAGCCAGTGGCTTTGTGCTGTGACTTTCCTGCAAGACCTCGGAGGGCAGGATCTGCTTCATCACTGCTCACTTTTTCCACTGCCACGTGTTTGTCTTATGATGTTCTAGAAGAGATGCCTGCCCAAATGTGCAGCCACTGCTTCACCCAGAGCCCTCTCACCAGCTGGACCCACAGAGCTGGGGATGTATAACCAACCCTACACGCAGGGACTTCAGAATAGTTGTACCCGGGGCTCTGAAACCAGTAGAACCACTCCCATACCATACTGGTGGCTAACTCCGCTAGGGAAGCGTGTAAACAAGACCTTGGTGAGATTTGCTGTCTGCCTCTTGATTTAAAGGCTCTCCCTGTCTTTCCCCGTGCCCCTATTCCTAGATAAGGCACTGTAAATTCTCCTTTCCCACAGCTTGTGAGCAGTCTTTAGACGAGAGTTAGTGCAGCACCAGCTGCGTGTTTCAGCCACTTCTCTGTGTGCAGAGGGTGCTGTGCGCTCCACGCTCTGATGCCCTTTTTATAGGGTCCATGTAAAAAAAAAATTGGTCCAGCAAAAGGTGGGAGGATGCCAGGCTGAAGGAAGAGGCGGTAATTGCTGGTGACACAGAAATGTAGCTTTTCCTGAGCGTGGTCTCTGTCTGACAATGTTCCACTCACCAAAGCAAACCAGCCAAAATGAGATCTTTCTGTCTCTTGTCCGTGAGCCTTTTTGACTTGATATCTCATTGTCTCTGCTTTTCTTTTAATTGCTCAGCTGTTGTCCTATTAGTGTCATTGCTTGGCACAGCACAGGGCTTGTAGCTGAAATACTCTGGCTCTGTTAGTGGGGTGTCAGCCTGGATGAATACAGCGGTTCTTCCTGTTCTCACACATCTCCTTTCCCTCCTCTTCCCCACCATCAGGATGCTGAAATCAGCTGACAAAGTTAATGCTGCCAGAGACTTCATGGGCTCCTTGCTGACTCTTCTGTCCTGCGACATCCCCTCATGTGTCAGCTCCTGGCAGAAAGCTTGTTAGCTGGCTCCATAACGAGCCTGTGTCGGTGAGTCGAGGCTTTGTAGGGACCAACTCTATCGGAGCTGAGGGAAATACCCAACCAGCCACACATTGCCTCTTGGGCTGATGCCGTGAGTGGTGACACCAAGGAAATGCAGGTTTAGAAGTCCCTCCACCAGGGTCCTGTCTCACCGGCTGTGCGGATCTGCAGGACTTCCGGAGGTACGACCTGGCACCCGTTGCAGCCTTTGTGTGTGCTTTTTTCCCTCTGGTTGTCCTGGTTATTGCCCTGCTGGTTCCAGCAAAACAACCCTTTGGGGGAAGTCTCAACCTTGTTAGATTCGTGCCTGGACTACCAATAACCTCTGGGTGGCTAGTGTGCTGCAGTGACCCAGAGCAGCCAGGTAGCTTGCCTTTTACTCTCTGCTGTTGGTGTCCTGGTGATGGTGGGTGTGTAGGGCAAGGAAGGGAAGGCATCGGGGTTCAGATGTCCTGTAGGGACTGAGCTATCCATTGCTGCTGCAGTCTGCTAGGACAGAACGTGACGTGGGTGAGGCTTTCCCTGGGGAGAAGCTCTTTTTGCTTTAAGTAAAAAGCTTGCCTGAAACAAAAGATGCAGTTCTGAGGGTGCCCAAAGTATTCAGTAAACCCCAAAGTCTGTTCTCTTTATTGCCTGATCCAGAGCCCTACCAGGCCTCTCTCCTCATTTTCTTTGCTGGGAGTTAAGTGTACAGTCGCCAAGTGACGCCAGCGGTGGGGATGCCAGTTTTTGTCTGAGGCAACTGGGCTGTGACCTTCTGCCCAGGAGAAAATAGCACTTATCCTGGAGTTTGGGGTAAAAGGGAACTGCGTGCTTCTGAAATAAAGATCGCTGAGTGCGCTGGGCTGAGCAAAATGCTCTTCCTTGGGGTTTGTTTCTTGGCAGTGCAATTGCTGCTCTGGGTTTGTATTGTGTATCTTGTAGGTGAAGGCATGAGGTTCCTGGGGGACTCCCATCGCAGCCCTTCACTCCTGTTTCTAAGCCTTGTGTTCATAACGATCTATGGCATTGCCAAGTCCATTGCTGCAGACCTCTTCCTGTGTCTCCCAGGAGCTCCCCAGGATGGTAGGGGCTTTGTGCTACCACTGAACATCTCTTTAGGCTTTGGTCAGGCTCCCCTGACCGTCCGTGCCTGGCCAGTACATCTCTTCCACGTCTGGTCTGTTGTCTGCCCTGCTGTGTGTGCACAGCTCCACGCTCTGCCTCACCAGTGCTCCTTGTCATCATGGACTACGAAGCCCTGTGCTCCATGGCTGTCCCCGCTCCTGTGCCTCGTGTCCCTGCTGAAGTGTACCTCTTTCTCCTTCCTTCTCAGGTTGCGAGGTTGCTCATCTCACACGGGGAGCACCACAGGGAGGAAGAGGGCTCAGCATGTGACCGGACTTCGCAGCCAACTCTGCACCACAAGGTAGGAAATGGCTCTTGCCAAAAGCTGCACTAAAATGCTTTCCTGTGTCCTGGAAGATGCACAGATGGTGCCAAACTGAGGCTGCCAAGGAGCAAGTCCTGTTGTCCTCGTCACCCGTGGTTCTGCTGTGACCTCTGTGACTGGCTCCCCCTTTCTCTTAGAGAGCTTAGAGGAATGTGTGGTTGTGCCTCCCTGCTCTGTAGAGAGGTGGGGGCTGTCCGAATAGACACGTGCTGACCCAAAAGGCTCCCATTCTGTCGGGGGATGCAGCAGTACAGCCTCAGGGATCCCTTCTGCATGTACAGCCTGGATGAGACAGGTCCTGAGGAGCAAGCAGGACGTGGTCCTGCCAGGAAAGATGCTTTGAAGCAAGCAAACACGTGGGCGGGGTGAGGATTTGTGTTGTAGGGCAGATTTAATTCCTGGTATTTTATAACCTGGGAGCCTGACTTGTACAGATGTGTTTTTACTATCCCCTCCCATCCTAATAGCTATTTTATAAATATTATTGTGAAGAAGTCTTGGTGTTAATGCTGAAGTAAAGCTGGGCTTTGTTTTATCTGAATAGTGCTTGCTTCCAGCTTGGGATAAGGGCTGTAACACCATAGAAAGAAGCTGAGCTGGAACAAAAGGAAATCTATTCATTAACTTAAATCGTAGTAATTTTAGCATGACCCAAGAGGAGCCTGGTGAATCTAACCCGCTATTTTCCCACATCCATCCTAGCAAGTGCCTTTCTTTCTAGCTGAGGTTTGAGAGCTGACTCACTTCTAGACTAGAGTGAAATCTGGGGTGGATTTTTCTTCTATAAGATTAAAGTCAACGCTGTTACAACAATTGCAGTGGAAAGAAAAATGATTGTCATTGTTGATTTTGATGTGTAAAGGCTGAATTTAAGCTGTCCACTTACCAGTTGCCTAGTTATCAGATTTATTTTTGTTACGCTTAGTTACAGATCTCTGTAGTTTGCTGCTGCCCGCCCTGGGTGGGAATCAATGCTCGATCCCTCATAACGTTAGCGACTGTCTTCTAGGGACACGGCCTTGGGTTTCGTGGTGAAGATGAGAGGTCAAACCAGGCTTCCTGAGACTTGCAGGAAGAGAGGTGCAAATGACTGTTCAGGGGCAGACTGAGGGGACCTGCTAATGCTAAGTCAGGTAAGAAGTCCTGGCTCCTGGCCTCTCGTGCTGTGAGCAGCCTTTCTAAGAGACCCTGGACCTTTTCACCACCAAGGGTCAAAGGCAGAGCTCAACTTCCCTTGGCAGGTTTTTCTTGTTGTAGGGTTGTGTTGTTTTTTTTCCTGATTTGCAGAAGCAGCCACAGATTTAAGAGGTGAGTGGATAGAAGGAACAACTCAGAAGGAGAGAAGGGGGATCTCTGGGGGCAGAGGGATGCAGGAGGTGACAGGTCTCTCTGCTTTTTGCCTGCTTTCTTTATCTCAGTCTCCCAGTCTGTAAAATGGGGGTAAGGAGGTTGATTACTTATGTAAGAGCTACTGGCATGCAATATTTTGTAAAGGCTCTGAAAAACCTTCTGGATGGCGAAGCACAATGGGAGCACAGACAGCCTCATCACTCAGACAGCAAACTCCTACGTGTGAAAACGTGAGCCGGGAGTTTGACGTATCTGCTACCCAAATGCTAGCAGGTGATGAGCAGATGGGGCCGCCGGGCGCTTGTCTGAGGTCTGTCTGAGCAGAAGGCAGAGGGGGAGTGGGGATCCGAGTGCCGGGGCTTTTTTTTTTTGTGTGTTGTCGATAGCTGACACGTGGTTCTCGCCAAACATGTAAAAATAGAAGCCGTTGGCTTCTGTGGGGCCATGGCACGGCGCTGCTTTATCTGGGCGTTTAGATGTCACGCTCTCCTGGTTATTTATAGGCAGCAGGCAAACCCTGGGAGAAGGACGGGAGATGCAAAACGTGGGAAGCCTTTCTTGTGGTGGTTTTGGGCCACGGCGGTGCCTGCTGGGCTGCAAGGGGCAGGGCAGGGCAGCTCTCCCCTCTCACTGCTGACTAAGGAGCGCTGATTTAAGCCGTTCTCCAAACGAGCAGAGGGGGAAGCTCTGCCCCGGGGCTTCTCCTAATGATGCCTCCTTCGATTCTGCAAGGACCAATGTTGGGAGGGGGAAATCAGGCTTCAGAGGGGCTCACTGTTACAGTTTCACGATAACTGCTCGTTTGGCTTCCTTTGGTTGTTCCCTTGCTGCAGATCCATAAACCCCCTGCAAAACTCGTCAGGGAGAGGGGATGATTTAGCGGGTCAGGCATTCCTCTGCTGAGGGCTGTGTCGTGGTGGTGGTGGTGGCCCGAGTGGCGTGCGAATTAGCTTGCTTCGTATTGCCAGGGTTTGCTGTGCCTGGTGGGACTGAGGCTCGTGGGTAGTTCGAGCACGGGGATGGCTCCCATTACCCTCCAAGGTGTCCTGAGCCTCTGCTCACAGTGAAAATGCATTGCAGTAATTTCTTTCTGGCCCATGTGTGTGACCCGCCTTGGAGACCATGTGGATGTAAACATGGGGAGGGAGATGGGGAGGTGCTGAAGGAGCGTACGAAGAGCTCTGCAAAGGATGCTTTGGGTTTAGGGAGTGGGATTCTGCTTTTCTTTGGGCGAGCTGGTAGAGCAGTGCATGTACCAGAAGGTTATGTCTTGCTGCAGTTCAGAGTCCTTTATCTGATGGCTTCTTTCTGCACCTACGTGGTTCCAGTCTTCTTTCACTGTGCAACCTCCCGTACATTTATTCTTGAAGTCCCAGCTACGTGTCCCACCACAGTCCTTGTGATGGTAGGGAACTGGGTATCGAGAGGAATGGCCTTGAAACATCCAGCCCCAAAATGAGGTCGCCACCACAGTTTATTCTCTTTTCCTGAGGCCTCGGAGCTGTGCATGTGCCCGAGCTTTCTCTTCTGCCCCAGAGCATCCTCAGGAGGAGCTGGTGGCATGCAAGGAGCCAAAACAGATGGGCCGTGCTCACAAATCCACCCTTGAGCTTGCTGGGAGGCAAACTGTGAGGTATGGGTGGCTGGGGGGATTATCCCCCTCCAGACTGCCCCGGGGGCATCGACACCCTCCCTTTCCATCCCCGCAGCAGCAAGCCGTGGCAGTTTGTGACAGTTTGTGAGCTGGGGGCAAATAAATAGATGCCTGCTGGTAACGTGCCAGAGGGGCCAGCACACCTGGCGGTGGCTGGAGAAGGAGGCGAGTGATTACAGCTGAAGAGGTCGTATACTGCTGTAATCCCGAACAGCAACATTATGATTCATCATTCCTGATGTAATGTCATCTGTTTAATAAAGCTGTAATTCACCCTGTGCTCGCTTTTAATGGGGCTATTTAAGTAATGGCGTTGGGTTTTCTCCTTCCCAACCTCCCCCCACACCCATACTAAGTAGGGCTTGGACGGAGCACTTGAAAAGAGCTATTGGAGTTGAAGACTTTTTTTTATATTTATAATATCTTTCAGGTCGTAGCTGAATGGGGCATTATTTATGTCAAATCACTACTTTCCCTGAAATATGGGGAGAAGGAAAGCCAACAGCTGGATATGGTAATGAGTAAATAAACCATGTGTCTCTTTAATGATAGGGACATGAATTTGTGCCGCATGGGGAAATGGCCGGTGATACGATGTCTGACTGGAGCTGACCACAGAGCAAGGGCACCCCAAAATTTATGTTACCGGAGAGCTCCCTTGGCAGCTTGCTGGGAAGAACGATGCTCTGATGTTTCAGGGGTGGAACGGAGCTGGGTTCAGGGTTGGCTTTGCCGTCTGTTCCCTGCGGGGTGTGGGCCGCGTGCAGACAGCAGCACTTGCTACCTCTGGCTCGGAGGTACAGGGGGATACTTCCCATGAAAACTGGGATCCTGAAGCTGTGGTTTCTGTGGATGTCTCAAACTCAAGTCCGGGGAGGGTTGCTTAAAAGCAAAATCTAAAGGGGTCGTTTTGGAAAGAAGAGGTGGCAATGGGAGTGTCTGCGTCCCCAGCCCAGAGGGAGAAGGTGTAATTCATTGTTCTTATGGCATGACTTTTTTTTCAGGGTTATATTTTATGTGTGGAGGAAAGCAGGTCTGGGAACGTGAATTTTTGAATGCAAGTGTGTGACTATCTACAAGTGACAGCAGGTTTTGGTGCCTTTGGCGCACAGTGACAGGAGGCTGTGGGAGTTCTCGTGGCTGAGGATCCCTCTGGCTGCGTGCTGGACAGACACAGGGCAGAGGGGCCCTGTGTCAGAGCGGATCCACCATGGGGTGAACGTTGAGACACAGCCACGTGGGCCTGTTTCTCTTGAAGCCCCTTATGCCTGGCTCTCCATGCCTGTGAAAGAAATAGGATTTGCCAATCTGGATGGATAGCTTCTAATGTAGTAGTCTCTTCTTGATGGTGGCCAAGAGCAGATGCTTTGGGAGTGGGAAGGACCAATCCTTCCCCATGTATCTGCCTGGCTTTTAGCAGCTCTTGAAGTAGGAACTTCCCAAAATAAAGGAGTCTCTTAATGTCACAGAGACTTGACTTCCTGCATGAGAATCATTTAACCTTTTGAAATTCATTTGTATGTATTCACTGTGCATTTGGTTTATTGGAAAAAAAGTCATCCCTGCCCTCTGCTATAGTCCTTCTGAAAGAGAACCAGGTCTGAAACTTGTTACGGCTTCTCCTAATAGGCTTTGATAGTTAAAGCTGTTAAAAATTGCACTGTGCCACCCCTAGGCTGCTTAGTTGGGAGGCACACACAAAGGCCAAAAGTGCTTTGTTGAGAACACGCTGTTTTGTCCAGGCTCTTATTTTGCCCATTTCAGCAAGTGAGGTCACTGGTTTTTAAAAAGTCACAAAATAAAAATAACGAAAACCCCGCACAGTTCTTGTGGCTGGCTGCACTTTGTATTTCTCCCCAGACTTTGGACAGAAACAATAGGGAGTTTCCAGCTCTCTCTCCTCTTATCGCACCAGGAGTAAGAAAGGAAACAATTAAGGAAACTTGGAGAGGGGGAAAAAAAAAGAAGCCCTAAAATACCCCGTGCTTAAAGCAGTTTCTACTTTTGTCCCATCCGGTGGCAATGAATCACGGTGGGATTAGGAGGCAGCCAGGAAAGACGAGGGAGGGAAGGGGGGTCCTGTCTCGGGAGCACGGTGGCACGTCACCTGGGGCCACCGGGCTTCTTGCAGGCTCCTCCGCGGGCTGGGCGTCCCATGCGGCTCCCGCGGGGGCTGCATCCTGTTTGCACCGTGGGATCTGGTCCTACGGGGGCCTGAAAGGAAGGTCGGGGGCGTGTGAGGACACTTGGCCTCCCAGCCAGGCTGCGGAGGTGAGAGGATGCCTGGTGAGGGAAGGGTTAGGGGTGCGCTACGGCTGGGGACGGCGCGTCTGGGGCAGGGCCTGGCTCTGCCCTTCCCTTCCTTCCTCGTGCCGGTCCTCACCTGCAGGATGGGGATCGTGGCTGTCATTCCCCTTTTGGAGGACTTTAGGTCTGAAGCACTCGATGGCTGAGCCCTTGGTAGGGGTTGGCTGTTGGCAGTTTCCCTGTGGGCATCCAGGACACCTGCGCTCATGTCAGATGCCACCCAACTCCACCCGCGGTCTTGGTTTGGGTTGGCCTTCCTCCCTTTAAGCCCATATAAGCAGCTGCGAAGGCTGAATGCCTTTTGTGCGGTGAGGGGAAATTGTTTCTGCCTGCTTTTTATGTCCGCACTGTCACCCGAGGAGCCCTCTCAGTGAGCTACCAGGCTTGTGCTCCCGTGGCTTCGAGCGCGTTCCAGGTGGGAACTGGAACCGGAATGTCTCTCCTAAAACAAATACCAAAAATCACATCTCGTGAATGCTGCTGGGAACGTGAAATCTGTGGGTAAATCATAACGTCGTCCGCGAGGTCAGCGGAGAAGGATAAACCTGCCACTTACAGATGTTCAAGGCAATAAAAAGGGCCCGTAAAGACAAGCCCCTTGTTGCCAGGCAGGCCCAGGAGCGCGGCATTGCTGTGTGCCGGGGGCCTCCCGCCTTCCCGGGAGGCTGGAAGGGGTTAAGGCTGGAGCCGAGCGCTCGGCTTGCTCTGTATTATGTCCAGGTGGCATGACGTGTGAACAGACGAAAGATAAAAATCGCAGCGGATAAAATCACAGAGGAAATGGCTCTGTCTGAGCCCGGATCACGACGCCTTGCGCTGACCCCGCAACCTGAGCTCCATCAGTCAAGTTGTCCTTCCCTTGACTTCTCACCCCATGCTCTGCCGCTGCCGCTGCTCCATAAAGAAGGAGGCTGGTGGGAGGAGGGGAGAGGCGGCTCAGCCTGATGACTAAGAGGGGCTGAGGACACGGGTCAAGTTCTTTCTGCCGGAGTCTGGAAGAGAAAGCTGAGTGCTCTACCAGACCCCGGTATAAAACCATCTTCCCCAAAAAAGGAGCGACGAGGAACCGGGAGGCGAGCAGCCGTCCTCCTGCCTGGGCTGGAGGTGGGGATGGTGGAGCAGAGCCAGGCTGCCCGGCTGGTGGCACAGAGCAGCAGCAAGGTTTTGAAGCCGTAAGGTCCATGGCTCGTCTTTTTACTGCTCTGCCTTTCAGTCCATCCCAGCCTGCAGCCTGGAGGTGAGGGCCGGACCACCTGCCCTCGTGCAGGGACATCCCTGTGCCCTCCGTGCATGGTCACCCACGAGAAACCAAAGCCCTCGAAGACGTTCTCAGCTCTTCACCGTGAGCATCTCTGGAGGGAATGAAAATCCTCATTCTCCTTGTTTATCCAGGACAGGTGGCATCGGTGACAGAAATAAAGCGTTCCACCGCCCCGGAGCCAGGCACCACAGCTGGGGGAAGAGGCGCGCTCGGAGCTGGATCGTGCCCCGCTCTCAGAGCAACGATGTTTGCTGCAAGGGCTGGAGGACGCTGGAATTTGCTCCCTCTGCCTGATCCAAAAGAGCCTAATGCTGGGGAAGGCCTTCTGGGCTCGCTGCAGAAGACATCTGTTTTACGGGGTTTGTAGGACTGGGCTCAGCTCAGCCTTCCCAGAACTGGGAAGGGCTGGGGAGAGGTTCCCAGCGGTAGCTGGCAGAGTTCCCCCGCCGTAATTATCTCCTGCAGTCCTGGGATTCGAGAGCGTTACCAATGACACTCGGCTAGGGCAGTAAGATGTGGAAGGGAATTTTTAGGTGGTTGGGCTGTAAGCTGCTCCACGCATATAAAATATATACGAAAGATGGGATTTGCCCTCTGGATCCCTGTATATTTTAGTTTAGCTTAACTCAGCCTTTTTTGATTGGAATTTGTGCACCAAAATTACCAGACTTGTTTAGAGCTGGCACCCCTGAGCTGCAGGTGGGCTCTGTTTTTCGAGAGGTGTGTGGAGGTGCAGGATACTGCTGTTTTCTCTACTGGGCACAGAGCTATGGCAGATATGTGCTCGGGCATCAGCGGATAGGGGCACTGAGAAAGCTCAGTCGAATGGGGAGTGTGATTGTGGTTGGGTTAAGCACCTTCTGAGTTAGTCACCTGGTCTGTGTGCATAGGAGGCCTGTGGGCGCTGATGAGCTAATGCTCCAAAGTTGATGTATGCCATGTTAACACATCCCCGGGGCAGCTGTGCCTGTGGTCATTCCTGGGGCTCATGGTGGAAGGGGAAGGCTTTTATAAAGCCCTGTCCCTCCTGGAGCATTACTCCCCTGGGACCTGAGGGCGGTTGACCATCACCTGGTTTATCACTGCTAGCTTGGAAGGGTGTGGAGTGACAGTGACAGGTGAGCACCCTCAGACTCAGGCATGACCTGGTAAAAGGAGGATGCACGGGTCCTTTAAAAACTGATTTAGGCTTAGGGAATTTCAGGGAGGATGCCTCTCCTTGCTGTAAGGAAGGTCAGGGTGTGGTGAACAGATTCTACTGGCGAGTAAAGGTGTGTGTTGGTTAGAAAGCAAGCTATTGTGCCGTTTGACAGCACAAGTAGCAAGAGCAAGTGAGCTTGGAAAATGCAAGCAGTGGTTGAGAAGACTGACGACCAGCTCCACGTCCTGACCCCGAGGGAGCTGGCAGGGAGCGGTAACCCAGGAGCACACGCTCTGGCAGGGGCCAGAGATGGACCTAACTTTTGGAGCACGATGCTTGGCTGTGCACTGCTCTGTGCGGATCGGGCAGCTGCATTTTGGGCTCCTGGCAGGCTCTGTAGATCATCTCCCGCTCAGTGAGCAGATGGGGAAGCCTGTCTGCACGTGTGTCTGCTCCTGGAGAGGCTGGAGAGCATCACCACTTCTCCTCCCTGGGGAAGGCAGCTCCGTGGCACGACCTCCCACCTGGGGAAATGAGATCAGCAAATGACTCCTAAGTAGCGTGTCCATCACTGTCAAATTGACCATGGATGTCAAGCGTGAATCGGCTGTCCCCGCAGCGCGGCCGGAGCCAGCCCCTTAGCTGGCTGAGTCAAGCTGTGCTGACTCCCCGTGATAGCATTTTAATGTGAGGGATGACAGAGGCCTCCCAGTTAATGTGCGCGGAGAGGTGACAGTTTTGAATGTCAGCCAAAGTGGAAGGCCTGCCTGGAATTTTGCGGGGAGGGAAGAGGACGGGCATGAAATTAGCACAGGCAAACGCCGCTGCTGGCATCCTGATGGTGCTGATGCCTTGTGCTCCCGAGAGCAGCCACCCGAGTGGTTCCCTCCACTTTGACCTCGAAGGATGACCCACCGTGTACCACCCAGCTCTTCCCAGGAGTTTCTTCAAGGTCTGCAAGGAAGGACTCAAGCCTGGAGCTCACCGCTGCACTCCTTGGAGGACGCCTGGGAGGTGGAAATGCTGATAGAAACCCCGTGCTCCTCTGGGCCACGCGGACAATAGGAGGTGGAGATAAGATCGGAGCTGAGCTGGTGTTTGCCTGCCGTTATGAAGAGTAATCGTTGGGCGAATGGAGATGAGGCCTGGCTCTCAGGAGCTTGGCTAGCTGCCTGAACAGCCCCATGGAGTCCCCCAAGGAAGGCACTCCTGGTGATTAAAATCTGATGGTGAAGAGCATCCGCGTAATTCCTAAACAGCTTGCTTGCGAGAGGGAGCAAAAGTCCCCTGATGCTCATCGTGCGGATGAGGAAATAGCCACTCCAGATCAGCCCAGCCCCAGCGAGCGTGTAGTCCTGTCCCCCTCCTCGGGCCAGGCAGCTCGCCTTGCCTTGCCTCAGTTTCCCTCCCCTCGATGGAAGAAAAATCATGTTTCTCCATGGAGAAACGTTGGGAGAATAAATGGCTCCGGGGCTGCAAAGTGCCCGAAACCTGCAGGTGGGAGGCAGTCCTAAAAGGAGCCGAAAGCAGTGACAAGATACTGAACGCGGCCAGGAGCGAGGCTGGATTTATTAAAGAAAAAATGAGGGAGACGTCTGTGGTCAGCTTGATAAATCGTCTCCCCCTCAAAGCTGTATTTCTGTGTTATTGTTCGCCTGCAATGGGATCTTGACAAACTCTCCTCGGGCTCAGGGGCTAATTGCTGAGTTCACAAAGTTGCAGCTCTTCCGTGCTGTCGTCTGAGCTGGGGCTGGGCTGAGCCAGCTGTGGGCCAGAAACCAGGAACGGGACTTTTTGGGAATGCAATACAGGGTGTGAGCAGTACAATCTAGATGAGCCCAAATCCCTTTGAAGGGTAGTTGTGCTTGCTGGTATCCTTCAAAAGAAGGAGAGGAACTTATTTCTCTTCGGGTGCCTCATGAGATATCATCTTTAGTGTCCAAAAGATCTGTCAGAAACCTGGTACTGAGTGGCCGTGAAGGTTAGGGAGCAAGATGCTCTGCCTCCCCTACCTGTAAGGTGCATTTGTGTCCCTGCTGCAAAAACACAGGGCAGGGAAAAAGGCTGGTTGGTTCAGCTTTGCTATCTGTTCCAGCAAGGCCACAATCCGGGGACTCTTGTGTCCTTTTGTGGCCCTCAGTGTGCACACTTTGACCCATTCCTGGCTGTTGGCATGTCCTGGAGACTTCAGGAGCACTAACCTGATCCCTGCGCCACTGGCACGGCACCAAAGGCCAGGCTGAGACAGCGTTAGCACAACGGGCAACAAACGGTGGCTGTGCTTATTTCAAGGGGTTCACCTCTAGCTCCTGCAGGTATGGGGACACGGAGATGATGAAGGCTTTGCCCACCTCTTGCTTGAACACAGTCACAATTGGCTTTTGCCACTGTATATTGAGAGTTGCAGGATAGCCACAAAACACTGCAGATTTTATATAAAAACAGCCCCAAATTCCTCACAGGTGTGTTGAATTTCCATTACATATTTAAAAAAACAACAGTCCAAAGGAAAACCAAAAATCAGCTGTGCACCACCTAGTTCTCACCACCCTGGAGGTTTAGGTTAGCGTTGGCTGTTTCTCTGACCGTGGGAAGTCAGGCTGATTTGAGGTGGATGCAGAAATAAAATGGTATCAGTGCTGAGTGAGAAAAGCCTGCTTAAAATAAGGGCACGAATATATCTAAAATGGATTTCAAATTTCCGATTTCAATAATGCTGCCTTTAGATGACTGGGCTTTTAAGTGGAGAAATCCTGGGCTTTGTTCAGCTCTTTTTTTTCCTCAGCAGCGCTTTAACCTCTGGGTCTCTCCTGGGTTTGACCTTAGCTCTTTTCCAGTGAGACAGCCTTGGAGGAATGCTGCTATTTGCAGGCTCTTAATCCTGATACGTCAAATGCCAGGCTTGCATATACTGAATTACTGACCCGTGTTGTCCAAGCCCCTGCTTGTCTGCGCTGCTCTTGGCTTCGTGCCTGTCTCCAGTAGTGCCGCAGGGCACCGGTAAGCTTGGCTCTCTGGGAGGACGTGGGGTTTGGCCATCTCCTCTGGACCCAGCACCCAGGCAGCTTTCTTTGCTGGTCCAATCTCACTCGGTGGTGGCATGGGAAGGACCACAGGGAGGCTCTGACCCACGTGAAGCCCGTCAAGGTCCGCCAAGAGGGTGCCTCTCGTCAGCTCGTGGCTTTTGTTAGAGGGTGACTTTCCAGCAGTCCCCACCGCCACGCAGAGTCCCGCTTTTCCTTCCCATCAGCTCATTTTGCACCCAATTCGGGGTCTGTGAGCTCCCGAAGTACGTGGGAGAAAACCTACATAGACTGAGCTCCTGCTTGCTGCCGTGCCTGCTGCCTCCTCCACCAAAACCTGGGACCCGAGAGCGTTTGTGCCCCTCGCGCTGGGGCTGAGAGCTAACGCAGAGGAGAGATGTGTGCGGTCGTTTATCCTCCTCGTCGACAGATGGGATCCGACAGCTTCTTCCCTTATGCAGTCACAGACTCCACAGCTTGCATCTTTTCCCCTTTTCTGCCAGGAATAACTCTGGGGGAGGGAGGGCTTTAAAAAATGTTTCATTAATGCTTCTGGAAGTGTTTGGTGTGTGAAATACAAGAGCTATTTACAGTAACTTCTTCAGTGAACCTTGCAAAACAGGAATAATTTTGCAGCGTGCAAATTTCGCAGCCTTTTACGGTTCGGATTTTATTTTTATTTTTTTGATGGCTTCTATGTTTTAAAGTTATGGCCTCGGGCTTTAGAAACCCGGTGTCTTTTTGGGCCAGGTGAATTATGAATCAGCCTTGAACTCCCTTCGTAGCCCTGAGTATTAATGTGTCCGTGCTGCAGAGGGTTAGGGACATAACCGGCGGGTTCAGCAGGGAGCAAAAAGGGGACTCAAGGTCTCCAAGCGTTTAAAGCAGGCCACTATATTCTTGCCCCGCTAGACAGATGGGAGACAGTGAGGCCTGTGGACCTTGGAGAAATTAATGGAGCCCTCTGCAAAAACACCCTGCTTGGGGATGAAATGCTCGCCGTGCGCTGTGGGGCTGCTCTCATCTGTATCAGCCCCTCATCCTTAAAGTTGTCGCCTCCTGCCCTCATCCCAGTTTTCTGTGCTGGGAGAGGGGTGGCTGGGGGAGCCCTTCCTGCATGGGGTTGGCTTGGTTGTACAGCTGCCCCCTCTTCTCTCTGCTGCTCCTTAACTTACCTGAGTTACCTGCAGATCCTGAGCTTCTGGAAAAATATATTTGGTAATGTTGCAGCCCTTCTTCCCCCCAACGTCCCGAGACTCCTTCCTACCTCCCCAAGCAACCCTGCTGGCTTTGGGGTTGGATTTGCAATTTGTTGGTTTATTGCCCTACTGTTGAGCGTGGCTCATTGGCGAGTCTGAGTCTTACAGATTTGTCCAGCTTCAAAAGAAAAACTGGTATTTGAGGATTGAAAGCCAAAAGGAAACACAGCGTTTCATTTTGGATAATTAACAGATTTTTGATAGGAGACCAGCACTGATATTTTTGCTGATATTTAGTAATAAGTGCTGTCACTGAAATGCCTCCTTTGAAATATAATTTTAATTGAATTTGAAGCAGAAAGAATTTCAAGATGCAGAAAGCTGAACTGCTAGGCTCCGAGAAATATTGCAGGTAGACATTTTGATTTTGCAGAATTAAAACATTTCAGTGTGAGGAGCCTTCAATGTGAAGGAGTCAGGAGTGATTTGAGAGGTATTTTGATGTTACTGAATTTGCATTTCTTCCCTGGTTAGATACACAGCGCGTGTGTATGGCGCTGGAACATTTTTACCTGCTTCCACAGCAGATGAGTAGGTCACGCAGTCCTTTGATGAAAAGCCTGAGAATTTAAATAGACAAACTGGCAAGTTGTTTCATCTCTGGGTACTTTTGCCTGCCAGTGAAAGAATAATTTCTCACTTGCCCAGCTCAGTCTTTGACCAAGCCAAGAACTGAAGCTGGGTCTTCCGAGTCCTTGTCCAGTGTCCCATGACAAGATCCCTGTCTTTTCTCTTTGTTTGTGCTTTGTGATTAATCGCCCAAGTCTGCTGATATTATTTCTGTTCTGCTCCCTGACTGTATGAGTTGAAATTTTATAAACAGGCCATAGCAAATGCATGTGACATACAAAAATATGGGTATTCATCAAAGTAGCACAGCTGCTCCTGAAACAATGGTGCTAAGGAAGCCCATTCATACTAATTACAGTGCCACAAAGAATTGTGTTGCTAAATTTGCTGGCAGGTCCAAAAGATGTTTTGGCTTGACCTGAAACAGTCTCTTTTGGGGAAGAAAATTTTGGCAAGTTGAAACATTTTCGTTTAACTCTAGAAGAAACATTTTGTTTTAAATCCGAAGGATTTGCTTTAAATAGAAATTAGAAGGTGGGCACTTTTGTTTTTTAAGTTGAAGTGGGACTTCTCATTTTTAAGGAAAAAAAGCCTTATACCACTAACGGTTTGCTAAAATGGAATAAGTAGGTGACCTGTTTTAATAAGGCTGGGAAGGTATTTTTGGCAGCCGCTTCTCCCAAATCTCAACTCTTCAGCTGCTGAAGGATTGCCTGGTCCTTCTGCAATCGCTCAGGACAAACACCCAGCAGTGAGGCTGGAGCTCGGAGCCTGGTCACCCTGTCGCTGCTCTGCTTTGCTTCCAGCCTGACGTGTTGAGCAGGTAACCCTGGTGCTGCGGGGACAGCAGGGGAAATTCCTCTCCTAAACGATGCCAAGCCCCAAAGAAACTGGACGTAATTACCCTCCACTTCTTAGTGTTTCCATGCGCAGCTCTGATGGCACTCCAAGCACACAATAATATTTTCCGTTCTGAAAATAAATGATTTTACTAAATGGGGACGTTATGTTTAGAAAATCTGGAAATGCTTAATTGAGGTATTCAGCCCATTCCCCTTTTTGCCTTGTAATTATTGTTTGTTCATTATCACCCCGACTGACTTCTGCCACCCACTCGAGTTTGACTTTGCCCCACAAATCTGTCAAAATAGAGACACACATCCACCTTGCAAATTGCTATTACGACAGAGGGAACAAACTTCTCTTTTCTCTCAGATGAATCAATTTTCAACATAATTTCACAATCGTGCAGTAGGTAGAATGATTTACTGCTGAACAATCTCTGCTTTCCTTTCTCTTCCCCTGCCTTACCTGCTCAGACCTCCAAGCCCCTGGCTGTGTCTCGGGTACCTAAAACAGCCCCCAAGAACTGCTGCAATTCCTAACACCCAACATCATGTCAGTGAAGACTGTTCCCAAAGCTGTTTGGGAGCTGGGGCAGTAAAAGCAACATCATTACATAGCTGAACATGGGTGGAAAAGCAAAATGCTTCCAGCCCTCAGCAACTTTGCTGACTTCCCCAGGAGCTGCTTTGGTTATGTGGTGTGGGGCTGATGGTCGTCCACGTTGGGTTAGTGGGAAAACCACATTTTGTGTTGTTTCAGTCCCTGACTTTGTTAAACAGCCATTCTGATGACATACGGAAATTAATGTTATATTTAGGCATCTTCCTGTATGTCCATGAAGACAGTTACAAACCTATTTTTAACTCTAATTCTTGTACTAATCCTCCTAAAACTCACCAAGGGGCACTAACTCTTCTCCAGCACCAGCGGAAGACTCACTGTGGGCTTTAGGGGGATATGTCTGGATGGGAAGATATTTGCTGCAATAACCCTTTCAGTTCTCTCTGTTTCCATCTCCAGTTACTCTGCCCTTCTTGCCAGCACCCCGCTGATTCCTTTGGCTTGCGGTACCCACAACCTCGCCTCAGCGAGTCCCGGCACTTGGCAAGTGCCTTGAGCTGCTCGTGGTGCTGGCAAGCGCCAGCAGATGTGTTGCAGATCTGTTCCAGCACACATCTGTGTGGGGCTGTTCCTGTCACTACATGTCCCATGTCAAAAGCTGGGCTGCTGCTGCTTGTGCATGCCCTGCATGATGTTCCAGGTGTTTGCTTCCAGTTCTTGGGCTGCACATGCCTGCCTACTCCACAGGGGTCTCCTGAGCTCTGCAGCTAACCAGCAGCACCTCTTCCCTCTTTCTTGCAAGCACGGAGAAGCTGTAAAGATGGGGCTGACATGGATAGGCCATCCAGGTTGCCAGTGGAGATGAAAAAGTGCTGCTGAAAGCTCAGAGATTAATTTCTCCAGGAGTTTTTTGCAGAGAGGCGAGAGGTGGTGTGCCAAGATCTCCTGGGTTGGCTCCTGTCCGGGGTATAACTGCAGGTCTGTGTTTGTGCAACCCTTTTTCGAGCCCCCTGGGATATTTTGCATGCTGCTGGATGTCAGCAGGAGGATCCATACCATGCTTCAGGCACAGCTTCCCCAGAGGGCCAGCGTGTTCCCGTAACATAACGTGTGTCTCAGCTTGATCCCGCTGGAGCACGCAGCTCTGTTCGGCAAGTCTTTCTGCTGGGATGCCAGCCCTGCTCGGGCTCGGACCACGCAGTTGCAGGACCTCTATTTCTGGCACTTCAATTGTTTATTTTTTCTTCTCTGTCATGTTCTGCCACCCCACATCATCCCCAGGCCTCCTTTGGGATCTGCTCTACCTGTGCTGTTACACCGTAGGTTGGTCGAAGCAGGCTGTGCCCCGCTGACCACGCTGAAGCTGAGCTCTGGGGCACACAGCCCCACATCCATCGGCCGCGGAGGGGAGCACACCCCCAGGGCAGGCGAATTTCTCTGCGAGCAAGGAGCGAGATCCCTCCCTGCCCTAGGTGAGTGCACTTCCTCGGTGACACGCTCACCGAGACGTGCGTGCCTCCTCCTGCGGCTGGGCTGTGGGCAGCTCTGCTGGCCAGCACGCGATGGTTATTACCTTGTACTCCTGCACTGCAGCGTCGTGATGGCTGCAATTTATCAGCCTATTCCCTGGTGGACTGGATTTGACCCGAGCGCTAGAGTTGTCTCGGTGCTTCCAACCCGCTCCAATCACGTGGTGCCCACGCCAGCTTTCCTGGAAGGCAGGCTGATCTGGCGGGAACTGCCTGACACATCGCCATCAGTGCATAATAACCTGTATTAAAAAAAAAAAAAAAAAGAAAGAGAAAAAAGAAAAAAAAAAAAAGACACACAACTTTCTGCACACGATCCCGCGGTAACCCTGGCAATATGGGCAGTAACGTCCAGAGAGCTTTCTCCTCTGGAAGGGGGGAGTTAATGGGTTTAGATTATTTGTGGTTATCTGGATTTCAGATTGACACCATAAATATTCAAACTCTGAACCTGGCTGGATGCAGCCGCCGTTGACTTTTGTATGACCTAGCTGGAAACTTTAAATCAGCTGTCGACTTGACTTTCAAGGGAATGAAATGCTCCAAATCCACTAGATAGCATCTCCTTGGTGTTTTATTACCTCCTGAGAACCTCACTTGGGTAGGGTCCCAACTCCAGCCTCCTTTCAGAAAGCAGAGCTTTGTTAGCCTCGCAGAGTCGTTAAAGCTGCCGTTGGGAGCAGGGGTGTCCTACCTCGTGGCAGCACACAGGGCTTATTATATAAAACGCACATGATTAATATACCAGCGGAGTGAGTCCAGATGCAAGCCTAGCTGCGTGTTATTAATAGGCTAACATAGATCTCTATCAATGGCTCTCTGTTCGCCAAATCGCATTGTGTGCTCCGTTTTGGGTTGTTTTTTTCCTTTTTTTTAAATTTTAAGCGTTCCTTTGTCATTTGAGATGGTTATGCAGGGCTTCTCTGCGGGTACTGAATGCATTTTGCTCCTGACTCATGGTGTGCTCTTGTTCTGATGCTGAACCCAGAGCTGGTTTGTGAGGTGCTGAGCAAGTCCCAAGTGAAACACCGGGAGCACCCGTGGAAATGGCTGCCCAGCGGCCCTGTGGTGCCAGATTCATCAGAGCAAGCCGCCTGCGTTGAGGGCCACTGGCAGCTTAATGGATGTCCCGGCACGTCACCAAAGGTTAAAGCCTCTGCTGAAGTGGGAGAACCAAACACCATTTAAGTAATTGCACAGTGGCAGCGGGGAAAATGGCAGGGACGTGTCCGGCTGTGCCACGTACGCATCCTCCCCAGGCACTCAAATATCGACGATCCTGTGGTGTGAAGGGGTCTCAGGTCCACGCACCATGGCTGAAGGTGGCCCAAGGTAGGAGCTGGATTGGAAAACGCAGGGGCTGGCAGGTCTGGGCTGACAGCTTTTAGACTAATTGGTTTGATGGCCTAGTCCGTTAATGTAATGCTTTATTAGGTCCAACAGCTTTCTGTTCCAAATTCCCTGGGGAGCTCTCCAAACTATCCGTTCAATGAATAGCTTTTCCCTGCAGCAACGTGAGGGAGGCGCTGGCAATAGAGAGATTTTGGCAACCCGGCCCGACAAAGACTTGGAAAGGCTCTCGGGCCAACCTCACAGATTATCTCGCATCTCCTCCACTCGTCTGGTACTGAAAGCGCATTGCAGGCACGTGGCTGGGTCTTCTGGTGGTCATTTCATTTCCACCTCTCCAGGGAAGCTGTTTGTTCCCCTGGTTCCTGTTCCTGACGCGCTGAGATCCCTCAGATTTGCGCTCTCCTGAAGACCAAGGACAAGGAGCTAGAGGTCCTGGCATGGCCACACATGTCCTCTTGTGTCCCCAGCCCACCTGGTGTTTGTCCCCCAGCCTGAAGCAGGCAGCTGGCTCTTGTAGTGACGCCTTCCTCCAAGCACACTCTGCTTTATGAAGATGTCTGGAGCTTCTTAAAAGCCTTCTCATGCCCTGTGCTTTTAATATCATGTGTGAGTTGCTATCTGCTGACTAAGATTAATTGAATATGTAAAACAATAGGTGCTAAGAATTAATACAAGGCTTTATAATACAAGATGACTTTTATTCTAGTTTGAATACTTCACAGAGAGGCTGTAAGTACATTAGTTTTATTGATCTATATTCATAGAATTATTTAAATGTACCCTCTGGTGCTGAGTGTCAGGGATTTTCCAATGCTTGCCACTATGCATTTTTCATTAGAGGCTAGCAAAGGCAGATCCAAACTTTGACTGCCCAGGCAAGATTAATTTCATCTCGTCAGCCCCAGCCAGACACAAGCTCAGGGTGTTTGAGAGCTGACCCTGGCTGTGGTCTCCCACCTTGTACCCCAGAGTGCTTACTCCAGATCCCTCCGTGGGGGCTCTCCTCAGCACAGCCAGGGCATGCTGGCAACCAAACGTGCCTGTTTCACCCAGGCTTTTCTCCTCCTTTTCGTTTTAAAGAAGGAGAATGGGTCTGTTCCTATACATAGCTGAAGCTCTTACATTAAAACCTTGCCTGCACTGTGCATACTAAACCTGGCTTGATCTCTCAAGGTCGGATGTTTGGCTGGTGCCAACTGCCTGTAGCTGGTGCAACACTTTTTCCTTCCATATGGGATGGAGTTGTCCTTTACTTCAGCAGATGTTTGTCACTTTTGCCTACAAATGCTCGCTTCATTTTCTTGCTTTTCTCTGGAGAGTGGGGGATTTAAAAAAAAAAAAAAAAGCCAGCAGCTTTGATTTCTAGTGAAGAGCATTCTCAAGTTTTTCTTTTCACAGCGTTTGATTGCAGTTGCTGGCCAAAGGAAACTCAACTGTTTTCAGGGAACTTGGGATTAGAAGAATTGAACTTCCTAGAGAAAAATGAAACGTGATAGTTTTATTGTTCGCAAGTGAGACAAGTGGTCAGGCAGGAAAGCTAGGTTTCCCACAGGTTTGTCCTGAGGTTGGGTGAGGGTTGGGAGCTCTCGTAAGCTCTCCCTTTCCTGCTACTGGCTGGCTTGTGAAAACCGCGGGGAGTCTCTGGCGTCTCCTAAGAGGCTGAGCTCCTGCTGCAGCCTTTGCTCGAGGGAGGACACTAAGAAAGTGCCTGTCGTCTAGCTGACAGCCCACTGAAACTAAAACTTAAAGTTCTCCGTCTCTGCTAAATTGAGATAAAATCAGCTGACAGGCTCCAAAGCATTTGGAACGCACAAGCCCACAGTGTAATTGCATAAGCCACTTTTTTGTGAGCCAAGCTGAAAACCATCAATATATTTTACAATGCTTATTATAACCATTTTGTGTCTACCTCGATGTTCACAGTACCGTCTGAACGTGAACTTCAGGAATGCTGGAGGGGTGCGTGGCTGATGGGAGGACGGATGTGGATGTGTGTGCTGCGGCAGGAATGCCTTTGGGATTTGGGAGCCCAGCCCTGCAGAGATGCTCCTGTCAATCCTGCCCCGCATGGGAAGATTGCCTCCAGTGGCTCCCCTTGCTGCTCAGTGGGGGTTTAGAGGAGGATCTGTGCTTTTATTTTTTATTTATGCATTTTTTTTTTAAATAAAAGCTCTGCCTCTCCCAGTTCAGGGCCCCGTTGTGCCTTGTGTGGGGACGGCTGACCCGGGACCTGGTGTCCCAGCACTCAGACTCTGCCTTGGCTGGGAGAAGGAGGCTCTGGTAGTGGGTTCGTGAACTTTGCTATGTTTTATAGCCACTAGAGGGGGGTCAGAGACTGCTGGCTTGGGCTACCTTCGTGCCAGGCTGCCCGGGCTGGGGGTAGCACAGGACAGCCGGGCTGGGGGGTTCAGTCCGAGCCCCTTGGTGTGCAGCTGGGGTTTCCTTGCCCATAGCGTGTTTTCTGCATCTGTCACAGCCTCAGCAGGGATTCCTTTGTGAAGGTCCGAGCTGGGATATGCTGCTTGCAACCACTTTGCTTTCAGCCCATGGGAATGCACTACGGCAGGACACACGGACAGGGAACAGCGGGCTAGCAGGCAGCCGAGTTGAGGAGTCCTCTAGCCTAGGGCAAGCTTTGCAGTTCAGCTCCAGCAATGCTTTGTGGCCTGCGACCAAGCGGTGTCACCCCAAGACAGCCACCTTGCTCGCACGCAAGCCTTGAAGCCAGCAGCCCTGTGCGGTGTCCCCTCTCCATCGGGACTTCTGGCTCCGGGGGAAATGCAGCCCTTCAAAGCATGCTCGTGCGGGTGCTAGCAGGGAGCATGGCCTTTGGTGGCTGCAAAGTGACACTGGGGGCACGGTGCCTGCAGGGCCCAGGTGGCCTTGCAAAGGGCAGGCTCTGGGAGCTGCTGAGGAGTGTCAGCCCTTGCTTGGGGTTGCTGGCCCTGGAGCAATTTCAGCTGGCCAGGAGCAAAAGTCTGCTTATTGTCTGCACAGCCAGGCGTTCAAGGTGCTGAATTCCCTCCGCTAGCAAAGCGCAGAGCAATATTTTGTGCTGAGATGAGACTATTTCAGAATGCTTTTACAGCTCAGCGTTTTCCCTTGGGGGCCCCTATATATGATACTTCTACAGGGGGTGGAAGCGCTGGGTGTTCCCTTTCGAGGTGCTGCTCTCCAAACTCAGAGTGACATGAGCCCTAACACTTGCTAACTTCTTGCAGGCGCCTTGGCAAGACTCAGTTAACTTCTGAAGAGGAAGAAAAGGACAAAGAGCCTACGCTTGCCCTTAGCAGAGCCTGGCACAGCACTGGGGGGAATTTTTCTCCCTGTGAGCAGCACACCTCTGCTGCCATTGCATGGCGGACGTTCCTGGAGCAGGATTTAAAAGCAGGTATGTGATGGCATCATACCAAAGCTGTAAGGTCTTGTGCTTGTTGCTGAGAGCACCCAGCCCCTAATGCACCAAGGGATGTGATATCTGCTCTCCATGTCACCAGTAAGTGATGGGCACTGGTCGCCTTAATGGACGGGAAGGATTTGCCCTCGACACAGCTCCGGGATTGTTTTAAGTGCGAGGCTGTGGATTATAAATTATACAGCATTTATAATCAGGAAAACATCTGCTGGGTGCTCTTTGCAGTGGGCAGGGCCAGCCGAAGGCTCCAGGACACGATGCGTAGGGGTTGCACCAATCGCCACCTGTCTGCTCCTATAATCGAGTTGATTTTTTATGGTCTTGACATCAGCTTTCAAGACGCATGATCTATGTGTTTATTTAGCTGTCTTTCCTGGCGTCCCTTAGTTTTGAACTCCTGTAAATCCTCCCACAGTTGGATTTCTGCACTTTTCAGAGATTACGTTTCCTGACAGTACATTTCTCCTTCCCCCTCACTTCAGTGACAGTTTAGGCGAGGCTCCAGGGACCGAAGTGTTCGAACTAGGCTCTGTAAATCTGAGCTCTGCCACGGAGCAAGCCTAACTTTTCAGGGGCTCAGCAACTTGTGCGAAGTGGGAGAATCGGGCCCAGAAATACTGATTTGAGCCCGGTGGCCCCATCCAGGTTCAAAAACCTGCCTCAAGGGGCTTAGGACCTGGGTCATTCTCCAGGACTTGGCAGCTGGAGCACAGGGCGGGTTTGGCTCGTGACACTGCAGGATCTTCTCAGGTCCTGTCTTCTTGCCAGGAAGATGAATGGAGTCGGCGTGGCCAGAACAGCAACTTTTTGTTAGAAAGCCCAAATTCTGCCTGCTGGGGAGCGAGATTGTTGCAGCTCTGCTCGGTTTCCAGTGGCTGTGTGTTAACCCTTGCAAAGGGCTTTCTGCGACTCCCAGCTCAAATGGTTCCCAGAAGGTCCTGGTTATAAACACCCTTGTTTTTCACAAAACCTTGCCTCCTTTTGGCTGCTTCTGGGGATGTGCAGCTGGTGGTGAACTCCACCAGCTCCCAGATGTGTCCAGATGGACAAATACATACCACTAAGAATACACAGCAGCCTTTGCTTTTTGTGCTTCTGCTGGCCACTAAAACTGTCTCGTTCAGCAGTGAGGTTTGCAACCACCCTTCCTTTCCCAGCTGATCCTAGCAGCCTTTCCGTGCTCCTTGGCCACTTTTTCACGGGGCTGGGCTAAAATCTTCTGGTTTTCACCCACTAAGGCTCTGGCTGGGTAACGGAATGCATACACAAGTGACAAGGCCCCCTGAATTCACGACAGCTATGTATGTTAACTGTTTGCCACCACAGTGCCCCAGTGGATGCTGCTCTTCCTGCACCCTTGTGAATACTTTATGGGGCTTTTGCTGTGTGTCTTGGGCTGCAAAAACACCCTTAGTCACCACGATGGATGCAGAGAGCATGGTATGGCTATGTATAGCTAATGTCTGAGTGCTGGCTTCTCCTCCCCTTCCTTCCCCACATGGTCCTCCCTGCTGGGTCCTCTCAGCCAACCTTGTCCAGTTCAGCAGAGGGGACGAGAAGAATTGATGATTTAGCACGGAGTGATTTACCTCTGGGTAACGAGATGTAAAAAGATCTCTTTCACACTAGGCTGGAGGCTTGCCTTTATGGGCATCTCAAAGCCTTGGCCTTGAATGGAAACCTGTCTCCCGCTAGCAGAAGATTGGATACACCTCATCATCACTTGTGCATATTTTTGCCTGCCAGGCAATCACAGGAAAACAGATGAAGAAAGATTGATCCATAGGTCTTAATTTTATGGGCTTGAGTGGAATTCACCTCCCATCAATTTACCAACAGCGGTTAGAAGAGCCAATATCCTTATCGTTCCCCTCATTGTGGCTGGGAATAATCTTCCAAATGAGCTATCCCTTTATAAAGGTGCTATCATGTAGAAGAGTGGAGAGGATTTGCACCTCCGAGGGCTCTGTAGTTATTTATATTGCGTAGTGCCCAGCTCAAGGTGTTTATCCGTGCATGGGGCAAACCCAGCCTTCTCCCCACCTCCTTTAAAAATCTGCTCGTGCTTGACCCAAAGCAGAAACTGTGTTGGCCCAGGCAGTGATGGTTGAGGTCACTCAGCGTGGAAACCAAACATGAAAGCCAAGTGGTGGCTCTGGTTTTAGCTAGGCGGGGGGCTGTTCTTGTCCTCTTCCTGCCTTGAATGCATGTGATCCTTTTAAAAGTGACTTAAATGGAGCTCATCCCACATCGCATTCCCTGTTTTCAGCCCCCCGTTTGCAGAGAGGTTCAACAACTTGCATGCTCGGTGCAGGGCTGGTGAGCCTTGCCCAGCCCCACTTTCATGTTCAGCCTGTCTGTTCCCATCCCGTGGCTTGTAGGGACATGAGAGAGCTCTCCCTGCCACCAAGAGCTGGTGACATGGCTTCCTAGCAGTGTCACAACCAGATTTCGCCCTCAAGGAGCTGGTACCCAGCAGAGAAATACTCTCTTCCTATGTTTTTTTTTTCTTTTTCCCCAAAGTCTCCCAGAGAAGTAAGGCACGGAGAAACGGGGCCGTTTGCCCAAGGTCACTAAGCAGCTGCGAGTCTGGAGGAGGAGAGCCCCGATTTCCTGGCTTCGTGTCACGTATGTGAAGGGCTCCTTGCTCTGATGACAGTGAAGGCTTTACAGTAAGGGGGAAAAAAAAAAGTCATCTTTCAACAGGCGCCTTGCTCTGTTCCCAAGTGCGTCCCGCGGGGTGCGAGTGAAGTCAAGAGGCTGCTGTGGAAGGGTCACACCCGTTCTCTGATCACAGCCGGCTAATGACAGCCCCAGGGAGCGAGGGCCCTCAAGCTGGCAGCAAGGAGGTGTGCACAGAGAAGAGACAAAGTTTTAAATGCAGCGGCCAGAGTTGGATACAGCAGGGGAAAAAGCTGTGCTTGAGCCCGTGGCAGCAGTGAAGAAATGGAGGTGTTTTCTCCATCCATCTCCGGCAGTTCGCATCCATGCTTTCAACCCCCAAAATCTGCTCTGCTCGGACTTGTTGCTCTGAATCGACTGTGATGCTTTTTTATTTTTTATTTGTTCAAATTAAGCAAAAAATCGCCGTGGGCATGGGTTGGTACTTAAGCAAATGATAGCACCAGCGCGCGGCTGCTCCCCGTGAGGGCGCAGAGCCCTGCGGTCACACCAGGGAAACCAAGGCAGAGCGCCAGGCTGGGGCCAGCAGCACCGAGAGGAGCCCCCGCTTCTCCCCACCCCGCCGGGCATCCAGCTTTATGCTGGCCTCAGCAGAAACCTTCCCTTAACGTAATTAAAGGATGAGCAGCGACGGCGGCGAGAGGAGGCGGCTGTTTATGAGCGCGGAGGAGGAGGGCATGCCGGGAAGCCGCGCCGCCGGCCCCTGCTCCACCGCTGCACGGGAGCACGACCCCAGCGAGGATGTGCACGGGGCTCGGTGCTCTCCAGCTCCGCCGTGGAGGGCTGAAAGCAAATTGGGTGTTAATGCAGGCGGCCGCGGGCTTGACTCAATGCTCCCAGGCTGCGGGATGGAGGAGGAAGCCCGTGCTCCTTTATCCAGCTGGTCCGAGCCCGCTTGTTAGACCTGGTCAATAGTTTGCTGTCAGAAACTATTCTCTTGTCAAATAAGATTTTATTTTCAGAATTTTTCTCAGAACATGTCAATTTTGAGCCAAATTTTTTTGGTTTTTGGTGCTTTCTTTTTTTTTTTTTGTCTCTCTTAAAAAATAGCAGCACTGAAAACAATGTGTGGTTGTCAGCTGCTCGAGTCTGAGCATCTGAGGGCTCAAGCCAGCAAGGTCTCCGAGTGTATTTTTGATTTTGTGTCAAAAAACATAGCAGGATGGCAGAAGTTTTTAAGGACTGATTATCACAGGGGAAAAATGTGTGTGTTTAAAGGATGTCAGGAAACTTTTCAGAGACTTGGTGTTTGTAAGTCTCCTTACTGTGAGCCTGGGAGCGGTTCAGGAGGAGCAGCGTGCTCAGGGACAGCGATGGCCGCAGCCAAGCACTGGTGACATCCAGAGGTCCCACTGTGTGCCACACTCCTGTGCGGGTTTATGCTTGGTCACCGGGCTGGTGTCGTCCTCTCTGGTTCAGCTCGTGCAATGTTCAACATTAAACACGATAGCTCCAGGACATGATGGAGGAGCAGCGCCATCTGTTTCGGAAAGCTTTGGGTGGGGTCTGCGCTCTCTCCAAACCTCATGGGACAGGTCAGGTATGGCTGGTACAGGTGATGGGGCCACAACTGCTGTCCCATCCTGCAGGAGCAAAGGGACGATCTCTCCATCCCGCCCTGCCACGCTGGGGAGGCTGGGTCACAGCTGTGAGGGAGCACAGCAGCACCCGGAGGCTGAAAGGTGCCTCGTGAGGCTGTGAGGATGCCCAGAGGCTGGGGGGAGCCGATGGGGACTGGCTGGGGAGTCCCCGCAGCCCCAGGTCCACGTGCCTGTTGGCTCGGCAGGGTGTTTGGGTGTTGCCAGAGTTAATGCAGGGAGCGTGTGCGCCTCTCCCGCGTGTGTTTATGCATGCAAAGACGTGCCTGCTGGGGAAGGAGTGGAAGGCTTGTGATTTATCATTGCTCCGTAATGGGTGCCTTGCTTCTAGTGAAAGAGGTCAGCCTCCCTGCGAGATACCAAACCCCCTCCTTATTAACGTCCTGTTAGAGCTAATGGCTTGGGGTAGGGCAAGCAGGTCTTACAAGGAAGGCATTAAAGAGCAGCGCTACTTGGAAGGGAAGCCAAAGAATTTACAGCAATATTTACACAGAGGCTCTCCCCAGAGATAAGGAGGTACACAGTCGGCTCAGCAGATAAGCAGAGCTGTGGGACGAGGCGGAGCAGGCACTGTTGTTTGTGCATCCTGAAGTTCAGCAGGAGCGAAAGCCAGAGCCGCGTGGTGCGGGAGCAGGGGACGTGGTGGGGACCACGCGTACCAGCTGGGACGTGGTGCCTGGGAGGTGCAGACACCGCATCAGTTCGCTGCCTGGGAGTGAGGAGTGGGGCCGGCAGAACTCCCTAACCCGATCCCTAAGCCTGGGTTTGAAGACGTGGATGGATGCAGTAGTGAGTGCCATTGCTTGTCCCAGTGAAGATGGGGAGGTCTGGTCTGGGGGCATGTCCCACGGCAGCTGCTCTCCGTCCCGTCTCCTGTGTGCTTTGTGAGTTGCAGCCCAAGTCATGGCTGTTTCTCCAGCTGGGTCGTGCTGGTGCGTCCCAGCTCTGGCTTCGAGAGCCCTGCCTTGGCCCCACCTGGCTGTGTCCTGGGGCACACAGGGACCTGCCTCACGGGCTGAAGGCAAAAGACAGACCTCCCTGGGCTTCTGCAGGGTTGATGTGAAATGTAAGTCCTTAACAAGCACGTGTGCCCAGAGTACAGGGCGTGCAAGATCGCTCAGGCTGGGCAGTGGGTGAGAAACTTCAGCTTAGGGCTCTCTCTTGTCCAGTTACTGTCGGGTCCCACCTCCCTAGCGCTTTACTCTAGGCTCACCTCTTCACACACCTTCCCTGCTGACTCTGTTGGACCCGCGGTGCATCTGCACCGATTGTCCCTTTCACGTATGGCTGAAGATTCCCCCAGACTGTTCTTTACCTCCTCCTCCACCTGCTTCCTGCCAGGCAGGCCAATATCTCGCATCTACCTGCCTCACCCAGCAAAACATCCTGATCCAAAACCTACCGAAGACAAAAGGACTTTCACTTTTTCTTTTCCCCCATTGACAGCACTGGGCTTTGGGTCCAGCCACGTCTGCGACAGCGAAACCGAAGAACCCCCCGTGCAGCAACCCACACCGAGCCAGCCCAGGCCGCACCGTGCGCCTTCCTCCATCACCCAGAAACCTCCCCGCACCTCCCTCTCCCTCCCGGCTGCTTTTTATGTGCTCGAACAACCCACGGCCGCCACCTCGTGAGCAGCCGGCCCCACCTCATCCTGCGCAGACCACATCTCCCCTTCGCCGACCTCCCCGGCCCCTAATAGCAGTCGGCCACCGATCCCGGAGCACGCCATCCATCATTTGACTAGCACATTATTTATTTACCATGGGGGAGAGAAGGGAGTTGGGTTGTCTGGAGAATGTATTAAATTTTCATTTGTTCTCATTGATTCCTGAAAGGAAATTGCTGAGTTATGCCATCAGGGTGGACTAGTTACGATACGGCGAGTATTTACTAGACTGGATGGGAAATGGGGACAGAGTTAAGGTTATTCTCAATACTCAAAGTAGAATTACAGTGACTGTTGAGCTAACCAACCTTGTGAAGTGTAGCTGAGCGTATTTTCTCTCCTTCCCTTAGTCTCTGCTACAGCTCCTTGCCCAGAGACGTGCTAGACTCTTGCTGATTTCTTCTGCCATATGGGACGTGCCTGGTACCGCTTCCTCCTGGCTGCTGGGTGAGTGGCTGGCGCTCGGGGCTTTCTGCACCGGCTGCGAAGCTCCGCGTTTGTGTGGGAGCAGCTCCTGGCGAGGGCTTGTCCCCTGTCTGCAGGAGCTGCTCGGCCTCTTTCAGCTCATCCCATTCAGTCTGGGGACAACTGCCTTCAGTAGTTCTTCCCCAGGTGTGCCTGGTTTCTCTCCCCCTCGATTTCAGCTGTGGTAGTTAGCACATGATTCGTGGCAAATTTTGCTGGTTTTTGTTTAGTATATGCTACAAGTTGCACAAAAATACCGACTTTTGCATAGGACTCCTTGTCATCCAAAGGCTGCTCCTCTTCCTTCACCAGCCAGAGCTGGCACCCCAGCCAAAAGTGACTATTCTGTCAGGTTTTCCATGCCTTGGAGCTGACTTGGAGTCTCAGCTGAGGACTGGGTTACATTACTTGGTTTTGGACTAGTTCCCTAACCAAGTTAGAAGCGTTGTTTAATCCTAATCAGACACAACGGTTGAGCCAGCCTGCTTTTGGAGCATGGCAGGGGTGAAAACAGTGCGACCTTCTCATGTGAACAGGATGGTGAAGCAGTTGTCCCTGAGGAAAGGTGTCGTGGCTGGGATTTTTTGATCCCAGACAGAAGGACAGACACTTTTTCTGGGTTGAAATGGAAACCTGTCCCTCATCATGTTTTAGGGATATCTCAGAAGAGGCTGCCTGCATCCCTGGCCCCTCTGACCCTGCTCTCTGCCTCCTGGTACAGAGTCTCCTGAATTCAGGGAAAAGCAGTGCGGAAGGGGGGTGGTTTTACTTGGGTTTTATTTTTTTTTGCAGTCTGGAGGATAATCAGGGGTCCTCGAGTTTCTGTGGGAGTTGAAAGAAAGGACAACGTAAACTGGCACTGTTCCCAGTCCAAAATGTTTTCACTAATTGCATGCAACCTTCCTTACAAGAGAGAGAGGCTGCAAATACCACAGGCAGTTTAATTACCACTGCTGCTTCGCATTGATCTTATTTATGCTGCTCCCGGTGCTGCGTGTGTGTGCGGGGCGGGAATGGGTCGTGCGGGGAACTGGGGGCGGCTGCAAGAGGGGAGGGGGAAGCCAAGCGGTTATTTTGGCTGTGGGGTCTTTCCAGAAAGACGTCAAGGTCTGTGTTTGGTGCTTGGGGTGGCCGTACCCCAAATACCCAGCGGTGCAGGGGGTGCGGGTGGGAGAAGGGCGGCGTGAAGATGAGGACGGTGAGACCGCTGGTGTGGCTTTTGGGAGCTCGTGTGGCCGTGCCACCGCTCTGCCAGCGGCTGGCGAAGCTCCGAGCCCTGTCGGCAGATCGTTTCCCCTTTGCTAACCTTCCCCTCATCCAACGCCAGGCGTTTTCCTCCCCGGCCCGGAGGGGGGGAGAAAGCGGCACGGGAGGAATCTGAGGCGAGCAGGCTGATGGCTGCCGTCCCAGTGCAGCCTCAGCAAATGGGGCTCGTGATGGATGAATGTGCAGGGCAAGAAGTAATAAAATGGGCCCCAGTCATGTAATCTTCCATTAAAATGAAATGCATACCAGAAATGAGGCATTTCTGCAGCTTGTACCATCTCCCACGGAAGATCATGAATAAAAGAGGCAAGTGTACTGTTGACAGATGCCGGCATGCATAAAGGACAGTTCCTATAAAGGCAAAGCCCCGGCTAACAGATGGACTAAAGATGTGAGATGCAGGAAGATTTACCAGTCTAAATAATTCAAGGGAATGTCGTATGGGGAGGCAGTGCTGGAGAGGGGAGCCGGCAGAAGGTACAGATGGAAAGGCAGGCCAGGCCTTTCCCACAAAGCCATTAAGAACGTCGCTTGTCTGAGTGACAGTATGTCGCGCGAGGCACCAGCCGAGATGGGTGGATTTGCCTCCAGCACTCCTTCTGCAAGGTCAGGAGAAGAGGAGCTCTCAAAGGGTTGCAACTTTTGGAGGGCACGCTTTGCCTCCCGCCCGGCTGCGTTCTCTGCCCTTCCTCCTCTCGTCCTCTTCCTCGCCATCCCCACCGGTGGGGGGAGCGGGAGGATGGAGGCGGTGATGGGGAAGGTGTTCAGCTCCCGTTGCTCTTCTCTGCCCTGCTCCGGTCAGCGTAGGTCCTTTTTCTGGGGACTTTGGAGATGGCCAGGGGCAGTCCTGGTGCTGGGTGCCCTGCACCCATGCTGTAGGAACTCCTTAACCCTGGCTGTCTGCGGGAGGTGAGTGGAAAAGTGCACAAGAGGAGGCTTGGCATGGCAAGGAGAGGGGATGCTGCATTTCAGTTTGGGAGTGGAACAGCCCCAAATTGCTGACTGGGAGCTCCAGATCCGGCCCCTTAAGACCAGACCCTGAGAAAAACCTGGGCAAGGCCTGGGATGGGTGGAGGGCTCCTACGAATCGACTGCATTTGTGCCATGCCTCGACATGGTCCCACATGGACCGGGTGGCCTCACAGGTGCCCTGTGCTTGCAGAAGGACGCTGCTGGCGCGCATGGGGCGGCTCAGCTGCACATCGAGTATTGCAGCTGGGAACGGGAGTGTTGGCCTCATCTGGCGAGCTTGGGTCCCCCAGCACAACCCTGTGATGCCAGGGCGGTGGGAGTTGCAAAAATTGTGTAAAGCTCTCCAGATGTCAAGCTGAAGGCCAAGAAGCATTTCAGGAGGGTCTCGGCAGCATGGGACATAGGGAAATGTCACTGCTCATCACTTCTGGGGTTGCCCTGGCCCCCTCTCCCTTTGCCCCTAGGGGAGTATGGGGCTGGCTTGGTGAACACGAGGCATTTTGGGAGAAGGGGGAGGATAAAAGGGCAAGATGCAGAGGGTTAGATAGAAGTCAGCGGCAGCTGCTTGGCAGAGATTGTGCGCGCTCTCTGCTCGGAGAGGACGCCTTCCCCGGGCTCGTCAGCCGTCTGCAGCACGGCGATTAATCATTGGTGTCAGAATCCCTAATCCTATTCAATGGAAAACAAACAGCGCGGCATCCAGCCCTGTGCTGAGCCCAAGCAATTAGCATGTTTACATGGACTGGGAAAGCTCAACAAAGAGTGGCCAACGGGGGCCACGGGAAATGAACCCTTGTCAGCCCTCGATGCTCAGCGAGCCCCTGGATCCCCGGGCTTTGACCCAGGCCCAGGCCTGGAAATGTGGTTTGAAGGGGTTGAGTGCAGCTACTTGCTACCAAAAACGTGTTTTCTTCATGAGGGCAGCTGCTGAAACAGGGGCTGTGTCTGAGTTGTAGAGTCAGCTGGGGAAATAGGGTCTGGGGGTGATGGGGTTTGCTCGTGGGTCGGTGTTGAGCCAGCGGTGGAAAAAGCAGCAGCCAAGGCTTTGGCTATTGCAGCAAACTAAACCCTGTGGCCAGCCCCATATCCCCCTTCCTGCCCCTCTCCAGACCACGCTGCTGGAGCTTACACCTCTGGGTGAGATTGGTTCGGGCAGGACTGGTGTCCCTGGGGTGCAAGGGCTGGGGGCTTGGGGCCGTCGAGCAGGCTCTGAGGAGGTCTGAGAGAAGTGAAGGGAGATTTATTTATTTAACTGGGCTCTGTTATTTGCAGTTTCTCAGTGGAACAGACAGCAAACAGCAAGCAAGAGGAGCAGAACCCAGGACGAGGAGTTTCTGTAGGACCTACCAGAAGCTGGCTGGCAGTTTAGGTATGTAAGCAATGGCAAAAAAAGGAGTTTGCATTTAAGCTTCAAGTGCAGCTTTTGGGCTTGGGAGGCTGGGAGGGGGACGCTCCTCGCGAGTACTGGATTCCTCTCGAAATGAAAGGGCTTTCCTAGGTGCTGCTTCCCTTCCAGAAACACATCTGATTTTGGGGGGGTGGGAAAAAAAAAGAGGATTGATTCAAATAAAAATGTATTTGTATGAGAAAAATTATTTCCTTCCATGAGAAAACACATAGTTTGAGGCAAATTTATGGCTTTGGCCTGGTCATTAATATCTGGTTGTCAAAAAGTATTGGTTTGAACAAAAATATGTTGTAATAAAAATGCATTGTTTTGAAGAAATTTATTGTCCCCATGAAAACCTATTCAATTCAGAAAGATATGTTGATTTCAATGAAAATCTATTTGTTTTAAGAGACAGAGAGAAGTTGCATTCAGCTGAGAGCCAGGGGCTTCTCTCCTTACAAATCTCCTTGCAATCCTGTTGTAATTAGACAGAAGAAACCCAGAAAATCTGCAAACAGCCAGCAAAGGGAACTTAAAGATGCTACCTGAGAGGAGATGGGCAGCGTGGCAGTGGTGGGAGGGAGTGCTGGGGGGTGTTGGAGGTGGGGGGAACACGCTGACGTGTGTGGGTGCAGGTTTTTAAGGTGCCTGGGGCTGTGGTCGTCTCCTGTCCTTACGGATCAGGTGACTTCTCACTCCAACAGCTCTCTCCTTGCTCTGCAAAGCTTGTGCTCCCTTGCTAAGTGCACGTGCTGAGAGGGCTCCTATGAGCCCACTTCATACTGCTATGTAGAGGTGGAGATCTTGCAGGTGACCAGAGGGTGTCTGGCTGGGAGCCTGCAAGAGCCTCGTCTCCCTCTTCATCTCCCAAGCCAAACCGTGTGGGCAGTCGGATTCTCGTGGAAGCGACCCGTCGTCAGGTTTTCTCTCTGTTTTCAGGCTGGCAGTCCTCTCTCTGAAGGCCTCTCCTTGCATTTATTGTAAAGGAAAGTGAATGCACGAGCGTACTGGTGTGAGGAGAAGCAGAGCAGCAGCGCGTGGGCACAGCTGTGATCTCGGATAGGCAGCGCTTGTGCGAGTGCAGGTATGGGTTCATACACTGATAGCACTTCCAGCTTTGCAATCCTTTTGCAACCTTGCTTGGGCTTGCAAACCATGAGTGCTGTGCCTGCAAGCAGCCTGCACCCTGGCTGATGACATCCCAGCGCTGCCCTGGGCGTGCAGCAGGGCGAGGTTTGGGGACCCCTTTTGGGTAAGGGGGATTGCATGGCTGTGCACTTCCCAGCCCCACTGCGGCGTTAGCCCCAGGTGGGGCCGAGGAGAGGGAGCCGGTGTGAGCTTTGCTGTTGTGCCTAAGCCTCTCTCCCCACCAGCGGGGACCAGGTGAAATTCTCTCTGAGCTCAAAAGCCCTAATACCACCTTAGCCGGGATTATGAGAGGAGCCACTGTGGCACCACCTGAAATCCACCTCCCGGTGCCTCCCGTTTAAAACAATCAGCACATGTTTGCAGTGGGCTTTTTCTTTCATTATGCTCCAACTCTGCTATTTAATCAGCTCCTTCCTTCCTCTGTTTGTACAAGGCAGCGCTAACCCATATTAAAGGGGGGAAGGGAAGGCACAAGATAAAATAAAATCGCCTACCCAAGAAATGTCACTGCTGCAGTGTTATCCCCTCCCTGCCGACACGCGCTCGGGTTCTGGTGTCAATGGAAAGGTTGCCTCTGATTAATATTAATAAAGAATTAGAGCTGTGTTTGTCATGATCACCTCGTTTGGTATTGCTCTGTGTGGCAGGTGAAAGCAGAGGAAGGAAGGGAAGAGGTCTGCGTGGCATTCATTAATCATTTCATCAGGAAGGAGTTCAAAGCAGAGCCCTGCCTCAACGAGGGCTGCAGGCAGGGACGAGGCCGTGCTTATCCAGCCATTCCTCCTCACGTCTGCGACCTGCCTGGTCAGCTGCTAAGGTGCTCTTTAGGATCTAGGGCATTTTGGTGCCCAAATGTGGGCTGCCTTGGGCTTGGATAGTCCAAGGTGATGTATGAAAGACGGATATAGGTCTGCCACTGGTATCGGTAGATCTGCAGTTAAAAAATGACAGATGACTCAGGATCCTTGAAGAACATCTTTGGTTCCCCTTTGATTCAAGAAACTTAAGAAACAGTGTTTAAGGAGCTGGGTTTTTAGCTCTTTCTCTGGCAGTAACCTTTCTCCTTCCTGCTGAGACAAAGAACTCCTCAGGGTAGGGACTTCTGCTTGGTCTACAGGTGGCCAGGAGCTGGGAGATCCTTGTGAGACACAGGGATCAGTGGGAGCTCCTGGAGTAAGCCCCAGGAAGGCATGTTCCGTCTCTAGGACAAGTGTGGTGGGGTCACAATGGAACTGAAAAGAGGTATTCAGTCTAAGAGGGCTCCTAGACTTCCAAAATATGGTTGTCCCCACCACAAAATAGGTGACTAAGCTGCAGAACCCCCGATACCTTTTCTCCCTTGAGTAGAAGGACTGTTGGATGGACGTGTGCTTAAAAAAATGTTAGATGGTGGCCTGAATCCCATCTGCAGCACCTTTGCTGAACTTCTGTAGCAGACCAGAGGTGTCTCCAACATGTGGTGTGGTAGGGAACACGAGGATGAGTGCTGTAGGACTTCAGGTTGTCTACTTATGCAGATTGGCATATTAAGAGGAAGTGACTCTGGCTGGGGACACCCCCTTGCTTTGGGATCACAGAACTCGAGCAAGTGTGGGCTGATACTAGTAATAAGGGCCTAACACGGGCAATCTATCTCTACTTTTAGTGGGATTTTGTTTCTTTAACATGGAGAGGTTCCTGTACGTCTTGGCTTGGTTAAACGCATCTGTATGTGGCCAGAACTGGTCTGTGCTTTCTTCTGTCCTGTATTTTCTGGACACAAGGCAAGAAAGAGATGCACACGTACATAACGGCAAAGTATTTTTGTAGTAAGAATTTCCAGCTCAACCTTCTTCTTGCTCCCTTTTCCTTCTTTTTGTTTGTGGATGCTATTTATTATTCAAATGTGGGACGAGTCGAGCCAAGTGGTGCATTGCTCTCATTAATTATTCTCTGGGATTAAGGAATCAGTTAAAACCATATCTCCCTTAATCCTGTTTTATTAATTTTATGTTCTTGGCAAAAAAGAAGGAAAACAACAACCCCCCACCCTCTTTACAAAGGGATCATGCAGCTTTCTGCTGGGAGCCCGAGAAGAGGAAGTCTCTGGTGTTCCATGGATGCTCTTCTTATTAATTTGATAAAATAAATTAGCACAGGATTAGCGCCTTCCTGCGTGGGCCTGCAGCATAGCTCAGCTGTGGTTACCACCTTCAGGGGAGGCATTAGGCATCGTTTTGGTTGCACAGAGGTGAAATGCGAGAGCCCCAGTCCCTTTGTTCCTGGGAAAGAGAACTTCCCTCTTGCTAACAGCACGGCTCGCAGCCTCTCTTCCCCTGCTCAGGTGCGTGCACAAGCCCATCAGCTCATCTCGTGTAGCAGCCAGCGGTGAGAACTCTAATCAGCCTCTTCCTTTTGTGATTGTTTGGAGATGAGAAGGAAAGGGCTTTCTCAGCACAGCACAGACTCGATTCCTGAGAGCCAAGATTTGGTCTGGGGGAGAAGGCAGAGGGAGAATGGGAGAAAGGAAGGGGAGCTTTTGGGGTTTCATCTGCACTGAGTGGCAGAGGTGCTCCAGCTGGTGCCTTGGGACCTTTGTGAACCTTGTGGCCGGAGACTGGGCTGCGAGGGAACAATGTGTGGCTGCAGTGCAGCTTTAGAAGCGTCCAGACTGCTTCTTTTATGTGGCTGTCAGACAGGAGAGAGGCCCCTGGTGGTGTGTGGCCACACGACCTGTCCTTTGGATGCAGGGGAACCTGTAGGAGACTTCCATGAGCAAGGTGAAGCCAGTCCCAGGTGGGTCTGAAGCTTGCAAGGCTCAGGGAGCTGGACCAGCACTGCTGGGCTCGGTCTCTCAAGGCGTGCCCTGAGCAGCACAGTGTGGAAGCATCCTGTCCCTCACCCAAAAGAAATTTCTTAGGTGGCTTTTGGGAAGTCCATGCTATCGTTACATTCATACTGGCATTGGTAAGGCAATGCTCAGAGCTCTGACGTGGATGGTGTGAGACTGGTGAAATAGGTTGTACTAAAAAAAAAAAAAAAAAGACTGTGATGCTTGTGTGGCTGATACGTTCTTGTCCTGGTCTTGCCTGGAAGCTGAAGATGACTGTCCTCACCCCCGCTGAGCTGGGTGCTGGGGATGCATTACTGCTTACTCTTTGGTTAAGGAAGGCTTTCAAAGCAGAATTGTGCCTGAAATACTGCTAAGTGTTTTCTCCACGGAGAGGGGGTCTTGTTTGCTGGTGCTGATGGTGGCTTAGAAACAAGTCAGCTGAGCAGGGTTGCGATGGAGGGAAGTTTGCCCTTCGGTGTAGGAACAGAGCTCCAGTCCACCTGCAGATTTACTGTGAAGGGCTGCACGGATTAACAGGTGTTGGCAGATAAATGTCCTTATGTCCTGTCAGCCTTGGGGTCGCTTCTGAAAGCTGTTCTTTCTTCTGAGGGTGTCTGACTCACAAAATCTCTACTGGCCTTACCTGACCTCACCTGAACACCTTTGCTGCAGAACTGAGGGACACCCTAAAAGTCACTGCTGTTGTTTTTGAGGCTTTTTGTTACGGAAATTCCCACAATTTCAGTTATCTGAAAGAGAGAACTCTAAAAAAGATAGAGATTTTTGCGAAAGAACTTCATTTGGTACTTAATCATAGAACAAAGCTGTGATCAGAGGCTGTCAGACCCTGCAACAATACAAATAACAACAAGATCATCTTCAGGACTGTATTTGTCAAAGATCCCAAATAGACTCATTTCTATTCCCTCTGTCTTTTCTTTTCCAGCTAGGGATTTCTTTTTCTCCTGCAAAGTATCTGCTGTGTCTTCTTGTTTGTGAAAACTCACTAGGTAGCAGGGAAGTTTATTTTTGTAAAATTACCTGGTTCCGTTGGAGGAAAAGTATAAAGCGAATGGCCTCATTTGTTTTATTCTGTCTAGGAACAACTTCCTAACAGCTGTGTTAGAAAGAGCCAGCTCTTTCTTCTGCTGCTGTTAGAGGAGAAGGCAGGGAGTGAGAGGATGCCCCATTTCCAGGCACTGGGAACCCCCTGTGAACACAGCCTGATGTCTTACATCTATTAGGGTACAAATAAGATTCAGACAGGATTTCATGGCTTGGTAAAAAGTTATGGAAAATCAGGGGGAAGCAGCAAGGTGCCAGGCTGGCACCAGGCAAATCCTGTTTTATCTCAGCCTGAAGAGCCCCAGAGCTGGACAGGAGGTGGAGTGGGATGCACGGAGCTGGCTGGAGGTGAATGGTGCTCTGGGCCTAAGGAAATGTGGGAGAATCCTCCTAGTGATGCCAAGGAAAATGGCAAATGATGCTGAGTTAGGCTTTATCCCACTCCTAAAATCCAGTGTTGGCTGGGAGGAGTTTTATCAGTGGTGGTTGGGCAGAAAATCTCATCTGCACAGGTGCCTGTAAGCCTTTCCTGGTTGCGTTGGAGGGACCTTCCCTAAGTCAGGGTCATGCTGTGGCATGGCCAGAGCAACCTTCCCCTCCCTGGGGACACAAACCAAAGAAGGGTGCAGGTGTGAGCACCACTGGAGTTGGCTTCAGCAGTCATTCACATTGAAAAAAGTGGAGGAAAAGCCAAACAGACATTAATAAAGCCTTCAAACAGCCTTCTGCTGGTGCCCCAGTGGTGTCTTGATCTCATTCCCAATCTCTTGGGTGAGAGAGCTCTTTTAAGTTAATTTGCATTGCGAAACATCGCTAATGCTCTGGTGGAGGAAGCCTTGCACGGCCGTGCACAAGGCAAGCCAAAAAAACAAAGGCGTGTATTTCAGATTTGAGGTAGGAATTATATACACTTAGAGTCATGAACTCTGGGTAATAATTGAAAGGTCAGATTGATGAGAGCAGCCTCCGAGATACGATTTCTATGACAGCTTGATGGATGCCCCACTATCAAGGTGTGCTTTTAATCATAATCTCATTACTCTACTTCTTATGGTTCGACTCACCTAAACTCATGGGAGGAATCAGGGGCCACCTCTAAAATGTGAATCGGCTTTTATTTGGAGGAAGAACAGTTGAGGGGCTGGGAGAACAAAAAGGAAAGGAAGGAGCCAAAAAAGAAAAAAGAAAAGACCTTCGTGGTTGAGGATGAGTCAGGAGCAGGCATGAGAGCAACACCTCAGTGCTGCAGAGCAGCTCCGGTTAGCTCTACACTGGCTGGAAATGGGACCAGTAGGGATGGTCTGAATCAAAGAAGGAGACTTGAACCTCTCCCAGCATGAGAATGGATCGTCCCCGTGAGTCTTCCTGCATTGGTGCCCCTCAGAGTCTGGACATGGGGCCTCCCAAGAGTGTTGCAGCTCTTTCAGGCACTAGAGGATCGTCTTTTTGGGGAGAGAACCAGTGCTGGCAGTTGACATGCTCTGATTTAGCCATCCCAAATCCATGCTGAAGCTTCCTGCTGATGGCCAACTGCAAAATGCTTATGCACGGATGGAGAGCACCAGCTTCTAGTCTGGGATCGCCGAGCCTTGGAGTAGGCCAAAGCCTTTCTCTTGAGATTGTGGTGCGTGGGAGCTGAGAAGATGGAGGCCCTGGAGGCCCACCTCATCCACTGGGCCCAACCGTGGCTTGGCTGTGCAGAAACTGCACCGTGGGCTTCATCGATGGTGATGGGCACGGCTTCTACCCTGGACCACCGGCAACACCATGCCTGGAGGGACGGGTGGCCTGGCAGTGGCTCCCAAAACCATCCTCGTGGGCTCCTCCACGAGCTCGGTGCCTAGGCCGGAGGATGCCGGGGTGGCACCGCGCGGCCAGTCCTGCAATTCATCCTCGCCTCCCTTGAACCTCCTGGAAGAGTTAGTATGGAAATTTCAACCTATTTTTAAGGGTTATTTTCACTCAAGTGAAATCTATCAAAGAAGGAGGGTTATTTTTACAGCGCGCAGCAACTGCCGGTTGCCATGGCAGCGGGCCGGGCGAAATGCAATAAAGCATCCCTCTGTTATCGTAAACACAAAGGGAACCACTGGCACCGAAAAGAAAGGCGACTGTCACGGGGGGAGGAAGGCAACACCGTGGTGTGCTCACCAAGACCCAACCCGGTTACATTCAGGGAGATTTTGTGGGGTCCCCTGTGCGCATGTGGGGTCTGGGGGACCAAGAGGAGCGAGCCTCTCCCGGCTCCCCTCAGTGAGTGTTGAGGGCACTGGCACGTCAGCCTGAGCTGAACTTTTTCCTTCTTCATTTGCAAAAACTTGGGAGAAGTTCTGAAAATGCGTCACCTAAAGAAAGGGGCAGGGCGGGGGAAACCTTTTTATTTTTTTTGGCTTGATTTCCAGGACAAGGAGCAACCACAGCTGGCTGTGGAGGTCTCTTCTTCAAAGCACAGAGTGATGTTTCAGGTGATGAGAGGGTTTCTCTTCTCCAGCTCTTCCAAATGTGTCCGTTTGTAAACGTAGGTGCCCTGTTTGATGGAAGCAGCTGCACACGTGTGACTGAACTACCCCTGCTGCTGTCAGGCCAAAGAGAACCTCGGTGAGCATGGACAAGAGCAGCTCCCAGAGTGGTGGAGGACCCCAGGTGGGATCTCCCTCTTCACCTGTGCCTGTCCCTGTGCGTGAGCCCTTGGGTCTTCCAGCAGCATCAGGGGACACCACTAGAAACTGCACCAGCCCCTTGAGGTACGTGTTTTGTCCCTGAAGTCTATCCTGATGTGCCTTTAGTGCTTCTCTTGTGGCTCTGTGGAGACCTCGCAGCTGCCCCTTGCCGTTCCTCCCTCCCAAGACGCAGGTTGTCCTAAGGTGGCACATCTTGTGTGCTCAAGGGCTGGCTGGGCAGGAGGAAGCCCAACACAATTGTTGCCTTGTGCTGAAGCTCTCCTGAAGTACCATGTGGGTATTTTCAGCTTCAACTCCGGCTGAGGCAACCACCAGTAATGTGAAGGGAGAGCAAACAGGCATGGGACTTGGCTTCCTCACCATAAACTGGGTACTAAAAACCAGACCATCCAAAATGCCTTGCCACTTGGCTCACTCTGGAGAAGTCACTCAGCTCTGGGGGTTGTCACTTAGCTCTGTCGTTGGCTGAAGCCAGTGGTCCAGCCTAAGGTCAGTCCCACTCCAATAAAAATAAATGCTCAAGGGCATACATGGGAGCTGCATGCCCCATCACCACTGAATTCCAGGGGTGGGTGTAGGAAATGGTTGAACTCTTGCACCAACTGAAAGTCCCTCTCCTACCTTATGGCAGAGACATCTCTGTGCCCTGGTTGATCCAAGACCCTGCCGTAGGGTGTGCAGGGCAATGGTTTTGGCGACTTGTGGCCTGCTTTTTCAGCATCTCATAAACAGGGAAAAGAAACAAAGGCAAGAATTGCCGTGCGGCAGCGTGTGTGTAAATAGATCCCTGGGAGGGTGAGGCCAGCAGGAGGGAAAGGATCGAGACGATTTCTATTGCCAAAGGAGCAGCCGTGAAGCTGCTTGCCTTTGTGGCTGGACCTTGGGGTGGTATGTCGGTGCTCCTCGTGCCCAGTGCTCACTTGTCTGGGCTAAGAAAACCTTCTGCTTGCCACGGGAAGGGGGTTGCTCCATGTTTTAAAAAGGTTAATGGCTTTTTTTTTGTTGGATAGTAAGGAAAAAATTATGATAGTGCTCAGGTGGAGATGTATCTCATCTAAAAGGGTTTCTAATGATTGGGCTTTATATTGAATTATTAGAGAGTCAGTAACCAGCATGTGTGGTGATCTGGGGGTCCTCTAGCAAGGATCTGGACTAGGGACACAGCCACTGGGTTTGCTAGGACCACCCTTAGGGGTGTGGGACCCAGTGCCCTGAAGAGTCCAGGGGCATGCGTGTCCCATCCCATGGGGTCTCCTCCCTGCCTTGCCACCACCCCTCTGCCATCACCTTGCTGTGATGGCTCCGCTCTCAGGTCCCCACCTTTGTCCTTGTTCACCTTTGTGCCCTTTGGTGCCCCCCAGCTTGGTGACAGCCACTTCTTCCTACCTTATGGTGACCCCCACCTGAAGTACCACCTTGACCACGCATGATCAAGCCACAGGTCTCTAGGAGGCACTGAGCCAAAATGTTGCTGCAGGGGAGCGTTTTCACCAGGGTCTTCTCCAAAGCAAAGTCAAGGAGCACCTCCCCGGGGGGCTCGGGTCTGAGCCCTCATGCTGACAGCGTGCCACAATATTCTGGCAGAGCGCTGGATGATCTCTTTGAGATTAAACTTAATTCACAACTCCTTAACCTAAGGTTCCCGTTCATAAGTGTTTCATTATTGAGGGGTGAGTACCTGGCAGCTTCATTCTTTAATAGCATATATAGCATGTTACACTTTACAATGCATTAGCAATAAATGCTTAATGGAAGAGGCTATATCAAGCTGTTAGATAGAAAGCCTATTATAAAACGTGGGCTCCTGCTCAAACAATGCGTGCGTCTGTTTAACACCTGATGTTAACTCAGAAAGTGTGTTAGAAAGCACCGCTCCTTGGCACAGAGAAAATAAGAAGCACTTTATGTATTAAAGTGTCACCAAAATTTCCTCGCTTGTTTAAAACAATCTGGAGAAAACGTTGTCTTAAAAGGTAGCTGCCTGAGATGGGAAGGCTGGAGCAATCCGTCAGGAGCGGGGGCTGGGGATGGCAGGTGATGTGCAGCAAGGCTGGATCGTGCCCGTTCAGCGCAGCGTGGGGGGGAGCCCATTTTAAGGCCAGACTTACCGAAATGTTGTTTGGGTCTCCAGACCCCTGGGCACCTTCCGTGCAACCTCTCCTTGGGTGTGGGGCTGTCCCAGCAGGCTGGCTGTGGCTCGGTCTAGCTGAACACCGCAGCCCTCTGAAGATGCGGAGTCCTCCCCAGCCTGCTGGTGCCAATCTCACCCACCGAAACCTCCCGGCCTCTGCAAGGAGATTCCCCCATTTTTAATTAACTGAGACCTCAAGTTTGTGGGTTGATCTTTAATTTTTATTTATTTTTTAAGCATTGTAGCACAAACCCAGGCTGTCATTGGTGGTGGGGTCTGTCTGCATCTGGCCCAGGCTGAGCTACGTGCCCAACTGCCCAATCCACCACAAAATTCAGTGCTTCCTATTTGCAGTGTCCACCTTTGAGGCCACCAGGGGTGAGACCCAGCAGCACAGGCAGGAGAGCATGTGGTTTGTGCATTTCACATTCACGATCTCCAAGTCCAGGTGGTGCCTGCTCCATCCGGCAAACCTCACGATGATTTTGGCATCAACAGAACCAGCCTGGGCTTCTTTGACTTCCAAAGCAGGTGTGCTATTCCGCACCATGACTCTTCAGTCCTGGCCACACTGTCTTCTTCCAGTGCTTCAGCAGTTAAATGGAAAATGGTGTTTGAGAAGATTAGAATTAAGTTATTAAAGCATCTGGACACTTTTAAGAGGATTGCTGAGCGTCGTAGTACTCAAGATTGACTTGAGAATTTGGGGTTGGATTTGCAGCTGGAAGAAATTCCTCATGTACTGTATACCTGCCCCCTGTGTATATGTTAGCATACTTGGCACAGATGTCTCTTTGTTTCCGTACAGGAAACTAATTGCCTTTCTTGTTTCAGGCTGAAGTTTTCCTGTGTCATTCTGTAAATAATGAGAGGCATTTCTCAAAGTTTGCCAGGCGCCTTTGTCTCCCCTGACGGTGCTTCAGCTGCTTGCCCTGCACGGGCAGAGCATCCTCCTTGCTGGAAACCTGGTGCCACCTCGGCGAGGTCTGCGCTGGTGCTGAGGTTTGTCAGGGAGGCATCCTGCATGGCAGTGGGGAGGTGAACACGGGGAGAAGGAGGTTCCATATCGGTGACAAACTTTGCCTTGGAGCTCTATCTCCAAGGTAGAGAAGCTGAATTTTTGGTACGCACTCTCTCCTTGGCCATCAGACACATCTCCTGGGGTTTAAAGAACAGCAGAAGGTCAGGGCTTGTGACAGTCAGAAACAACACCATGCCACGATGGGAATCCGTCTCTCTCCTCCTGGTACCAAATGATGGTTTGCTACAGACCTGTGGGAAAACAGAAATCCTCAGAGCCTTCCCAGGCAGGGAGCTGGAACAGACACGGAATAAAACAAGGACGAGAGAGCCTGGATCTAGCCTACAGCTGTGCCCACTGCTTCCATTTGATGTGAAAGAGGAATTCAGGGCAATAATGAGAGACCAGCTGCGGTCTGGTCACTGCTGCTGGCCTCGGTGCTCTCTCCTGTCCCCTTTGTCTGTCCCTGTGCTGCGGCTGCCAACACTGGTGTGCAGGCGGGGCTGCTCATGTGGCCCCGTCCCAGCCGCAGGCAGCTCGGTGCTATTCCTGCTCACTGCTCTTGTTGCCACTGCAGCTCTCCTTTCTACAGTGTAATTTGGGCTGCAGAGTAATTGAGGGGTTTGCAGTCAGCACCGGCACCAAAGATGGCTCATGGTGAGGGCAAGGCTTAGCTTTAGCCATGTGATGACCGCCTGGGAGGAAGCCCTCTGGGTGGCCAGGAGATGTGGTCGGGCTTGGAAATCGAAGCTGAGCCTTCACCGCCTGCCCTGGTGAGCTGGGCTGTGTCGGTGCTCCCAGGATGGCTCCCTGGGTGCGCTGGGGGATGCTGAGCTGTGCCTCAGTTTCCCCTCTCAACAAGCGGGAGAAGGAGCCCACGGGTCAGCTTGGAGGCAGTGTGGGGCTCTCCTGACGGCGTTTGGGGTGTGCGGCGTGCTGCGCTGTGGTGGCTGTTACTGAGACCGAAGCTGGCAGGGAGGGCTGAGCATCCTGAGCCAGCTCGAGCCAGCAGCTCTGCACGGAGGATTTGGCCTGGACCTTTATTATCTGTCCCCCTTGTCACTTTTGGGTAGCAGGAGCACACACACGGGGGGTATCCAGCTACTTCGGGGCTGTCACATCTACCACAGGGGGCACAGTGCAGCGTGTGACAAGCCGGTGTCATTAGCGCAGGTCTCAGGCTGCTGCCGGGTGGGGTTTGCTGGAAAACCTCCCTGTGCAGGAGCCCCTCACCCGGAGCCTGGCTGGAGCACGGATCCTGCCCGCTGCTCAGCACCTGCCCGAGTTGCTGCTTCCTCCTCTCCTTGCTGACACGGGCAGGGTATGCGCCGCGGTGCCGCTAATTGCGGAGGGCTCGTGCTTTCGGCACCGCCGGCCGCAGGCTGCCAGCCTCCCCGATCGCCCGGCTGGTGCAGGCATCGTATCTGATCTGTCACTGCTTGCTCTGACACAGGCCTGGCCCACGCCTGGGCAGTGATGAGCATTAATTGGGTCCCCCCTCCGCCTCGCACCGGCTGGGCAGCATCACCATGGCAAAGGCAGCGAGCGGCCGAGAGCTTTTGGATGGACGCGGACCCGTCAGGCATGGACCCAGAGGGCTGCAAGTGGCGGGATGAGCGTAGGGGTGCTGTCAGAAGCATCGGGCTGCAGGTATCGTCTCAAAAGGGGCTGGTACACGTGGTTAGAGATGCTTAAATACACTCCTAAAGCTGGATGCTGCAGCCACCACGCCTGGCTGAGGTGGCTGCAAATGCTGTAGCTGGTGCTGGGGTAGCAGGACTGGGCACGATGCTGCTGCTCTGTGCATACCAAGGCATGCCGATCTGCTTGCAGCATCCCTTTCTCAGCTTCCAGCCTCCCTGGTGGCAGCACGTGATGCCTTTCTTGAGCTGGTGAGGGCTGCTGCGTGCTCCAGGTCAGCTGGCTGCGTGGCACCAAGAGCAGCGCAGCACCGTGACAGCGCGGCTGCAATTGCTGGGGGGTATTTTGCCTGTAGCTCCCCAGTTCTGCTGCATTTCCGTCAGTAACACCTTCATCTGGGGCATTTTACACAATCTCTCACGCTCAGGGACTTTGACAGCTATTTTTGGCTTTGAACGTGGTCATCAAGAAAGAGCATCAAGTGCATTCCTTGCTTTATCTGCCTGCGCATTCTCCGTGGGATGGCACTGGGTTAATCTCTTTTAAAAGTGCAAATCATGGAGCATTTGGGGTCCCAGGAGCCCACCAAAACCCTGCTGATGCATCTGTTCAGTTGAAAAATGTGCTTCCACTTGCTGAACCAGTGGAAATGGTGCTGGGCTGCCTGTCCTTAGGTGCAGCTGCCAGGGCTCGGCTCACCTCTTGTGCGAGCTCCCAAGGGAGCTGGACACCAAAGAGGGTGGCTGAGGCCCCTGCTTTCATCTCAGCTGCGATGGGGCGATAGCCAGGACACCCTGGGCAGGAGGAGTTTAAAGAAACCCACTTTCTGCACAGCTCGAGCTCCAGCTGGGTCTCCCTGTTTGCTAGAAATCGTGGCCAGCTCTAAAACAAACCCGAGATATTGCAAATAGTTGCATCAGATGGGAAATCTAACAGCCCTGTGACCTTTCAGGGGTAGGAGGGACTCGTCTTGCTCTTGACTGCCATAGCCGTGGTGCCAAGAGCATCCCGCAGCAGCCTGAAGGTCGGCGTTGCCCTTTTCTTGCCCTGGCAGCTCCCCTGGGCAGGGAGGGAGGTCTGCAGACAGCTGCGGGCCCACCGCTCGCGCAGAGGCTGTGGCTGTGCTAAGGAGCAATTAGAAAGACTGACACGAGCTTAACGGAGCACCAGGAGGCATTTATCCAGCCTCTGGCAAGTGGAAGTCCTTAACAAGATCTAAAGGAGTTAGGGCTGATCTCAACTTCACTCGCTCACCCCCAGCCAAAAAAAAAAAAAAAAAAAAAGCCTTGAAATTTAGGAAATTAATTGGAAGTAAAGTATAGCACTCAAGTCGTTATACGATGTATTTTAAAAAAAGTGCTTGGTGCTGGCTTCTCAAAGGTCCTGCTCACATCAAGGGAGGCACAGGCTGTCAGAGGCAGGGATGTTGTCGTGCAGGAGCCCCCAAAACCGTTCCCTTGCAGATGTCCTTTCTACCTCATTATACCTACTTCGTGTTTTCCAAGCATTTTTGACCACATTAATGATTAAAGCAAACCAGGATTCTTATTGGCAGCACAAATCACTTTTTCAAGATGACACCAGCACTTACAGTCTTATTACTGTCATTAACAAGATTATTATTATGACTTTGCCGTGCTCCCCCGTTCTAAAGAAAGCAATCCAAATAATCTGGCTTAAAGATATCCCAGCCTCGTTTTGCCTCTCTAACCAAAAAAGAGGTTGCGCCAGCCCTTCTAGGTAACAGAAGAGCATCTTTCTGTGGATGTACTTAGTGTATTTTGGGTTATCCAGCCCAGTTCCCAGGCCTGTGCTTGTATTTGGGTGTCTCCGAGGTCGGCAGTGGTATCCTGTCCTCTGCAGCCTTCGCTGGCTGGGTACGGAGCCAGGGGCTGTGGCGAGCCTTGCTCCCTGGCAGGGTGGCACTGGCATTGGGTGACACCTGGCCAGCCTCTGGGAGTAGCCCCAAGGAGCTGGAGGAGGTCCAGGGAACCGATCCCAGCATCTCGTTGAAGTTCCCAGCCACGGCGCCTTCCCTCCCTTTACCGAGCTTCGGGGCGCCGCCAGCCCCATCCATCTCGCAGGATGGGTTCTTGGCCGCCCCACAACGAGATGCCGTGCGGTAAAGCATTGAGCTGACAGGGTGTTTGTCACGGCTGGGCCCGTCCTCGCCAGCCTGGAGGTAGCTGGATGATAGGATACACAGGAGAGGACACATTGTTCCTCGTCTTGGCCGTTACGGCTTTACAAATGACTATTCCGAGCTTAGTTCCAAAATGGTGTCGTGGCTTTCGCTGCTGTCATCAATTGCCATCAACACTGCATTTAGCTGACATAATTACTTATTGTTACAATCAGTGCCCATTAGGTTAAAGCTAAATTACAGTCTCAGTCCTTGGGAACTGCCTATTACATCCATATGAATACGCAAAGTTCATCACTCATGATTAACGTTGCTACAGTGAATACAAAAGGAATTAGTGAGGACCTGTCACTTATTGTAAAGTGCTGCCAGATTATGGTATCAGAAATGATGTGTCAACTGTTAAAACTTAATAATCCATGCTGGAGCGCTGTATCTGATTATAACACCGATCAAAGGAGAGGCCTGATTGGCACCGGGAAACCCAGGCTGGGTGGCGATGGGACCGATAACCTACATGGGTCAGGAGTCCTGCACCGTGTGTTGGAACTGCTCGCTTGGGGTTGGGACCCTGCTGGGGCACGTGGCTGGGAAGGGGACACGTGGCCACAGTGCTCAGGCACGTGGCTGAGCCAGGAGGCTGGGTACGGCTCCGGCTAATGGTGGAAATCCCTTGCTTCTTGCAGTGACAGGAACAGAACTCCCCACTCGTCATCACCCATGGAGGGCTCCTCGTTCACTTGGGTTTTGCTGGACTCGTTTTCATAGGGGAAAAAAGCTGCATGAAGTGGTGTGTGTATAAATGTGTGCACGCGTGCATGAATTTAGAGAAAGTCCTACCTTTTTGTTTTGGCGTTACTCAAGGGGACTGTCTGATTTTTCTTTTCAAAAAGACTTTTGTTTTGAAACTTTTTTTTTTTGCATTTGTCTTTCACATTCTCAAGGCTGAAGAAAATGCTTTGCCTGACCTCAAGTGCTATAACGCTGCTTCTTTTTTCTTTTAATATTTTTTCTTAAAAAGCTTCCTACAAGCAAACAACTGGGAGAAGGAGCGGCACCATTCTGGCTGAAGCACATGGGCTTGAGAAGTTTGGGTACCTGCAGATCTGCACCTAGCTCCTGATGCAAGTGGGGATTGAGCCATGGGACAGCGAGGCCCCTCCAGGTACAGGGCATTTTGCTCCTCATCCAGCGGTGTGGCTGGAGCCACGACACAGGGAGGTGCTCCAGGGCGGGCAGGTGCTTCTGTAGGACCACCAAAGAGTTGTGAGTCCCTCACCAAAGTCAGCGTGGTTGTTCCTCGCAGACCTGCATTTTCCTTTGTGGCTCCTGGCTGTAGATGTTTGCTGGTGGTCATGGCTTGATGTGCTGCTGAAAGCTGGCTGCCTCGCACTAGCATGCTTACACTCGCCCGTAACCAGTTTGGGTTTCCTGACAGCGTTTTGCCTCTCCGCCAAAGAGTATTTAAAACTCATGAGGGCCTCTGGTCGAAGGCTTCTGGAAACTTTGCATGATTTCTGGCAAGCGTTTTGCCTTCTGCTGTTGCTGTCACGATGACAGAGCTCCTGTGGACAACAGAGGCGTGCTTGTCCTTCTGACACAGGGTGGTCCTCAGTAATGGGAGCAAGGTTTGTGGCTCCGTGGTGTGCCGGAGCTGAGATTGCCCATGTGTGCCCCAGGTAGTTTAACCTGGGAGCTGGGGAAGGGCTCGCTGTTCTGTAGTTCCCAAATCCTCGCAGGATGTTTTAAAAGGGAGCTGCAGCACTTGCTGCTCAGCGATCAACGCTGGGGGGAAAAGCAGCCATGATTCCCTGCGAGCTTCTCCAGCACGGCGAGTTACCTCCTGCTCTTCTTAACTCCTCCATGGGACACCAGCACTGGTTTTGGTCTCCCAGAGGTTCATCTCTAGTCCTTTCAGCAGATATCTACCTAACACCCTCTCTACTGAAATGGGATGCGACGCAACCACCTGCTCTGGCACGGACCTAGTGCTGGTGCCCATCCAGCCTGTGTGCACCGAAACCATCAAGAGCTGGGCTCAGATATCTCTGCGAGGAGCTGCACACCCACGGCAAAGCCACACAGGCCACAAACAGCAAAGCTGCGAGGCCGGGTGGTTAACGTCAGTGCTGACACCGTGCTCGTGGTTGCTCCAGGCTGTGTGCCCAGCAGTGCCCACCACCAGCAGCTCTACCTGAGAGCTCATCCGAGCATCCCCAGTGCTCACCCGAGCTGTGACCTTCTGTGCCATCTGCCACCGACAGTGTGAAGAAAAGCCCTTGGAGTATTTGAAGGCGTGTTTGCATCGTACATCCCCTTCCCTCTTCCGTTCTTTTTCCCAGACCTCCAGCCAGCCTCGTCTCTCTCCTCCAGGCTTGCTCCAGTTGTGCTTCACCTCATTTGAGGAGCAGTGCCTTTTTTTTTAACTAGTTCAAACTGCCTTTTCCTGTGGCCCAGTGGGACCTGCGCTGCTCCCATCCTGCTCACTGCGTCCTGGTCAGCCCTTGTGCTCTGCAGCTGTTGGATGGCCAAGGGAAGAAACTTTACGTCTCTCTTGGAGAGCATCCTGGCTTTTGGTGATGACGTCTTCACTCTGCTCCCTGTCCTGCCTTACTCTAGGAACACGTGTGCTGATCTATGTGTATGTGGCATCACGCCCATATTGTCCTCTGCGATGCACTAAGGAGCCCGGTAGCAGTACCAAGGGCCTAAAAAATTGTAGTAGGACTGAAGGTTTCAGATAAGCTTTATGTAGCTCCTCCACACTAGGACCTTCCTCTTTCAGTGTCTCTTAGGGTTTTTTCATCTTCAGTTGCCTAACAATGATGGCAAGAGCTGGATTTCTTTCTTTCCTGCTGCAGCTCCAGCAAAGCAAATCTAACTAAACTAAAAACACTTGTTTGGGCTAAACTGCAAATGTTTTCTTAGAACATCTTTGGTGTGAATTTGCAAACAAGATTTCCCAGGTCCAGCTGTGTTCTGGTTCAGCTGGTATATTTGATCTATGGAAAAAATATTAAAGCATTTACTTACTGTAGGCAAACAAAACTCTCTTTAGAGGACCTGAAATGCAATCTGTCATTTTCATTTCAAATCATTTGATATGTCTCTATAATTTTAACCATAAAATGGAAAGTGTAACTGGCTAGTCACTGTTCCTTTTTAAAGCATTCAAATGAAACATTGCATTTTTTTATTTTCCTTCTAACTTTTCCCGTTTGTTGGCTCATTTGGAAGTCGGCAATTCCCTGAGATGAAGTTGCACAAAGTTGGCTGTTGCTGAATTTGCATTTTTCCCAGAAGAGAGGCAGAGATAGAGGGGAAAACGTCACTGTGCTGCATTGCCAGGTACTGCGTCCCCCGTGGGCCTGCCCGTCCTCACCTCCTCCACCCACCGGTGGCCTCGGTGGCGATCCCCCCCCATCCCCGCTCGGACGCAGGATTGCAGCTCCGGCTCCTCTTCCCTGCGCATCATCAACATGTTGTTTCCAGGGTCATAAATTTGCACGGTGATGAGACACAACCAGATGTTAGGATACGTGAAGCGACTGGCGAAGCAGCCTGCTTGGCGCAGCCCCCGCCGCTGGAGTCCGCCGCCCGCTAATGAGAAGCAGGTCTCGCGCCTCGAGCTGGGCCAGGACAGACGGAGAGCATCCCCAGGAGCTGCCACCTCGACCCCCGGCCTGCTCTCGGTGCCCGGGGAGCACCTCGGGGCTCTTTGGTGGCTCTTGGCTTCTGGCAGCCATCTGGAAAGCTGCTTTGGCCTGGCGCAGGGAGGGACGCGCGAGGCCGTGGTCCTCCTTGCTAGCAAGGAAGCCGGTTACGATGCTGTGTGGTGCTCTGTCGTGTAAAAATGCTTCTGAGACACGGGTTTTGGATGGTCCGTGTGGCTGAACAGGTTGGGTTTTAATGGAGAGACCCATGGGGAGGTCATAGCTCAGGATGCTGGTCCTGTATCCGCTACTGGGAACCTGTGTTGGCATGAAATACTCGTTTCCACATGGCTCCAGCCCCCGTGTCCTGAGGTACCCATGTCCCCATGGGTGGGCAGGGGCTGGGGAGGGTGGCACTGCAAGGGAATGTGCGGTGGTCCTCAGGACAGCCGCAGCTTTTGGCCAGCATGTAGCAGATGCTACCCCTGTGATCCAGGCCCTCATGGTGTTTTGGGGTATGCACTAAACATCTGGGGACGCACACCCTGATGACAGTCCCTGGGCACAGCCATCCTGTGAGTGCTTTCTCATCATGGTCTCTTTCTTCCACCACTGTCTTGGAAGTCCCTGGGGGTCCCTGCTGCCCCAGGGGCGAGGCTGAGCCCTGTGTGGGGCTGGCATGGCTCGGTTGTGGCATCAGGGCAGGCCTTGCATCACGGGCTGATTTTAAGTCGATTAAGGTAATCCCATGTGGAGATCTGGCCTCAGTGCCACTTCTCTGTCCCATTGTCCTTCCCTGGACCACGCAGGCGGTGGTGGTACCTCCTCCTACACCTCCATGCACGCTCCCATCGTCTGGGGACGGGCAAGTGCATAGGTGTGTGCATGTGGGAGAGGAGACCCATCTGAAGGGGTGTGCTGGTACCAGACCTAAGGGCTATGTGCTGGCCAGGGTGTCCTGGGGAGCACTCCTTGCTCGGAGGCCCAGGAGCAGCCTCCAACATGGCAAAGAAGGAGACAGAGCTTGGGGTGTCCTTGGAGGGGACAAAACAGTGCAGGGCCCATGGCCATGAGCATCCCTTCGAGCTGTGGTTCAATCCCGTTGGGATTTGGGGGACACGTCCCCCCCCAGTGACACAAGAGGGAGGGCGAACACTTGTGGCTCTGCTCTCAGCATCCCATTCGCCCGGTGCTGAGCCCCCGAAGGGCTTCACCGCCCTCCAGGAGAGCCTCCATCCTCCTCCTTGCTGCAAAGCCAGGAGAAACGAGGCCGTCACCTCGCCGCCCCGAGCGTGTAAAGGGAAGGAGGGGACGGGGCCTTACAGGGGGTGAGGGGACCTCGGCCTCCCCGCCGAGCCTCCGCTCCTTTGTGCGGCGCAGGTTGGAGGGAGTTTGGGTTAAAAGGGGTTAACAGCTCTCTGCTGTAACACATGATTGGTCTTTATGAGGTTGAAACTCTTGTCTGTTTGAGGCCTACAGATGATGCTAAAGAGCACAATAATGACAGCAATTCAAAGCAATCTAATTATGCAAACGGGAGGCTAAACAATTTCATCATCCTTAAATTAGATTGTCCTAATGAGATAAAGACACCAATTAATCCTGAATTAATTTCAATAGCCTATTTCAGGCAAACACTTTAATATGCAAATGTAAATGAGAAACAAAGCCTACTGTAGAATGCCAGAGTTCAGAACCTCTCTCTGCACAGCTGCAGCGGGTGTAAATAGTGTCTAATGAGTTTGCATGGAAAGACACAACCGGTTGAAAATTGGAGCCTCCGTACAGCACAGCCGGTGCCTCAGGTACGTGGCGGTGCCGAGGCGGCAGGGGGACGGCCGGGCTGGCACCGGGGAGCCGCCGCGCACGGGGCACGGGACGGGAGCCGCCGCGGGACACGGGGCTTTAATGAGATGCTGGAGCCGAGTACCTGGCCGGTCGCCTTTCTAGGACACGGAGATGGTTTTAATTAGCTGGTGGATAATTGGTTTAAATTAGCCGCTTTGCTCCGCGCTCGCAAAGGTCCGCTCCCAGTTTTTCTCCCAGGCACTTGGCAGGGGAAAGGGCGAAGCCTGGGATGTAGGCTACGGGGAAGGCGGATGCCCTCCCTAGTGTCTCCCACCTTGCTCCCTGTCCGTAGCAAAGCACCACCAACGTCTCCTTTGAGTCCTCCTGGAAGCAAGCACCTGCCCCGAGGGCCTGATCCTGAACTCAAACTTGTGCTTCCCTGTGAGTAGGAGCACATGCTGTGGGTGCTGTGCAGAGGGCCACAAAGGCAGCTGTGGCACTGATGGTCACGTTGGGTTATTCCTCTGGCTGTGTCCCTTCTCCAGCAGGTCCCAGGAACATGCCTTGGAGGAAGTGTTAAAATAGCCCAAAAAAACTATTCTGTCCTAGAATGAGCACCTTTTGGGTAATCTATGCCTTTCCCCTTCCAGGGCTGCTGTTGGAGGCTAGCATGAACAGAAAGGCTTTGTGTCCTTCCAGAAAATACATGACAACCCTGGACATTCTTCCCCTTAAAAATATCCATTCTCTGTTTGGATTGTGCCAGGGTTTATCTCCAGCATCACCCCGTGGCAGCACGTGCTGCAGGCTCAGGAGGTGCGGTCCCTCTTGCCCTCCCACCAGCACCATTCGTTGACCTCCACCGAGTGAACATCTCACATCTTCCCTGTGTGCTGGAGGGAATTTGCTCTTTGTTTTGGCACCGTGTGGTCATCTCACCGGGACCTTTCATGGAGCAGGAAGGTTTGTGAATTTCCAGCCCAGAGCGAGGTCCTGCCTTGCTCACATCCCCTCCTGCACGGACTTTAGGACCAAATAATGTCCCTGCGGTTTATTGTCCCTTCCTGCTTAGCTTTGGAGGGCTTTGTGAGTGGTGATTGGGAATTTCGGCACTTCTAGTGGGAAATCTTGGGTAAGCATCGCCTGTGCAGCGCGGGATTTCATCTGTGCTGGGTAGACAGCAAACATCCCTTCCCATTTCTGCGGCCTGAATGGGCACGGGGTTTATTGACGGATGAGTGGAGGCAGCGAAAGGGCTGACGGCCCGGAGCTTGCGGCGTGCCAGCAGACCTGGAGATCTATCACACATGTTTGTCCTTGGAAAAAAGACAATTGACTCAGTAAATTGCTTCATCTCTGGCACTCGGGGTACCAGCACCGCCTTTTCCTCTGGAGCCTGGGAGATTTTTTCCAAAGCCTTTGGTGCTGCCTGGGCTCTGTTCTCCGTGCCGTCGGCAGTGCGAGCTCTGGCTCAGCGGGCGCTGCCGCGCCACGGACAGAGACGTGGGTGAGAGCTCGCTGCTCCCAAACCAGAGCAGGGCCATCCTACTGATGTCTAACCGGTGCTTCGGGGCAGAGGCGTGCCCAGGAGCTCGTGGAGATGATGCTTAGAGAGCCAGGGGTTACCGTGCCCCGGCGTGGGGATGGGCCGGGGGACCCAGGGGGGTGCTGTTAGCAGCCGCAAGCTGCATCCAAAAGAGGATGACAGATCGCTGCCTCCGGCTGTGGTTTCCCGTTAATTAATACCAGGTCTGCGCATTACCCGCTCACCCCACGGGATGAGTTGGGTCTGAAGCGGGGGCGAGCAGCACCGGATCGCGCCGTTGCCAAATCACCCGGCTCGTGCAATATGGTGCGCATCTGGCCGCCCGCCAGCGGCGGGAGCACAAAGCAATGCCTGATTCAGCAAAAAGCCTCCCCGGCCCCTTCGGAGATCTCGTGAAGCAGCAGAAAGAGTTTCTCTCTCCTCGCCGTTGCTCTCAGGCCGGGACTGGGCGCCGTCAAATCAAATTAACCATCTCGGGGAGGCACGGCCACGGCCTCTCGTGTCAGCTTAAAGCCGTGGATGGGTCCAGAGTCCTCCTGACTCGCCGTCCGGGCACGGGCTTCGTTGCCTGGATCCATCTGCTGCCGAAGCCCAGCGGTCCCCAGAGGAGCCAAGCGTGCTCCTGAGCCCCGAAACAGGGATGCTCGCTCATGCGTTGGCGAAAGGTCTCTAACAGTCAGCCAGGGGACTTGTAAAAATGCTACCACGGGGCCTCCTGTTTATTCTTGCGCTCCCTGCGCTCTGCTCACACATTAAAAGGTGGTACTTTTTTAGCTCCCAGTGCCGCTGCCTGGCGAATCCAGCTGGTTTTCCTTCCCCCTCTGAAATCACGACGTCTGCAGCCAGATGTGCCCTCACCCCACTGGCGTGGGGGGAATCCGGGGTGGTTGGGGAAATAAAACCGCGCGGCACCGGCAGCGGGTCGGTTACTGATGAGCCGTCCAAGGCGCAGCGGAGAATCTGCATAAAATATTCCTCGTGGAGCTCGGGTAGCTGGTTCCAGCCCAGATAACAGGCTGACAGGCGCCGAGGAAGGATGCCTTTAACCTTCACAAAAGTGAGAGGACAGGAGAGAAATGAGCCAGGCAGCGGTGTCACGAAAATCACAGCCTCAGCGATTTGGATGCGTTTCGCTCTGCTGCAGAGTTTTGTGCGGCGGAGGGAAAATAAACAAAATGTTGGGAGGAAGCTGGCGGGCCAGGGGCATGGTTCTGCCGGGGCTGTAAACGTCCCTGGCCCCCGTTGTGGAGAGCTTTGCTCCTGGTGGGCTTGGAGAGCTGTAGATGGCATTGCTGTGGGATGCCCCATGGTGCACAGATGGGATTAGCAGGAGACCATGCAGCAGAGGTTGAGCACCTTCTTCAGGTGCCGCTGCTCACTGGTGTGAGATTTAAATTTGTGAGGACAACCATTTCTATCATGAAAAGCATCTCTGGAGGCACAGGGGGGTCCATGCATTGGGTAGTGTGCTTATGGTTCAACTTGTGGCTGGTGACACCTGCCCAGCCTGCTCCGGATATGTCCCCATGGGAAGAAGAGGTGACAATTCACCTGGTGCAAAGAGGCTGGAAGGGACTGGGAGCACAGTGGCACATCTCAGCCCGTCCTCTGCCCCACGAGCTGCTGTGCAGCTCCCCAGCCTGAACGCTGAATGATTTGGAGAAATAAAGCAATATTTTCAGCTCCGGTTTTCAGTGGGGCTTTTCCTGCAGAGCCTGGAGGGACGGCATCTGGATGTCCCTGGCCAAGGGGCTCCCCACCAGCACCAGGCAGCACTTCAGGGACATCTTGTGACACTCGGCGAGACCAAAAAAAAAGGAGAGGAGGGGATCGGCTCTTCATCTGGGATGGAAATCGAGCTGGTGAAAGGACGGATGTTTTCTCTTTTGCCTTGAGGTTAGAAAACAGCAGGAAATCCTTGCTTGAAGAAAAGGCACACGGCCACCAGTGTGACTCGTGCAGTCTCTGCCTCCTTGAAGTCAGCCTGGAAACAGAGTTTTGTGGTGGGTAGAATTTCACAGACTTTCCATGGTTGCTGGCTGCAGCCTTTCTTGTGCCTTGTTTGCAGCTAGCGCTGCATTTTTGCCATATTTCTGCTAGCCTGGGGGGCTGCATTCCTGCAATGGGTATCACGTAGCCGGGTGAAGCAAACACTGCCTTGTCTCATGGATGCAGCTTTCCATGGGACGAGACTGCCTGTGCGGGTGGCTTGGGGAACGTACCCACATGGGGAAGGCTTGGCTTCGGCCTCAGCTTTTGTCCCAGCACCCGACCCCACAATGTCTTTGCAAAGCGAGCGCACCCCGCGCCAAGGACCCCGCAGAACTAACTTTGCTTTTCTTGTTTATTAATAAGCATCTTTGTCGAGTAACCAAGATGTATTGAGCTGGGACTCCCCGAGTGCGAGCAGCCAGAGATAGCTTTGACTTTTCCTTTTTTTAATTTACCTTCTGGGGCTGTGGGAAATGAGCAATCCTTCTGGCTGTCAATATTGCCAGCGGCGCCGCTGCGCCAGGACCGGCGTCAGCCTCACGCCGACCCGGAGCTGGCACCGCCGGCGCGATGGGGACGGAGCCGGCGGGGCTCTTGCACCTCCCAGAAAAGGGCTTTTGCATCAGCTCTCCCCCCTTCCCACCTTGCCCATGCAGATGTTTTCTTCTATTTCTTCTGCCCCAGCCCTTCTCTCTCCTTCCCCTTCCTTTGATGTGGGCTCAGCTACTTTGCAGGGTCTTCTTTGCATCTTGCAAAGGAAACCCCTGCTTTTGCAGCAAAGCAACACCCACAAAATGCTCCCGGGGCTGGGGGGCACCTGCTCTGCCCACCTCCTCTCCCACCACCCATCATTTTCCCTCTCAAAAACAGCCAGGGCTCTCATGGTGGTTTTTGGGGTCACCTCACCCCAATCAGAGGTGTTTTCTCCTATGCTTTCAGGGCAGGGGAGAAGCAACCTGGGCTTCCAGGTGACCAGGGAGGGTAGGGCATCATCTGCACCCTAATTAAGTGCTAATGAAGTGATGTGGTGCAGCTGAGTGCAGTGTGGCTGGGAGCAAGGAGACGCAGAGGAGATAAAAGTGGCTGGAGGGGAGCTTCTGGAGTCCTTTTGGGGGCAGAGGTAGCGACCTGAGGACAGCAGAGCCATGGGGACGCCTCTCCTGCTTGTGGTCCCAAACTGTGAGTAGGGTGCTGGGGGCAGCGGGTGGGTTTGTTGTGGGGTGCTACTTGGTTGTGGGGTTGTGGTTGCTGGGTTGTTGGGGTGCTGCGTGGTTGTGGTGCAGCTTCCCATCTCTTTCCAATCCTCTGCTCTGCGCCCAGCTGCAGGCAGCCACCCAGGCAAGCCTTGGTGCAGCTCCTGGGCACGGCCCAGGCGGCTTCGGGAGCATCCTCTGGTGGCCCCTCTGGGAAAAGAGAGCCTGTTTTGGGGTGTTGGGTAGCTCCTTGTGGCTCTGAGGCCACCACAGCCAGAGGGAGGCTCCCTCCTGGTGCCGTTCCTCTCTGATACTTCCCATTTCTCCCCGGTGAGATGCTTCAGACCCAAACCATCTTAAGCGACCTCCAAAAGACAGTGATAAGTACCTTCCCCCGTCATTACGGCTCCATTTCATCACGGTGCTGATAGCACTAATGGCGCTCGTAACCCCCATCACGTCCACTTAACATGGGTCGTTTTCCGAAGTCGCTCGATGCCTCCTGACAGTCCGGCCGGGCGCTCCGCGGACATCGCTTAACCCCGGTGAGCCGGAGAGGAGCCCTGGCAGCCGAGAGGGGCCGGCACGGGGCGGGCAGGGGAAGGACATTGATTTTATGACAAGGGGCAAAGCCGGTGTCAGCGCGGGGACGTTTCAATTAGTGCTGGCGGGAGGGATCCTGGGCACGGCAGAGAAGCTGCGGCCGCTTCGCCTGTAATTTATCTTTTTTTAACCATGGTGAAAAATGAACCCCAAATTAGAATCCCCATTAACAATTAGCATAATCAAAGGAGACACATTATAATTTCAGCAGAAAGGCGCTTGGTGATGGCATGGCAGCCAGGGATAATGACAGCCGGCGAGCGGTGGATGGCCGCAGCGGTGCCGCCTGCGCTCGCATGGCCCTGCTATTATCCTGCCCGCACAGCACCGCTCCCTCGCAGCCTCTCTGCAGGCTGGAAATTGCCCCCGAGCTCCTCTCAGTGCCAGAAGCATCTCCTTGACTCGCTCCTGCTTTCTCTATGCCCACATGCTGTCCCTCTGCCTGGGGACTGCAGGCTGGCACCTGGAAAGGGAAAAGCGCCTGCCCAAAAAGCAAAGTCGCTCCAGTTTTGGCAAAGGAGCAGCGAACTCACTTTCAGGTTAGCTTATCTGAATAATCACACAAGCGGAGCTACCCCAGGGTGCCAGGGAAGATGCAGAAATGCATCCCATCTGCGTGCACAGTGGCATCAAAGCCAGAGCTCTCCAAAAGGAGGTCGGTCTGGCGCACGTTTGGGTGTGCAGGGGGTGGAGACGCGCTAAAAATGAACCGCTGTCGGAGTGACCCATTTGGTTTCAGAGCCAAAAGCTTGAGTTTTGAGGGCTTTTTTAGATCTGAGAACGCTTTGGATTACGGTTTATGTAAGACAATGCGAACCTTGAAAGTGCCCGGCTGGAAGCAGAGCTGTCAGTTCTGCGCCAAAGGAGCGCTTTGATCAGCGGGGAAGGAAGTTTTGAGCTTTTCTCCGCTGAGGATCTCGAACTTGCTGGGGAGGCTCCCTCCGAATCTGGAGCAGAGTCAGGTGAGCGGCTCCTTGTGCCTCCAGTTGCAGGGGGGAAAATGCAGGAGCTGCTGGCCTCTGCCTCTGAGCCTCCCCAAATCTGGGGGCCCCTTGCTGAGAAGTGGGGCTGAGAGCATCTTCCTTTCCCCCTGCGTAGTTTGCTCCTTTGGCGGCTGGATCACAGGTTGGGGGGAGCAGGGTGATGCCGGGGTGCCCTGTGCATGGACGCCAGGGAGTGGGGATGAATACCTGTGTCCTGATGTAAGATGTGGCTGGTGGCCCCGTGCACCCCTGGCACCGCCGGATTGCTTTAGGGAGCCTGGAAAACAGAAGAAGTTTTGCTGCCAGGGGCTGACGGGTTAAATTTGTGGGTTTGTGTCACCACTGGAGGGAGAAGGGAAAAAAGAAGTGGTCTGCAGATGGACTAAGACCCAAATCCAGCTTTCACAGGGGATTTCGCCATCCTCCTGGCCCAAACCGGGCTGGGAGCGTGACGCTGGGTGCCGGGAGCAGCTTGGGAAGGGGAGCGAATGCCATGTGTTTGCAGGGGGGGCCCGGGATGCTCCTGCTCGAGCAGCCTGCTCCCCGCGGAAGGCAGTTACTGGCAATTTACAGCGTGTGCAGGGAAGTCCCCGGAAGAGGCTTTAAGAGTCGTTGAGGCAACGTGCAACTATATATCAGTTAATGAAGTTTAATAGCACCGGATAAGAACTGCACTGCGGCTCTGGGATCCTCCTGCGAGCGCAGTTATGGGCTAAGAAGAGAGGCAGGGAAAGCAGTCCCTCGCTCCTGCCCATATGTTGTTCCCTCCGCGCTTCACAACTCGGCTGCCTTTAATCGCAAGGCAGTCCCACAGAGGTGATAACAGGAGCTGGCTGGCATCTCGTCTGCTCCTGCCGCATCAGCAGGAAGAGTCTTGGGCACTTCAGCAGAGTGAGTCAGGCCTTTCCCAAATTAGCTCCAAAATGGGCTTTTTTTCAACAGGAAGGCCCGGGGTGGAGCTTGCTTCTCCTCTGCTTCATTCCTCTGAAGGTCCCTCAGATTTGGAAGAAAGGAGCTTCTCTAAAAATCATTTTTCCCCCCTGAATGCATGTGCTCAGGACTGTACATCTCAGCTTCCCAGCCACAGGTTCACTGACGGATTTTCACCAAATACTCCAATTTCCACACATACAAAAAAAAGTCAAGCTGGTGGAAATGTGAGTCCTGGAACATCAGTAAACCTAGGGTTGATGACGTAGGGGGAATGGGAGAGAAGGCGAGAGAAGGCAAACTGCAGAGGTGTTCCTTGGATGGCAAATCCTTTTCCTAGCTGCTGTGCTGGGGTCTGTACCCCATTGCCTTGCCCATCGGTGCCACTTGGGATGCTTAAAATTTGGCAAAAGGGCTCCTGAGGCACGGGGGGACAGCAGAGCTGTGCAGGAGAGAGCGTGTGTGCATCCCTTCCGCTCCTGCAGCCTCCAGGGATGTCTCCTCCATCACTTATCGTGGTGACACACCACACGTTTACGCTCTCATCCTTCTGCTCAGCATGGTGCTGGGCTTGTGGGTCCCAAAAGTGGCTTGGGGTGGAGCAGGGAAGAGTAAATCCTCCAGCTGGTGCCTGAATAGTGACTTACCCTATTTGTGCAGCAGCAAGCCTCCTGCTCCTGGCCACCCGAGCCTCACGCTCTTATGGAGGTGGACCTGGCGGGTACGTGGCAGCTCCTTGGGGAACACCAGGCACCCCTGGGGCACCTCTGGCTGCGGTGTGGAGGGGCTTCGCAGCCTCTCCTGCGAGTCCCTATTTCCCCGCGGTGACGGGAAGGCCAGCGGCAGTCTTTGGGAAATCTTGACCCAGTTTTCTTGCCAGCGCCCGGAGGCAGCGCGTTTCAGGAGCGCTGCTGCGCCTCTGCCAAGCGCTGCTGGTGCTGGCAGGCGGCCGGCTCAGGGAAGCGCTGGGGGAATTTGTCCCGGGGAGGGCATCGCCTCTCCCTGCCTGGCCTTGGCTTTGGGAGGACGGAGCCCTTCTTGGGAGAAAGGCAACCTGAAATGCCACTGTTAGGTCGTGGAAATTGGGGAGCAGCTGGTAACATGCTGGTACGGTGCTCTTGGGCACCCTCCAAGTTTGAATATCCCAAATAAATCCTACCTGACCCTATCCCTCTCCCGTTCTGCCCCTCCCTCTCCTTTCCCATTGCCAGCTCCCAGTAACCCAGGCCCAATAATTTGGTTGTAATAAAATGTGACTGCTGGGGCTATTTTTACGGAGCTGGCATTCATTTGCATGCCAGCTCTGTGTGGGGCCCCAGGCGATCTCTTTTCCTCTCCCTCCCCACGCTCCCCCCACTTCCTCCACCCCGCTGGCATGGCTCTGATCAGAAGTGACAACAGAAACACAGCCGTATTTCCCGGAGATTTACTGAGTTAGATGATGAAAGCTCGGAGCAGCGGCAACAACGGGAAGGGGGACTCGAAGGGGAGCGGGGAGGAGGGGGGAAGTTCCTAAACTGATCATTTTCAAATGTCAGCTCCGCTCTCGGGGTGAAGCCGCTGTTTGTGGGAGCACTGTGGGACCGTTGAGGTGGGGATGGAGGAGGCCAGCTCCTCGTGCATCCCACCCCTGATGGCTACTCCGTGGGGTTTTGTCCTTCACACGGTGCTGAGGCTGCCACCCACATCCTCGTGCCCCTCTGCCTCTGGGCGCAGCATCCCCCAAGCAGGATGGAGGGGAAGGGACGGGGTCCAGCTCCCTGCTGGCACCTCTCCTCCCACCCCACAGGTGCCAGCGATGTTGTCGGGCTGTCCCAGCACTGGTGGGGACGAGCAGGACCCTCCTGTGCCGCGGGGTGCGAGGTCACCCCATCCTCCCTGCTGTCCTCGCCCTCCCTCCCCTTTCTCTCTCTGTCCTCTCCGCAGCGCCGCTGTCAAGCCGCTTGATCACCTGCCAGCCCGTATTGATTTTTGCTTCCCAATCTCCAAGCTGGATGGAAGGAAAAGATTAAAAACAGTTTGTCAGTTTGAAGTTGAATAAGAATTCAGCGCCAGGGACATCTCGGGGGCTGGGGGGGGAAGAAGGGGTCAAGGCCAAGGGACGGCGCTGGGGGGAGTGTAACCCTCTTGCACCTTCCACCCTGGTGATGCTCCGTGGTGGCTGGATCTGGCACACCCGCTGCGTGCTGATGGACCCCCAGGTGCCAGCAGGGTGCTGCCTTCATCCTTTTGGACTGGGCATCCCATGGAGGGTCCCCAATGTCCCCTTTTGGGTGCCCTGGCTGCCTCTTGCTGCCCGCCAGCGGTGCCCGGCCCCGGTGCTCCCGTCCCCGCGTGTCCCCGCCGCTGGTGCCATTAGTATTCATGTGGTGGGCTCCTGCTGTCCTTGTCAAGACTGAGTGGGCAGGCTAAGGAAATTTGCCCTTCAAAAAATGAGAATCATTTGAGTCAGGGAAGCTCTTCCCTCGTGCGTGTGGTTTCCTTGCCAGCCCGGGGGATGACGGATGGGTCGCAGTGATCCCTGCGTGGCAATAAGGGACTGTCGGGTTGCGATTCGGTCGTGGTGCTGGGTGCGAGCAGGAGCACAGATGAGGCTTGTGTGTGGTCTAGGGGCATGGTTGCAGTAATTTTGGGGTGTGTGACTGGGTGCTGGCCTGGGGTGCAACGCTGTGTCATGCCATGGGATTATCAGATGCAAGAGGGGGTCTTGCAGTTGGTTCCTGCATGCCTGAGGTGCTGGCACAGCTGGGTTCGGGGGCAAGGTCCCCGGCTGATCCCCATGAGGTCGTGAGCCTCTGTCCTCCTGTGGATGAGGCCTTCTCCTCCCTGCTCCTGTAAGGGAGGACAGCAGAGCTACGGGCTCCCCTTCCTGCCGCTCTCATTGCTCGCTGGTACCCAGTCAGGATCTGCTGAGACAGACAAATCTATGTAAAGAAAAATCAGGCGGCTTTACTCCCATTTATATCTACAGGTGTATTTCCCTACCTAAATAATAGATGGTTACGTCCTCGGCCAGGGTAAGCTGGCAGAGTTCCTTCAAGGTCAGCGGCGCTGCGCTGGCTCGCGTCCAGAGGCGAGGGCCTGCTCCTCCCAAGAACCAGAGCCGGGCACGTGGCTGGGAGGCCGAGGAGGAAAGCGAGGTGGCCTCGTGCGTGCAGGGCCTGGGAGGTCTGCGCTGCAGTGCCTGCCTCCGTCCTGGTGCCACGGGCATGGCGTTTTGGCCACCGGTGGAGGCTGCGTCCTCCCCGCGGTGCCTGCTGGAGGACCTCCGTGTCCCGGTGGGCCGGGAGGGAGCAGCACCTCTGCGGGAGGTGGGGCGGCTGCGGCAGCGCTGCTGCGTGGATGGCAGAGGGAAGGGAGGCAGAGCCTCAGCTCCTGGCATTGGTGGGGGGGAGAAGGCTGCTTTGCTTGGCCCTGCGCCTGCATCCACATCGCAGCCCTGGGGGGGAAGGTACCGTGGTGCAACGCTGCGTCGGGGAGGTCGATTTGTGCCCCCCCTGCTGCTGGGGACCCCTTGGTCCTGCACCCCCGTGGGGTGAGAGTGCAGGGTGGGAGCCGTGGAGCAAGTCGAGCACGAGAGGCTTGCAGGGAAAGGTCACGGAGAGTTTTAGGTGGAAATGTCACTGCTGCTCCGTCAAAGGGGTAACGGAGCCGAGGCGCGGGGACCTGGTCTTATAGGAGTTTCACTCAAACATGCGCGGCTGGTGCACGGGTGCTGCAGGGCCGCCTCACCCCCCTGCCCGTAGGAGGTGCTCCTGCTGGTTCCACCAGCCCCAAACCTGGTGGGGATTTGGGCTCCTCCTGAGCAAAGGGGGACCCCGCGGACACGATACCAGTTGGGCACGTGCCTGGCTGTGAAAGGCCAGCTTTTCCCCTCAAACCTGATGGCCAGGCTGTGGAGCTGCCACCCTGTGCTGGCCAGCTCCGGAGCTGCCTCTGACTTCTCCCCAGCCTTAATTACTGAATTTCCATATCATCAATTCCCTGCAAGTCAGCACTTGACAGGGAAGGCTGTGGCTACTGTCCTTGCTGCTGCCATCAGAGAGCACCAGCTCTGTCCAGGGGACAGCTCTCCAAACGTTATTTTTATCTCTGTCTCATAAAGCCTGTTCTGTATAAATATATTTTAATTAATTAATAAATGGGACGTAATGAATCCTGGCAGGGTGACATTTGAGCAGAAAGCGAGGCTTAAACAGATCCTGACATGTGTTAGCTGGGAAAACACAACACAGCCGCGTGTGCACCACACACACACGCGTTCCTTTGCTCGTCAGGACTGTTACAGGTTGCAGAGGGCCCTTTTTTTTTCTTTTTGAGGCAGGGGCAGTGAGAGCAGTGTGCAGCAAATGGGGGTGTGGAATAAACATATAGGTGGGCCTCTGGGTCACCTCCGTCCTGCGATGAGGAGGAGGAGGGAGTGGGTCGCTCCCTCTCGGCCTGGTGAGGTGTCTCCCAACAATAGGGTTTGCTGGAAAATTGCTGTGCAGTGGGCTCTGGATGCCTCTGGTCCCGTGGGTCTGCTGCTGCACGGGGGGCTCGGGTCGTGGACAATATCTGGGGCGTGAGCCTCAGGCTCCTGCTAGCTCGTGGTCGGTCTCAGCCAGAAATGCAGCCTCGTGGTGGTGTGTTTGTCTGAGCTGGTGGTGACACTGCATCCCTAAATGTATTCTTGTGAAAAGCGTTGTTTTAAGGAGGTTTGCTCCTCTGCACGCCAGTTCTGTGGGTCAAGTCCAGAGCAGTGGTGAAATGACCTGTGAGTGCTCCTTTCTGGTGGAGATTGCTGCTGCCTTAGGTCAAAACCACCTCTTGATACGGCTTTGGGTGCTGCAAGGGCTGGTGTTTGGTGATTTCCAGGTGGTGGTAGCTGCTTTCTATGGGTCTGCTCGCAGGGGTCTCTGCTCTTTCTGATGTGTCCAAGAGGTGGAGGTGCATCCATGTGGTGGGCCTGGGGGCCCAAAGGAGTGAGGAAGGTGCTGTGATTGGCTACGGTGGTTTCTGACCTGACTTTGGTCCTGATAGGGAGAACATCTCAAGAGGTCCTGTGTTTGCGGAAAGCAGTGCAAGAACTGGAACCTGCTGGGATGAAATAGAGTAGTGAAAACTCCACCTATTTCCTTCCAGTACCATCTGAAGGTTGCCCTTTGTGCGTGTAGCCAGCTGTAGGCCTGCTCTTCTGCAGCAGGGGTCCAGGGTTTGGTCCAGATGTGTCCTCCTCCTTCCCAAAGCCCATCGCTAGTTGTGTGTCAGGGTCTCGGTATATAAACCTGGAGGGTGAGTAGGGTGAGTGTCCAGCCCCAAACCTTACAAGTGATCTTCTCCTTTCCTAAGTCTGGGAATGTGAACCCATGGCTCTGCTGTGCTGCGGCCCCAGGAGCTGGTCACCGATTTGTTATTAATCCCAACCACACGTGCCTGAGATTATGAGGCTGCAGCTACATCCCTCAGTGCGTGTGAGGGGTGAGTCGTGCAGGGTGGAAGCACTGCCCAAAGACCTGTAAGCCTGACAGAGCCTTCCTCCGCTGCAAACAGCCTCCCGAGCCCTTGGCAGACCTGCCTCTTCCTGCAGATGCCCTCGGTTACTGACTGGGATGGTGCCCGCTGGCTTTTCTTCCCTCTGCCAAAGCCCACTGGCTACCAGGGCCCCCACTGGGGTCTGCTCAGATCTTCCCCTTCGAGATCTTCCCCTTCAGCTTCGTGAATCTGCTCCGTGGTGCATGATCCCAGCTTCGTGCCCGCATCCTGATCTGCCTGCAGGGAATCTGGGGAGAACAGGGGAGGAAAGGACGTAGCCAGGATGCTTTGACCCACTACGGTTGTGTGTGTATACATAAATATTTTGCTTTTAGGGCTTGATCAAATAGGAAGGATGTGCTGTTTGCTGTCGAGCTCCAGTTGTGAGCTTTGGCTGCTGGAACAATGCAGGGAATAGATTTGAGGCTGGTGTCCGTGTGGGAGGGGTGGGTGGCTGGGGATTTCAGCGTTTTCCTCCATGGAACGGGTCAGTGTTCCTGTCCCTCGAGTAGCGAATAATATAGTGGTTGGCTCTTCTTCGCCCAGCAGGGTTATTGTCATCCTTGCTAAAGTTTGACATTTTACACTTTAACTAAGCGCAGCCTTAGGCAAGAAGCTGCTAAGAGACAGATTTCCTTATTAAAAGAAGATGTCACCAAAAGAGCAAGTCAACAAATACGCCACTGCCCAGAAACAGCCAGGGGAGCAGGGGGAGGCGAGATGGGGACGTGGGGTGCCTTCGCCGCCGGGGTGTGCATGCAGCGCCCATGGCAGCGGGGCTTTGGGGAGCCATCCCTGCTGCTGGCTGCCAGCTGCGGGCTGTTTGGGTGTCTGTGCGGAGGATTTCTGCGTCTGAAAACATTTTCAAGGGTTTTTCCTCAATATTGCGATTGCAAAATGCTAGACACAGAGAGCTGCAGGCAACTGCTCTTTTTTTTCTTTTTTTTTTAATCGGAGCGTGCCTGGTGATGTGCCTTTTCCCTGTGCTGCTGACAATGGGTTTTTGCTCCCCTTTATGGAGTTTAAGTATAATACACTTAATGGCAGTTAGTGATGTCAGTGCTCTTTGGTATAGCAAATCTCTGGTGTGAGATAATCTTAGTTAATGATCAGCATAAAACAGATAGAGGTCAGTATTTTAGCGTGGCTATAAATCCCCCGTTTACCGCGATAGAGGTGGAAGGAGGCGATCCCATTAACCTTTCTGCTGTACTGATAGGGTGTGCGTCCCTCCATGGTCAGCTGGGGCAGAGGAGCATCCTTCGGCTCCCGGTCACCCCTGAGGCTCAGCTGGGGCTCCCTGGCTGCATCCTGCTGCTGCCAAACCCGGGCACCACGGGGAAGCCAAAGCCCCTGGGGCAGCTCCGAGCTGTGCACCAGATCACCAGTGGCTGGGTGGGTTTTGGGGAGGCAGCCCTGGGTCGCACCAGCTGGGAACGTGCTGCGATGGCGTGGATGCTCTGATCCTGTAGTGGAGAGAGAGGTGGCGTGGAAGGGGGAAAAATAAAGTCAGTGGAGCATTGTGGTTAAGAATCAAACAACATAAAAGTCAGGGAATAAAACATTTAAAGCTCCTACAGGAGTGTTAAATTGGTGAAGGCTGTACTTGGGTAGCACCAGCCCTGACTTTTCCCTTGAGGTGGTTTCGTGGTTCGGCGATGCCTTCGGCACAAAACTTGCCACAGGGCTGCCGGGCTCCGGTTGGTTTGGGATGTGAAGGATTTGGGCAGAATGGCTCAGCTGATGCTGAGGATGAGAAGGGGAAAATTGGGCAGCAATACAGAAAAGCTGCTGTCTTTTGGTGCAGAAATATCTGCAGTGTCTGAGCTGGATTTGACATTTCATAGAGGTCCTGGCCTCAGGGAAGGGCATTTTCCTGAAAACCCCTCAAGATTCGGTCTGAAAAGGCTCGCGTGTGCTGCGTTGGAAGCGTTTTGGAAGGTAGCACTGAAAGAAAAGCATCCTGGAGCAGCCTGTGTGCCTTCGACACGCCCAGCCTGTGGGGCTGAACGTAGGCACCCGGGGAGGTTCGGCGAGGCCTCTTGCCCCTGGGATGGTTTCTCAACCTCACTTTTTAGCAGAAATCAGCGGGGCAGTGGTACACGGTGCGTCTCCGGAGGGACTGCTCTGCTCTAGAAGAGCATCCGTGCTCCCAGGACCACCACAGGGTCAACGGGGAGGGTTTGGGGGAGCAACAGGTCCCCTGGAGCAGTGTCCTCTGGCAGAGCCTCCCTGCCTCCTCAGCCCTCCGTTCTCCTTCCAGCACCACTAACAGTGGGGATTTGTCTTGCAACACATCTCGGAGACCCGGGGCTTTGCTGCCATTCAGGCCACACCTCGTCCCCGATGTCCTTGATTAGTTGCCTCGGTTGTAGGGTCGCACTAATTCGATCAGCGTTAGAAATCAGTGCGGAGCCGGAACCTTTTTCCCTGTCTTTCAACTGAATGGATAGAGAGGGCAGGAATAAAGGCTCCCTCGGGTTCTGGTTCATATGTCACCATGAAGTGCACTAATGAATCACTGGTCCCAGAGCACATTTGTGGCTTGTTACTAGCAGATAATCCTGCGCTGTGACCCAATTGCTACTTGGCTGCCCAAGAGGAGATCTTCCTCCAAGGCCCTGAGGAGCAAAGACAGGCTGGGCTGGAAGTCGCCGTCAGCTCTGGAGCTGAAGTGATGCGTTCATTAGGGAGCTTTTTTCATGGCTAGCATTTGCTTTTTTTCCAACAGAGAAAGCTTGGAAAAACAGCCCCAAAAACTTGCTACCACGGTGCCCTGCTGCTGGAGGACAACCCCTCCAGCTTTGTTGGATGCCTCGTGCCTTCGATCCTGCAGGGAAAGGCTCTGCAGGGCGAGCAAGTCCTCCGGCCTCCGGAAGGCCACTTGTTGGGGACTCCTCTGCTAAACCCAGAGGAGATGAAGGTGTGCAACGCCAAGATTTGCTAGATGGTGGGATAAGTGAATATTTTCTTCTCTAAGAAGCGTCTTTATGAGCATTTTCTCTGCGCACAGCTGCTCGGTGAAGGGACTGTGCGGGTCAGGGAAGTCATCGGGAGTCAGCAAATACGAGCGCCCCTTATTTATTGGGAAGTTTATTTCCACATTAAATTTCCACTGACGAGGGTTTCATTAGGCCCACAAGGCTGGTATAACGGGGAGCTGGAGGAGTGCTTTCTGCAGCTCCAGAGCTAATTTCTTGCTCTGGTTTTTGGATTTCTTGTCGCTCGTGCGCTGGGGCTGCCGAGCGCACTGAGAGCAGCCTGTATTCAAGTCAGATTTTTTTTTATTTCCTGCATTTGAGCAGGCCAGAATTTATATTGCTCAGGTCTCCTTAAATTAGTCCGAGAGGATTTCATTTTACAGGCCTGCTTGACTGGGATCCTTTTGGCACGATGGTCTCAGCTTTGTATACAACTGAGATTCATATTTTATGTGTGTATAAAAATCCCAGCCATGAATCTAGCGGCTTAAAACTTCACCTTCATTCTTTACAGCTCAATTCAGAGCGCTCTGCATGCCTCCAGCCGCTGGGTCTTCCAGGCGGCTGAGCTGAGGAAGAGGGCAGGAAATGGGGGAGATGGATCTGGGGGACTCCCTGGCTCTCCTTGTCCCCAAAGAGTCCTTGAGAGAGCCCTGGAAGCCTTCAGTGGCAGCAGGTCTCCAGTTCATTACGATGCCTTCACCTGGGGGAAATCCTAATTCTGAATTGAGACCTGGGAAAGGTTCCTGGGATTTAGGGGTTCAGCAGCAAGCAAAGGCTTCGGGCAGCTGGGCTCCTGTGTCTCTGTCCCGGGTTACTGTGGACAAATCCATCTATGAGAGAGAAATGCAGGTTAAAATATTGGTGGGAAGTGTCTTCAGAGGGGGCTGCTGGGCCCAGCTGCGTGCTGCACAAGGCTTCACCTTCATCTGCATGTGGGACTGGTCCTCTGCTCACCTGCAGGAGGAGATCTGTGGGCTTTTACTTCTGTATGAGCACCCATCCCCTTCCAAAATACTGTGCCGCAGCGAGGTGTGAAAGAAATAAGCTTTGCCCTCTTAGGGAACTCATGAAGAACTTCTGGAGCTGCTCTTCTGCATTGATTGGTACTTGTAGCAAAGGGCTTTGACTGACCTGTTGATCGAAGGTGGGCGTAGGTGGTGCAGCAACGTGGATATCGGTCTGCAGGTGCCAAATTCAGGTCTGGGTCAGTTTGAACGACCTGGTTGGGAACAAAGAGGTTCTCTGCCATGGAGGGCTGGGAAGATGAAGGTGTAGAGGATGCGGATGCACTCCTGATTGCATGGATCCACGTGAAGGGTGTCTCCAGCTCCCCCCAGCGTGAGCACCGTGGTGGGGTCAGACCAGGCTGGCGGTCCACCTCTGGACGTAGGTGGCCAAATGGATGGGGAGCACCAGTGTGCCAGGTGTGGGAATGCCCATATTGCTTCTGCATGCAGACAAAGAATCCTGCAGGGTCTTGTGTGATAGTGATGCTCTGGGTCTGCCCCTGCATGGGATAATAGGGTGCTGTGGGAGTTCACTGCACAGCTCTTGCTGCTAGGACCAGCGGAGGTGTCCTCAGCAGTTGTTTTCCCAGAGGCTTTCTTCTTGGCTGAGACTTCCAGCAGGGTTCAGTGGAATAACATTTTGAAGAAGAAAGAATTTAAGAATATGGATGCACAAATGTTGGGTTTTACTCCAGGCTTCTTGGCAATACCTGCTCCACATTTGGTTGGCAAGCGTGCCCAGTGCAGCGCCGTCTTGCAGAGCTAGCGCAGCTTGGCTTGCTACGTGTGAATCCCCCCAGGCTCACGTCAGCCTCAGCAGATTCAACCTGGTCCTGAGAGAACCACAAAGGAAACTTGAAGGAGAGTTGAAAAGTGATGGGGAACAGGTCCCTGGCTTTGTACTGCTTGGCCATAGCAGGAGCATCGCTGCTGTGCGCTCTGCAGTGTGAATCTGAAGCACATCCAGCCCCGTGCGCTCCCTCCCCAGCCCATGTTTGGCTTTCCAGTGGTTGGGTTTTATCGAGCAGTTCTTTATTGGATTTATCATGCCAGTTGTTAAAGCTTCCAGCTGCTTAAATTTACTTTCTTGTTTTCTCATTTTCTCATCTGTCTTTTCTGTGTTCTTTACAACAAAATCCACACGGCCCTCTATATCATTAACTCCACGGGCGAGTTAATCAAATTTACTGTCAGGCACAGCTATAGCTGTTGGAATGTTTCTAATTTCTTTGGAGGGGGATATTGGGCTCATGAAGGATCAGTTGGTGCCTCCATTTCTGCTGGCTTCTCTGTAACTTGCCCTGCAGTTGCTGCAATTCCCCAGCGAGCTCAGGCGCTCCAGTTCCCACCAGCGTCTCATTCCTCCATGATGCTGGCTTGGTCTGAATCTTTGAGCTGAGAGCACTTCCGTGCTGCATGGTCCTCTCCTTGGGTTATCAGAGGGCTGCCCAAACTTATGCAGGGGCATTGGGATGTTTTGCCTTCTGCAGGACGTCCTTTGGGTGTAGAAAGAGGTTCTCAAGCCCTCGTGCCAGGCTGGTATTCTCCGTGCTCAGGTTGCATGGGGAGCATCGCTGAATAATCTCCACGGTGTCCTTGGGAAGAGGGCCACATCGCTGCCTTTGTGGATGCATGGCAATAAAGACGTTTATGGGCTCTCCAGCCGTGTTTATAGGTCACAGTGGGATCCGGAGGCGGAACGGAGACTTGAGAGTCACGGGCGCCCGGCTGCTGCCTGCCTGCTCGCTGTTTGCTGCCCTCAGCCTCCAAAGGCGCCTCCTGGAGCAAGGACTTTGCTCGTTGCATCTCTGTTGAGGTCGTGGGCTTGTCACACGTGAGGGCAGCCACCAGTGTGCCGTGGCCTCTAAGGAGAGCGTGGTTTGTCCATGGGGTGGCTGTAGCACCCCGGTATCACCAGGGGTCCGGGACCAAGCCCCAGGCAAGGTGCTGGGGTGGAGAGGGCTGCAGGGTGCCCTGGGGGTGGCATCTCTGTCCTGTGGGGGTTTTGGAGATGTGGCCTCGTGTGTGCAGGGGGTGGCCTGAGTGCCCTCTGGATCTGGGCACGGTGAGCGTGTGTGGAAACACCAACATGTGTGCGTGCACCAGGCGTGAGCCCCTGTGTATCGGCACGTCTCGTGCGCATGTACACGGCCGGGGTGCGAGGCTGTGCCTCCAAATAACCCTGCCTGTATGAGGGGTGGTGGGGAAGGGAGGAGCGGAGGAGGGCTGGGAGCAGGTGAAGGAACGGGAGGACAGAGGGAGGGGGAGCGAGGGAGGAAGGATGGGAGAGAAGTAAACAGGGCTGAAATTGCAGGTAAAAATAAAGCCGAAGAAGCCCAGGTGGAATTCATGCAAAGTCTCCTCATCAACACTGCGACTCCCTCCTGTCACGGGAACTGTCATCCGGGCTCGGCTCGTAATGAAAGGGAAAATATTTTATTCAGATTTATTAATTTGAAAATGAAGCCCGCCTGTCGAGAGGGGGACAGTTCTTCTCAATCTGTCATCGTTGAACCACACGCTCCTGACACCGGGATTCATTTGTCTTGTCGGCTCTGACAGTCGGATTCTCCCAGAGCTGTTCCTGGTGGATCGCCCTGGGATTTTAAACCGGATGAAACACATTCCGACAAGGAACAGCCTCTTTATTAATGCAAATTACACGAGGAGGCGAGAGCGCGAGGGAGGGGGAGAGGGAGGGAGGGTGACGCCAGCAGCCGCGCTGGTTCCTCTCCCCGTATCGCTCGTTTGTTATTTACATTTATACGCCTGTTTTCGGGTTTAATAAAAGGAGACCGGGCTTTTCGGTGACGTTTATGGATGGATGGTTTAAAAAAAAAAAAGGCACAATCACCACAAGTGTATGCAAAAATACATACCCATAAATATATATATATAGTATGTGAGCCAGCCCAGCTTGTGCTTGTGCGCAGGGAAAGGATGCTTGGCCCAAGACGAGGAGGTGCCTTCAGTGGCTGGTGCCGTCCCCCCGAGGTCCCCTTAGCTCGTCAGCATGGCATAAAACAAATGCCAGAGTCGGGAGTGTGGGGAGCCGGGATGTATGTGTCTAATGATGTCTCTGCAGTCTATAGGATGAATATTTAATAGCGCTTGTCAGCAAGATCTTATAGAGGGATTTCTTGCCTAAAATGCTCGTTAGCTCGTGTGATTTCCTCGGCGTTGGTGTTTATGGTGGCATCTGGCTGGTTTGTTGCCGTCCCCTGTGTTTGTCTCCCTAGGGTCCTTGTCCCCAGCCCCTAGGGCACGGACATCCCTGCCTTAGGGTCACCTTATGGGTCCTGCGGCACAGCGGGGGGCTCAGACCCTAGCCCCCAATTCCCACACCCTGCAAAACCTCTTCTGGAGAGACGTTCAGGCTTAGGTTGGAGGCTGCAAGTGATGGAGAATCTACCACGTCGTTAGGCAAATTGTTCTGCTGGTTAATTAGCTTTGCTGTTAATATGCTTGGAGCGATGAGAGCAGTAATTCACCTTAGGAAAAGGGATGTGCGGGGAGGGCTTGGAGAGGTGTGAAGGAACGGGATGGAAAGTCAGAGAAGGGACTCAGAACAGATATTTCTCTGTGAATCTGTGATTTGTGAGAGAAGGAGAAAAGAGGAGAACATTTGGGAAGGACCAATGTTATTTTTGAATTTGGGTTGAGTTTTTGCAAATACTATTTTTATGATGGAAAGCTAAAGGGTGGAAATGCCAAAATGTATTCTGGTGACATCTCCAAAACGTACCCTTCAACTTTTCATCCCCAAATGGCAATTTTTTACATTTAAAAGAAAAATCTGGATTGAATGGAGGGTTTGACCCAGATTTATCTTTCTCACCTGGAATAAAGAACCAGACCTGTGTGTAGTTTGCTCTGAAGGTGCGTGTGTCTCATCTTTGTTCCACCGAGACCCAGCATCAGACAGGTGGAGGAGACCAACCTGCCTGCTGGCCAGGCAAGGGGAGGAGACCTGCACCCACCTCGGGGTCTCCTGCTGGTTTTAAATGGGTGCTATCAGCTTCAACCTTCCCCAAAGGTTTTCTTAGAGCTGGATGGCTCTTTTCAGCTTGCCTGCCCCTTGCTTGGGGTCAGGCAGGTGCCCAGCTGAAGAGGAACCCGTAGCAAAGATGGCATTAGCTCTTCCAAGCTAATTTGCTCCTTTTCCAGATGGGCCCATACAGCCTATGAGAGCAGTCCTGGTGTTAACCCTCCATGTGTGGGTGGCTGTGCAAAGTGAGACCTTGCTATCATGGGGGCTCCTCGGGGCCGCCCCTTGGCCATGCTTGCCATGACCCCAAGGTCCAGAAACCACCAGGATGCGCTTGGCGAGGTGCCCCCAGGGCTGCTGGCTTGCAAGGCTGGAGAAAGTCACGGAGGGGCGGTGTTTCTGCCACCAGTAGAGGTGATGGGGACGTGGTCCTGAGCATGGGACCGATGGACAGTCCTGGGAGCACCTTGAGGAGCCACCTGGAGCCACCTCTGGACACTGATTTCAAGGAGCTTCCCACCTGGTCTGCGGGGACCGTCTGCAAAATCCCTTCTGTCCTTGAATTCCTATTTCCTTGCAGAGCCTGTGGCTAGGGCTCAGCCCTGGCGTAATAGGCATCTGCTTGCTGTAATCTCACTGCCCCTCCCCAAACCTACTTATAAAATAATGCACCTTGCGCCAATTTTATCTGTGACATTGCATTAAAAAAAAAAAATCCATTAAAAGAAATAAAAGCAGGTGCAGCTCGGTGCTGCAAACACTCCTTCACTCTCATTCTCTCCCCTTCGTTCCTGCTCTCCTTCACTCCCGGTGTTTGCTAGTTTGTATGATTAATTTTATCAATTTTCCTGACCTGCTTTGCCACTGAAATAAATATGACAGCTGCAGTGCTGCCTCAATTCGTTCTCTTGCCAAGTGAGCTGCTGAGATGTGTTTTCTTGTTGATCGCAGACTTTGGTAAATATCAAGTAAATAGACTGAAGAGGATTCATTTCAGCAGCTCGGATTGTCAGGACTTCAGCCCGAGAGCACATCCTTCAACGGGGAGACAAAGGGAGGAGGAAGGCTCCCGTCCCTCCCCAAAAAAGCAATCAGGAAATTCTCAGCGTGTCGGGCTGGTCCGTAATGAGCAGTGACAGCAGGCGGCTGGGTGGAGACCCCAAAAGTCATGGGGGGATGAAGCGAGCCCCGTGGAGCCGTGGTGTGCGTGGGTCAGGGTGGCAGCAGAGCTCGGGGTGCGGTGTGTTGACCTCCTGGTGCTAGACAGCCAGCCCCTAGGGACACCCCTGCGGCAGAGCTGCCTGCAAACCTCTTGCTAGGGAGCTGGTGCCCAAATGCCTGAATTTTCAGCTCTGTGTCTTGATGAAATTCAGCCGAGAGCGAGCTGAAGGCCTCCCACCCTGCACGGTGTCTCTCCAGGAGATGATCTGCTCCGGGGAGGCTGCTGGAGCACAGCTCTGGGAATTTAACGTGCTAGGAGGGAAATTCCTGTGTTAGCATCTCTCCCATCCAGCCTATTTGGGTCTTGGCTGCGGTGGCAGAGGTGAAAAGAGGAATGGGCTGAAATATCATTGCTCGGTGTTGGTCTTTTTGGCTTCTCTAACAGCAGCATCTCAGTGGTGGTTCTTGTCCAGGGTCCCCTGCTGGGTGCCTTTGGGCACCTCTCAGGCATGTTTGGGCATCCCCCTGCTTTCCCCAAAGGAGACAGGAGCTGGCATCCAGCAGCTGCACCTCCGTTACGCTGTGGCTGTGATTTTTTTGGGTAAGGGTCCCCTGGGAGTTTTGTGGTCTAATTGCTGATAAATATTTGCTGGTGCTCCTGCTCCCCCTAAGTGGCCAGCGGCAATTACCGGGTGCGCAGCCCCACGGCTGAGCCCTCCTCTCGCCGCAGATCGCAGCCGAGCTGTCTGTGCTCAGGCCTTCAGCTGGCACGTACAGGCAGGTGGAGAGAGGAAAAAATAGAAGCTTCCAGCCTCTGAAAGCAAGCGGAGGATTTGTAAACGTGACCCAGATAAACACGACGCGGGATGTCTTCCTTGAGTCAGCAGAGAGCCTAAAATAGTGCCTGGTGCGACCTCCTCCGTCCCGCTGCATCTGGAGTCTGAACATGCCACCCGCAGAGGTTGGGTGGCTGCTTGGTAGAGCTGCCCAGTGGATGGGAACAAGGCGACGTGGTATTTCCAACAAATGCTTGGTTCCTCGGTGTGCCTCGAGATGGTCAGCAGCCTGGCCGTGTTGACTGTTTTTCTATTTTTTTAACCGATGAAGCTCACCTTGGTCCAGCAAGGAGCGCACGCAGCAGCCGCCTGTCATCAATTCAGATACCTCCCTCCCCTCATTTCAAGGACTTGTGAGAGCAAGAGGCTTGTGGCTACGGAGATTTACACACCCTCGGCAAGGGTTAACCTCATCTCGCCGCCACTATTGTCTCAGGACAAGTTGTCAGTCTGTGAGAACGTGCCGTAATGGATTTGAAGTGGATTGCTCAGCCCACGGAGAGGGTGATGCTGTATTTATTGAATAGACATTAAAAAGAACATTTCTCAATTTCTCAGCACTGAACTCGAGGTCAATGGATCTTTTTGGCACTGACATGCTGAGTCAACTCCTAGCTTAAAGCTTTTAGAAGGACTGGGGTTAGATGAAAGGATTAGACGCCGTCTTTAACGTTTCCCTGGCAAAATTGTTGGCTCCTAAATCATTTATGTTGCTTTGCACTGCTTTGCTTGGCCTCTCCCTTGTTACCTTGGGGGAAGTTACCTTTTTTTTTTTTTTTTTGGATTAAAATGACACAAGTTGATTATTTCCATCGTGCTGCCCCAAGTTGAGGTGGGTCCAAAAGCGTGTTGGGCACCTAATGCCTCTGGAGCACCGAAAACCCCATGTCTTGGGGGATTTGGCCCTGCAGGGAAAGGTGGTGCCACGGCTCCCAGCAGATCCCGAGGGGTAGGAGGCTCGCTGCAGGCTGGCGAGCTCCTTGTGCTTTTTAATAATGACTGAGCCATTGATTACAGCAGCCCTGGTGGGGTTGTGGTCAGCCAGGAGCTGGTGTCCTGGGGAGCAGCGGCATGGATCCATCCCTGGCTATTGCTCAGGGCATCGTTGGGATTTGTGCCACCGCTCTGAATGGTGCTGGCCTCCTCGGTGTCACGCTCGTTGCCACCATTCCCTGCGGTTCCTGGCAATTTTGTTAAGGTACATTAGTGTCACGCTGAGAGCGGAGCTGTAGCATGCTGGACAAGGCTTGGATGAGCCTGAGGAAAGGCATTTTGGGGACCACGAGGAGTGGTGAGCGGTGAGAAAATGCTGCCGTGCTCACGCTGCACGTCCCTGGGGAACTGCAACATCTCTCCTCCCCGTCCTCAGCCCCTTCTCGCAGCCAGCACCTACCTGCAAAGGGCCCGCGGTGCCAGGGCTTCTGGTAGCGGTGCAACAAATAAAATGCAATCCGCCTGTATCATAAAGTCCAATAAAAATGAAACTGAACATCCACTTTGCAGACAGCAAGTACACTGTAAATTTATGAGATCATATCTCGTGGAGGACAGGGTAGTTAAGGGGGGAAGGAAGGGGCTGGCAAAAATGGGCGAGAGCGGCCGAGGGGTAGTAAATATGTTTTCAATAATGAAGAGGCCCGATTACCCTCTTTGCAATAAAAGCGTGCACGAGGCAGAGCTGCTGTAAAAATTACTCCTGAGCAGCCTGGCGTATTTGCACCTTGTCATCTTGTCAGCTCCATGCAAATTGGCAGGGTGGCCGAGGACCGGGTGACCGTCCTCCCTCCCGCAAGAGCCATCTCATTTCCAACCCCCGCCACCCCAGTCCCCTCCCACTCCACAAAACGCCCCGATTTTGCCCGTAACCGTGGCAACCAGCGAGGATGCAGGGATGGAGCTGAGGAAGGCCGGGGCGCCGCGTGCCCTGGGCTGGTCCCCAGCTGGGCGAGGGTGACGGAGAAGGATTTGGCCCCCGTGGGCTCCACGGTGCAAAGCTTTCTGCAAAAAGCCCTCGAGCGGTCAGGAGCCCCTGGCCAAAACCTCCTGCCCTGACCCCATCACGGGGTGGTGTTTCTTGTTTTTGGGGTGCCTGATGCATCCTCCTCGCTGAGTGTGCTCATACCCCCTGCTGTCCACCGATAGAAATGGGTGTCACTGGGCCTTGTGCACCTAAAGCAAAAAAAAAATCAACATTTTATTTATTTTCAGCGCAGATCAAGGGCCAAGGCCTCGCCTCTCTGAAGAAGCTTTCTCAAAAGCTGTGGGTTTTAAACTGAATTAACAGGGGCGAAGTAAACAACACAGGAGCAGCTTTGAGTTGTCTGTGAGTCAGTCTGAGCTGTCCTCAAATAAACCACTGCTGGGCCCTGGAGAAAGCAATTACACAGGGGCTTAACTGCGCTGATTTAACAAAGCTGCAGTAATTAAACCTCCAACACTCAAGGCTGGGGACTCAGTGCCAAGTGCTAGAAGGATCCTGTCTCCAAAGGTAAATCGTGTCGGTGTTAGCAGCTGTGCGGGTTTAAGGGGTAATTCTCCCTTCTCCCTGCCTCTTGGTTTCACCCTCTGCTGTTCACAACCTCAATCTGAAGCCCACTGAGACTAAAGGAGTCTTTCTTTTCCCACTGATGGGCTTTAAATTTGGCTGCTGGGGCAGAGGGAAAGCACGGGGATGCCAGGGTGCTGCGAGGGAGGGAGGTGGCCAGGATGGGTGCTCCCTGCAGAGCCCCAAAAAGTGCCATCCAGTGAGCCCTCTGTGCCGGAGTCACGGGATTTGGGGACGGAAGAAAGGAGCTGTGGCCGTGTGGCTTGACCTCTCCCATTGAAAGCAAGATCAAAGGAGGGGCAAGAAAGAGCAGAGGAGGCTGTTGGCTGAGTGCAGGATGAATGGGAGGGGAGCTGGGGGCTGCAGCTTGTGACAAAGCGAGATTTGCTTGGCGGGAGAGGTTGTTCCTGGAGCTGTGGTGTTAATGGGATGCAGTTGGGATGGGGAAGGTGGGGGGGCTTCGGGCAGGAGGGGTGTTGTGTGCGCCAAGGGTTCATGTTTTCTTGCAGGGCCAGCAAATGGGGGGAATTAGGCTTGCTGGAGGTCTCCAGGTGGTGGTTAAAAGGGAAAATGCCAAGATAATCATCATGGGGGTAAAGGAGGCTCTTGGTGGTCGGCTGGCAGCATAGCTAGGGCAATGTGGGTTATTGCTTCCTGGGGAAAGAGGTCCTAGCAAGTCCTGGGGTCGTGTGGGCAGCCACCTCTGTCACCAAGGGTGGGAGAGATGGTGATCCCTGCAGGGGAAGCCAGCTAGGGACGTGCAGATGGAAGATGGGCTCTTAGTCACTGGGAATCGACCGAGCTGGTGCTGCCTGGAGCAGGAGGGAGAGAGGAGGGCATCCGACCTGTGTACGGCCCTGGGGAGTCCAGCACGGGCAGATCATGCAGGGGTACGGTCCCTGGGAAGCTGATCATGGGGGAAAAAAAGCATTAAGGGGTGTCAAAACTTACCGTGGGCACAGTTCGACCTATGGTCTTGCAGGAAAAAGATTGGAAGCGTGGGGAAGGGTCATGGAGCTCGGAGCTGAGAAATAAACCTGGGAGAAATGGAAAGTAGGTCAGGCCATGAAGATCAGCACAAAAGTGCAGCGTGAGCATGCAGAGAGGAGATCAGATAAGCCGAGGCACATAGTGAGATGCAATTAGCAGGGGACATCAAGTGTAACGAGTGATTGCTCCAGAAGTACATCAGCAGTCGCAGGAGGGCCACAACATTGGTTTGGTACTCGGGGAGAGGGAAGGCACTCAGCAGATGATGCCAAAGGACTGAGCGCTGCATTTTCCCCATCTGTTTCCACCTTTAAGGTCAGCTTTGTTCGTGGTTAACAGCCAAGGGCACGGCCTCAGGTGTGGGAGGTGTTTTGGCATTGCACGAATAGGTCAGATCCTTCCAAAGCACCTGGGAGGGGTGAGCTTCATCCTGGGGGGCGTGAAAAGCTGGGTGCAAGCACGCCACCAGCAGCTCCCTCAAAGGAAGGCAGGGTACTGGGAGAGGGAAAATGTGCCCATCTATAAAAACAGGGGAAAGGAGGAATGGGGTTATATGGCTTTCAGACTGATTGTAGTTCCCAGGAAAACAGTAGGACCTGTAGCAAAGCTTTCGGGCAGCTGGGAGAAAGGAAAAAAAAAATGGGAGTGGGAAGAGGCAAAGCAGATTGTGTCAGCCTGGTGGGATCTCCTTGCAGCAGGTCTTGTGGAGGGAAGGGGAGCAGCGGAAGTTGCGTGTCCTGAGTTTGTTTATCCAAAGTCTGGTTTGGTTGAATGGGGTGGTCTCATAAGTGGGGAAGAATAGTCTAGGAGAAGTGCTAAAGCCTGCAAAGGTGGCCAGAAATCAAATTTGCCACCTTCGCAGGTGGTAATTTCACCTTTGAGGACAAGGAGGGTGACTTGGGTATCCCACCTGCTCCGTCCTCCTTCGGGAAGGATTCAGACTAGGACGTTCCCGATGGCATGGGCACAGTGCTCTCGAACTGTGAAACTCACGGCAAGGTCTTACAGAAGTGCAGTGCCTCGTGCCTTAATTTAAAGACAAAAACATGCAGGAGGTGCAGAAATCTGGTAGTTATACAAACAAGTACAGAAAATTGTTAAGGAAAGGGCTGCTTCTCTCTCCCTTTATGTACGTAAGGAGTAGGTCCATCAGAACTGATGGATATAGTGTGGTATAAATCCACGGCTGGTGAGAGGAGCGAGTGTCCCATTGCAGAAACAACAACAGCTAGCTGGTAGAGCTTCGGAGTTGTCTCCTGAGTCACTGAGTTATTCAAAAACTGCACTTCACAAGTGCTATGCTGTCCTCTGAAGCTTGCGGGGATGTCAGGAAGCCAAAGCATCCCTGATCGGGTGCTGGTGATGATGTCTGCGTGCTGGTATTAGCTCAGCCAAAATTAGAGGTCAGGAACTTCATGGCAATACGTCTTCGTTGCAATATTGAGGCTGGCAAACCTTTGGAGGTGTAGCTTCAGGATGCTGAAATCAGGACAGAAAATCCTCCTGGCCTTTCTGGAGCTGAAGCATGCTGGAGTGAGTGAGGATACCTGTGACAAATCTATCCCAGCAAAAGGACTTTTAATTCTGGATCAGATGGTAAATGGCTTGTTTACGTGCCCCTGCCCCTCCTGCTTTTCACGGTGGATGCAACAGGGTCATCGTTTTTGGACGTCATGTGGGCTTGAGACTCTTTTATTTGTCTGTGCCTCATCCACATGGGCTGCAAAGGCATTTTGGGAGGAGGGAAGGGAGCGAGGGCTCCACGGTAGTAGGGACATGGGTGGGAGTGCACCTGAGGGCACCTGACCCAGAGGGGGCTCAGCGCTGCTGGGGCTTTTAGCTCATAAATGGTTGAGTGGAGGAAGGATCCAGCCTGAGCTGGAGCCCCCAAACCTGCATTGTGGAGAAACATTTCTCCCCAGGGACCCAACTAGGCCTGTTGCAGGGAGAATATTTAACTCCAAAGCCCAACAGATCAAACGCAGCTGGGGTTGGAGCTGCGTTTCTTCTCTTGCCTTCCCCACGAGTTGGAACAGCAGAAAAATGATGTGACCGTGCTTCTACCGTGCTTCTCCCCCTCCCTCCTAGCAGGGAGCTATAAAACAGAGATAATCCATAATTCCCCCCGTTTAATTGCGCTGCCCGGCCACCCGAACGTCCTCACCCTGTGGAGGCAATGCCCTCCATCTTCTCGGCTCTCCCCGTGCTGCTCGGGGAAGCGGGGCCCGCACCGGCTGCCTTCGCAGCTGGCTGCCGAGGCCTGAGACCGGAGTTGTCCCCGAGGTGATAATTTAACTGGGATGCTAATTGGGCCGTCCATGGAGTGAATTAAAAGGACGTTCCTCCGCCCGGCTCTCGGGAGCTGCGCAGATCCTGTGGTTGTGCCCAAAGGGTAAGGGGGAGCTGTCGGAGAAGTATCCAGAGCCTGTGTGCAGGGAAATTAAACTAAAAATGTGTAGGAAAAATGGCCATCGGGCTCCACATTTCAAGCCCTGAGTGGTATCCAGTAGGACTGAAAAGCTGTTTAACAGCGGTGAAGTCTCAAACACTGGCAGGCTGCAGAGTCATATTTTTGCTGAAATATTAGCTTTTTTTTTTTTCCTCCTTCGTTATAACAGAATTAAATGGAAAAGGAACCTGTGCAATGAGCTCGATTCAATGGAAACAAAACCAAGCCCTCCAAAGAAACCCAACCAAGTGCCACTACCCAGCGCTGGCCAAAGGGTTTCTCTCCCCCTTCCTTTTCCTCCTCTCGCGCATCGCAGCGAAACAAAATGCTGCTTTACAGACAGGAGGAGGAAAAAAAAAAAAAAAGCAAAACCCACAAAACTTTAAAATCAATACTTTATATTGCCTGGGAAAAAAAATATATAATTTTTTTTTTAAAAGCTCCACACCGTTGTTGGGAAGGTGCCGGCCGTGGCCGGCTCCCTGCGGAAGCTCCCTCTGCGGGCGACGCCGCGGTAGCGTTGCTGCGGCTCCGCGCCAGGACCCTGCGGCCGATCCCTGGGAGCAGCAGAGATTTCCAGGCCCTGGGAGTCATGCTGGCTTCTAGGCTAAATCCTCTCCTTTTTTTCTTCCCACTTGCCTGAAAAAATAGGGGTTAAAAAATAATCGCACCGGTCTCTTGTGTTTATCCTAGGCAGGAGGATGCTCCGGAGGTGGGACCGGTGGTCCAGGTGCAAGGGGCTGTGTGAGCGTGGTGCAAAGGGACGGATGTGTTCGGCCCTGAATGGAAATCCTCAGCCTGTGTTCTGCAGGGGGAAGTTGCAAACCAGCCTGTGTGATTAGGGGAATGCTTCTGAATTGCTGCATATGGAGGAGATGGGGCTTTGGTGCCCGGCTGGGGAAACTAAACCTGCTTGCTTACACGCTTTCCTCTTCTGTGCTCTGGGATTTGTCCAGTGGGTTTGTAATCTCAGGCCTGGAAAACGCTTTTTTTTTTTTTTTTTTTTTTTACTTCTGCGTTGTGATGAAAAGCTGAAATTTCAGAGTAGCCATCAGAATGGGCATAAAACGCAATAGAGGTGTTTTGGTTCTGATACTGGCATGTCCTTAGAGGAAATCCAGGTTCAAAGGGAGAAATCCCATTTTATGGCTGCGAAATCTTGTCTCGAAAATCCCCTGCTTTTGTGGAAGACTCGGAGTTGCCGAAGCAGCATTTCCCAGGGGACAGAAGGGCTGTGGGAGCGTGTTGCTGGTGTGGGGCTGGGGCTCAGTGCGTCAAAGCAAAAGAGCTGGTGTTGGGGGCAGCAGATTTGGTCCTGCACTGCAGCGATGGCTCTGGGGACAGCCCTGTAGCTGGCCCTCAGCTCCAAAACGCCCCTGACAACTTCACAGAGTGGAGTTGTTGTGTTAACATATAGCCAGCAAGAAAGGCAGGAGAAATACCGTTGCACCAAGATCCCTGTTTTTCCACGTTGGGTAAAATATTGTGTCATTTTATCTAGTTACTATAAACCAGTTTATACTCCCTGTTTATAAAAAAGAGGAAAAAAACATATTTCACTTCCTCTGCTGACAGACTACGGAGGAAAAATAGAAGTTTTTTCTGCATTTAATATTTCAAAACAAGTAGACCCAACAGAAAAAGCAGCAATTAACCACAAGTACCAGCAACGTGTTCCTTGCGTTTCTCCTCTCTGGATTCAGCTGCCAGGATTCGGTTTGGTATAACTCATTTACAGTCACGTTATATCTTTTAGCAACAGTTTTCCAAGCTGGACAAAAAAAGCAATGCGGTCGCCGTGTTCCCTGCTCAGACCACAGGCCTTCAAGACGAGACCAATGTCTGGTGTGGTGTCCTACACTTAGGGGTTGGATCCTTTATGCTCAGCTGGTTGAAATGGCTGGTAAATGATGAGCAGGGGGTTGACCATATGTTGGAGTACGCTTACACGTGTATGTAGGGGAAGCAGGTTTTATGAGGCCAGCAGAACCCAAAAAGAGTATAGGTTCTCTGTGCCTCTGAGCACGCACGTGCTTACGCACCAGGCACTTACGTGGGCATTGCACATGCAGAGCTACATCTTTTCTTCTCCCGCTGTTAATTCCATGCAAGACCTGCTCTGTGACCCCGGTGATGAGAGGAGAAATGCCTGAGCATCATCTCGCCCGTGCCTCCTGCATCACCTCGCCATCGCTGCTCAGGCTCTTGCCCCATAAATAACATGGGCTGTAAAACCAGGATTAGCTGAATCCTCAGCGGGAGCCCTGCAAGGACACCGGGCTCCTCGCCTGCTGCCTCTTTCTGTAAATAGCCTGCACCCAGGCTGGCAGCATCCTGTGACTAACTCTTCTAGACTGGATTTCTCCAAGGGAGGACCGGCGCTTAATTTGGCTGACTCGGCGCTCTGCGGGAGCTCTCATCCATGCCAGCTTGAGTCTGAGCAAAAACCCATCATCATTAGTCCTCAAAAGGAACAGCTCGGATGTTCTCCACCCCTGTTTGAGCAGGCTGGGACGTACCGTGCGTTCCCGGCGCCCGAAATTCCCCCGGTAAGCTCCATTACAGCAGTCAGCCTTCACGCTTTTTGATGGCTCTTCTGCCACTGGCTTGAGACGGCCACCGCGCTGTGCCCAGGGGCAGCGGTGTCCCTGCAGGCATCGGGATGGGTGTTTGTAGGGTGGGCACACACGGCGAGGGGGCACAAAGCCTGGAGTGTTTGCTCTGGTGCAAGGCAGGGCTGGGGAGGGAGGATCAGGCCAGTGTGCATTTCTCTTTGCTAATGTGTTGGCAACCTCTCAGTGAATAAACTGCTAGGAAACAGATCTGGAGCAGCCCTCGGCTGTTAACCGGGCGGAGGGGCACCAGCTGCTTGGCGCCGGCCCCCGGGAGGAGCCCTTCTGCTGTGCTATGGGGCCAGGAGCAAGCCACCACCAGCCCCTTCCAACCAGAGCAGCTTTCAGGACCCTGCTCTGGATCCAAATCTGAATTTCATGGCTTTACGTGCTGCCTGCTCTGGGCCTGAATCCACGTCTTTGCTCCAAATGCCACCCCACCTCTGCCCATCCACGGGGAAGCCTGGCTCTGTATCACGCTGACTTTGAGGGCTTGGTGAAGGGTCATGTGGGCAGAGGATGGGGTGTGTTATTGTGGCTCCTGCAAGGTATTAACTAACCCTTTCTTGGAAAAGGGCCAAGCCTGGAAAACCTCTTGCTTTTCCTCTGTGCAGCACCAGGGTGATGCTGCTGCCCTGGCTCCACCTGTGGTCAAACTGGGCTCCGTGTCTGCTGCTTAAAATGGGAGAGATTATAATGTCCTGCTTGTAATCAGGAAACATTGGGTGAAAGGAATTTATTTTCTCCTTTTCCCTAAATTGTACCAACGCTTTGTAGCTCACAAGACGTTGTCCAACCTTGCCGTAGGCTGAAAAGCGAGGGAGGAAGCTATGCTGGTGTCACCAGAGATTTTCTCCATCCCGCTCAAACGGGAACCTTTGGGTTAATTACCCACGGAGGCTCTGTCCTGGGCTCGCCCTTTGTGCCAGTGACTGCAGCAGTCCCCGGCCCGTGGGCTGCGATAAGCAGCAAGAAATGTCCAGCGTGTCGCATCGCCCCGGTGGCTGAGGACGTGGTTGTCCCTGGACGAAAGGATCCGGCGGCGCTGAGCCATGGCAGGGGCTGTGTCGCTGATGTATTACAAAACCCCGGGCACAAGAGGGGAGATGGGCCAGCCGAAGCGGTATCGGGATGGTATCTTGCAAATACAGCTCTTGGGCGCAGGGTTTTCTGCCACCCAGGCTGTAGGAGCCTCGAGGAGCAGGATGTCTGCCATCCCCGTGGGGATCGGCGCTCAGCTGCCGTCTCCCACCTCCTCTCTCCTCCTAGGTTTCCCCTCCTGAAGCCGCCTCAACCTGCTGTGGCACCGACTGTCAAACGCTTCACACGTTTGTCACCAAAATGTTTTGGCAGCAGCAGCATCTCTAGGTTTTGACATAATCCCGACAGGAGACTTTCTCAATTATTACTAATGGAACATTATGCTCCTCTTCGAGAACTCCTGCATGAATAAAAAGGGTCATTAATGACATCTGCGCAGAGCCCGGAAATTATTAGTCAATGCTGATACAGTTTTATTTTATTTTTTTAATTTTTACATATATATTTTCTTAAGCTCCTGGTAATTTCCCACCTTGCCTCCCACCCCCTTCTCCAAAGTCTCCCATGCAAGCCGGAGCTGAGCTGGGTTATTGTCGACGTTCTCGCTTTTGTGCAGGTAAATGCTCTTCCCCTCCCACCCTTTCTTCCCTTTTATTCCCTCTTGGCTTTCTTAAAGATCGTAGCTCTCATTTCGGTCCCAAGAGATCCTGTCGCACCTTTCTCTGGGCTTGATTTTACTGCCAGTGCAGCTCAGATATTTCTTGGACTCGGAAATAAAAATGGAGCACCTTTTCCTCCTGGCTCCATGCCAGGTTATCGGGAACCACAGCCCCCACTGCCCTCCCAGGCTTTGTGGCAGGACACTTACTGGGAGGGTGACTGGAAGTGTCCCCAGGTGCCACACAGCGCCGTGCAATAGGGCAGCTCAGCTCCGATCAGTTTTGAGGGCTTTCTGGACAGCAACCTACTGTTTTTTTCTGTCCTTCTGCCAGGTACTCATTCCTCTCTGCTTGATAACCCTAAAAATGGCCCAAAATAGGCCTTTTTTTTTTTTTTTTTTTTCTCCTTCTCTCTAGAATAATGCAGCAATTTGAGAAACTGGTGTTTTGCAAGACAGCAGAGCAAGGCAGCGAGCTCTTTCCCTGCTGGAAGGGGCAGAGCTCAGGGCTTGCTTGAAGACGGGAGCTCCCCTGAGACTCCTCCTGGCCAGGAGCTATTTTAGCTCCAGGGGCTGACTGCCAGAGCCTCCCCACGAGCATCCGAGGTGTGAGCTGCACCTTGCCACGTGCCTCCTTCCCCTCTGCAGGGGAGCTGGGTGCCACAATAAATTGCTTTTTTAAGGGTGGAAAGGTTTGGAAAAAGAAGTTTGGGAAAAGGGAAGGACCTTCAGGCCAGCTCTCCTCTCAAACAAGTCATCTTCTGGCCTGGTTGACCCCTGATTTCCCAGCCAGGCCATCCACTACTGATGGGAAAGCCAAGAGACCTGGACGTGTTGCAGAAAATAAGTTGTGAACCATGTCGGATGGGTGCTGCAGGTCACCACCCACTGAGGAGGGGACTTGTGCACGGTGGGCTGGGGGCTGCGTCTGTCCTGCAGGTCTCCAGGGCTTTGGGTCAACAGCAACTGGTGGCAGAGCTGCTGCTCATCCCCGGGGAAGACCGAGCAGGGATCAGGGGCCACGGTTCCGACTTGGCACTTGGGTTAAAAGGTTGATGCAGTAACTCTAAAAAGGAAACCGCTAAACAAGAAATAGACTCCTTTAAAAGAAAAAAAAAAAAGTCCCTTGGAGAAAAGATATTTCAACCCCTTTTTGATTTATGACCTACTATAGGATATTGAGACATTATTTACAATCGATATATGCTCCTGCAAGGCTCCCGCTGGAGCCATAGACCCTGCCTGTTAGAGTGGAGAGCGGTCAGTCCGCTCCGCTCGAAGTGCCAGCCGTGTCCTGCTGGAGCAGGCTATAAAGCCGGCCGCAGCTGTATATCTTTCAGAAAATGGACCTGGTTACACGTGTCTTTGGGCAAGCTGACACAGGGATATAGTTTAGGGTGAAGACAGCAGTTCAGGAGCAGAAATCAGCATTCCTCACCCTTGCCAATAATGAAATCTCTGGCGCGACGCGGGGAGCTCCGCGGCCTTAAAGGTGCGAAATGGAGTTGTTCAGTTGACTTATAATGGAGCCGGGCCAATTCCGAAGCGAGCGCTGGATTTTATTCTGGGATTTTTATCTTTAAAAGGGGATTTGCAAACACTTTAAGGGGGGAGGGGCGTGGTGGGGGGAGAATATTCATTCAGCGTAAAATTGCATCCTGGCCAAATTCCAGTTTGGGTAATTACATTCTCTTTCTGTAGTGGCTACAGGACAAAGGGCCATTCATCACGCTCCAAACTGCTGCAAAGGGCTCCCGTGTTCCTCGGGAGAACTGGTTGCCTTTGGCTCTGAGCGAGAAAGTTTTTCTCCCCGTGGTCGAGGCCGCTCCAGAGAGTAATGGAGCTTGGCAGGGTTTTAGGATGCTTTTGGGTGAGATATAGGGGCAAGCATGTTGTCACGTGCCGCTCGGCCTCCAGCAAACCTGGATAAGTAGGACACTCAGAAATAGGCTCCTTCCAGCCTCCCGTGGCTCGCCACTCGCCCCAAGGACACGCTTTACTTTGCAAAGTGCCACCGGCGCTCCAGGGGAACTCGCTGGAGCAGAGGAAGCTGGATTTCCTCTCGGCAGATCTGCCGTTTTGGAAGTGCCTATGGGCTCAAGGTCGGGTCACATCCATCCGAGCAGGACGCAGGGACTTGGGGTGCACTTGGGAGCGGTGCGGACACGCTGCCATCCTCCTCCCAGGCCTCCACCCAGCCAGGGAAGAAACATTTGCAACCCTTCTTTTAGAGGGGGTCACCCTTCAACACCAGACCTCCGTTTTTGGCAAAAGTGATCCAGCAGCCAAGCAATAGGGCATAGTTTCCTCATCTCCTCGGCAGTACTCTGCAGCTCTCCGCTCGGCGAGGCCTAAAAAGCCCGTGGTTGGGTGGAGGCCGGGCGAGGAGGCAGCAGCACAGCAGCCCGGCGGGAGCATTGTCTGCGTGCCACCCACGGGCTGACCTGCCAGGGAGCATCCTCGGCCTGTGTGCCTTGAGAGTGTCCCTTTAAAGCAATTTGTAGACTGTTATCCTGTATCATTAACCTAATTAGTGTAATTGCCGCCATTTATGTAATGAGTATAAATACTGGAGGAATCCCATAATTAGAAGATGTAATTAGGTAATTAATAGATGACATGGTAACAAAAATCCAGGGGAAACTTTGCAAGGTGGACGCTGTGTGTGTGCGTGCGTGCCCACGGCTATGCAGGCACGCGGGTCCTGCCGGGCTCTGCTGCGGCTGCGCTCCGGGGCTGGCTGCAGGTGGGAGCCCCCCGATATTGCACTGGCTGTGCAGAGGGCCTTGGGGGGCCGTGAGAAGGCTCTTACACACTACAGGTCTTGCACAGAGCCACCTTTTGCCCAGGGGAAAGAGCGTGGCCACACAGCAGTGTGGATGCTCTTTGCTTTCAGATCCCGGGAGGAGCAAGGTGAATTGAGAAGAGGTCTGTGGCTTTCCCCCACTCAAGGCTGGAAGGTGGCTTCAGGTTGTGGTGCTACAACCAGTGCTGGAATAACATGAAGGCCAGCTCCTATGTGTATACCCAGAGAGACGAGGAGGAGCCCCAGGGTTGTGTTTGGCTGCATTATAAAGTCCTGGTTTAGTTCTCTTGTGCATCTGGCTTAGAAAAGCCATCAGCGCTGGAAATTGTGCTTGTGCTGTGGAGAGCTGACAAGGTTTCTGCTGTGCCCGAGGAGCGTGCTTCAAGAGACTCCTGAGCTGTGTTTTAGCTGGACTCTTGCTAGTTGTTGAAATGCTGACTTTTTCCTGCTGCTGCTCGCCTCTTGCTCCCCAAGGCCTGTTTGCATTTCCCGAGTAGTTACGTGCCCAGATGCCTCTGAAGAAGATAAGTCACGGTTAAGGAAAGGTTTTTGTGTTGTTGCTGAGGCTTGTTTGGCTTCCCAGTTTGTACCTGCCAGGAGCAGTCGTGGCAGGAGGAGAAATCTTCACAAAGACAGCTTGGGCCACGGGTCTGGGGAATGTGTCTCCGGGAAGGCCTGTGGGATGCTGAGCACTGCCTGCATCCCGCTGTGTGCTGGAGGGACAAACTTGACTTGAAGGGTGTTTTTTTTGGGGGGGGGGTTTCTCTGCATGCCATCTTCACCTTGGCTGCTCCATGCTGGCTTCCTCTGAACACCCCACAGACCCGATGGCTTTGACTCTTGGCCTCTCTGCCTCCTGTTCGGCCTGTGTCCTCTCCGAGGGCTGAGCTACTTCGCGCTCCTCACAGGAGCATGGCTGCCAGCGAGAAGCGACCCCAGGACCTTCAGCACTGGAGGCAGGGGCCCTAGGAGAGCTCAGAGGGGAGCTGGTGCGGGCGGTCAAAGGCTGCTGAGTCCCCAGGACCAGCAGCTAGAGGGAGATATGACCTCACGCTCGGGGCCGGCCTCCTCCGCACCGTTGATTCCTGTCGCGATGCCAAAGAAAATCCACTCGCTTTCCCAGTGTTTAGGGTCCATGTAATGAACCGCCGTAATGCGGGCTTCATTATGTGGCATAAGTAATTCTCGAGATTAAAGACTTTTAAAATGGCTCCTGCTGGAGTTCCTGCCAAGGTATTTCTGAGCCGCTATCTCCGTGGGGAGGTTTTATCAGGTGTATTGTGATCAGTATGTACGGGTCCAGTTACACCAGGAAGGCTCTGTCTAGACACTTTAATTCCAGTACAAAAAGGACCTTTTTTTTTCCCTGTTAGCTTAAATTCACTTGCAAACGGCCTTCACAACACTAGTGCAAGAGCCTCCCTGCATGGAGCGTGATGTTCAGACCTGTTTGAATCCCTACTCCGCACCAAGGCCTGCTCTGCCCCGGGGCCAGGGGCTTCTGCCCTCCCTGTCTGGGGTTTGGCAGCACCGGGACGGTGGGGACTCGGGGGCCAGGTCCGAACCACCCTAACTCAGACCCCACCAGAGCAGGCATTGGCCCTGCTTTGTCCCTTGCTCTCCTTTTGCAGTGAAAACCCTCTTTGCCATGTGTTTTTGTCTCCTCTAAGGCCTATCTCTGCCCACATCCAAGTGTCACTTTTTTCCTGCAGTTCTCCATTTCCAGATGTGTCTCATCGCTCCCCCACCTCATTGTCTTCCCTTTGCAGTCCTCACACTAAGTGCGAATACCCTTTTCCTTTTCGACACGGTTCCAGGCTCAAAGCCTTGCCTGAATGGTTGTTCCACCTGCCTTTCACACTCTAATTAAAAGAAAAAATCTGAAATTTCCTCCCTGTTCAAGGCTTTAAGCTCTTCAGTCGTGTTAGGCATGTTAATAACGTCCTAGTTCTGCCCTAGTTTTGTGCATCTTTTCCAGTGAATGTATCTACCTGGGATCGATATGAAGTTATTTTCTTTGTAAAACTGTGGATAAACAGGCATCAGAGCAAAGCCCTGGGAGCAGGTAGGGGCTGGAGCATCCCCAGCTGGCTGGCTTGGAGCAGCCACGGGGTAGCGGCCGTCACCAGAGGAGGGAGGAAAGCTTCAGCTGGGAGTAGCTAATTACGTTCCTTGGTAAGATTTGTCATGTTACAAAGCAAAATGGATCCAAGGAAGTCACGTGGCTCGTGCTAGGTGAGAGGATCACAACATTATATATATATTTTTTTCTCCTATCTATCTGTCTACGTGCTTATTGCAAGTTGGGTTGCCAGGAATGGTACTGAATAATTACCCTGTACTACCTTACGGTAACCTTTGTAAGAAAGTTGTTTAGGCGGGGAAACTGTGTGAACTACTCATTAATATCTTATAGGTCAGAGTTAAGGATGTTGCATTGTGATGAAATATGTATTTCTTCCTACTTCTTAGGAAAAAGGGCTCCCAAGACAGAGGAAGATTTATGATTATCTTAATTAGTTATTTCCTAGCTTTCAAAATGTTTGGGTTTCAGAGATGATATGATAGATAATTAACTTGTTGTCATACAGTGACTTTTAAAATGAAATGTTTGTTCTGAAAATATTATTTGTCTCAATATGCATCCTATGTATGCCATGGCACATACGCATGTGCATATAGAGATAAATATGAGCATGAATTTCCCTGCAGCATTCCCCCACCAGCTGCAGGAGCATGGGGCGATGCTCCCACGTTGGATGCTGAGCAGGGAGTGCAAAGGGCATCGCTGCCACGCAATGCTCTTGCTGCGTGTGTCCCTACCCTCCTGCTGGAAAGGCGACCTGTGAAGGGGACGTTTTCTGCAGAAAAAGTAAACGCTAAAGGAAGGAAGCTGTGTCCCTCGGTGCTGCATCCCACAGGGACTGGAGAGGAGCTGCAGGGAAGGCAGAGGACAGGGTGGTGCTGAGCCCAAAGGGTATCAGAGGTGGGTCCTGGGCCCACGGTGCCTCATTGCTGCAGGGGGCTGCTACAGAAGCAGGGAGGTCACCTGGAAGTTGATATCTTTATTTATTTATTGTCTTTGGGGGTTTTCATCAAAACTTTATAAATAACAGGCGAAACCCCTGGGGAAAACCCTCCCAGCCAGCTGCCTGTTGCAGATCCTCCAGGAAACAGGAGGTGGAGGGAAGGAAGGCTAAATTTGGTGGCTCTTATTTTTAACAAGGGCTATTTCAATCTGTTTAAACCCATGTGAAATATGTAGAGCCATGAGAAACTTTTGCTGGTGCCGTAGGGGCTCGCAGAGCCTGGTGCCCCTGGCTCTGATGCCAGCAAGGCCGTCGCACGGACAGGGATGAAGTGACGTGTTCAAGGCCCCTCAAGATTTCTCTAGCAAAGCCAAGAAACGAGTTTGCGTCCCTCAAATCCTGGGCTCGAAAGCTGCTTTTATTTTGCTTTATAAAAAAAAATTCCGTGACAATCTTTTTCTTCCCGCCTGGCCCTCGCTGGAGCCGGCTGTCTGCAGCACCTGAGGTGGAGGCACATCAAATGGCTTGGCAGCCTCCCTCCAGCGCTCCCCTGGCACTCTTTGGAGAGCAAGGGTGTTAACCTTGGTGTCTTGGCCACCTTCCAGGCTAAGTAATTACATTCGGCCTCCATAAATTAGCCCGCTGACCGCAGCCGTGGAGCTGCAGCCTCGCTGCCTCTGGGCTGCGCGGTTGCCAATGGGCTCCACCCCAGCACCGGCGGCATCTCGGTGCGTGGAGGACAGGCACGAGGAGCGGGGTGGACATGCTCTTTCTGCCACATTTCCTGGGGCAGGTTCAAGCTAAAGCCGTCTGATCGAGTCAGAGCTGAGGCAGGAGCGTGGCTGTGTGGAGGATGCAGGTGTTAGAGCAAACAGGTCTGCGCAGGAGGAGGTGTGGTGGCACGGTCCAGGCCATCTTGTCAAGGTCCCTGTCACAGGCTGGCTGTTTGGGTTCTGGTTTCTGAGACTGGATTCTGTGGGTTTCAGGATCCTGGTGCCTCCTTTTTGGTGGAAGCTGTGGCTCTGGCTTGGGAGCTGTTTGCAGGCTCCAGGGGTGCTGCAGCACAGGGGCTCCACCTTTGCGTCGCTCCTCTGTGTGTGGGAAAGGATTTCAAGAAACTATTGACCAAATGAAACCTCCGTAATGCTTCTAAATACTCAAACACATTAGACATGCCTGCCCAGCTCGGAGATAAATTAGAGCTATTATCACTAGAGCCCAGACAAACAAACGGAGGGCTCTCTCCAAACAAGCCATTCACTCAAGAGACTGGATTTACAAGGGTCAGGGAAGCAACGTGAGCTGCAGGCACCTGCTTTCCTCTGAAACCTCTTTAAATTGGCCATATTGACTGGGGCAGAGGGAAGGCAGAGAGTGCCTCTGCCCTTGGGGACGGGGGGAGCCTCACCCATGCGGGGAGCGCGGCACCATGACGTACTGGCTGGCGTCCTGCTCTCCGTGTCTGGAGAGCATCCGACCCCGATCCCCTTTGCTTTTCTCCCGAACGTGGTGGTTGTGGGAGTGAGGGGCTGGAGTGCTTCGGGAACGCTGAAGCTGCTTTGCTTTGCTCTCGGGGTTTTGCTTCTGCTTTCACGGAGGGGTGGGGAGCCGCGCTGGTGCTAAGGTGGCGTTGAGAGAGAGGTCAGATCAAATCAGCATCTTGGGCATCAGTGGAGCTGCCTGAAAGGGTAAACATAAGCCGGAGCATGTATTTTGGGCTTGGTTTCATGTGGCGGAGGGAGGAAGGAGCAGACACAGAGACTAAAAAGAAAAAAAAAAAAAAAAAAAAAGACCATTATTTTGCTTCCCTGGCTGTGCCCCAGTGCAGGGAGCTTGAGGTCACGGCTCACCACAACAGCTGCGATGGCAGGGCTGGTGCTCTGACCCCATCCCTGGCTGGGTTCCTGGAGATGTGCAGTGGTCAGTGTGGGGTCTTGGTGCTTGGCTGGGCTCCAAAACCCAGCCTTGGTGCAAGTGGGGGCAGAGCTGGGGGTGCTGCAGCACCGCAGCCCATCCGCTTGCCTATCACCCGCGGTGGCTGCGCTGGAGGGTCTTGTTCTCCGAGAGGTGCTCCTGAACCCACAAATGTGGTCCCGAACTAGTGCCCCGCTTCTTGGAAGACACCCAGGCTCCATGCACGACCTCTGACTGATGATGAATTTGCCATTTCCCTTGGTAACGGGGCCCGGTGATTAACTACCCTCACTGTTCAAAATTGTCTTTTATTTCCCATTCAAGGTTCCCTCACTCAGCGATGTCAACTCCTGCTATTTATTTTGGGCTGTGCTGCTTGCTGCGCCTTTTACCTGCGAGCCTAACGAACATGCCAATCTCAGCTCTTTTCACTCCGTGGGTATCTGGACTCAAGTCACGACGAAGATTTCCTCTGACTGCTGAGCAGACAGAGCCCTCTCAGGCTTTTGCAGGGCTGAGCACAGGCAGAGCAGGAGCTGCGCTCACCGCTGCTGTGAGCATCTCCCAGCAAATGGCATTTTATTTAAAGCCCCAGCCTCTGGACTCGCACCATTACAAGGGCCTTCTGCTTTATTTTTGCTGGCTTAGTGACTAATTATTGAAGCTGCCAACCCACCAGGGCACCACCAGGCTCGGGCGGGGCTCTCCTCACATGTGTGTGTGTGGTTCCTGCAGGCAGGGCAGACCCAGACCCGAAATTCCTGTGGCTCTTTCACCTGCATGGTACTTGAGGGGGTGTAGCTGATGAGGGTGGCCTGTCTGGCCTCGACAGCTCTGAATTTCAAGTCTTCAACATCGACAGGTTCTCCTGTATTGCTGGCTGGGCTGAAGGCTCCCCATCAGCATCACGCATGGAGATGGATGGAGTTTGCTTTCTGTCACACTCACTGGCTTCTTTCAAGGCTCTGAGGTCTGCTGGGTCGCGTTGACCTCCCTCCGCTGGGCTAAGGCATCCCAGGAACGCCACAATTTGCATTTTGCTCATCTTCCGCGGCTTTTGTCGCCCTCTCCATGTCTCCCGGTGGTGGTGGTGGGTGGAGCACTGTGGTGGCCAGGGCATCATTGCTGGGACAGCTGAAGCAGTGACTGCCCCAGCGTCATGTGAAGGAAAAGCTGCAAACAGAAGAAAAACTTGGATGACAAGTGGTAGTAATGGTTTGTCAGAGCGGAGAAGGGTCTGCCTTAGACTGACCTAGACAGTGGTGGTGGCACATTTGGGAAAGCCGGCAGGTCTTTTTAAACGGGGAAGTATAAACGGGAGTGTTTCAAACAGACACAGCAAGATGTCTCGTTTAAAAATAGTGAAATGAAGTATTTCCCCTTTCTTCCTCCTTCTCTGCATTTCCTCCCAGGAAGGAAAAAACAAACAAAAACCCTATCTGCGAAGCTGGATCTGGAGCAATACCAGCTTTGGCCGCTGACCCAAAGCGCTGAAGCACCCTGGTACCCAGGTGCTGAGGGTCAGGAGAGCCCGCAGGGGCTCTGCCCCCTTGAAAATGCTCTTGCTTATTGATGTGGTGTGGGGGGAGAAGTTTGTGTTTATGTGTCGGCAAATGGATTGGTTAAAGACAAAGAACCAAATGAATGTTCTTTGTTTTCTGTAAAGCAGAAAGCGCATCTTGGCTTTCGCTTACTGCAGGAGCCATTCATGTTTTCTCTGCAAGATGGGTGCCCTCCCTCTGCTAAGTGGTTTGTGCTTGCACCCAGAAAAATACCCCGATCCTGTCTGGGGGGCTAAAGCAGTGCCAACCACTGGCATCCGGAGACCCCCTGGCTTTGGACCCAAGCCCTGCGGTCCTGCGGCAGCTCTGGGTGCGCGCCAGCGGAGGTCACGGCCTGAAGCTGCGGGGAAGTTTGGGCACAAGCTGCGACTCCATCGCCGTGTAACACGCTTCTTGGGTTAGGAGAAGCTTCCCTGGCAAGCTGGGAAGGCATCCAAGCTGGGGAGCTGTTGTGATAGGAACTGACAGGGCTGGAAATTTGATTTCTGACTGCGTGTGTGCGTGTTTCTCGTGAAGGAAGAAGAGGGAGAGGGAGCCAGGCGTACTTTGAATCCTGCAATCATTAAAACCAATTCCACTTTTCCTGCCCCTGCCCACCTCCTGATATGTGTGTGAAACAATCTTTACAGCTACACAGCCATCAGATGGTATCGACCCAGCGGTGGAAATTGCTATTGACTGCTGCTGGTGCTGCTCTCTGCACTTCCGTGGCTTTTAAAGCGACACTATTCAGGTGATTTCTCTTTGCTCAGGATACAGCCGTGCTTCAGACGGGCCAGAACAGGCATGTGTGTGATGTGTGTGTGATGTGCGTGTGCGATGTGTGTGCAGCAAACCCCTGCTCCCCCTGCATAGCCAGGGGAAGGGCGTTAGAGCCAGGGGGAAGAAATGCAGGCTCCAGAAACGCTCGCGTAATGGGAAGATTTGGAAACGTGCTTCCTATCTTTACTCCATCACGAAGGGATTCTTGCATCCCACCACAGGTTTTCCCTTTTAGGTCCGCTGATTAAAAATCTGCTGCAATTCCAGCACCAAACCCAGTCTTCTACCTTTACAAAGGATCCGTCCAGTCCTAGACAGACTGAGGGACTGGAGACATCGATTTTCCTGTTTTAAGGTGCACCTCTGATCCTGCATTATGAATTCTCTCTCATCTGCACCGGGTTCCAAAGGAAAAAGCAGGAAATAATATTTTCCTTTTAATGTAAGTGGTTTGTGCAGCCTAACGAACTCCTTTCATCATGAAGCATGAGAACAGGGCTCCAGCTCAGGACCGTGAAAATGCACATTTTGTTTCCTCTGAGGCAATTTAATTGATGGCATTTGGTTATTCCAGCACTTGGGGTTGGAGCTAAGTGGTGGTGAGGGGAGATGATAAAAAAGCTGTGTAAAAGCTAAGGTTAGAGTCTGATTCCAGCTCCACGGAGTAAATCTTGTGCAATGCCATTCTCATGTTACCAGTATCGCTCGAGTTTCTGGTGTGGAGAAAGGCTTGAGCCTGAATGGAGTCAGCCTGACCATGTCTGCACAGGGTGGTGCTGCTTTAACTCACTCTGGCATGGAAATGACTGACTTCCAGAGCCTGACACCAACATGCAGGTGTCATAGCTCCACCAAGCTTTGCTCCTGGTGAAGGTCTCTCCTGCTGTTGCTTGCGCCCATCCATGCACAGGTGAAGAGTGCATGTTCAGCGAAGGTCTGGCAGAAGCTGCTGAGGACATCGTGTCTTGTACTGTCGTCTTCTGGAGCAGGCTGAGATGGTGGAGTGTCCCAGGGGCTGTTTTCTCCTGGGATGTCGCTCCAGGGCTAATGGCAGCACTGCAAGCCTCTGGTCCATCTGCAGCATTCACTAGGCTGGCTTGGACAGTGCTACACGATGGAGACTATGAAAATAGCCTGACCGTGCTCTGCTAAACGACACTTCTCTGGTCAAGGAATAAAGCTCCTTGTAACTGTTGTTTCCCCACGCTCCAGCCCACGCCTTGGGAACCGCTCTCCCTGGTTCACACTGAGCCTTGGTGTTCGTGTGCTGAGTCTGACCCTGCTCAGCCTGCCTCTCTTTCAGCTGCATGGGAGAACAGGGGTGAAAAAGAAAGGTCTGGATGTCTGAGAGCATGTCTTTGGGGAGGTTTGCATCCCAGTGAGCCTATGTTCCTTTGTTGCCTTTGCATCTGCTGCCCAGCCTGGGCTGGTCATGTCTGACACATTTTGGCTGGGGGGTTGATGACTGTAAAACACTCATGTTCCCACTTAGGCAAAAGCAAAAGGCTGCAGCTTTTTGGCCTCACCTCCCTTTCCCCTCTGCTCACGGTGGTCTGTATCTCCCATCCCATTCGATCCCACTGCTGGGAGCCCAACAATGCCTGTTCCATGGGACAGCGGGGACCTGGGAGGACTCTTCTGCTCTCTGATCCTCCTTGGGCTCTGCTAGTATCTTTCTCTCTGCCCTAATTCCTGTATTGCTTCAGAAATAGACTATTCAACTGGGGAAAGAACAATTAGCTGGAGGAAGGGGCTGAGCAGCCTGCAATGTGGAAGGAGTTTCAGCTCTTTTATTCCAGGCCAGGCAAGTGTGAGCCTAGTGGGGTCTTCCCTTGAAACTCAGGCTCCTCTGCAACACTCGCTTGGGGACCCTAAAATTTGAGAGCTAGATCTTCATTGTGAGTAAATTGGTACCACATCAAATGAGGTTTATTGATTTACATCCTTTGGGGACCTTCCCTGCTAGGAGACTGGGGGGAAAGCAGCTCGTTAGAGTCTTTTCAGTCTTGCGTGTCCTCTCTTTGTCTTCCCTATTGCTACAGGCACAGCTCCCTCATCTTCTTTCCAAGCGCTTGGAGAATATTTTCTGCCTCTCTCCCAACAAGCCCCATCCTGTGGACACCTTTATCTTGCACTTCCATTAAATTAAAGGAGGGAAGGTCAGAGGTGCTGCTGAACAGACCAGTGTGGGAGACCTAGGGAGGACAACCTGCTCCTCCAGCCCCGCTTGCAGCTCCACGTGTCCCACACCAACCGGGTGCCGCCGCGCCGTGGATGCGCCCTTATCGAACAAGCAGCCTTGGAGAGTTTTTCTTTCTTCCGGGCTTAACCTGCCTAAATCTTTTCGGGGCGAGATACGATATGCGACTTGACAGCGGTTCTAGGTGAGATTTTTTCCTCCTGGGGAAGCGTGGTAAGAAATGAAGCTTTGTGGGTTTTCTGCCCAGTCGACCAGGAAAAGTAAAGTCCCCGGTGAACTTGGGTTGGGGCTGGGGGCAGGAGAGATGCTGCCGCGATTTGTGGTTACAGTCTCTGCAGCACTGCCTCCTTTCTCGCAAGTGAGAGGCTTTGACACCTCTTTATGACCTGGGAGCCACAGGGAAGTGGCGGTGACTTATGGTCTGGACAGACAAGGTCATGGGCAAGGGTGGTGTGAGCATCTCTGGTCTGGCTGACTGCACAGAAAGCCAAAGAACGGTGAGGAGCTGATAGGAATTAAGTGAAATCCTCATTTTAGGCTGCTGGCTATTTGCAGTTTGGCGCTTCCCAAGGAGGTGTGCGGTACGGCAATATCACTGTTGGTAAAAGCAATAGGGAAAATGGATGTCCAGTTGTGGAACCGATCTGTCCTACAACCTTCAGGGCCTGCCAGGGGACATGATTCGTGGGCTGTGAAGAACCAATATGGGACACGACCATATATCAGTGATTATATCGATCACTGTCTCGGACCCGTTCAGCCAAGGGCACCAGCACCTTCAGGGAGGAAGTTTCCCTCCTGCTCTGGGAGTCTGCAGAGGGCGTTGAATGCGCGGCAGTGACTGCGTGAGAGGGGAAACGGCCCTGTTTTTGGGAATGCTGCGCCCGTGCTCGAACCAATTAGTGGAATGGAGCTGAGTAAAGCACAGGAGGGACCAGACTGATAATAAGCAAAGTGCTCAAATATGGGAAGTTGGGGAAGAAGCCAAATGAAAATGAAATGAAAGGCTAAGGTCCAACTTCAGCAGTTGTGTAGGAAGGAGGGGACGGATGATAATAGGAACACTGGGTCAAAACCCCGCTAGGGAGACTGGAAGAACCTGTGGGAAAGCCAAGGGAGGAGGTGGGAAGGGATTTTATCAAAAAAGAGAGTCAGCAAATTGGATCTGTTACTGCCACAGAGACTTACATGTCTCCCTGTGACCTCACTAGCTCAGAGAGCAGCGAGGGTCTCCTTGGCAGACCTTTGCATGAGGGGAACACTTCCCACCAGCTTCACACCGCCGAGAGTGAAGTCTGAAGCCTGTGCCTCTTCCTTTGCAGCCCTTCTCAGCCTGGGACTTCTGTGAAAGCTCAAGAGAGGAAGAGCAACTTCTGCCTGGAGATGGCCTCCACAAAAACCTCTTGAAAGTAGGTGATGTTGTGGAAAGCATCCCAAAACCATGAGCCTGCATCTGAGACACAAAGAAATCGTTCTGGTTCACGTGCAGCAGCAGGGTTTTCTTTCACACTGTGCTCCAAGTAGATACCTCTGAGCGATAACCTTGGCTCTTGCTAGTGGTTCACAAAAGCAAAGCCCTTCTCCTTATCCCTCCATTTCCCCATCTGTAACAGAAGGCTAGGGGCACGCCTTTTTTTAGCAAAGTGTCTGAAAATGGGCTTACTGTAAAAATGACAGTGGTGAAGAGGTCTCATTTGGAGGCCTGACTTGTGAGATCTCATGGAGGAGCTGTGGCATGTGGTCATGTGCCTGTCCCTCTAATGCGGCTTTCTCTTTTAAAAAGCACTGTGCAGAATGTGAGACACACTAGGTAAGAGTGAATTTAACGGCTATTTCCTATCCTTTGAGGAACATCAGTATTGGCTGAAAGAGGGAAAAAGACCTTTTTTGTTGAGACCAGAATAGACCTGCTTTTACTGGAGGAATCTGTGAGTGCTTTTGCTGGTATTTCCTCTGATAGCTTTTACCTGACTTGTTTTTCAAAATCCCTGTTGAAATTTCTCAGTCTTCAAAAACTATTTCCGTGCTGAAATTCAAGTTTGGGGTCTGGAAAAATGTCCAAAATGATTTTGCAAATGGCTTGCTGCGATGTCAGAGTCGCGGAAATGGGACATGCTGTAAGGAAAGTCACCTATTTATTTCTGGGAGGGCAGAGAATTTATTTTAAACAATGCCATTTGCTTTTCAATTACGGGCGTTTTTGTGGAAAAACATTGCAGCAGTCTCTAAGAAAGAGCACGTGATCACAATTAAAGAATGTGTTGTGCTGTATCAGAAGGTAGCATTTAAACTGAGGAAAGCCTGAATATTGACTATAACTCATTGTAATTATACCATCTATTTCAAACATGTAAATATGTTTGGTAGCACTTACGTGTTTATGTCAGCCATTGGGAAAAACAGTTTTCCTTTTTGGTAAACTTCTGATGATAAGGATTTTGTTACTTGCATTTGAATAAGCAACAAACAACAAGTTTAGGCACAACACATTTTTATGCAGAAAGAAGTTGATCCTCTCTCCTGTCACTGCAGAATTTTCCCCGTATTAAGGTTGTTTGTAATAATATTGTGGATAGGAAATGTTAATAAACCATACAAAACTGTACAGTTCTGAACAGAATACACCATTATCGTGTCAAAGTTGGCGTGATAGAGGCTTGAACATGAGACTGGGAGTGGGGTGACTGGGAATCTGCTTCTGGCTCTCCTGGGCCAGGTGAACATCAACAAAACCCTTCTCGTGCCCCTTTCAGCATCCTTTAGCTGCGAATACCCGTATTTGGCTCCTTTTGGGAGGGCTCTGAGATCCACACATCAAGATTACTCCAGAAGACCCAGGCACTTTGCTAAAGTTAACACACAAACCCAGCAAAACCTTGAACGCTGATTTAGCCTGGCACAGGGAGTGAAGACAGGTCTCTGCTAAAATGGATGAGAAAATTCCCTTTGCTTCTGGGGACTGGGATCCTTTGCCAGGGGAAATTATTCTGAGCCTATTTCCCTTCCCTTTGACATTTTCTGTCTTATCAAAAGCCAAATGAGTAAGGAAGAAGGTTAATGACTAAGCTGACAAATAAACATCCAGTTCAAAAAAGCAACAACATTTCCAGGAAAAATTAAGAATCTCCCCTGAACAGCAGCTAGGAATTTAAACCCTGCCACATTTAACCCGAGAGGGACCATCCATTTGGAGCTCATTGTGCTACCAGGGCTGCAGCTGACTGGGGAACAGGACAGGGGGTGGTTTTTCCATGGAATATGGTACTGGAAAATTGCAGAAAAGGGAGGAAAATTAATTTGGTCATGAAGAATGGAAAAGAGCATCATCACTGAGGTATCCCAGGTACCCATCCCCTGAAGTGGGGCTATATATCGACTACGGGGTCTCAGTTTTCGGACCTCAAAGTAAAAGAGTCCGTGGAACTCAGGCTGTCCTCACCAAAATGCAAATGTGTAACGATTCACCGGGCAGGAGACTGGTTTTCATCCTGTTGTGGCATGGGCATCAGGGAATGATGGTGGGGAGATGCTTCCCTAGTGCTCAGAGAAACAGTGTGTTTGGCCTCAATTTTCCAGGGCTTCGCTCCGCCACAGTAACGGTGCATTAACAACAGCTTGATTTTCATTCAATAAATAATAGGAATTATGTCATGATGGAGCCACGATTTTAAACAAGAGGCTCCCGTAAATGTTTTCTTCAGGAATCTGTGATAAACCAAAGACAGTGTCAGACGTACTCACAGGGAGCAGGGACAGCAGACTTGGACTCTGTCCATCTGCTTCGCCATTGAAACAAAACCACTTTATAATAACCACAGAGGAAAGGAAGCGATGCAGCTTGGCATATACACTTATACTATGTGTGGTGGAAATGTTTATTCTTTATTTCAGGAAGATTTAGTGGGTGTAGAGATAATAGAGCACAGCGCTTGCTTGTGTGCTTGTGTCTTGGGGAAGGAGGGGTGGTGGTGTTTGGGCTTTAAGGGAGTTCAGTGTCGGCTCCCGAGGGGAATATTTTCGGTAATACCTATTGCAGTCTCAGGCACTTGGAAGGCAGAAGGAGACAGTGGGATGAAATGTGCTTTTCAGGAGAGGTGTTGTAAAGGCCCCAGGATTAGTTATCTCTGACAGGAAGGATTTTACAGACTCCGGTAGACGGCAGAGGCAGAGTCCTGGCCGTTCCTGACTGCTCCTCCAAGGCCCCGTGCTGGATGCCTCCTGTGGAGCAGCTTGGGCCGCAGCGTCCCTCTCCCCATGAGACACCACGGGGTGAGCCTCGGGCTCACCTACCCCATGGACAACTCCTCTCGCCCCCATGTGAGCCTCATCTCCTACCCGTGACGGCTGTCCTAAGGGTCTTCTGGCTCCCACTGTCTGGCATCTACTCAAAATACTGCAGGACCATGCTGTGACTTTGGAAACGGGGAAAGATTTGCAATAGAAGAGTCTGGGGGGGTCAGCAGACCACCGCATCCCATCCCGTGTGCCCCGCTATCCCTGGGGTGCTGCTGTCCGTCCCCCCAGCCTGGCCTGTCACACCGCTCCCTGTTCTGTTGTGCACGTGGAGCTCTGCTGTGCTTCCTCTCCCTGGAGCTGCTCAAGATCAAACCTAAACCCTGTGCTGACCTCTGGGGATGGGAGAGTCCCTGCCAGATTTTGAGACAGCATATGTTTTAGACTTGGTGTGCGAGCAAGGGAGTGAAGAGATGACTAAGTGTCTGAAAGTTTGGGCCTTTGGAGAGAAGTCCCTTGGCTCCTGGTTCCTTGGATTAAGTTCCATTTCCTGTGGAGCCATGGAGATACTGGATATTTTCTCCTGTTTTTTGGCATTTTTGAAAAAGTAAAAAATATATAGATATGTCTTGGGTGAGAAAACAAATTTTTGAAAAATTTTGGCAAGTTGAGAAACAAAAAAAAATGTGTTGAGTGAAACATTTCATAGTGACAAAAATCAAAACATCTCACTTTGCCTTCAACCACTTTAAAACATTTTAATGGTTTGAAAGGAAATTTCAAAATGGAAAGTCATGTTTTGCTTAAAACACTGGAAAGTGTTTCATTAACGAGGAAGAGTAGAAGCAAAACAATTGCCTTATTTTTTTTTCTTTCCAATAAATTGGACAGCTCTGTCCCCGACCTGCACTGAGGTCAGGGGCTGGGGCTGTCTTCCCTTACAGTACGAGGGACTTGGAGCTTGGCAGCCCTCGCGTCTGATGAAGTCATCTCCCAAGCAGGAAGTTTTTCTGATTACCATAACTACCTTTTACATTTTTTTAATACAACTTTTTTAATACAACTTCAGCTGTCCCTGCTCACCCGCTGATGCCTACAGAAGTATTTTTGGTGACGTGGCAGCCTTGGATCCAGGAGAATGCAGAAAGGGGCTGGGGAAGTCCTTCACCTCTTGCGTGCCATGACACCATGACAAGTAGATCTGAATTGCAGTCTCCATGGCCTTGGGATCTCTGCTAGCTTCCCCTGCCCTGAGGATGTACGGTTTGGGCAGAGCACTGGCTGCAAAATCACGTGTGGGACCATCAGGGTGTAAGTGCCATGCGCCAGGCCTGCCTGGGACACGGCCTGTCCTGACTCCTAGTGGGGTCATCATAACGTCCCCCAGCCAGAGTGGCCCCTGGGCTTTAGATCGTGGAAGAGGAGCAGAAGAAGGTGAGGAGATGCTGTGGATATCCTTGGCCTTGCCCGGCTGCCCCAGCAAACCCCATTTATTTGTGCCCCTTTCCCCTGTCCGCTTGCTGGGCCACTGAGGGTCCCCTGTGGCTGCAGACAAGATGTTGGCATGTGGCTTAGGGAAAGCACTGCCACCACCATCTTATGGGGATGATACATCCCTATGAGCCCCCTCTTCCACGCCTGGGGCTGTTTTGGTTTGCTTCAACCCTCCCCATCCTTCCTTAGAGGATCTCAACTGTTGGCTGAATGCTTCCAGGCAAGTCATGGCTCCCTCCCTGTGGCGCTGCAAACCCCAACGCCATTTCATCGTGCGCAAGAGAAAGCCAAGGGCCTGCCTACTCAACAGCCACATCTTTGGGACGAGCTCTGTGCCACAAAACGGCTCTGCTCCCTCCATCTCCCCACGGCAATGGGGTGAGGGAACGGCACCCGCTGCGGGGCCACCTCTGCCACCCCACGGCCACGCACCCCAGGGTGCGCGTGGGGGGCACGGGCACGGCCCCTGCTGCTCGGGAAGGCCCGGCTGGCCTCGTGGGTGGAGGATGAGGAAGGAGCAAGCCAGCAGGGCGAGGAGAGAGGGAAGGAGCTGCCTGGGGGGCACGGAGCCCCTGTCAGGGGCAGCGCCTGAGGGGAGAACTGGGGGAGGGGGGGGCTGGTGAGGAGGGGGCGCTGTGAGGGGGGGGAGGGGGAGGAGGAGGGGGAGGAGGAGGAGGAGGAGGAGGAGGAAGGCCGTGGCCGCTTTAAGGCGCGGGCGGGGCGCGGCCCCCGGCCCACCTCTGAACCCGGAGATTGACGGGCGGCCGCCGAGGGGGCGGTGCGGCCCGCGGGGCCGGCCTTCCCGCCGCCGCCGCCAATGGGGCCGGGGGGGCGGAGAGCCGCCGCGGCCCCTTCCTCCCCCCCGCCTCCTCCTCCTCCTCCTCCTCCTCGGGCTCCTCCGTGCCAGTTTGAGGAGTCCGGAGCCGAACAAAAGCAGGCGGCGAGGGCCGGGGCCGGGGGCTGCGGGGAGCGGTGCGCGGAGGCCCGGCCGGAGGGCAGCCCCCGCTGCCGGGCACCGAGCGGTGCCGGCGGCCACGCAGCCCCGAGCCCGGCCCGGCCCGGCCCGGCCCGGCCCGGCCGGAGGGAGGGTGGGGGAAAGTTTGGAGCCCTCCCCCGGCGCGTCGCAGCCTGCCCGCCGCCGAGCTCCGGCCCTGACAGCGCCCCGCTCGGATCCGGAGCCACTCCGGAGCGGCTCCGGAGCGGCCCCTGCCCCGCCGCCCCCCTGCCCCCGCCGCCGCCTCCCCGGCCGGGGCTGGGCTGCCCTGCTTTTGGAGTCGCCGCCGTTTCCCCTCCCTTCCCCGGAACCCCCCCCTCCCTCGCTCCCTCCCTCCCTCCTTCCCTCCCTCCCTCCTCCTCCTCCTCCTCCTCCTCCTCCAGCAACCGAAGGGATTTTTTTTCCCCTTTCTTTTCACCCACCCACTTTTTTTTTTTTTTTTTTTTGCGGTTTTTTTTTTTTTTCCCTCCTCCTCCTCTTCCTCCCCGCCGCGGAGCTGGAAGCCGGCGTGAAGGATAAATAACAATAAAAAAAAAAAAAAAGGCAGCGCAAAGAGGAAGAGGCTGGGGAGGAGGAGGAGTGGGGGGGGGGAAGGCACGAAGAAGAAGAAAGCGAGCAAGAAAAGAAAGCGAGGAGCCGAGCCCCGGCGGCAGGGAAGGAGGCGGCGGGGCCGGAGATGGACGAGCAGCCGCGGCTGATGCACACGCACGGCGGGGTGGGGATGCCGGGGCACCCGGGCCTGTCCCAGCACATGCAGGATGGACCAGGCGGGGCGGAGGGGGAGGCAGGCAGGAAGCAGGACATCGGAGACATCTTACAGCAGATCATGACCATCACGGACCAGAGTTTGGACGAAGCGCAGGCCAGGTGAGGCACCGCGGGGGGGGGGGGGGGGGGTGTGCACACGCACACACGCGATAATTTGGGGGCAGGTGCCGGGGAAGTTTGGCCGGCCCGCAGCGCTGCCGCCGCCTTTTGTGCGCCCCCGGCTCGCCCTTTGTTGGCCGCCGGGGGGCAGCCCCGGTGCCCCCCCCCCCCCCCCCCCCCCCAACCTCCCGAGTCCTGCGGGGAAAGGCCGGGGGCGATCGGGGCCGGGGGGGGCGGCTCCGGGCATTGTTCGCTCTGGTGGGCGCTGCCCCCCCCCCCCCCCGTCCTCGGCAACTTTGGGCCAGTTTCGGGGCTTTGCGGCGCCGTCCGGCAGCAGCGTGCGAGGGTGAGGAGCGGATCCCCTCCGGATCCCCTCCGGATCCTCCAGGAGCTGCGGGTCCCGCTGCCGGGGCCCTCTCTTGCTGTTTTTCAGGCCGTGTTTTTGTGCTTGGAAGGCGTACGTGGACCTTTTCCTTTTTATTTTATTATTATTACTATTATTATTTTTCTTTTTTGATTGCAGAAGTGTTTAAAAAGGACGAAAAAAAAATAATAAGGCTGTGAAATGCAGCAGCTGAAGTGCCCTCGGCTTGGAGCAGTGCGAACCTCGCGCGCGCCTTCCGAGGTGCTAGCAAAAGTTAAGGGGGAAAAATATCCCAATTAAAAGCGCCTTTCAAAGAATAACGCTAAGAAAGTCGTCCGGGGGCACCCTTGAAATTTCTCCTGCTAGGTGTGGTGCCGTTCCCCTGGCATTTACGCTCCCAGCTGGAGCGGATTGCTAGAATATATTGTTCCTGGAAAAACGCACGGCGCAGTCCAACAAACCCGCGTCACGCCAACTTCCAGGGGGATAAAAGTGCCCCCCAAACCCCAGCTTACCTCCTGCCCCCCAGGTTGCGTGGGGCTCCCGCTTGGCGAGAGAGTTTGGGCTGACCTTATTCAATTTTATTTTTATTTTTTTGATCTTCGTGCAGGGGCAGAGCAGCTCTCAGGAGGAGGAAATAGTGCACTTTCCTCCCGGCCAGATGTGGGGAAGCGAGGGGGTCTCCCTCCTGAAAGTTGCAGGAATGGTGCGTGTTCCTGCGTGGATAATTTGGGGGGGGGTTAATCAGATCAATAAACCCAAGCCAGAGCAGACCTAGGAGAAGGCAATATGGTTTTGCCTCGCTGGGCTATTTCAGCTGCTTCCTCGCAGTACTTTTTTTTTCTTTTTTTTTTTTTTTTTTCCCTGAGCTGCCAAACGCACAGTATTTATCAATGATGTTTAGCTTTGCATTTCCTGCATCCATCCTGCTATTTGCGTGGATGTTTTGCTGCTTTTTTTTTTTTTTTTAAGCGAAGTTTTGGGAAGATGCACAGCGTCAGTATTATCTGTAAGAGGGCCCCTACAGCATACGGACGTGATTTGTGTATACCCCGATGTCTGCACCCATCTGGGTGTGCTGATAAGGGGACGCTGTGGTTCTGCGAGGGTATATACCTTTGAGAGACTTCATCAGAGAGATAAATCTTTTTAACATGTTGTGGGTGGTGGGGTAAGTAGTGTGAATGTTTGCCAGATGTTCACATCGTCTTTGCGTGTAATTTCGGTTGGTAAACAGAAATCCCGTAACTGGCGCCTGATAGGAACAGCCCTTTATACAACTGAACCCGTGGCAAAATGATCGTATGGGTTAAGGAAAAATAAATAAATCCTGCCTCAGCAGGCACACGGTGGGTTTTAAAGCCGGCCGATTCAAACCACCCCCCCAGAGTCTCTCCTTTCCTCAAAACCCACGGGAGACCGGTCAGCTCCGAAACAACAACCACTGAAAAGAAAGGCAGCGAGCAGGATGCCTTCCACTTCCCAGAAGCATCTGGCTGTGTTTTGTTTTTTTTTAATGCGTTTACTATCCCAATTGTAAAGAATTAAATTTTAACACCTGCAAATAGGCTGGCTGTATGCAAGAAGTGTAGCACGAACGCAGGGAAATGGATTTATTCCTCCATATGCGCGCGTGCCTGTGGCTGTGTGTTTCTGTACTCCAAGTTGGGCGCTGAAATTCCCCGAATTGACAGCTCTAAGCAGAGGATATTGCCAGCCCAGGGAAAAAAAGGGGGGGACATTTTTTCTTTCCCCTCTGCCTTGCAGAATGAGCTGAATGAAACACATGGCTGGGTTTAATATCGGAGGTGGGAGACGGAGAGAGCCCCGCGCTGCTCGTGTGTGTGTGTATTTGAATGAGGTAGTTACACCAAGCTTGCCTTCCGAACCCTGGCTCTGGCTCGGTGAACACAGCCCGCCTTGCACTTTGCGGCCGTGAGAGCCGCTCGGTGGCAAATACTAATTCCGAGCAATTCCCAAATTGGTGTAATTTATCTGCTCTCCGTTAGCTAGGTGGCTGCTGGCGGCACCGCTGCTCGCGCGCCTCGTCCCTCGGGTCCCGGCGGGGACGGCAGCGGCTGGGCCTGGGGTCCGCTGGGCTCCCAACCCCGGCCAAAACGCGTCCCCCCCGCCCCCGGTGCTCGCCGGGGGGCTGATGTGAATTTTGGGAAGTTCTCCCCGGCTGCGGCAACGTCCTAACCTCACCCTCCCCCCTTTTCTTCTCTCCCCAGGAAACATGCTTTAAACTGCCACAGGATGAAGCCAGCCCTTTTTAATGTCTTGTGTGAAATCAAAGAGAAGACAGGTAGGAAATCAGTGCTGTTCCTTCTACTATATATATTTTTTTCCTGCTCTTTGAAGGTATTATTCCACAAAGTTTGTGTGTCCCACCCCCCCCCCCTCCCTGGTCCGTGTGTAGGAGTGTTTAAGTGGGGAGAAATAACTCGCTGGTATTTAATGCTTCTGGCACTGGACTCGCATGATGTGGTTTGTGTGCGTAAGGGAAAACGCTGTGGTTTAATTTCTATTGTATGGCCGCTCTTTATTTCTTGTTTTCTGGGGGGAGAGAAGGAAGAAAATGGAAAACCTTGCAATTTCTCTCTTACTCTAGTTTTTTCTTTAAAAATGTGGCACTGTTTAAAAAAAATTCCTGCCTGTGGAGTGTGTGGGGAGAAAAACAAAATGCAATTGCGCAATTTTACTACTGCTCCTGGTTTGGTAAACCTAAAGGTTTCTTTTTATTTTTTTTTAACAAAGGGTTAAAATGCTCTTGTCTGCCAATCATCCGGGCTAGCTCACATAAGAGCAAGTTGTCAGCTGCCTTTAGTGAAAGCAATATATTAGATTGTTAGTTACTTTAGGGTACTGTTGTTTTATGACATGGGGTGTTCTCAGGCTTCTAAAGAAGCTAATGACATGAGAGCGTTGGCTCTGCCGTTTCCCACTTTCCAGACCTCCTACCATGTACTAACACACTTATAACACATCCCAGGGGGGCATTTAAATTTTAAAAGCAACAATTAAAAAATAGCAGTCATCAATCAAGGGTGATCTTAAACAACAGATGCTCAGGAAAGGACATTTAGCAACATGCACCACTTATTTATTTATTTGCTGGAATCCTTTTTTTTCTTTTTTTTTTTTTTTTTTCCAATGGGGGAAATTATGGAAATCCAGCATGGGGGGGGGGTGACTTGTCTCTGCCTTTCCGAGCTGATCGGAGGTGATCAGCGGGCTTCTCTGCGCTGATCCAGCGGCCTTGTTTTAGCACGCTGCAAAGTACTTGACTTCTCCCCCCCCCCCTCCCCTTTTACAACAAGGACTGTAACAGTCAATAATTCATATCTAAACCATATAAGCAAGGGCATGACATGAATGAAAGTGACAATAAATATGATTGTACGCCCCGTTGATATACATTGATAGTTACACATAAAAGGGGAACAGCTTTCGGAAACCTGAATCTGGGTCTTACTTTTTTTTTTTCCTTAAATATATATAAACCTGTGTAGTGCGAGCAGCTGATTGGAAATACAATTACTTGACTCCTGCAATATATATAAAACGACTAAGGGGGCCTATTGTTAAACGCTGTTTGTGCAGCTTGTAGCCTAGACAAAGCACCTCCGATGGCATTCAGCTCTCTGAAGTCCTTAAGGCCGCGTTGTCTGACCTTCCCGAGGAGTCGGGCGTTGGGTGGTTTCTTTAATGCCATGCGATGGGTTCTGCAGGGGAACCTCTGCAGAGTTCATACGGTGTAATGAGAAGGAGGTGGTATACGGATAGAGCTGTTTTTACAGTCTTTTGCTGTGCGCCCACCCCTCAAAAAGGAGCCCTCAAGTTCCTTTCCCTCTTCCCTCGTCCTCCTGCTTTTATTTGGTGCTAGCCGAAGGCAATGTTTGTCTGGGATGCTGCGTGTGCTGCCGGCGTGCTGGTGCTCTTTGGCAGGGTGACCGATGAATCCCAGCTCGCCTTCGGTAGCGGTGCAGTCAAAGTTTTGGGACGGGGAATCCACCGGGACCGGCCCAGGTGGCTGATGCAGGCGACATCCTAACGGGGATGCCGCGGGCAGACGTGAGCTAATTCCCGCCGGCCGAGTGAGAGGCGGCAGGCTGAAGTGTGCCCGTGGAAATAGAGGCTGCTCAGGTGTGGGCTGGGGCTGTCTTAGCCTTTTTAAATTTTTATTTGTTGGTGTTGTGCCTGGGTTACTTGGATACAGCGCTGCTGAGAGAAGCCTGAAGAGGTTGAATTGAGGTGGCTTTTGGAGCCTTGGTCGTCTGCCCTCGGATACGGTGGCTTATTTGTGCTTTGCAAATTAAAAACCCTCCTCCCCTTTCCCCCATCTGCATCCCCAAAAGTCACACTTCGTAAGCGAGCAAACGGCCAGATGGTAATTTATTATTTTTGTTATTTATTTGCCATTACCGCTCAGTGGGCCCGACTGCAGCAGGAGGTCAGCCCTGATTTTGCTGGGGATGAGAAACGCGGGGTCGCAGGAGGGTCTGTGCGGCAAAGTTGAGCCGAGTTCTCCCTCCCCGCTTCCCATTTTGCTTCCCAGCTTTTTACCGTGTGCTGCGGGGGGTGTTGTGTGAGCTGTCACCTGAAATCCCGCTGGCTGTTTGTGGTCACCGGTGGGTGTTGGGAAGTGCCCGTGTGCATGTCCCCCCCCCTCCCCGGCGTTATGATGTGCAGAAATGTGCATTCAGTTACCCGCTGCCTGATTTAAGTGACTCCAGAGCCTTATGGAGACTTTACCACTGACTCTCGCAACATTATGGCTAATATTTCATAGCGTTAACATTGTCTGAGCAAACCCAAAGTGTCCATAAAGTTCTTCGAAAAAGAGGTCGGCTTTATTGGCCAACGAGTTCCCTTCTGCACCTGGGCTTTTCAATTATTTTAAAGCGTTTATAAACATTATTTTTTAAAGCTCACCGATTAGAATCCATCGGTTCCTTTTGTCTGCAGCCTGGAGATGGTTTCTTTTGGGGCGATGTTTGTTTAGAAGCAGTAAAAGTTGGGAGATTTGGGCTGGGTGGAAGCGTGGAGAAAAAAAATTGCCGCTTAAATATGTGTGTAAGTTGTCCGCGTTGGTTCGGTGTGTTTTCACTTGCTGTTGGCTGCTTTGTTGTGAGCGAAGGGGCAGGACTGCCTTCAAATGGCTGGCTGGCTTTTTGGAATAATAATTATGGAAATAGGAGGCATTGTTGTCCTAAATACAATTGATTCTTCCATCAATAGGAATTGAAATCGGATATTGCATTGCTGATTTATAAAAAGTTTGAAGGCAGGGGTAGGGGCTCCGTCTTTATGTCCTTTTTTTTTTTTTTCCCCTTGTTTTTTTCCCTTGTTTTTTTTTTTTTAAGCTGTTCCCTGCCTGAGCAGAATAGCTAAGTAGAAGAATCAGGCAAGGCATCGCAGGCGTGGGGTCCTTGGATGGCAAACTGGAAAATATCTGCTGTCAAAACGCAGCAGCGTCTATTTCAGCTGGGAGCCTTTTCCAACTCCCATCTCGTTCGGTGGGGACCGGCGGGGAGAGGCTGAGCACAGGATATATGGCCGTTTAATCTGATTCCTCCTCCTTAAGAGCTTTTCCTATCGTTTCACTTTCTCTGCTCTTTTGGGGGAGGTGAGGGCGTCGGGCAAATGGTACTTCCTAAAAAGACCCTGACTCCTTGTTTGGAATCCCCCGGGTTGATTTTCTCAGCCCCTCGCCCCTCTGTGTCGAAGGAATTGGGGTTTAAAAGAAAAACCTGCGTACGACCAGGAGATGGGATTTACTAAGTGGAATATTTATAGGCAGCACTGATTAGCCGTGCGATTGTTGTTGAATAATGGGTTTATTTTTTTAATTTTAGAACATAATAGCTATATAAGGTGCCTCTTAGTTACCTTTCCCCGTGCATTATCTTCACCAAACTTAACTCAAATCAGATCTTTGGAGGAGGCAGGATTTTTTTTCCCCCTTCTTTTCTTCCTTAACACCCCTTTGTTCTCTCCAGCTCTGTGTTCAATTAACACCCCCATCACAGAACTGTAGTCTTTTTTTTTTTAATGTCTGTTACTGTATTTCACTTCTGACACCTCTCTTATTATTCTTGCCTGCCATTTCTCTTTAATATAGCAATTACGTTATGGGGTTTCTTTCTTTCTTCCTCCCCCCCTGCCCCCAAAGGAGGGAACGGGGGCAGCCGTGGTGAAGTTTGTGGCGGGGCAGGATGCGGCATCGGCCTTTCCTCCCCTCCCCGGCCCTCCGGTACTGTCTGAAACCCTGCCCTCCTTCTCTCGTGCATTTCCACGGAGGTTTCCCAAGGTGCTGGGGCGGGTTAAGCCCCCCCCGGTTTGAATCGCGGTGCGGTGCTGCACCTACGGCTTAATTCTCCTTCTGCAAAAGCTAATAATGAAAGTGCTGCAGCTCCAGCACCGAAGGATCTGCGGCCCTGCTCTGCTCCGGGAAGTCCAGCATCGCCTGCCTGCCCTTCAAAGGGTTTGCTTTATTTTTTTCCCCCCTTTTTTTTTTCCAGCTGGAAGGCTTTGGAGGGAGAGGTGATGCTTCTCCTCGCCAGCCGGGCGGGCAGTGGGTCTGTCGGTGCGGGGTCTGCTGGGTCCCTGGCTGCTTTGGGAGGGGAAGGCAAAACATTTCATCGTCTTCTCTTCCCCGTTTCATCGTCTTCTCATCCCTGTTTCGTCGTCTTCTGTTCCCTGTGGGCTCTGCTGAAAGCAGGGCCTCTGCTGGCGGCTGATGCTGTGCGGGGAAACCTCTGTGCAGCTCGCGATTAAATTACTTCCAGAAAGCTGCTAGCTTTAAGGGAAAGGAGGGAAGGGAACGTGCAGGAGGCTGAGAGGCAGGGATGGTCTGCAAGGGAGGACGGTGTCTGGGAGATGTTGGCTTGAGGGGGAGGGCCGTATCGTGCAAGAGGAGCAGCAGCCACCTCTGGGAGGGATGGAAACCAGTCACCCCGACGGGAAGGCTGGATGGACCCCGGTACGCCCGATGGGTTACGGGGCAGCAGCCTCCCCTGTTCTGTGGGGTCGGGCCTGTGACCCCGCTGCGAGTCCTTTTTCTGAGATTTTTCTCCTCAAATGCAGCCTGGTCCATCGGGGACCTGCCGAGGATAGGATGGCATCGGAGGAGCGCGCTCGCAGCGAGAATTCCTCCTTTCTCATTTTGTATTTTCTTCCTCTCCCCTGGTAGCACGTGGCTGGTGCCGCTCTTTGAATGGAGCAGGCTTAATTAGGTTAATCAAAATCGGCCTCCTGCGATTCACCGGGGCAGGAGTGGGGGGGAGCAGGGGGCTCCAGCGGGCTCCTTCTCACCGCCTCCCCCTCGGGCGTCACAGCCAAGAGGGGGACCAGGCACGGCGTTACCATCCCTGCACCTCGGGGAGAAAAATCCCCCGAATAGGAGAGCAAATCCACTCGGTTTTGTTCCGAGGCTCGTTTATTTTGGGGTGCCTGTTGTCAAATAAACTTTCCTGTGGCTGCGGCAGCCCCCTGGGCCCCTGCCCTATTTGTTTCCAGGGAGGTGGCCGAACCCCCCCGGAGATGGCTTACGGGGATGGACAAGCTCGCACAGCTCCTGGGGGGCGAGAGCAGGAAAAATACCCGTGTTAACCAGGTGCGTGCGCAAATAGCTGCTGTCATAAACATGTTGTGCGTCTTCCCCATCGCCACGGGCTTCTCTCCGCTCCTCACCCCTTCCCTGCGAGTGGTCTCAGCGGCGAAGTCCAGCCCAGGGAACGAGATCTCGTTACCGGGCCGTGTAGCTCCAAACGAGAAACTCGGAAGATCTTTCAGGCCTAAATTTCTCCGGGGAAAATGGCTCTAGTTCCCTCATTTGAGACCTGCGAAGGGATTTCCCCCTCTGAGCGCTGGCTGTCTGCGAGCAGAGCTTTTTCTAAACGGTCTCCAATGTGGGATTTATTCCTCGGAGCAGGCTCGTGCTCTCGGTGCCGGCCCTGGCGTTGAGGGCAGCAGCTGTAAACAAAATGCAGAGAAACTCCGAGACAATTTCATCAGGATTTTTTTTTTTTTTTTTGCCTGTCACAGGGAAATTACTGCATGCAGCAATTCTTTAGGGGAGCGGGGTGGTGGTTTAAATGTAAATGGGTTGGTTTGCAGGGAGATGCACTGGGCTGTGCTGCTGGTCGTGCTTCTGCTGAATCAGAGCCGGGGATTTTGGTGGGGAGAGCGGAGAAATACGGGAGTCCTCCTCTGCTGCTGGTGCAGCGCCTCATTTCCCAGTCCTTCCTTTAATCGGGAGCCGCTGTGTTCTGTTAATGAAGCTCTGCAAAGGATTTTGTGATTTATTTTTTTTCCTTTAAGCTCTATTAAGCATTTTGGTATTGTTTTTTTCCTTCACGTGCCTGGAGTTGGGGCGCTTTGGGGTGTGGGAGATCCCAAGCTATGTGCTCTGTGCACTAGGGGGGTTGTTTGCCGCACGTGCAGCTGATGCAAAATAAAAGTGGGCAAGGAGCAGGGGGTGAATTCGTGTCCAGAGAAACCACAGGTATTATTTTTTTTTCCTAGCCTTGAGTTTTCTCCTGCCTTGCCTTCCCAGGGCAGTTTTCCTATACAGTGAGTTTCTTCGTACTCAGGATCTGAGCCATGCTTGGTTTTGGGGCTTGCTGGGAGGGAAGCAGGGCTGTGGCCCCCCAAGCAGGGTGCTCCTGGAGGGCTCCATGCTTTGGGGCTGAATCCTTGGGCTTCTGGGTGCCAGAAGTAACGCTCCCATGCGCAGCAAGGATGTGTGCTTTCCTGCATGTGCAGCACCTAACGAGGGAACTCGGTCCTGGGTCGGCCTTTTGAAGGAGGTAATGTGATTTACAGCAGTGGATCTGGTTAATAATCTATCGCAGCTTCTGTATGCTCAGGGGCTGCTTTTATTCCCAGCCAGGTGTTCGCAGGCCAGATCAATACGTCCCCATTTGCATGGGGCAGCCCATAATCTAATAAACCCAGGCCCTCCCCAGCCTCGCTCTGCGTCCTCAGCTTTCCCCGAACATCCGCGCGGAAGCAGGCTCGGTTCGGTCGGCCTGGCAAGCATCGGAGAGGCGGGCGAAGCTGTTGGTGAGCACTCTCTGGCCTCTTGACCGCCAGTCTGGAGCAGCACGTGACGACCGGACGCTGCCAGGCTATGTGAGGCCCCGATATATCAACCCGTACCGAACCCCGGGCTGTGCGCTCTGTTTGGGCTCCGGATCACCGTGTGGTGCTCCGCAGGGCATCCGTCCCCCTCGCCGGCGTGTTCCGGAGGCAGAGGGCTCAGGGTTTTTTTGGTGAAATTCCCCCCCTCATCATGTCGCTTTTGGGGAGCATCTGCGGGGAACCGTGCTCGGGACCAGAACCGGTGGTTTGAAGGGCTGGGCTCTGAGTGCTGCGAGGTCCGCCTCGGGGGTGCCGCGTCCCCCGGCGATCCGCTGGCTGAAATAATACAAGGTGGCGGGCGGGATAGGTATAAATTACAGAAAGCCGTGGCCTGAGGAGGCTGCAGGCTGAATACATTGAAGTGTGGAGTCGCCAGACCAGCGGCAGGGCTGGGAAGCTGCGCGCTGTCGGGGTGGGGGAACGTGGGGCTGTTTTCTTATGCTGTGCGGGGATCGCTTGGGCTGGAATTGGTTTGCTCCTACGTCAGGCATTTAAAAAAAAAAAAAAAAGGCACTGAGGAATTAAATCTCTTGGCCTTGTTCGTGAGCCCTGCCCTTGTGTTATTTTTTTTGTAAAGCTGGAACAATGTGGTCCTGAGACACGCGGTCCTGCAGCCAGCTATACGCCAAGGAAAGGGGACGTGCTGGGGGGCAGAGACCCCTTTGTGCCCTGCCTGCAGGCTGGGGGACCGTGATCTCCCCTGGTCCGAGGAACAATCCTGCACATCTCCTGCTTGTTGTAAAGCATACCGGCCTGGCCCTGAAGTGCCGGCCCCAACTCGGCACAGAGGTGTTTTCGGAGGGGTTGCTGCTCTCCTTCAGGGACATCCCTTCCGAGGGGGGCACCGAGAGGGGTCCTGCAGCTCCCCGGGTGGTTCTCCTGTCTCAGTCGTGTTTGTAAATCTGGGTCTTGCTTTCCTCCCTGCAGTCACCTTTTCTCTGCGGTTTCCATCGGCGGTTGCTAATCTCCCTTCCCGGGCCCTTAATAGCTTTCTTCAGGCCTGGTGCACAGAGCTGGGGAATGGAGGGAGGAACCCAGGCAATCACTTGGCTGGGAAAACCTCCGCATACAGATTTTGCTCTACCAGCTCCTTCCCCTGGCTGCCCCGTGCCAGGGAAGCGCCCTGCTCATCTGCCCGCACCTCGTGGAGCTGTTTGCTGTCACTGCATCGCAGCGTTTCGGGAGCTCGCCGCAGCAGATCGCAGAAATCCCTTCCGACACCTTGGGAGAGCAGCGCCTCGTCACCGTCCTCTCCCTGCCCGGCGTGTCCAGCTTGCACGGCCTTTTATTTATAGGAGAAGCTGTCCCCAAAATAGCCTTTTTCCTTGCCTTAAGCTGAAGGGCTGTTTCCCAGCCCCTTTTTAAATAACACACCGATAGATTGAAAACCCTCAGAACAGGCAGTGCTGCGAGGAGTCGCAATAATCTGAAATAATAACTTTTGCAATTTTACTTCAGTCCTGATGGAAAAACAAACAGAGCTACCTCTGACTGGTTTTGTTTCTCATCCGAGTCCAAACCCAGGAACTCAGTTCCTTGCTCCTGCAGCTCCTTTTCGGTTTCCCACGCGGCGTTTTGTAACTAAACATTTGGCCTAGCCTGGCTGGCCTGCCCGTCCTTGTTATTAGAAGAGGAAAATCAAGTTTCTCTCCTGGTTGGATAACATTTTCAAATTCCAGAGTGATGTCGATTAGCAAAATTAGCAGTGGCAGGTTAACCGGCAGAAATACCGTTCCAGTGGCTAAGTGTGCATTGTTCCTTCCTGCTCCCTCCCGAACTCCGGCGGTCCCGATCCCGCGCACGTTTCCGCAGTGCAGGGCTCCTTTCTTTCTAATTCAGCGCGCCTATTTCCTTTGACATTTGATATTTACAAGGCTGGAGCCAAAGCGAAAGCGAATCTGCCTATAACTCTCCGAAACGTGCCTTTCTAATTTCAACATTAATGTTTCAAAACCCAAGCTGCTTGTGGGTGTGCGCTGGCTTGTTTACACACATCCTTCTTTTTTTTTCATGCGCGGTGATTCTCTGGTGAAACATTAAAAATGATACAATACCTGGCGCCTGCTGGTTGTGCCTCTGGATGGATCGGCCTCCGGGTTTAAGCTCTGAATTCAGCTTTTAACTCGAGCGGTCTCTAATGTTAAAAGGTTGCATTGTATTAACTCGGTCCTACTTTTTTTTTTAAATGTGATTTATGTGGCGCGGATTGCAGATCTCTAGACAAAAGGCCCAGGCCACAGGTTAAAAGAAATGAGTTGGAACTTTTTAGTGATCGATCCTGAGGTGGTAGCTTGGGACACAACCTTCTCCCAGTAGGTTTTGTGTGAAGCCTGTGCTTTCAGCTTAACAGCCTCTTTCAGCAGGGCGTTTGCTCTTGTGTGAGCAAGTTATGGGCAGTGGGAAACCCTCCACCACCGTCATGGAGGTGGGGTTTTGAAGGGTTTCTTACCCTTCCTTTCAGAGGAGTGCTCTTACTTATTTCTGACTCGGATTTGACAAGCTCCTGGCTGCTGAGTTTTGTTATGCGGTTCCTGCTAAGACCGAGGAGCCTGCGCATCCCTGCTCCCAATGCAGTTGCGTGTGTGGGGGAGCAGGTGGCAGGAATGGTGTTTTCGGTGAATGTATTATTCCCCTGGAAAATCCTGGCTGTTAGATATGGTCAGCAGATGTGAAGTGCTGATCGGTATTGGTGATGGGAAGGGGAGTTGCAATATACTTTGCTAATGGAGAAAAATCCGAGGAGCAATTCCCTGATTTACGCTTTCAGCGATGTGAAATGAAGCAGTCTGAAGCGCTTTGCTCAGCAAGCTCTTAGCAGACTGCTTCCTCCTTTGTACTTCATGCAGAATTTTGCAAAGAGGACGTTCCTCAACTTCGTCACGTGAATGCGGGTGCTTGGTTTGCAGACACTGCTTCGGGAGGTGCAGAGCCTCCAAAATACATCCAGAAAAAGCATCGCTCCTTTTCCCCGGGGTCGATGCTCGCGTGGGAGCAGGAGCGAGCTCCCTCTCAGCTCCCTCTGAAGCCCCGGTGCAATTCTGTCCCCAAGTGGCTGAAAAGGTCATTTAGCGCAATAACAAATGTTTCAGGGCTTTTTTTTTTTTCACTCCCTCAAATAGTGAAACCAACATCCTTCCCGGGGGTGGACGTGCCCCAAGAAGGATTATCAGTAGGAGCGCCTGGGCTGGGGCTGCTCCTCTCCCGAAGGTCCCCGGCTGCTATTTGCACATCCCGGGGTCTGACTGCGGCTGGCATTTCTCTGCTTGGCTGGAATTTACTTTCTTCCTGGCAAGGGCATTCGGTAACATTTGCGCACCTGGGCTGCTTAATCTTTGGAGGGGTTGGGGGATATGGTGGAGAAGGTCATGGGGCAAAAGTGATCTTTTTTTTTCTCTGCTTTCTTTATTGGCAGGAGGCGGCGGTGCAAGCAGCTGTTAGGCACCGTGTCCTCTGCCTGGGTGTTAGCACAAGGGAGAAACTGCATTATAGAGTGTGCTGGTACCCATGCTGCCACCTGGGTCCTGCTCAGTTTGATGTTGGGTGGGTGAGGGTTGGCCCTGGCTGCGGAGAGCTCAGACCCTGCCTGCTTTCCCTTTGTCATGGTGAGAAAGTTGGGCAGCTCTGGGCTGTGCTCCTGCTGGTGCCGGAGATATTTGCCTATCTCTCTGTGATGCCAGCGTGGGTCTAGGTCCAGAAAATGGTGTGGTGCTGGCTCATGGGCACGAAGGGGTTCTTGGGGGGGGGGGGGGGGGGGGGGGGGGGGGGGGGGGGGGGGGGGGGACAGGGACGATGCTCGCACCAGTGTGTGGTGGTGATTGAGGTTTAGCAAGGCTATCCCGAGGGCAAACAAGGGTTGTTTACCTTGAAAAAGCCATAGAAAAAATGGAATAAAATAAAATATAGAGAGGTGGAGGTACGGGAAGTCCCTGATCTTCTAAATGCACCTGAGGCAGGTGCTATGCAGCAGGAAGGTGGCAAAGTCCAGGCTGATGGCAGCACAGAATTTATTTTCTTTTTTTCTGTGGTGTTTGGTTAGGCCTTGGAAACATCCCTTGATGAAGGGAACATGTCCAGCTTGGTCGGATGCTCTGTGGGCCAAAAGCAGTAGCAAGTGTCAGGGGGGCTGCGACGCCTTGCTTCAAGCCCTAAAGGCCCCATTTCTAACTTGTTTTTGGTGCTTGTGAAAGGAGTATTGAATTGTTGTGGCTTGAGGGGGGAGCTGGAGGTCCAGGTCTGTTGAAGTCTGGATCTGGAGCGAGTTGCTGGAGGTTTTGTAGGAACCGTGAGGTAAATGGCTGCAGGGAGCCAGGCCCGGCCTTCCTGCCGCCCGTCGGAGCGGCTCCGCCGGCTGCGGGCCTGTCGGGAGCGCGCCGGGTCTTGAACGTCGAGGCGTGTGGCTGTAGGCAAGGGCGGCGGACAGACCTGCTTTATTGTATGCAGGCTGTGATTGAGAAAGGAACTGCACAATTAGGAGAGGTCCCTGCGGTTTGTGTTTGAAAGGAGCTCTATTAGAATAATTTTTGAGCTCCTGTTTAATCGGGAGGCTGTCTGCGGATGGAAAGTGGAAACCGCTCTCGCGGGCCCTGAGCATCGCTGGCGTGTGTGGCAGATCTCCATTGCTCCGTGTCCCCTTGTCCCGGTCCCTTCTGGGTTTTCCTTCGGTGGCTTTTTGCTTCGCCACGAGTCCCTCCTTGCCTTGGAGTCCGTCCCTTTTCTGTGACGAGGCAGGATGGTGCCTGGGCCTCGCGGGCCGGGCTGGCGCCGGGGAAGGGCTGGCCGTGCCCCGCTGGGTCACACAGCTCTCTGGAGGGCAGTCCCGAGCTCCAGCAGGAGCGCGGAGGAGACCTAAATGAAGAACAAATGAGAACCGTATAGAGACAAATGGGAATCAGATTTAGGAAGCAGACGAGACAAGGCTTTGGAAGGGAAGGGGCACGGGGGCTGTTTGCGTTAATCAGTCTCCTTGGGTTTCAGGCAATGATAAAGCAGATTTGTGTTCTTTTACCTTCTCTTCCCTCTTTCCCCCAGCCCCCTTCAGTTTCCGGCTGTTCCTCTCATTCGCTGGTCCAAAAATAGCCCTGGATCCAGCAGAAACGGCATCTCCTCCCCGAGCTCCCACCTTCTGCAAACGGGATAAGTGGCCGGGGCCTCCTGTCCAGCTTCCCCTTCTCCTGGCTGGTTCTCCCCGTCTGGAGCCCGTTGTCTGAAGAGCCAGGGCCACTGCCGGAGGAGCTTTTCAGCCTTTCTGGAGCGAGCAGTGGAGCAGGCTCCTCCAAAGCACGTTCTCTCAGTGGAGTCGATTTGTCCTGGCACACTCTGTGGTGTAATTTAGAGGCAGCCCCTAGGGACTGGCAGTGCTCGGAGCAGATCAAAGTTTCTCTGTCAGAGGTCCTGGGCAGCGCCTCCGAGATGCTCGAGTTACCTCCTAACATGTGCTCCTCGGGGACGTGGTGGAGGCCGGTGGCAGAGGGAGGACCCTGTGTTCCCAGCCTCCACGGGCGGGTTATTTCTTTGCCTAGCTCCTCTGCAGGCGCGTGCTTGCTTCCCATGCCTCCCTCTTTTCTCCGTGGTCATCGTCTTTGCATGCAGTAGGCAGATCTGTGGGAGTGCTGGAGCTGCATGTAGCTTTGGAAGGATGAACTCGAGCCTTTGATCCCCTGGACTTCCAAGAGTCCTGGGGCACTGTCTTCCCCGTCCTGCCTGGCAGCGAGCAGTTGTCTTCCCAGGCAGAGAGGCCAGACCAGAGCTGGAATTAGCAGTTCCCCTGCTCATCTCTGCAGCTCTGTGTCCCGTGCTGGGACAAAGAATAAAAACACAAGGAATAAAACTCCCATCTTGATAGGGAATGTGTCCCCTGTGTGTTGCCGTGCCTTCTGTGGCTTTGCTGCTCTGGCACACAGGGCTATTTTGGTTGGTACCAGGTGGGGTTGTTGGGTACAGAGTTGTTTCGCTGTTTGCTGGTGGGGAGCAGGGAGAAGAGAGTTGCAGGGTAACCTCCAGCACACAGCAGTGGATTGCTTTCAGGTGCTGTGCTGGGCTCTGTTACGGATGCAGCACGGTGGGATGGCTTGTGCTGGGCACCCTTCCCCTCTGGTGCTCAGCAGATCTCTCGAGCGCTGCAGAACCGCACGTACAGTCGCAATAACTTTCCTTTGTGGCCTGGCACGTCTTGCAGATGGGCTTTGCTCCTCGCTCGATGCTGTGCCTGGTCTGTGCCGTGGCTGCCCCTTGCTGTGGTCCCCCAGCCAACCTCTCGTGCCGCGGGGGGACAGCACACCTCCCCTCTGCGGCCAGGGGCATCGGAGCTGCTCGCTGAGAGCTGTTCAAAAGAAAATTTATTGTGGCTTTGCTGCCATCACTGACAGCCCGGGAGGGACTGATTTAAGTAGCGTTTGCAAGGCTGCCACAGGGCTTTCCAGTTGCAGACTGGTTTGGCTTTGCTCCGAGGAGCAGCATGAAGCGAAGGAGCCGAGTGTGCCCTGCGGTGGCTTTTCCAGGTCCCCGAGGTCGGCACAGGGAGGGTGAGCTTCCTCCCTTCTCAGCAGGCCTTGTGGCCACAGGGACAGCGGTGGCAGACCTCTGCCACTGGTTCTGAGGCCATTTGCCTCTGTAACCATGCTGTGGGCACTCGATTCCCCTGGCTGGTGCTGGGGGCACTCGCATGCTTTAGGCTCCCCGGCCCTCGATGTATCCCAGAGGTCCCAGTCCTGTGCCGTGCTTCGTTTTCCTGTGTTTCCAGGGAGGTCTGCATGTAAGATGCATCTCGCTCTGCCAGCAGGCTTTCCTTTAACCTTTCCACGGCGGGGCTTTAAAAAAAAAATAAAAATATATATTTTATTAGGAAATTCCCGTTTGGTTGCTTTAAAAAGCAAGCCCTTGTGGCTGGCCCCTGGCCCGCCGCTAACAGATTTGTTTGAGAAAAGGCTGCGCTGGCATCCTGCTTTATTGAACATGCCTCCTGGGAAGCTGGTTTGAATATCCTTCTGTCTCCTCGGAGCAGGGAGCTCTCAGGACTGCCTGCCGCCATGGGGATGGGGAATGCTCTCCTCTCTCTTCCCTCCCACCCCTTCCCCTTGTTCAAAACTTTTTTCTTTTTTTTTTTTTTTTTTTTTGAGGAGAGAGAGCTATACACCGTGCGTCCCGCTCCATGCGGCTTTTCTCTTTCCCCACGGAGTTCATCCAAAGTTCGTATCCAGACGATGAACAAAGTGGCTCAGACCTTTTCCTGACTCCTCACCCTTTGTCCTCATCACTTAGTGACAGACAGGAATCAAATGCCACAGACGGGCTGACGGGACGGGGCTGTGCGAACGTCCTCCGGTGGGGAGGAGGAGTGAAGCGGTCCCGGCTGGGTGGGGGCTTGCCTTTAAACTTTTTTTTTCCCCCTTCCCTGGGTAAAGAGCGGAGCTGCTTTTACTTCGAAGGGCAGAGGGGAGGTGCAGTATGTTTTTTGGCAGAACCCAGATAAATTTCTAGCGACAATAGACGTGGGGAAGGAGGACCGGATAGAGTTAGGCTCGGTAGTTAGCGCTGGGTGTGCCTCCCGGGGAAGGAAGGGGCTAAGGGCCGCTCGGGATCAGGGACATTTGTGCCTTGGGAGGGATGGAGGCTGCTGATGTCGGGCTCTGCAGATGAGGTTTTCCTTGGGAAAGGGCCCTGGGCATTGCCCTCTCTGGTGGCATCTTCATGCAGGTGTTTGGCGAGGCTGTGCATTGCACCGCAGACCGCCTGCATCGACTCCCTGCTGGAACAGGACGCTTTTCTTGAGGGACAAGGGGATTCATGGTCCTGGTGCCATTCCATTTCCATTGCCCTGGCTCGGTCTTTCACCTCACCTGGCTTCAGAGCTCCCCTCCGGGTGCTGGGTGGCACCCGCTGAGAGATGCAGGGCGGTGGGGTTTAGTGTCAGGGGGCAGCAAGGGCAGCCTGGTTCACCTGGGCAGCTGGCTTGTGCTTCTCGCTGCAGACTTGCTCCTTTCTGCCCAGTGCTGAAAGTGGCAGGAGGAGGGCTGTTTCCTTAGGTAACATTTGGGAGCGCTCAGGACATCCCGCTCAGGCTGGCAGGGAGGGAACGGAGCGGTTCAGTTTGTCTGCTAGCGCTCGTCTAACTCATTCAGCTGTCAGATGCTTCGGCTGAATCCCGATGGGTATTTATCCCCCTTTCAGACGTCTTCCCCACCATTCAACTTCTTTCGTCTTTGTCATTATTTTTCATTAAAAAAAAAAAAAAAATTAAGATGACATGTATCAGGAATGCCTGGAAGTCCCAGACGAAAGGACGGCGGCGCCTCATGGCAGAGATTTACTGGGTGCTGTATGCCTGGTTCCTTGGGGGGCCTGCTTTGGGCAGAGGGCTGGGGTCCAGTGGAGGGTAAGGAGCCCACGTGTACATCGGTACAACTTGCTGGAGGACCACGCCGTGAATATTTGAAGCTCCAGTGCTCTGAGGTGAAAGTTTCCATTGCCACTTGCCAAGGGCAAAACAGTGACCCTTTTTTTTCTTTTCTCCACCCGTGCTGATTTCTGGAAATGTCCCGGCGTTGCGTGCGCTGCTGTTCTTCTGGCACGGACGAGTGGCTGCAGCCTCCCGTGTTATCTGCAACACCCTCTGGAGCAAGCTCCGGGGATGAGGTACGAGGCAGGGCTGGGGGCTTGGCTGCTCTGGAGCCACCCCGGAGGCAGGGAGATGCGAATATCTCCCGTGTAGACAAACTCCACGCCCGGCTGTGCAAGGCATCGGTGTCAGATAGGGAGGGGAAGCATCGGAACAGGAATTAGGAAGGGGCATTTCCATGGTTGGGCCCTTAAATGGGGAGAAGTGCCCTGAGTTGGCAGGTAAGAGGAGTGCCTCTGCTTCGGAGCAGGAGCTGGCCCCAGGACACGGAGCACGGGGCTCGGTCCCAGCCCTGACCGCAGTGTCCCACGCAGGGGTCACCGGCGGCAGCAGGAAGGGGCCGGGGAGCTCCAGGCTTTGCCCTGTTTTGTTCGCTGGCTTTGCAGAGCTCGCGCGTCTGGCCCCCGGCCAGCTCTTGTGACTCACGGGGCTCTTCTCGTGCGTCTCCTGCACCCTCCATTACCTGATCCGAGCGCAGCCCGGCCTGCAGGCTCTCGCTGGTGCCGTGCGGGGAGCTGTGCGTTTGCAGGCGGGGGCTGCGGGTACGGGACCGAAGCTCGCACCTCTGCTGTCGTGCTGAAGAAGCCCTTTGCGACGCTCGCTCCCTTTTGCTAGGGGCTGTCTTTCCTGACCCTGCAAATGGCCTCCTTAGGGGCATTCTTTGCAAGGCAAAATAAAGATCTCCTTGCTTCTTATGAGGAAGAAGCTTGCTGGCTTTGTCCCTTCAGGTGCTGTAGGGCTGCTGTGTTTGTGTTTGGAAGTGCAACGGGTAGGACCTGGAGAGGGATTGTAGCAACGGGAAAGACGTAAAGGCTCCTTCCAGTGCTCCCACGTCTCTGGTAAACTCAGTACATCAACAGGAGGTGACCGGAGCAGTCAGAGCTCTGTGCACCGATGCTGCGGGCCCTGAAGTCCCCGTTGTGCAAAGGCAGGAGCGAGGCACGCTTGGAAATCCCCTGTATTTCAAACTGGAGTCTCCCGGCTTGCCAGTTGTGCCTTGAATTTTTTTTTTTTGCAGGCAGCCCTACCTGCTCACTGCTGCAGGGAAGCAGCGAGGGCGTGTTCCCCTCCGAACCTCATCCCCTGCGAGGTGCTTGGTTTGGCACGGCGGCTGTTGCGTCAGGCCGGGCTGCGCCCAGCACCTCGCCACCACGGGCGGAAGGTGCTGGGGGGCCGAGGAAGACGTGGTGCTGGGCTTTACGGCAGGAGCGTCGCCCAGAAGTAGTTTGATATCGTGGCTGCTCGGGGAGATCTGCGTTTTTGTGGCGTGTCCCTGTGCGTGACCTGGGTGCCAAAGGACTCAGGAGCCCAAAGGTGGCTCCCCGGCTGGTCCCCTGGCTGAGGGTGAGCTCCTTAGGTGACATGGCCTCCGTGCTGGGCTGAGAGCAGCTCCGCGCAGCCCTGAGGAGCTTGCTGTTGCCCCGGGAGGATGCTCTCGGTGACCCGATGAGCCGGGTCTGGATCCGAAGCCTGATGTGTGACGGGTGCAGGCCGCGGTGGCGGAGGAGCTGGATCTCCCCGCCTGCAGGAGCACTCAGCAAACAGCAGGGCACGGTGGCCGAGGTTTAAGTCTCCTCGAGCCTGAGCTCCCTGGTTTTGGGCTTTGTGCAGCATGTTAGGAGGGGAAGGGAATCTGAAAATGCTCTCCGAGGTGACTTAGGCACTTAGGGTTTTCCACCTTTTCAATATCCTTGGTGCCCCAGGGCTCTTAAAAATTAACCAAGTTTTGTACTTGCAGGCTCCCCCATAGCAGGAGGAGTCTGTGTGTGGGTCCCCCGTGGTCAGAGGGAGTTCGGGTTTGGGGGTGCTCTGTCTGCCTCCCGGTCGTGTCCCAGCCATGCCAAACACATCAGTGTCACGCAAGATTTGTGATCCTCGGCAAGCCGCCCCTTTCCATGGGGACATCGCCAGGCCAGCCCCGGAGCCGAGGCCTCTCCCATCTCCCCCAGCCCCTGCTCGCCTCCCCCGTGCCTGTGCCTCTGCCCGTGCCAGAAGCCCCCAGCGCTTCCCGAAAGCTCGGCACCGCCGCGCTCGGGTCCCGGCCCCCTCCCCGCCTCTGCCCCAGCGTTTATCAGCAGCCTCCCTTCCCTCCCTCCCTCCCTCCCTCCCAGGCGCTGAATTCTTTCTCCGTGGCGTCATCCTCCGGCCAGAAGCCGCCCGTCCCCGCTCTCCCTTCCTCCCGAACGAGCCCAGAACTGCTGGGCAAACATTTCGCCTGTTGTTATTACAGTATTCCCATCTGCATACTTAGTCATAAACCCCTTTTAATTCCAGCCTTTTCTGGGGCGGGGTTAAGAGTTCAAACCCATCATTTTTCTTTTGGGGCTGGAGGCTTACAAAAGCTGCCTGCAGCGAGATTGTTCTGGAGGACGGGCCCGAGAGCGGGTTTGGGGGGGGGGGGGGGAGAGGCGGGGGGCTGGGAGGGGACGGGGGGGTGCCGGGGATGCGGAGCCCCCCGGGAGGGCTTTGGCAGCGTTTGGAGCCGGGCTGCGGGGCCAGCCTTGGCGCGGACGCACGCGGGGCGAGGACGGTGGCGTGGGGCCCCCCCTCCTTCTCTCTCCTGCGTGCTTGCTGGAAAGCCGGAGGTGGCTGGGGCTGGCCCCGGCAGTTGTGTCGCTGCTTTTGGGCTCCTTGGGGTCATGAACACCGAAATCCCGAGGGGTTCGTGTCCAAATGTTCCCAGGAGGGGGGCAGCACGGGCTTTGCGTGGCAGCCCCGCCATGGCGCTGGCACTGTAACGATGAGAAGGTCGCTGCTGGGCTCCCCTCGCCCCAGTAAACCCTGATAAGCCCAGATATCTCGGTATTTCTCCCCAAACATGGGTACGTCGGTCCTGAGCCTACCTGGGCTGAGTGGGTGGCTGCAGGAGCTCTTCCCTCTCCTCTTAGGGCCTGGCTGCTTTTAATTCCCTCTGTCTCAGGCTGCTGGGTCTTAGTGCTTCCAACCAGCTTGATGTAATCCCCTTGTGGGGTCTCCCTGCCTTTTGTGAGCCACCCAAAACTCCAGGGCAGCACTTAATTCCTGCAGGAGGACCGGTGTCTGCATCCAGACGCTCGCCCGTACCCGCAGAGCAGGCAGACGGGGTGCTGACCTGTGCTCAGCGGGAGATGCTGCCTTCTCCTTCCATCACCCTCTCGCTTTCTCCCGAATTTCTCTGTGTTCCTGCCGCCCCTCTCACCCCTCAGACCCCTGCCCAGAGCTGGCTGGGGCTCGTGTGTCCCCTCCCGAGATGGATCCGAGCGTGGCTCCGTCTGCCCCGTGTGCGCTGGGGTGCTGCTCCCCCTGCGCGTGGGCCAGGGCTGTCTGTGCTGGCCTCGGAGGCATTGCAGTCATCTTTGTTCCCTTGGGCAGGAGGAGTTCATTTTTCTTTCCCCCCCACCCCTCCAAATTAAAAGGTCTCGAGGAGGAAAAGAAATAATAATGCCTATTTGGGTTGACAGAAACGTACGGATTTGTGCAGCTCAATTGCCCAACATCTTTCAGCAAAGAAGGCTCTTTTTGCTTTGCTTTTGGGAAGCATAAAAAGAGATGGAAGCGTCTCATGTTTACATTTGTGAAATTAAGCCTTTGCCTTTTTTTATTAAAAGCGTTTCTCTGAAATTTGGCTTGGGTTTCATATTGCAAAAGACTTCATGACAAATACATCTGTAAAGAGATGCTGGGGGGGGGGAGAAGTCACGAAAGAACAGGTATTTGGACAATTCTGTGTCAAAGTTGGGACAACAAAGCTGCTTTTGGTTATTTTTGTTTTGCTCAGGTGCAGGTGTGTTTTTTTGTTTTTTTTTTTTCTTTTTTTGCATTTATTCAGAAGAGGAGGAGTGGAAAAGCTCAGTTCAAACACCCGGTCGCCGAAGCCCCAACCTGCTAAGGGGAGATGAGCGCAGCGGAGCCGCGCGTTCAGAGACAGGAAACGTGAAGTTTGCACGAACAGCCTGCACTTCTCCTCTCCGTGCATATCCTGCCGTTCAGTCTTTAATTGTATGGTCGTGCAGTATTACCCCATTTGGGCTGCACGATAGCTCGTAACGTGTAGTTCGTTCCCCTTTCCTTAGGTGCACGGACTGAGGGCTTCATGGCACTGTGAACAGCCAAAGGGAAATAATGTGAGCAGCGTGCTCCGTGCCTTCAGTCGGTCACGTAGAGGCTTTCCTAAAAACTTGGCGGTGTTTGGAGGTACCGTGATCTTGATAGTTGTGGGGCTATCCCAGGCGGGATTAGCGATCTGAATTTGCATCTAAATTAGCTGCACCGCTCGATCCCCTGAATTATCCTGAGCTGCGCTTCTGGGCGAAGAGATTTTTTGAAAGCACGTGTGGTTGTTAAGCTGCTGGAGAGGGAAGGGAGCTTGTCACATGAGAAATGGGGATGTTAGTGGAAGCTTTACAAACGACAGCTTTTACAGCTGTGTTTCAGTACCTTAGCTGGCATAAAGCAATGCAGGAGGATCTGGCAGGGCCCGGGCAGCCGTGTCCAGCTCTGGGGGCTGGATAAATAAAACTCCGAAGCTTTCATCCTTCTGGCCCGAGCAGTTCGGTCTCTGCCTGCAGGTGATGAGATGAAGAACCCCTGCATGTTAGAAGTGGGCTTCTCAGTTTACAGATGCAGGGGTGGCAGGGGAGAAGGCCCCGCTGCATTTCCAGCAGCCTGCTTTGCTGGGCTGGATGCTCGCAGATACCCAAGCAGGGGCTCTGCAGGGCGTGCGCGGTGTTTGAGACCAGTTCTGCAGGAAGCTTACGTCTCTAAAAAGCACGGGCTTGCCCGCCTGGCGTGGGGCGGGTGAGCGGGCTGGGCCGTGTGCCGGTCTGGTTTCGGGGCACGCCGCCTTGCCGAGCGGTGCCGGTCGGGTCACCCCGCTGTGTCTGCACATCTCACGGCTGCTCGATCCATTGCAGCAGCTCGGGTCGCTGCGAGGAGCAGAGGGGAGAAAGGAGCCAGCCTGTCATGCTCTGCTCCGGCTGGGTGCCTTTGCTGGTGGGGACTAGCGGATGCCGGGCAGGAGGGCGGCGTTGGTGGAGTTGAATTTTGGAGCCCGCAGATCTCCGAGAAGCATTTGAAACTCTTCCCCACTTTCCCATCCCCATCCCCAAGGCAGATGCAGCGCCGCCGGATTCGCGTGCTTGCAGACGTCGTTCACCCGGGTGCCAGGGACGTGCGCTGCGACATCGTCCCCTGCCTCCTGCACGCAGCGGCGGCCGGCAGGACAGCTCCCGCGTGGGGAGGCAGCAGGGCTCCAGGACCTTGCGAGGCTGCACGTGGAGTTCACTAAATCAGGGTGAACTTTGCTTGTGCGTGCCGTTTCACGTTCGCCTGCGAACCGGGGCCTGGCTTGCTCGCCCCAGAAGGTCATAATGTGGAATGCATACAATCCTCCTTCCTTTATTAGTATTATTTTATTTGGGAAGCAAAAGGGCTTGTGAGACCTCTTCCCCTCCATGCGCTCACCTGCGCCGTTTGCCTTCCTGCTGCCCAGCGCGTTAATTACAGCTTGCGAAACGGTGTGCCAGTAAATCTTGGGAGAGGTCGCCCCTGTCTCTGCCCCTGTCTCTGCCCGCCGCGTGCGTCACATTCCTGCCCCGGGAATGCTCTCGGGACGGGACGGGGACGGGGACGCGCAGTCCCTCCCGCCCCGCGCTCCCGGAGCACGTTCCCATCGCCGCTTCTTCTTTACGCGCTCTCCCTTCTTAACGTGTTGCCTGTGTAATTGTTGGCTGTTTGTCCGCTAATGATTATAAATTAGCGGCCGAGTGTATAAAAAGTTAATGAAGTTCTGGTAGTGGAACCATTACGAGTTCCCAGGCTGGCACGTACAGGTCGGCTGAGCCGGTAAGAAAAGCCAGACACCGAGGCCGGCGTTTCAGGGTATCAGGTTTCAGCTTGCTCACTCTTTCCTGCTGCTGTGGGCCTTTTTTTTTTTTTTTTTTTTTTTTTTTTTTTTTTATCTTTTCTTTCCAATTTTTCTTTCTGGATGGAGTCAGAGTTGAGCGCTGGGGATGCCAAAAGGTGGCAGGTGATATTTGCTGTGCTACCAAAATGCTTTCGTGCCCCGCTCCCTCCTTTCACTTATTTCCAGCATGTTTCACCTTACCAAGGGCACGTAGCTTACATGTCCCCCCCCACCCCATTTCTTGCCTATTTCAGGCCTGGGGTCCAGCACCTGGGGGTTCCCCAGACCCCTCAGTTCTGGCCTGTAGCAGCTTTTCTCTGGCATGTGGGCTTCTTGGGTGGAAACCAAACATCTCAGCCCCCTTCAGCTTCTTGACTCTTGAGCATCAGGCCATGACCCCACGAGAAGGGCTTCTTCCATCGCAGCTCTTGTGGGCAAGCTGTGGGAAGGGTGTTGGAGGACAGAACATGACTGGAGATCCTGCAGGTTAAAGCTTCTTGCCATAAACCTCCCACCCCCTTATTTTTTTCATAGCTCAGAACTTGACAGGACTTTAACTGTGCGGCCTGAAGTTTCTCCAGGTGGAGGCAGATTTGGTGTAGCGCTTGCTAAAACGAGTGAGTGGCTCAGAAAAAAAGGAGATGGAGGAAAAGAAGGCGTCCTTCTTGCTGTGCGAGTGAGATTTTGGAGGTGCCTCTGAGGCTCTGGCATCCCCCTCTCTCTGGAAGTGCTGTGGAAACTTGGCAGTGGGGTTGCCTTGTGTCATCGTCATGAAAATTCAGTCGAACTCGGCGCGGTTACCCCGTCTGTTCAGCAGGTCTCTGAGGAGCCTGTGCTGCATTTTGGCAGCTAAACCCTGGAGAGCGCCAGCTTGCCCTTGGCACGCTCTGGTCTGGGCTCTGGGATGCTTCGCCTTTGCTCGCTCCTTGGCAGGGCCCTCCCCTGGGCCCAATGCTTTGGGGCGGTTGGTTTGGGCGCTCTCCCTTTCCTCCAGGATCAGCTCACCTCCTGGCCGTCCCCGTTGTGCGATGCCCCTGCTGCAGCTCAGCTGGGAAAGGGGCTGTTGGGAGAACCTTCATTGTGTGGAGCTCCTGGAGATTGGACAAGATCTGCAGGATCAGGGAGCCCTTGGGACCCCACAGCCGGTGCCCGGTCTGGGGCGACGTGCGGCTGGCACTGGAGCAGTGGTTGAGGGCCTTGGAGAAGGTGCCATCCTTTCCACCAGCCTCAGGTTTTTCCCAGATGGGATTATCCACGCTCTTGTGGCACTCTTCCCATCTTTAAGGGTGTTAACACTAGTCTCCTGGCCTCATTCCAGGCTGAACGATCGCTTTCAGCATCCCTTATTTCCCCCTGCTGCTCTCGCTCGGGGCCGGAGCTGGGCTTTGTTCCGGGGGGCTCCTGCCTGCCACTGCCTGTGCTGCTTGGGGCCGGGGAACAGGCTCATAAGGTTGCTCAGAGGATGGCAGGAGGAGCGTGAGTGTTGCTGGACCTCGGAGACGTGTTTTGTGGTGGGCTCGAGCCACAAGCTAAGCTGTCTGGGTAGCGGGTGAGGGAGGCAATGAGGCCGCAGGCTCGAGGCAGGCGTAGCGCAGGCTGCTGGGAGCCAGCGGGAGCCTTCCCTTTGATTTGGCCGAGGTTCGGATCAGCCCCTGGCTTTTGGGAAGGACAAAGCGAGCCAAGGAGGAGCAGCCCTGCATCCAGCTGTGAGCTTGGGATAGATGCTGGAAAGCATGGGTGAAAAGTGGAGCTGCGAGCGGTGGTGTGGGCAGCGCTTGGCGCGTGGTGGGATTACGGGCATACATCCTCCTGCATCCCCCGTGCTGGCGCTGCCTTTCGGGCTGGGGGCAGCAGCAGGGGGGCACAGGCATCCCCACATATAACACCCCCCAGTGAGCTGAGGAGGGGGCGTACAGATCTCAAATTTCGGGTGCAAGCCGCTTGCTGGCAACCCCGTGGAGGAGACGACAGGCGGGAGCCGCCGCTCTCCGTCGGGGACCTGCCCGGCACGAGCCGGCGAGGAGCAGCACGTGGGGACGGGTTGGGGTCCCCAGCCCCTTGTTGGGGACCCACGCCTCCTTCCCCGCGGCTCGTTTTTCGGCAGGGCGCAGGCATTCCAGGAATTTGTAAGGAATTACCGGGCGGGTGGCGGCGGGGACTGGAGGAGGGGAAGAGCGGGAAGCCTCCTGCAATACGAACCATCTGGTCTCGGTCTCTCGGAGCGGCGGTGTCTGGGATAAAGGAACTGATCGAAAACAGACATTGTTTGAGACAATAAAACCGTATTACACGTTAATGAGAAAATACATTTGAGAGCCGAGGGCCTGGGGCGAGCTGGGTGTTCTCCTCCATTTCCTCTCGACCCGCGCACGGCCCGGTGCGCGGCCCCAAGGTCGCAGGCTGCTGCTGCTTTCCCCGATGCTCCCCAGCGCTGGGGCTCGCTCCCGGCGAGCGTTTCCACGGGCAGATGCACCACGATGCAAAATGCTGGGACATGCACAGGGTTTAGGCACGGCACGCTTTGCTCCTTGGTTCGGTATCAGCTGCTTTATGAGGGCGGTAAACAACTGCCAGGCTGCTCCCGGAGGGGTTTTCTTCTCCAGCACCCAGTGTGAGGGGTGTGATGTGAATGTCTCCGTCTGCCCAGACGTTGTGCTGATCTGTAGGGACCAGGGCTGGGGCTGATACCCATCTCCTTGTGGAGGAAAATGCAGTCTGGCTGCAGGCAGGGAGGTGCAGGAGGCAAAAAACACCCTATGGTTGCACAAAGGGGGCTCGCTCCCTTTGCACCTCCTCCATTCCTGGAAGCCTGCAGGGCCTCAGGCTCGCACAGCTCCTCTCTGAGTAAATAAAGCAGGTCGGAGCAGGCATCCTGGCCCTGGGGCGAGTGGCACAGCCTGCCTTGCCATGCATCCATCCATCCCTGAGCAGAGCGACCTCGGCTGGAGCCGATCCAGGCTGCCCTGGGCCAAGGAACATCTGGGAGCTGCCCGCAAGCAGGCATAGGATGAACTTGAGTGTACCCGTAGCCTCGGGGACCGCAGAGCTGCGCATTGCTAATGCTGTTTATGAGATCCTACAGGCCCTGATTTCCTCCTCGCCGGCTCGTGCATCCGCCTGGAGAAGGCCCTGCGGGATGAGCAGGCTCTGCCTTGGCTCCCGCGGGGCGCACGGGCTCGGGGCTGGCAGTGCTCAGGTGGCTGAGGCTTGGTGGAGCCCCTGACAGCTCCCCCCTTTGGGTTTGGGGTCCTGGTGTTCCCGTGTTTCTCCTTCCCGGGCTGGGTGTGGGTGTCTGCATGTCCTCTATCCTGCCTCCCGCGCCTGCAGGGAAACCTGGTTCCCTTAGGAAGAAAGCCAGGGTGGCTTTTCACCTGGAGGGAACTTCTGGAACCCTTGACTCATCCAGGCTGAATTGAGGTTGGGCTCCTAACCCCGAGTGATGCTTGACTGCCCGCCCTCCTGGCACGCCGGTTTTCCCCTGGGCTGACCTTTGCTGAGGGGTCTGGGGAGGAGGGAGCTGTGGATCAATCCTGTGCTCAGCAGCAGCCTCTGTTTTTAAGCCAGGGGGAGGCAGGGATCTGCGAGGTGGGGATGGGGAAGAAAAGGGGCTGAGGGGGGAGAGAGCCTGGAGTCTGTACCTCCCAGCCTAACATTTTCGGAGATCTTTCTTCACTTAAGGCAGGAGCTAGGGAGCTGATGGTCCACAACAATGGCCCCTTTTCTTCTCCAGTGCTGGTGTTTTCATAGTGTTGGGTTACATCCCCCTTGCTTTGGGGGAGGGAGGGAGGTAAGGGGGCATTTATAGAACCTGACAGAGGCTACATGATGTAATGTTATTTTTCAGTACCGAAACGAGGCAATTTTTCACTCAAGGTCAGCAGAATTTATGTCGAGCCCTGCCGGAGGGAGGGAGCCTGGGCTGGGGGTACGGGATGGGGTCTCCAACCAGTCCCTGCACGCCCCTGGCACCCCCCTGGCCCCGCACAGAGGTAACACACACGTAACCCCGGGCCCTTCCCCGCTCTCCCTGCCCCTCGCCTCGTGTTTGAACTTAAATATTTTAATTAAAATAGATTCTGTCGGGAGCGTGGAGCCAGGGAAGCCCGCTGCAGACCCTGCTCTCGGTGCTTGGGCCCTCAACATCTGTTTCCTATTGAAAGCTCTTTGGAAAAGAGAGCTCCCCCCCCGCCTCCCGCCCCTCGGTTTCAGTCCCTTTGGAGGCCGATGCGCAGGCCTGGCCTTCCAGCGGTTTGTTCCCCCTCTCAGCCTCCCCCCAGCACAGCTAAAGTTTTGCTCAAATGAAAATAAACAAACGAAGTTGATTGCAACGAGGCCGGCCAGCGGGGAGGCTCGTGTCTCGCCACATGCCTGCTTCGCCCCGGTGGGGCTGGGGGCTGAGGATGGGGTCTCTGCGCTCATCCAGCAAGGAATGGGCACAAAAAATAAAAATAAGTGGGCCTGCCTGCCTTCCTGCCCCACACAGGGCTTTCCATCGCACATTTTCCAGACAAGGCCATCGAGTGGAAGGCTGGTGGGCAAAGCACCCCAAATGAGGCCCTGTCAGCATGTGGTCTCCTGTGCCTCAGTAACGTCGCTGTGGTCTTCCAGCAACGTGTCAGCACGTTAAAATTGTTGAGGTTTTTAGGGGGCAGCTCTTCTCTGTATCCACTATCTGATCTAGACGAGAGCTTCCCTGATAGCGTTTGAGGCCTGGATGTGCTCCAGGAGCGCAAATAGCTGTGGTAAATGTGTGCCCTTTATTCAGAGAGGTGCTGCCTGTGGCAGGGATGAGCAACGGCCTTGTCAGCGCTGGAGTTCCCTTCACGTTCCTTCCAGGCATGGCCTCTGATGGGCTGCAAGGCCTCTTTCCTAAAGAAAAATGGCAAATGACTGCGCCTGCTGGTTCCTCTCCAGCCTCCCAGGTTTTGCAGGAGTGTTGGTACGTTCCTACCAAGCAGGATTTTGCTGTGCTCTCCAAGAGAAACACATCCAGAGGATGGAGCACCTCGTGCCAGGCTGTCTGGAGGAGGCAGAGGTGCTGTGAAAGGTGGCATTTTGCCCTTTACTGAACAACCTGGTGAGATCTGGGAGGCTTACGCAGTGTGAGAAGGGAAAAGACTCACCGAGGTTGTTCTGCTGCACTGACAGAGACGTGGATGCATCTGCAACCCCTCCTAGGTGGTTGTGGTCACATTCAGGGGGCTGAGGAGGATGGAGAAGTCAGATCTTGAGGTGGGGGTTTAGATAGAGCAGGCTAGAAACTTCTGAACTCAAACGCTGGGTCAAATCCCAGAGGAAGGTGCAGCAGGCTTTCCTGCAGCTGGCAATCGCCTGGTGGCAGGACCAGCCAAGCCCTGGTAACACGAAGGACATGCTGGATAAAGGCAGTCTTTGCTGTGGCAAGCACACTGCAGGTGATTAAAAGTGAAATGGCTTTAGGATTTGAATGGATTTGTTGTTGTTGAGGCTATTTGCTTCAGTTAGTTAAATCTGCTGTTTTGCTCAGTTAAATCAGCCCGGTAAAAGCTGCTTTCTTGGCTTGCTCGTGTGGAATTACCACGCTGCACAAAAGGGGTCCTGGTCCTTCACGGAAAAGCTCATTGCAAATGTGTTTTGAAGCTTTATTTTTGTAGTTAAGCCTCCACATCTCACCTATGTGATATGGCGAAGTCCAGGGGAATGTGCACCTCCCTTCCTTTGATCTTTTTTTTTTTTTTTTTTTTTAAATAACCCGTGTGTGTTTGCAGTCTGGATTCTCTCCCTCTTCACTCTGCCTCCCGTCAATCTACCAAGCAAGCACACCTGAAATCCAGCCCCTGGGTCGGAGCGAGAAGCCGAGGCCCCATCCAGAGGAGCTGCATGCCTCCTGGCATCCCCATCCCAGTGGGGTGAAGGCTGCTGGCACTCAGCAGAGGGACGGGAGGTGGGTGGGTGCCAGAAGGGAGGTCAGGGGACCGCGCGTCCCGCAAGGTCGCTGCTGTGTAATGCCGGAGCTTGCGGAGATGGCCAGATGCAGAGAGGTCAATCCCCAGCCCTCCAGCACGGGGAGGGGAGAGGAGAGGTTCCCTCTGGCCATGATAACAGGGCTGCCGCCATTTGGGAGCGTGGCAGGGAGCGAAACCGCCTGGGCTTGGGAGGTGGGAAGAAGAAGGAGCGTGAGAGGGAGTTGGGGAGGGGAAAAGGTGGTTAAAAGCTACGGGGGGAAAAGAAAAAGCTGCAGCCTGAGAGAGTTGATTCTCACAGCATTAAAGGGTTTCAAACAGGGTTGTTTCTCTTCCCTTTCCTGGAACTTTTTCCTGACCCCTTTCAAATCAAAAAGCATTATCAAATGTTAGTGGCTTTTCTTTTTTGTGATTGTTGCTTTTGGCTTGAAAGCCAGGAAGCAAACAAAAGCAGTATGTGCTGTGCTGACTGCTGTAGCCCCCCTCTCCCCAAAACAATGGATGGCTTCCAGTGTCCATATTTCAGCAAAATGTTATGGTTGGGGTGGCAGGGAAGGGAGACCGCTCTGATGTGAATGAATACATCTGCTTGCTCGGGGAGACCTCCTGGTCCTCCTCTGACTGCTGAAGGGCTCTGGAGTGTTGCTGATCTCCTTGCAGGAAGCCTGGGTCAGGCTGGTACCTACTGTCTGGCCATTTTGGAGGAAAGATTTGACTAAAATGATGTGAGGAGCCGGTCTGGTGTTCCTGCAAACCCTCAGTCTCCCTGAATCTCCTGGAGCAGGTTAGGCACCTGGTGTATGTGTAACACCCACACGGTCCTGATCGCAGAGGTACTGGCACTCCGCGACTTTTCGCAGAGCCTCTCCCGGATAGGGATGTGGGGAATTAAGCCCCTTCCCCAGGACTTCTGTTCCTGTAGGCTACCAACCGATCCCACACTCTCCTGCCCTATATTTTATCTTCCTGGTGATAGTTTGCTGGCTGTGATGCTCCTCTGGTATTGGGACCAGCTGCTGTGCGAAGACGCGCGCATGTGCGGGACACAAAGGTTGTGTGTATGAATGAGTACAAACTCGGAAAGAGTCTAACACCATGTTTATCTCACAGAAGAGGAATTTTTTGATGAAGACTTGCAAAATCATCCATCTTCCCCATGTTGTTTTGGCAGTGGTGTCGCCCACAAGGATGTGTCCAACCCTTTTCTTAGGGGCGTGGGGGATTCGCTTCAGATGTGTGTGTAAAAAGCCCCTGGGCTGCCTCTGCTGAGCTTGTTTTATGTCTTTGTTCTAATAAAAAGTTCTGTGTTGCTTCATATTTCCAAGCTGTTGCTGTGGTGGTGGTGCTGTTAGCCCTCAGCAGCTGAAGAAAAGCTCTCGGTTGTTTCCTTCATTTCCTGCCCCCCCCCCCCACCTTTGCTTTAACATCTGGACAGAGATAAATGCACGTGGGCTGTTTTCACTTGCTCTGGCTTCTTCACAGCTTTAATGGAAAGATCATTTCTAATTTGGAGGAGTGGTGGCACGGATTGCGCTGGGGTTCGCTCCCCAGCCTCACCCCCGATATCTCCTCAGACAGCGGCGTGTCGAGAACAAACTCTGCAAACTTGGCACAGGCAGGGCGAGCGTAAGTGAAAGCTAATTGGAAGCAGCCCTAACTTGCACTCTGCTGGAGCTATTTACAATATCTTTCATGCGGTGACTTATTGAGTTATTCGCTCAAAGGGAAAAAAAAAAAAAAACTGCTTATTTATAGCAACAGTGGTAACCACTGATACATGAGCTGGCTTGGACATGGAAGCATCTGTCCTGGTCAAACCTTTGGCTATTAATTCACATCCTTCACCCCCCGGCCCTGGATGCATTGAAGCACGCAGGTGTCTGTTGCAGATATTGCTGTCTGTGTGTCCCACTTGGGCACCAGAGCCCTTTCAGGCCTTTCTTTTGTTTCTGACTGAGGTCCTGTGCCGTTGCACCGTCCTAGGCTGCTGCCTGTACTGCCTCCTTACCTCCTGCTGTTGAATGCCTGGTGGGTGGAAGTTTTTCACCACGGGTTTAGCCGTGGCTGTTGCTCAGTTTTGCTTAGGCTGGGTGAGGGTGTTGGCTGGCGTTGCATCACACCAGTCTTACCGTGGGGCTGAGCAGAGGGAGCGCTCCTGCTGCCTTTGGTTTCGAAGGAGGAGGGAACGTGCATGTGTCCTGTGCTGGCTTTGAGGTGTCCTTGTGTGCTGAGCTGGTCTGAGTGGTGTCCCAAGGTCGGTCAGACTGGGAGGGCTCAGCTGGAGGCATGGTTTTGTGCTGTCTTACCCCTCCCAAGCCAGTATTTCACGTGTGGTTGGCATACAGGAGGCTCTCGGCCAACACTTGGCCTCAAACCAGGCTGTGTGTAGGTAGCCTGGATGTTCAGCCCCAGGTGGGTGTGCGGGCTCGGGGGTGAGCTCTCCGTCGGATCCCATCCCCAACTTCATCCAAATCCCCGTGATGGCGGGTGCAGATCTGTGACCGAGCCATCCCTGGCTCGCACTGTCCCCAGATCACGGGGACGTTATTTTAGGCCGGGGAACGCGCGCCGTGTATGCGAAGCATCTCCTGGCCTGGAGATACGTGGCCTGTCTTCCACGTCACCCTGCTTTCCCGGCGGTTGGCTTCTGCCCCTGCCTCTCGCTGACTTTGTTGTTATTTTTTTCCAGCTCAGCACTAGTGCTTTTGATGTTCCCAGCCTCCTATCTCTGCGCAACTCCTGCAGCACCAGCCCCGTGCCTTTCATTACCGCGTTAACAAACTCGAGTCGTGCCTAACGAGGACGCCTCATACGTTATGCTAATGATCAAGAGACATGTTAATGATATTTTAGAAGCCTAATTAGTGGAATATATAACTATATGCAATTTGGTAATGGACTGTGACAAGAAGTTGTTAAAAGGGGGCTTGACAAATCCAGTTGTATGTGGCCTCAGACAAACAGTTGCCGAGGATAGATGAGCAGAATCGGGGGCTCGGCGCGTGCGCGTCTGGGCCTTGCCTGCCCGTGGCAAGGGGGGGGGGCTTTTGGCGCCTGCGCTCGTCAGCCTGACTGACACAAGCTGGTTTTTGGCTCTAAATTTCCCATTCTGCTTCTTGAACTGACGTGACCAAAGCTTCAATTTATGGGCACAGTAATTTTCTCTCTCCATCTGTCGATACCCGCGCGCGGACGTATAAAATACGGTCGGGCTGTCTGCGGCGGGGAGGCTGCGCTGCGGGTGGCCGAGGCTGTGCTCGACGTGCTGTCCTCCATGGCCTTGGAGGAGGCAGACAAGTCACTGGGACAGCACCAGGTCTCCCATGTGCCCTGTATCCCACAAAACGTCTCACTTAATTGCAGCCCTTCCCTCCCAAGGTACGCATCCGTGCCCACAGGAGAGATCTGGGGCTGCTCCTGAAGGCACCCCCTTAGGTGCAAATATTAGCAGGAGGAGGGGTCCCTGGTACCCCCTTTCTCTTCCCTCAACACCAAGGAGGGTGTTTTGGCTGTAGATGCCTCCACGTGGTCGATTGCAGATGCTTCTGCTCTGGTCAACTGAGCAAAATCTGGAAGTGCTTTGTGCAAGACCTGAAAGCTGGTCGCCTGGTTCAAGGCCAGGGCTGTGTTTGGAAACCTGACCTCCTCGTGGCTGGGCCAGTTTGAGCCTTAACAAAACAGCTTGGGTGAGGGCTTGAAGTGCCAGCTGGAGGGTGCGGTGTGGTGGCCAGCATCTCTGAGGGATGGACTCCGTGGCCCATCTGGTGGGGTTGTGAAGAGCACGGACACTGGTCTGTACAGTGCCCTCCTGCTGACAGCGGCAGGACCCTTTTACCCTGCCCATTCCCCAAGGTTGGAGGCTGCTGCTCCGTATGTCTGGCATCTCTTCTGCTTAGCAGAAGGGAAGCCTTCTTCTGGCATCCCATGGGACATGAGAAACCTGCTCTCCCTTCTGGGCTCTGCTCCATGATCTGGGGGCAACTTGTGTTGCTGCTGCGCTGCAGCTTCCCGTGTGGGATTAAGGTGGCTATCCTCTGAGAGCAGCTGGAAATAGGAGCGGGGGCAAAGGGTCAACAGTATTAATTCCTGTTGATTAAGAAGCAGTACCAATTATTAGATCTTATTTCTTGATATCAAACCTCATTTTTGTCCTTCCTTAATAACTTCACAGTTTTCCCAGCTGTATCCTGAGAGCTGTACTGTTTCATTACTTTGTGCCTCTTCATATGTGTGACTTACGTACCTGCCCTAAAATCTAGACTTTAATAAGATTAAATTCTCATTTAAACTCTTTCTTATATGAATATATGCATACCACCTCTCTCTGGCAAGGAGACACTGAATTTAAGGGACGGGGGGAGGTGCGCATGGCCTTTCTGAGAATTTTCGATATCTTCAGAGACATTTTTTGGTTTTGTTTTAATTTAATGTGGGTCTGAACTGAGTCAGCATCTGGACTTTAAGCCCTCAACTATCTCTAGCTTCTTCTCTTCGGTAGGACCAGCATGTGATGCTGGGTGGTGATGCTGCTTCGCGTGGCGATGCTGCTTCCCGAGGCATCCCATGGAGGGCTGGGGGAGAGGAGTGGGATCAGCCGGTCCTGCATGATGTGAGATGTGTTTCTGTCCTGCTGTCTGTCTGGGCCGTGCGGGTGTCCGTGGTCTGAGGACACCCTGCCTGATCCATCCAGGGAGCAGGGGTGGATGTGCGATGGGGAGCTGGCCCCAAGAGCAGCGCGCTGCCAGCGGGGCTGCCTGCAGTGCTTGAACGGGGGACTTGGAACCGCTCTGAAGCTTGGAGAACTTTCATCCTGTTGATTTTTCTTTTCCCTTCAAATACATATTTTTTAAATGTTGAGCTTTTTTTACTTATTTGGATTTTTTTCCCCCTGCTAATAACTAAATTATAATGAGGCTCCCAGTGGGATTAAAGGAAAAAAAAAATCGACAAAAAACCCTCACAAATTATTCCTCTTCCACTCCCCCCCCCTCTTTTTTTTTCCAGTGAAATCCATTCTGCATAATAGCTCTTTGTCTTGCTCGCAGATAGGCACAGGGGAGGCCAGGAGCCGGAGACGAAGCGGCGATGCCGTGCACAAGAGTTGGGGAGTTGTGCAATGGGGTTGGTGGCTGTGCACCCTGGGGGCATCTCCGCCGTGTCCTGGGGCTGTGGGGGACATGGCCTGAGCGGGACAGGCGTGGGAGCCAGCTGGGTGAGTGCCCTTCGCCTGGTGTCACCTCCCACGAGGGAACATCAGTGCTGGGTGAGGTGCGAGGCTGCGGCGCTCTCCTCCTGGCCACGCAGTCCTGCTGGGGTCCAACCACTGCCCAGCGAAATGGTGTCAAATCCCTCTTTTGGGGTGATGGCGAATTACACGCCCCATGAGCTACATGGAGCCTGATTTCGTGTCTGAAAGCCTGTTTTGTGCTAGATCTAGGAGGAAACTGTGCTGACCTCACCTCAGGCTCACCCCAGCCTCCCCACCACTAGACAGGTATAATAAAGCAGGAGAATCTTTACACTCCGTGATTTTATTCCACGGATCAAAGATCAAAGCAGAGGAATACACAGTGACCATAAAATTAACTGCTTTTTCAATTTTACAATGCTTTCCGTGATAAAGAATCATATAAATTTAATATTAATTAAACACTTAGCTTTTAACCTCCTCCTGCATCTACTTTTGGCTCCTTGTTGGGGAAAAATTAATTGGGCATCTTAAATCTTGCGTTACTAAATGCTTTGACAGGGGATTTCAAAAGCACTTAGAACTTGAGCAAAATGTATTTGCACCATTCGTCCTTCCACTCACCTAATTGAAAAATCTTAAAGGGGAAAGCGAGGGGGCAGGGAAGAGGGGAAAAAAAAAGTACTGTTTTATGGGTTTGTTTCTTAAAAGGGGGGAAAAAAAAGGAAAGAAAAGGGAAAAGGCATAACTTATAGCTGCTTTTACGGTCTCTGCTTTAATTCAATCCCCATCACACTTAACACCTCGCAAAATGGAAGCGATTGATCTCCTATTACACGTGGCCGATCGATCCGGCGCTGCGTGGCCGTGTCATGCGCGGCTCGCCGCTCCGCACCGGTCCCGCTGCTGCGCCGTCGTTGTGCGGGGAGGATATAAACATCAGCGTGTCTCACCCTGCCTGCCGCTATGGTAATGTGTGTTATTAGCTTCCCGAGCATTGAAATGCAGCTGCCTTTGGGGTAGAACCCAGCAAGCGGCTTTTTAGCGGCAACCAGCAACACTTCATAAATGCGCGAGGAAGGAATTGCAAAATACTACCGTCATGATCCAAACCGGAAAGATTCAGTGGGAGGAAAGCCCTTGGAAAGCGGTAATGTTGCAAAAGACCTAAGGAGCACAGCGGAGAGCAAATTAGCTGTGTTATTTGCAGTGTGGCTTGGCAAAAAGAGTGCAGCAGTGGGCTTTCCGGGCTGGAGAGGCCACACTTGATAGAGCAGGAGAGATCTTAGTTCCTTTTCCTAGCTGGGTATGGCATGCGTCTGCAGACGTCTTATTAATGCAGTGGTACTGGTAAAATAAAGGGGTTTCGGGAACTTTAGGTGCATGGGACTGAATCTAGGGGGCTCCCGAGACAAATTCTCCCTTGGTGGTGGGACCTCATTAATTCCCGTGACGAGCTGGGGGACCCACCGGCAGACCCCGTGCCAGCACCTGGTGTGAAACACCTAGCTGGAGGACGATGGAAGCTCGAGCAGATAACCCCGGGATGCTGAGCAGGAGCATACCCTCTGCCTGTTAGATGGATCGCATGTTACCTGTTCGCATTGCTTCTTTGCACAGCACTGCAGTTTGACGGCGTCTTTCCAAAAGCGCGCTAGCAGCAGAAGACCCTTTAATGTTTAATTAATGACTAATTTTCTAGCTGGTCATCTCGTTAGCATTCTTGATCTGAGATTGAATTTAGACTTCCCCCTTAATTTCGGGGTGGTTCAAGAATTATTTTCTTCAAAAAAAAAAAGAAAAAAGAAGCTCTTTCTCTCTAAGGAGCAAATGTTGCCCCGTTGTTTCTCCCTGGATGGGGAAACGTGGGTGTCGAATGTTGAGGAGTTATCTCACGGGTAACTGGCTGGGAACTGGGCGGTGAACTTCAGGATGGACAAGGTGTAAATTGAACAGCCACGCCAGGAGCAAGACCTAAATAGCATTGCTGGGGATTACACTGCAGGGGGTTGAAGGGATTTTGCAGCACGCCGCGTGGCTGGCATGATCTTATGTATCTCTCCTTCCATCTCGAGCTCCGAGTTTGCAAGATTCATTTTAAACTGGGGAAACTGAGGGAAATAGAATAATGTGGAGATCATCACGGAAAATTTCCAGGAAGCTGCTCTTTTTTCAGAGTTCGTTGAAGGTTTCCCAACCAGCCTCATTCTTGGCTGGTTGACTGCTTATATTTTTACCGGGGGTTTCATACTTGATGCTGTCCCTGAAAAGGATGCTGAACACCGTCTGGTCCAGAGTACTGATTTAAAGACTAGTCATTTAAAGGACGATTGTCACAGAGTGCCTGAGGCGGGCAAGGCTCTTTGCTGAAAGGCCATGTCCTCTGTATATGGTGGTGTTCAGGTAACACAGTAGGGCCCGCAGGACCTTTCCCATACCATTTCAGGCTCTAAGTGTTGACACCAGTGCTTCATAGCCCTGTTTTTCCTCTCCCGGTCTCTCTGCACAGTGAAAAGCAGGGGCTGCTCCTCTTCCCGGGCTGACCCTGACTCCCTCAATGCAGCACTGGGAAAATGAGCTGTGACGTGTGTGCCTTGCCTGCCAGGGTCTCGCCCTGTCCTCGGGAGCGGAGGGGCTGGCACTCGGACTCACGGGCTTGATTGATGGATTTATTCTAAAAATCTCAGGGGTTGGATGGGAGGCACTAGTAGAGGACTGGGCGGCGTTGGTGCTGCAGTGACTCCATGTGGGCTCTCCTGGGAAGGATGAGGGACGTTCCTGCCTTCAGGTGTGCGGGTAAATCCCAGACTCGGCATATTTCAGGGTTGGGACGAAGTCCTTACTTGTAGACCCGTTGTTGGTGTATTTAAAATCCGTGTTGCAAGTTGGGATGTGTTTTCAAACAGGACTTAAGCGAAGGATGTGCCAATATCTGAAGTCACCTCCGAGGCTCAGTGTTGGCGCTTGCTCGCCTCCGTCTGCCCCCTGCATCCTACAGGTGTAGGGACCGGCAGCTGCTTCAGTAAGTCTTTGGTTCTTTTATTCCCAGTTTTCTGTATGCAGCTGTGGAAGCGCTTTAATATGGTTTATCCTTCCAGGATCTATAAGGAAAGTCGTTGAGAAACAACATTACACCGGTGAGGGTTTTCTAAGTAGCCCTTTGTGCTCCAGCATATCAGATAATGCTAAGAGGCAAGCCCGGCGCAGCGCTCTTACCCGCGGTCCCCCACGGTGCCCGGCCCAGCAGCGGCAATAATGAGCCGAGGAAAGTGCCGTGGGGCCGCTCCGTGCTCTCCCCGACAGCTACAATTTTAAGGTTTTAATTTCTTTAGGATTGCCAGCAGCAGGGGAAGGTCTCGTGGGTGACCCGGTGCCCCAGAGGCAGGGGTTGGGACCCCGCTGCGAGGCGGAGAAAGCGAGGGGTCGGCCGCGGCGGCGGAGCTTTGTGCGGTCGGGGGGCGATGCTGGGAAGGAGAACGGGGGAGAGTTTTGTTGAGACCTCGTAAGATACCGGGGAGGGATCAGCAGCTGGCTTAAGCCAGGGTATTCCTGCTGGTGATAAAGGAGCTTTACCGATTTACACCAGCTGGGACTCGTCTTGTTTTTCTGCTGCGTGCCTAGAGCTGTGTGGGGGGCAGCGAGCGCAGAGCTGCTGGTTTTGGCTTGTTTCTAACCCCCTTGGTAACGTGTCTGAACTGCCCAAGTCGTGCTCCCACAAGGAGCTGAGAAGCCTCTTTCTTCGCCAGGTTTGCAAAGCTGACTTGGGGGGCTTGAAATACCTTTAGAAATGTGGGCTGCTCATTCTCCAGAGGGGGTGTACTTGGGGGGGTGTGCCCGCACGTGCTGCCCGTGGCAGCGGGGATCCACAGCCCGCTGGAGGTGCTGCCCTGCCTTAACGAAACCCGGGCTTTTCCTGAGAGGTAGGACGAGGCTGGGCAGCCAGGGGCTGTAGGTGCTGCCGCAGATGGAGGCGAGCCATCGCTGCGAGGGGCTGCCTCCAGCGGGGAGAGCTCTTTGTTCTCCTGGCTTCGGGTTGCTCAGCACGTCCCGCACCTCTTCTGTGGGCAGGGGGCTGTGATTAATCCTGAATTGCTGGGTTTCTCCCCACTGCATTCAGGCTCGTAGTGGTGCAGAGAAGCCGAGGCCTGGGGGTGGATGCATTCAGCACCGGTCACTTCTCCAGCTCTGGCAGGAGGAAGAAATTGTTTGAATTTGGGTCAGTCGCTCACCGGCGCTCCTCGGGGAGGGTCTGGTTTCTCGTTCCTGGCTCTCCAGGAGAAGCGGATGGCCCGGTTACGTTCAGAAAGGCTGCCTGGCTTGTGAAACATGCAGGAGCTCTTGTTACCTGCTCCAGCCATGGAAAATCAACTCTGTGCTTGCAGTTTGCTCTGGCGAACTTCTGCGTCTTTTGCTCTTAATTTTCTCTAGCTTCTCCCTGTAGTCCCTTTTGCATAAGTATAAGTGAAAGGAAGAAGGCCAGGCGGTGGAGAGCGGAAAGAGGCTGTGGAAGGGCTGAGCTGTCAGCAAGGGGAACAGATCTACCTGTGAACATCGATCCCACCGGGAGCAGTGTGACCAACAGGGCTGGCGATGCGAGCGCGGACACGGCGCCTGCCCGCGCTGCTGCACGTACACGGGAGCAGTCACGGCTGTGCTCTGGCCACTTAGTGCATACGTCAGAGAGCCGTGCTGAGTGTTTTGGGCTCCAATCCCTCCCCAGGTTGTTTGGGAAAGGTGTGGAAGCCAGCCAGGTTCGTGCCGCTGCTCTCAGGGGCGCGCAGGTTTCGGACAGGGCTTGTTTGCAGTTCTTTATTTCTCGTCCCGTCCCCGCCGAGGTGGCCGCCTCTGCGCCACCGTAGCTGTTTTTCTGGTTTGCGGCCGGCCCTGGGGGAGGGAATGACTTGCCTCTGTGGTTTTTCTGCTCCTTGGCAAGTCAGCGCTATTCAGACCTGAAAGGGGAGTTGGAACCGGCCTCATCCCAGCGCTTGCAACACCTCCGGGCCAGCCTCCTGCGTGCTACCGCCTCGCCTTCATCCTCATCCGTGGCATCGCTTGGAGGTGTTCCCACACCTCTGCCCGGAGCAGAAAGCCCCGTGTTGCAGCTGGGTCAGCGGAGAGGAGAAGAAACCCTGCCACCCAGCTCGAGCAGAGCCTGGTCCCCAGCCCGCGGGGACATCGGTGCCTGCCTCCCCTGTCCGCCTCCCCCCCGCGCTCTCCTTCCTGCCGTCGGAAGGAGGGAAAGAAAAGGAGGAACAACCATATGAAAAAAATGTTAATTTATTAATCACGGAATATATAGCAGTTCATCTGAAATGCTGTTGCTATGCCAACACCCTGGGAGTTTATTTTCTTAATCCAGGAGTGAAGCGTTTGGTCCCCCGCTCTCCTGCTGAGCTATTTGAATATGTTGCTGCTGCCGCCGTATCTGTTTAAAAGGGGGAAGGAGGGAAAAAGGGAAAAAAAAATAAAGTAGGCTAAGCCACCAAAGCAGTCAGATGCAAAGCAGTAAGAAGCCTTTCTCAGTACGACTTAGTAAAAATGACACAAATTAATATACTCTACTTAAACCAGACCAAGATTAATGCTTCTCTTTCAGAGCAGCTTAGTCCAACTGTCACTCGACAAGCGTTCGTCGGACAAAATCAACACTAATCAACATTTATTCCTCTCTTGCCCTTGGGTCTGAGGAGCGTAGAGCGGGCTGCGCCATTCTCCGGCTCGTCTCGCCACGCTTTTCACCCTCCATCCAGCTTCGCCATATATCACCCTTCCTCTCTGTGCTTCTGCTTGTACGGATCCACACGCTCAGCTATCAGGCTACATTAGAGGCATGATAGATTTTCTGTTTTAATTTACATCTATTATATTACAACATAACAGATCTTGATTCAGTGGAGACCAGTGTCTCCTGTAGCCACGCTCTTTGGAAGGATTTCTGCATTAACTTATTAAGGCTGGTTAGAAAGTGGCTTCACATCAACTCTCCTTCTCTCGCCGCCCTGTGCTGAGTCAAGGTGTCGTGGTGCTCCTCGCTCGGGGAAGCCTTCGGCTCTCGGGGAAGGTCTCGACAGCTCTCTGCGGAGCGGGGAAGCAATGGCTTCAGAGGGAATGGGCTGTGTAACACCGCCTGTGGGTGCTGCTGCTGCTCGGACAGCCAGCTGCTTGGCAGTGGGAGCCTGGAGAAGGCCCAGCCTTGCCCCGCGGTGCTGCCGCGTGCCTTAGACCCCATGCCGGGGAGAGGGGAGAAGGGCTGCTTCTGCCTGGAGACCCAGCAGGCTGCTGAAACCTCTCAGTGAACCGAAATCCAGGGGAGGTCACGGTGGTGCTGAGCCCAGCTTGGTGCTGTTTGAAGAGCTCTTCGTGCCCGTGGGCTGCTAAAATAGGAGGGAGGGGATTGTCTCTTCCCCCTTCCCATTTTTGTGCTTTGTGTTTAATGCTTTCTTCCCTGGTCGACTTGGCAGAGCACTCACTTGGGGTTTGGATGGTCTGCGTTGGACCCTTTCCCTGTGCCCCAAGTGTCTGTGTAAGCTTGGGCAGGACTCTTGGGCTTACTCCTCAATGGGAGTTGGTGGGAATTAGGCTCTTGGGGAGGCTAAAATCAAGATGGTTTTGCAGTCTTTAGGCCAGAGAGGACAGCAAGCACGCCCTTGGTTTCTGGTCTGATGGAGCAAATAGCGAAACTGAAAGCCAGGTGAGAAGTGAACCTTTCTAGGAGCAAATGCAACCTTCAGGCAACCTCTTCTTCAGGTTGGGTGTGCAATGTAAGTCTGTCCGGGGAGGTGGGAGGCCTGTGGTGAGTGGGGACCCAGGAGCAGGTTAGAATATCTGTCAAGGGTGCTCTTGTTCCAGTGGTGGAGAAAGGGTCAGTAGGTACGTGTCTGCTGGCAGATTTGGGGAGCGAGGGGCTGGTCTGGTGTTGGATCACCCAGTTTTCAGTAGGTGCTGGTGTGGCTGGTGTCGCTTTTATAGGTGGTGGCCAAGAAGCTGAGGTGGTTCTGTGTTTGGATGGGTTTGGGGTGGCACTGCATCCAGTGATTGTGCCCGTGGAGCTCTGTTCCTCTCCTCTGGGGGACGGACACGTGATGTCCCCTCTGTTACTGCCAAGCTTGCCTGCACTGGTGACGGACCGGTGGTCCCAGGGACAGGATCCAGTGAGAAAGCAGAGGTCAGCCTCTCGGGTCAAAGCAGAGCCTGGTGATATTGCCAGGAGTCCCGTGCCCTGTAGATCCTTTTGGCCTGTGTTGCTAAATCTAGTTGGAAAAATCGTAGCTTCTCCTTTCTTCCTGGGAACATACAAGTCCCAGCTTTGACACGGAGGCTTCGTGCCCTTTCCTCCCTTCGTGGCCTCCACCACGTCGCAGAGGCTGCTCAGGGACACGCTCCTTCCCAGCCCGTGTGAGGCCGAAGGCTGGGCTCGGAGCTGGCGGCATCTCTCCCTGCCTTCCCCTCTCTCCCTGCTGGTGTGAAGGAAGATTTGATTAATGCGGGCACTTTAGCACAAGTGCCATTTTCCAGGCCGTAGCTCTTGGCACCGGGAGCGCCGCTGGGCCGGAGCAGAGGGGAGCTGCAGGCAGCGCCGGGCGCTTTACGATGCGCCAGGAGGGGAGCTCCACGCGTCCCTCCCCGCTCCTTAGTGCTCAGCAGTAAAGTAAATGGTGCTTAGTATAACTTCGCACTTAGAGGGCTTGCAGCTCGGTTTAAAGAAAAAAAAAAAAAACGCAGAAAAAACTCCAGGAGCAGGAGGGGCTCCGTAGTGTCTCTGCGAACCCACCTCGTTGATTTTAACGGTGGGAGAACTTCTCCAGGCAGTGCCAGCAGCCCTGGGGCGCAGGCAGGGCACTGCCTCGACCCAGCTGCAGGAGGTGGGCTTGGGGCAGACCTCACCAGGGGGTCCCGGCCGTTTTCGGTGACTCATAAATTAGCCGGGCTCCCGCGCCAGCTCCGAACAATGGTCTTGAGCAAACGCGGCCTTCGGTGGATGCGAGCGGGGGGCCACGAGGCTGGGTGGGAACTGCTCGCTCCGAGGCTTCTCGGGGCTGTGCAGGGCTTTGCCAGCTCTTCAGGGAGGTTTTTGGAAAGGAGATAACATGCACAGGAATTACAGCTGTTTGCGAAGCACTTGGAAGATGGAAAGAGCTATAGAAGTGCTGTAATTAATAGAGGCTGGCTAATTTAATGTTCTGCCTGGACATCATCTCTGCTGATATATATGTAAGGAAAAGCACCTCCGTTACTGCTAGGGAAAATCGTTCCCCCCTCTGTGCTGGGAATAAGGAAGCCAGATTTATTTCTTTTAATTGTCTCCAGGAACTGAAGCCCAAACGTCCCTGCATCTTGGAAGTGGAGACAGCAGAGCTCTGCGTAGGTCCCTGCTTCTAGCAGCTGCCACCTCTACGGCAGAGGACAGCCCGGCTCAGGGCTGGAGGAGAAATTTGGGGAAATTCCTCAAATTAAATTTGAGAAATCTTACAGAGCTGCGTGGGCGTGGAGCAAACGGGACGCTTGCAAAACTCGAAGGTTCAGATGCTTCCCATTAGCAACCTGGCTGTCTCGTGCTAAGCCAGATCCGTGTTGTTTAGAAGTTCTGCTGCTGCAGTTAAGTGCTCCCAGTGACATTTGTACTGCAGAAAGCCTCGCTTATATTGCCTCCCCCCTGCCCCCCAAGCACTTTGTTTTGTTTTGAGGATCCTAGTGTAAGCTGTGTCTGTTTTAACCCAGGCTCTCATTTACCTCGCTGCAGTGTTTATGGGGTGAGCTGTTTTGACAAGAGAAAGAAACCTCCCTCCGCCTTTTGCTTCTCTTTTTTATTGCTGTAAATCCTCCCTTATTTTTCTGGGCACTCGTCTCTGTAGCTGTGCCTCAAGTGCTGGTCAGCACAGCTCTTCTGGCCTCTTCTCCCAGTGCGAACCGAGCCTGGGCTCCAAAAGCCATATATAGCTCTCTGAGAGGTTTTCGGAGATGCTGGCTGGTTCGTGTCCAGCTTTGGATGTGCTCTGCTCGCCGGGAAGCCGGGTTACTCCCTGCGCCTGAATATGGTGTTGGGGCCTGCCTGGGGCTGAGGACATTGGCCTTATAAGCATAGGAACATGCAGTTTCTACATAAATGTTTTTATAAGGGCTATAAACTGCCGTGCTTTGGAGTGCACGCCAACCAACAGCACAGTGGGTTCGGAGGAAGCTTCCCGGGAAGCTTCGCATCCCTACAGGGCTCGGGGCTGCAAACCGGGGCGCTGCGGGGGCGGCGGGCAGGGCATGTGGCAGCAGCCACAGTTCCTGCCCTGCTCCAGAGCTGTTGGTGCAGGGAAACAGCCCCAAAGCATAAAACCAGCCACAGTTTTCCAGCCGCCTCTCCCGGAAGGTTTGTGCCTGCGTGCTCACGGGTGGCACCGGAGGCAGCGGGTCCCGCAGCGGGCTCGGTAAGCACCCTGCTCCCCGGGTGCTGCTGCCTGCCACCCTGTGTGTCAGAGGTGCTTTTCCCTGCTGGTGAAAGAGCAAAGGAGAGGTCCCGCAGGAGGAGGAGGGGACGATAGTTCCTTGCAAGCCTTCTTTTCCTTTATTTTTCCTTTGCAAACGCAGTTGAGCCTTGGTTAGGAAGCACCAAGGGAGTCTGTGCAGCGCAGTTTCTACCCAGCTGGTGGGTTGGGTAGAAATCCTAGTCCGATAATCCTAATCCACCGAGGCTGGATTTTGGGTTACAGGGATGCAAAGCTAGGGGTAAAGCAGGGTCTCCCTGCAGGAGGCACCCCGACCCATCTGTGCTTAATGGGGACCACACAAAACGACAGCTGGCCCCGGGCCCGGAGATATTCTTGTAACTTAATGGCACCCCATGGAGAGCAGTGCTGTAAAGGGGATACAGGTTTTAAAAGGTATTTAGGAACCTGGGGCTACACCGAGGTGTCCTGCGGGCCGTTTAAAAACCGCGTGCTGTCCACCTTAATTGCCTGCCCTTACGTGTTCCCCAGTCACCGGGATCGTGTTCCGGAGCCTCTGGCTCGAGGCCACGAGGATAACAGGTGCTCTTCTCCCGCTGGGGCCTCGCTGCCACGGAGGGGACGAGCCAGCCCCGAGAGGCCTCCGAAGCCCGGGTCAAAGTGACTTGGGAGCCTGGCATCTAGGGTTTCCAGAGGGGTGGACGTGTGGGGTCACGAGGGCTCGTCTGATTTCACCCAAGAGGCTCCACAGGCAGCGTGCGATGTCCGTCCTTGGGCAGGTGGGTTGACCCCCCGGCGATGGTGCCACAGGCCGTGTATTTCTCCTTCCCGGTGAAACAGGACGGAGGGACGAGGCTTCCTTTGCAGAGACCCCGTGGTGGGGTTTGGTGGAGCTTTCACGTGCATTTGAGCCGAGGCTGGGTTTGCAGAAGGGTCCTGGCTCTGCCCGGTGGCCCGGCACAGCAGCTGTGGGACACGTCCCCTGAAGGGGATGGCACTCAGGGGGAGCTGGGGGGGGTTTGGGGAGCCCGGGCTGCCAGCTGGGGGGACATCCACCAGCCCGCTGCCTGCTGCAGGGGTGTCAGAAGGTGACAGCTTTCTGTCCCTCTGGACCTGGGCTGGGGATGAACTTGTGACCCGGAGAGAAAAGCCTTTCTCCCCCTCCCCAGCTCCAGCGCCCTTTTCCTTGGGTCTCTCAGGCTCTCATCCAGCCACGCTCACAATGGGGAAAGGTCATCGGTTGTGGTGCCTCCCTTCCAGCTCGGACCTTAACCACGAGGCCATCTGGCCTGGATCCTGTCCCTGGGACCACCGGAAGCCCACCTGGCTCCTGCTTTCCTTCCTCGTCCTCTGCTCCCCACCATCCTAGCTCTCAGGGCACGGAGATGGGCAAAAGGAGAGGGGCTGGGGGTCCTTTGATGTGGGTAGGAGCTGGGGGAGCAACCTGAGGGGCAGCAGAGCTGTGCTTTCACCAGCTCTCCGTGACACAGAAGAGGCAACTTCATGAAATCCAGATGGATTTGGGTTTTTTTTCAGGTCCTTGTGGCTCCCAGAGCCAGAAGGGCTCAGCAGAGAGTGGCACGGGGGTGGGCGAGGGCCGCGTGTGCGTCCCCTCCCTGCCCACCCCGGGAGAGGAGGAACGGGGTCTTACGTCTGGCATTAATTTCGTGATTGGAAACGAAGCAACAAAGGGAGGTGGCGCAGCATGAGGATGGTTTAACCTTGATAAAACAGTGATTTCACCAAGGATGATGTTCTCCCATCTATCTTCATCCATCAAGGCGCCGCTGAAATATGCTGATGAAGCCTGTGGATAAGAGTACAGTGCAGTTAAATGGGGCGTTGCAAACGCTCCCTGTACCCCCGTGACAAGGTGGCGTTACTTACCGGCCAAATTTAGTACAGGGAGCAGCGTGGATGCTGCCTTCTGCTCCGTGGGCCGGGGCAGGATGCAGCCGGGGCTGTAGAATCGGAGGTGGCAACGTCATCTCGACACGTCCCTTAATTGCCCCTTGTTATTTAGTGCTGCGGATGCAGAAGCAACAACCAAATTCAACGTCACCGTGCACATATCTTCCTCTCCCTAGCAGGGGGAGAAATGCGGTGGTGCAAGGTGGGAGCTCTGCAGGTGGGGCAGTGGTTGTGTTGGCTCTGGGCGAGCATCAGCTGGAGGGTCTGGTCTGAGAAGGGGTCAGGAAATCCCAGGGCTCTGCTCTCTGTTTGGCTACCGTGGGTTTTGCCTGCGCGCGCTGTGTCGGAGTAGCAGCAATTAAGCTTTATTTATATGGGGTTTCCCAGCTCGCGGGGTGGGAAGGCACCGTACGTGGGTGTGAGCGCCGCGTGTGAGCTTCTCGTCAAGTCTGGGGATTAGCAGCAGGCCGCAGTCTTTTTTGGGCATGTATCTGGAGCTGCTCGCTGGCCGCGCGAGGAGATCCGAGCACAGATGCGGGGAGGTCAGCGGTAAGCCGAGCCCGTAACCCAAGCCACCGTCCTACCCGGCCCCGCAGGGACCGGCGGCATTCTGCCGGGGTTACGGCGCTGCACGTGGCTCCGGCTCTCCCAGCCCAGACTGGGTGCCTGGGACCTCTTTTGGGGCTCTGCTGTCCCTTGGGACGCCACTCGAGTACAGCAAGGCCATCCTCCGTCACCTGCCTGCAGGCTTAGGCAGCAACGCAGACGCCGCACGGGCTTTCAACCCGTGGATCCTCTCCGTCCCACCACCAAACACACTTTGTTGGTAGCTCAGACTTCGTGAGGTCCTTCCTCGTCCTCAGAAATGGTGGGTGACGTTTGGGAACTAGGGGTCGGAGTGCCGGGCATAGGCTAGGCAGCTCACAGCCAAGCTGTTCCTTCCCACCCCTCGGCCTCCCGTGTTCCCATTCTCCCATCGCTGCCTCCACTCCCGATGCATTTGGGAGCATTTGGGGGAAGGAAAAAAAAAAAAGTTGACAAAAGAAATGAATTATGCATAAGGAATTAATTTCCTTGATGAATAGGGACTTACAAACTCAATTGCCATTCGCTTTCAAGGGATGCTTGGGGGAGTGGGGGGAGGGAATAAAAGCAGAGGCTGGAACCAAGGGCGAGCGGCTGAGCCTGGAAGTGTTCCTGGCCTTTGAGTGGACTTCTGGAAACAGCCCGGGGTCATTTAAACCATATGACGGGTCCCATATTCCCATCAATGTGTGGGGTTCTTCGCTGGGGTGGAAATCAGGGTGGCGAAACATCCAGCAAATCTGGCCGCGCATCTGACAATGAGTGCCATCCTGTGCTCAGAAGAGGAGGAAAACAGGGCCAGATGGGGATCCTGCTGTTTTAATAGACGGGGACACTGAGGCACGTGTGTTCGTGTGCCTTGTTGAGACCAGGTACAGGTCAGGAGCCGTTACAGGAGCGGTGATCTGGGCTCCTGTGCTCTGGAGGTTTGCCTTATTTTCCTTTGGGTGCCCTTCCCTTCTGTGCTGCTGCGTCCTGGGAGCAGAGCCAACAACTGGGAGCACTAACAGTGCTGGAGTGAAGATGCTGGAGAAGAAAACTAACTTCTGGAGACTTTGCACAGCCAGAAAAAAACTGCCCCCCAAACCCAAGCAGAAAACTCAGACTCCTGATGGAGAGAGAGCACCCACCTCCCGAGCTGGCGTGGGGCAGGCGAACTCCCGTGCCGCCTGCTGGTGTGGCTGGGAGGAGTTCTCCTCTCCTGGTGGGGTGGTGGGGCCGGCCAGAGATTTGGAGGAAAGTTGCTTTGATGCAAGTTGCTTTTGGGTTGGGAAGCACTTCAACTTGCAAAGCATCGGGGCACTGAAGGAGGTCGTGTCCTGGCTGATGGATTTAGGACGCAGTGGGCAGAGCAACGTGCGAAGCAGAGCCACGTTCAACCCTGCAGTCATCCCCAGGGGGAGCAGAATTAGTGCTGGGGAGGCCAGCGGCCCCGTCTTCCTTTAGGTCTGGTGGTTTCTCAACCCTCAGCATCACTGGGTGGTGCTGAGAGGGAAGCATTTTGCCCCGTAGCCCAGCACCAAACCTGGTGAGCTGTTGCGGGAGGGCGGTTTTCTCCTGGAGTCTCCTTTCCTCCCTGCAACTCGTGACCCCCCGCAAGCACCTGCACCGCTCTCCTTCCCCGGCTGCTGCTCTGGGGCCAGTCATCCAAGCTCTCGGTTCAGCTCTTGCCAAAAACTAGTTATTTTCAGGGGATTACCAGAGGTGCACGTACAGCCTGCCCCGTTCAACATTTGCAGGACCGGCTCCTGGGGTCTGCTGCCTGGGGGCCATGGGGAGGACTTGTAAAATACCCATGCAGAGCTTGGGGTCGTGCCCGGCCCGCTGGAAGGAGGTGGCACGAGGGGTTCCTGTGCTGGAAGGAGCTCAAGTGCCACGGCGGGGTGGTGTCGTCGCTCGGTTCCCTTCCCTTCGCCTTCTCCCCCCTCCTTTCGCTTCCCCGAGCGCAGGGCAAAGGGGAGCCGCAGGAAGGGGGCTGTGGAAGCTGTCGGTTTGCATTGAGCGGATGGGGAAAGGTCTCTACCTGCCTTATTTTGTCCCTTTTGCTGTCAGCGCTGACAGTGCTCATGTTTATTTCATCCGGCGTGGCGGCTGTCTCGTTTCCCTATCCTCCGATGTCATTAGCGCGCCGAGAGCGGGCCCTGCAGTGCTCAGCCTAATGAATTCCGCTGTGGCTCTTCTCTCCCCACCTCGTTACCAAAGCTCAAGGTGTCAAATTAAACCCGGCCTGGGAAAGGAGAGCGAGAACAAGGCGAAAGAGGAGGCGGGGAGGGGGAAAGGAGGGGCAGCGGGTGCTGTAGGTGTTCGCCTGGTGCTAGGCTTTCCCTTTTTCCAGCTGGTTTTTCTGTTTAAGCCGTTTCCTGCGCAGCTGGGATTTCTCCTTGAGGCTGGACGTGCTGTCCTAGCAAAGGTGGTGGCTTTGTCCTTGGCCCAGCCGATGGCGTCCTGGCACGGCCGCGGCCACGCCGTGCGCTCCGGGGCCACCTGGAAGCACCGGTAGGTGTAAAAGCGCTGCCTTAAAAATCGTCTGGCTGCTTCTGTGCTCCTGGCTTTCCTCGCGAGCCACAGCCTCGCGGTGGGATTAGTTCTGCCAGGCGTTTTAAGCAGAAGTTGCAACCCCCTCATCTCCGGGTCTGGCAAATACGGAGCGAGACGCAGCCCATCACAAGAGCAGTGGCACCGTAAGCCAAATGATGCTGTTTCTGGGCCACATTTTGCTGTTCTTGAGCATTTTTCTCTGGGTTCACGCAGCCCCCTGTGCAGGAGGGTTTGGGGTCCCCTGCCCTGCGGGTGCTGGGGGGGTTGCAGAGGTGGCAGGAGACCTGGAGTGACAGCAGCCTGTCGCCAGCCTCCCCCCCCACATCCGTCTTGGCTCTCATTGATTTAAAATAGTTTTGTAATGTAATTATCTCCTCATGGATAGTCTTTTTCATTACGTCGGCTGCTTCAGCTGTGGCTGAGCATGTTGATGTGGGATTAGTGCCGCGGCGGAGCATGCGTCGCTGCAGCCAGCCCCCGTCGTGGGGCTGCTCCCTGCCGTTCCCCCAAATCGGGGCGAGCTGGTGGCTGTGCTGGGAGGTGCTGGGCTCTGCAGGGGATGGAGGAGCAGAGCAGGAGCCCATGCTGCCCTGGGGATGAGGACCAGGCTTTCCAGGACGTTTGGAAGCCCTTTGCACCCTGGGTTTGGTGTCTTCGTGCTTGGTAAACTCTGGGGACTGTGGTATTGAGAACAGCAGCAGCTGAGAGCTGCGCTGGCACATCCTAGCTCTGCTTTTTATTTCTTTTTAGCATTTCCACTTTGTTTCCCTCCTGCCGTGTCTCCCCGGGGCAGACCCATCTCTTTCCATGCCTCCTGCCGTGCACCTGGGCCCCCACGGGAGGGCTCGGGGTTTTGGAGACCCCTCCTGCCCAGCCTGCTGGGAGATGGAGACCTCCGGCCCTGTCACAGCACCGTGGCCTCTTCCCGTGTCCCTGGTGGTTTTTGTAGCTCTGAGCTCGATGGGAGGAGAGAAACGTGGCCGTGGGCTTCTTCCCCTCTCCAGTCCCCGCGTGTAACCCTCTCTGTAAATCCTGGAGATCAGCAGCAGCAGGGAGCTGGCTGCTGGGTTCTGCCTGCACTTGAGCCCGCTGCGTTGTGTTAGTTATCCCCTTCATTGGCCTCGACGGCCTCGGTGGGGTTTGGCTGCCCCACTTCTGGCTTTGAGGGCTTGTTTTGGCAAGAGATGAAGCCATAGCAGACCGTTGTGTTTCTTTTTGCTTTGCCTCGTTTGCTGAGAGGGGCAGCAGGGTGAAAAGGAGGGAGCAGGCGCCTGCTCCTCTGCTCCATGACCCTGTATTTCCCCGGTCCCAGGGGGATGACCCCAAAAGCGGGATGGTGGCACCCGGGTGCTGGTCCCCATCCTGGGGAGCAGCACAGGGACCCCAACCCTGCTCCTGCAGCTGCACCGGGCACGGCAGCAGATCTGGAGTGCAAGGAGGAGACGTCAGCCCACGGCTGTCCCCACTCGGTGCGAGCACGGGTCCAGGCGGCCGCGGGCGGCTCGGCCGGGTGCGGCAGGAGGCGAGGAGCGATTTCACGTGCCATTGGAGCTGCGAAGGGAGCGCGGGGGTAGCCGCGATTTAATCACCTCGGCTGGCCGCGGGCCAAGACCACCAAGGTTAAAACACCTCTCTGCTGCAAGCGATGCCAGGGGAGTCGTAATTGGCGTAGTTCGTCAAGCACTTGGCACCTCGGGGCGTGCCGTCCGCGCTGTCGTGGCGCTAGGGTTGGGGTCAGCCTTGGAGGGGAGGATTTGGACAATTTGGAGGCTTTTCTGGAAAGTGGTTTAAACCTGGTGGCTCCAGAGACAGTGGTGCTGGTGGAGGGAAGGGCCTCCAAAACCACCTGCCTGCAGGTGGGGGTGTGGGGTGGATGGGGGTTTACACCCAGCCCAGATCTGGTCCCACTTGCTTCTGGAAAGGACCTGGTGCCAGAGAGCCTACGGAGCTAGCAGAACCCTCTCCTGTTATGGGGGGGCTGGGACATGGCCCAGTGGGTTCCCTGGCCGTACCAGTGCAGACCAGTATGGCAAAGAGGCCTGAGGAGGAGTTAAGTGATGTGCATGCTTGCTAAAGGGACACTCTGGGGTAAAACAAGGATGTTTTCCCTGAACTGTCCTGAAAAAAAGGCAAGCGAGAAGGCACTGCAAGTATCCCCTTTGCTCGGACTTGTTGGTTAAAGGCTCAGCCTGCTGAAAGAAGGATTCCCTTGCTGTGGAAAGGGGTAAGGGCAGCCTAAAATGGGCTCAGCGCGAGCATCGATCTGTTATGTGGAGATATTGCCACTTCTCCCAACCATGGGAGGCACTGAAACGCAGCCAAGTCATCTCGGTTTGAGCAGTGTACATGGTGCTCTCTCCGGTTGCTGGAGGTGGTGTGACTACCTCTTCCTTCCCCTGAAGACCTGGGAAATCAGGGGCTCGCGTGACCCGAACAGCCTGGTTCGTTGGGAAGGCACGAAGCTGCTGAGCGGGAGGTACCTCTGGGATGTGGGATTCTCCGGGTGTTTCGGGGTGGCTGTGCCACGTCGGGCTGATGCCCTACGCAGCCCGAGATGCCCTCGTTGCCAAAGGCTGGTGGTGCCTACTGATAGAGGAAGCAAAAAAGAGACAAAAGTGAAGCTGAGGGGGTCAGGGTGACTCTGCCTGGAGAAGGGGAGGCTCCGGGGAGACCTTATAGCATCCTTCCAGTGCCTAAAGGGGAGCACAGGGGAGCTGGCAGTGAGGTGTGATAACTTCTAGCAACACATTGGCTAGCTCTGATGCGATTCCTGTTAATGCAGGAGGATTGTTTGAGATCCTCCTCGTTATCACAGCGGTGTGGTGCCCTGCTCCCCAGCTGCCTGTCCCAGCACACGTGGGATCATGCCGGCGGTGCAGCCGGGCTCAGAAGCGTTCAGCTTCTTGTGTGGCAGGGGACAAGCCACCGGGCAGCACGCCTCAGTTTCTCCGTCACTGCAGAGGGGTTGGTGCGCATTGCTCCTGCTCTGAAGTACAGTGGAGACGAGTTCATTCAAGCACTTTGAAGCCCTCCGATGAAAAGCGCTGGAGGAGGACAGCGCCTTATTAATTGTTGGTGAGCGTATCTGTCAATCCAACGGGAGGAGCTGCTCGCTGATTTTCTGCTGTCTGCTCTGTCTAGAGGCAGATAGCGGCAGTATTGAGAGACTCAGAAAGTGGCTGTCACTCTCTCGGAGATCAGTCCTGCGGCTCAAAGCCTCCTGGTTTGTAGGAGCTGTGCGGCCCGGGTGTGATGGGGGAGAGCTCCGTCCCGGCCAGCCTTTGTTTTCAGCTGTGAACGTGTGGGCACTTCTGTTCCCGGTGGCCTTCCTTTTCCAGGAGCTTTCTGCTCTTTTCCCTGAGCTGGCAGAGCTGCCAGCCGGGCTCGGGGCGCTGAGCTCTCGTTGCCACCAGCACGTGGTAGACTTGAAAGCCACCAGTGATAACGGGGAGCTGTCAGCGTGCGTGCAAAACCCATGGCTCTTGGGGGTGATGGTCCCCTCCTGCTGCAGGCTGCCGTGGGGTGTGCTTGGGCATCCCAGCTGTCCTGGTGGAGCTCGGTGGTTTTCTATCTCCGGCTGGGGCTCTGGGGGATTTCTGTATCCCGTGATGAAGCTGCTGGTGGGGTCTGGCCTGCCCAGCCTGTCCCGGTGTGGACGTCTCCCTTTGCTTTGCAGGCAGGAGAGATTTGGGGTACGTGAGTGTGTCCGGTGAGTGTGCATCCTGCCCGGTCCACGAGAAGGGAGAAGCACCTCCCATCACCCTCCCCGACTCCCAAGACAGGGGATAAGGTTACCCTCTATTTCCCCGGCGCCCTTTGAGCCTAAGCCCTGCCGTGCTGTGGGCCCACCGCCATCCTGCTAATTAGGAGAAGTGATTAACCTCTCAGCTGTCTCGTGGCTCAACTCACACGCATCTCGGGGTCCCTCGCTGCGTGCGCAGCTCCGCCGGACAGGCGCTCGGGGTGGGAATTGCTGGGTGTAGGTGCCGTGTTTGGGGTGCTGCCCGAAGAACCTTTTGCTCATGACTTGAGGGAAGAGGTGCAAGCTTGTTTCGGGGAGCTGGGCACCCACTTAGTCACGGAGGGAGAAACTTTTGGGGATGGAAAACTTTCTTCCCTCTTGACACCTCATCGCCTCCTCCGTGCTTTCACCCGGTTAAGGGCTGTGGTGCTGACTTGTAGGGTCTGCCCCCTCCTGCTGGGATGCTTTGTCCTGCTGCATGTGAAGCGGCCTAAAGTGGGTTTGGTGTTGGGCAGGGGGTGCTGCTGACGGCGGGTTTGGGAGCAGGGAGATGTCCGTGCGCCAGGGCTGGGGCAGCTGGGCAGGGTGGGAGTGCTCCCCGGTGAGGGATCTGGGTAGGACAGCCAGGCAGCCCTACAGGACGGGCCGGGGAGAACTGGCTGCCCCCAAACACCGAGTGCAGGTGGTTAGTGACCCCGAGATCGGGGCCAGGACCGTGCATGGGGCTCTGCCAAAGCCTCCCTGGATGGAGGTAGCCTTGTGGCCGCGCACCCGCTGCTCCAGCCGGGCTCTGGGGTGCTTTTGTGGCACCCCCCTGCGTGGACAACCACGGGGACCGGACCGGGATGTCCCAAACCCATCGCCTCGTGTTGCGGTGTGCGTAGCCTCGGGAGCCGTCCCCTCGCCCCCAGCTCCATCCCGCGCTCTCCCTGCCTCCTGCAGTGACACGTAACATCTTCCTAGCGGCTGGATTTGGCAGTGCCAGGCTGGGCTTCCTTGCCAGTGTGGCAACAGCCACGGCTCCCAGCTTGTTAGACTGAAAGAATGTGCCGTTTTAATTAATGATATGTAAATATCCTTGAATGGGCCGCATTTGCATATTAAGAGAGATTTGCGGAATCTGCGGAGTAATATATTTTAATTAAGGATTAATTAAAAATAATGGGAATTTCATTTCGCCTGGCAGAATCCGTTTAGATCCTAGCACACGGCTGCTTGGGAGGCTGGTCTGAAGGCGCTGCCGCCGCGGCCCGCGGCTGCCACCGGGGCGCCGGTGCCCGTCCTCTCCCCGGTGGGTCCCCAAACCTGCGGCCGAGCTGGGTGTAGGGCAGGACGGTCTGCCCCCAGCGCCACGATGCCCGGCTGCGGGTTTTCGGGGCTGTTTTTTGATATTCTTTATGGCAAAATAAGCAAATGGCTGTGAGACACGGAACACTAGTTGTGTTGGCAATTATGTTAATAGCATGCTATTAGGCTATGATTCTATATGAGCAATTGGGGAGAAGAAATGCCTTACTGAGAGAGAATGATACAACAGACGTCTGTCTTATTGATATAGCTCCAGAGGAGCTTTCTGCGTAATTACACCCGGCCACTTTTCGGAGGTGGGGGAGAGGCCGCGGCCACGGGATGGAGGGAGCGCGGCCCCGCGGCTGCCGGCGAGGCTGGGATGCTTCTGGGCATCCTTGGGGTGCTCCGGGCAGGGCTTTGGCACCCAGCAGCGAGTCCGAGAGTCCTGCAGGCTGTGGGGTGTGCTGGCCTGGTGGCCCCATGGCTGTGACAAACCTTGGCGGCTTCCCGGGGCTCGAAGCTCAGCGGTGGAGGGCATGGACAGGGAGCCCGGAGCTCGGTGGTGGAGGGCATCGATAGGAGACCTCGTGGCTTCCTCGGCATGGTTGGTGTGAGCTGGCCGTGCCAGGAGGCACACGGGGTGGAGGTGACACCACGGGGCTGGCGAGGAGGGGACGAGGCGGGTGGCAGGCAGGAGGGGAGAGCAGGGGCCGGTGAGGTGCTGCTCCCTCCATCCCGCCTGCGTTTTCCCAGCTCTAAGCTGGCTGCAGCCTGCCGAATGCAAATGGAGAAGATGCAGTTTGTGGGTAAGTGCCCGCTAATAAATAACCTCGGAGTCTTCTCCCTATCAGGCAGTGACATCCTGCATTTCTCTTCCCTGCCGCACCAGCCCAAGACATTTAATGATGTGGTGCTCCTCCCGGGACGCGCTGCCCATGCTAAATATCTCCAGCCTCACAAAATGGTGGGAGGAGAGCCCAGCCCGGCTCCAGCACCCCGTCCAGCACCTCTCCCCGGCACCTCTCCCTGTGGCACGGAGGGCGGCTCAGCGCCGCGTCCCCTGCCCGCCCCGGCGGCTCCCGCGCGGCCGTCCCCTGCCCTGGCTCGCGGTCGCTGGAGGATTTCATTAACTGGCTGAAGTAAAAAAATAATCAATTTCAGATGTTCCCAGTGTTTGTGGTAATGGGCTCTCTAACCATTCTGATTAGCCGAGTGAAATGGAATTTTTCTTTTAAATTACAGCGCGTTGACGTTAAATATAGGCAAACTTTGGCTGCGCGGGGGGGAGGGGACGGGCTTTTTACATCCATCCTCGTCCCTCGCCCTCCCTCTTCAGCACTTGCCTTATCTCGCCATCGCCCCCTCCCCAGGCGAGCTGAAATCTCCAGCAGCTTCTTCCTGCAGCCCACAAGACTAGGATTTTTTTTCCCTGTGCTTTGTGAAACCTTTCTGGAGGTTTTGGGTGGGTGGCGGGGGTGTCATTTTTTTGGGGGGCGTTGTTGTTCCATTTTTAATTTTTCCCATAGTATTTTTGGGCTGGGATCTGTGCTGCTGTGAGATGGGCTTCATCCGTCCTTCCTCGGCCGTGTGGTTTCGCTGTGGTTTTGCCGTATCCCTTTTTGATCCACGGGCTGCATTGGGATCGATACCGGGAGCCGCGCGTTTGGGGTCGGGCTGCAGCCACAGCCCCCCCTGCCCACATACCCCACGCCTGCCTTCCTCTCCTAAATCACCACATTCAGCCCACGGTGGGCCTTTCCATTATTAATTTTTGTTTTCCCTTTTATTTCTTTTTCATGCCTTCCTGCCCTACCTTCCTTTATTCTCTCCCGGGGAAGGACGCGGCCGCGGCTGCGCGCGGGGCTGCGCTCTGGCTCGGGGTGCGTGCGCGCAGCCGAGCCTCCTGCCTGTACTTTTCCTTTTGATAAGCTGTCATCCCCCGGCCCTGCACGGGGATTTGATCAGAGTGCTCTCTCGACCCCGTGGAAGACATTAAACACCCTCCCAGACCCTTTTCTCTGTCTCCATCTCTGAACCTTTCACTCCGCTTTAATGAGAATTTCTCCTAATTATTTCAGTGGCTGCAGCACAGGGACCGCAGTGTAGTTAGATCTTGATACCGGGACGTGACTGTTATGCTGATAAAGGCAAAAGATCAATAATTTAGGCCCTAGCGTTAATGGCAGAGCTGAGAGCTTAAGTGTCTGTATTCAGGTTTAGTCCTGAAGGTTCCTGGAGTATTAATGATTTCCAGAGGAATTCCCCCCCCCCCCGCCTTCACCCTTTTCTTGTGCTGCCGTTGCTTTTTCCCTGAGTCCTGTATCTTTGTAAAAGCCCTGGTCCCTCATTTTAAAGAAAAAAAAAAAGAAAAAAAAAAAGGTTGTCTCTTTCTGTCTCACTTCAGAGATGGCAGGATTGGCCCCGAGCCCTGGGCGTGAAGCGGTGCCTGGGCTCATTTAGGGTGGGAAGGGGGAGCAGAAAACAGGACTGCTGGTGATCCTGGCTTCTCTCTCCCTAACACCACCATAATCCCATATTTTTGGGAGCCTCCTGCTGTACCTTCCCTCCCCATCCCCTGAGCCTGAGCCCTTCCTTGGCTGCTGGACTGTCTGGGGAGAGCTCCGAGGCCCAAGGTGGACAGGGGGAGGGTTGGGGGGACGGGGACGGGGAGAGGTGGGGGACATTACCCAGTTTTCAAGCGACTCAGAAGCGCTTCTTCCTCCTTGGCTTTCCTTCTAGTCCGTTAGTACTTGAGGATTCAGGAAATACTGAGTTGATTTGAAAGGAGGTAACAAATGATGAAGGGAAATTGGGGGATAAAGACTGTTATTTAGCCACTAGGAGCCATGGCTGGGAAACACTGTTCTATGCATTAGCTGGTTAATGGGAATTTCGCCTGGGTTATCTCCGTCCTGATTAGGGGAGGGGGTGAAGGTGCTCAGATTTTGTGGCTTTTTGGTCCCCTCAGCATCCCAGGCTGTCCTTCTGCCTGGGCAGGACTTGGCAGAGCGTTTTGTTGTGTTTTGTTTCATGGTACCAAACTGAGTCTCACCTCTCCCAATTCTCCTTGGGTTTTGGGGGAGAAGCTGGCCGGAGGATGTGAGCATCCCACTGAAGAGAGGGCTGGCAGCACCGCACGTCCTGCTGAGCTCTTCAGCCCCGGCTGGAGATCTGAGATGCCTTCAGCCTCTCCTCTTTGCTGCTAGCTGAGGGGTCGGCGTGCTCCTTCCCCTACCTGTGGCCGGGCTCGGGCAGAGGATGCAGGAGCTCGGGAAGCAGTCCTGCGGCTGCACAGTCCAGCTGGCTTCCCCTGTTCAGCTTGTGTTGGCAGGGCCAGCCAGAGTATAAATTAGTTTCAACTTATTGCAGCCACTGAAGTATACAAATAGAGCGAGGACATGCAGGGAGAACATCTGGCCGGTGCAGGAGCGTTTGCTGGCTTCACACGCTGACATTATTTGGGGTTGGGAGCGAAGAACCTTTAAAAGTAGTTTTTTTTCAAAGAAGAGCAAATTGTTTAAATGCTGCCCTGTCCATTTTTACAGAAATACATGGGCCCATGATGATACGTGTGCATATAGAGATACAGATAGAGGAATGCAGGTGGGTGATGGTGCAATCTGAGCTGGTGGCCTGGGAGATGCAGGCTCTGTTGTTGGGGGGATGCTCAGGAGAGGGAAGGAGCCCCACGGCTCCATTTCTTTTTCATGGGAGGTACGGACAGCGTGGCTTCATCCCAAATCATTTCCTTGGCTATCGGAAAAAAAGGAGACAGACCTTGCTGGAGGAAACTTGAGCACCACGTTCAAGGTCACGTCGGGTTCTCTTCTTGCTTTTCCTAGGGGGTCTCAGCTCATTCTCTGGGGCAGGACATAAAGCAGCCACCTAATGTTCCAGCCCGAGTGTTTTGCAGGTCGGGTGACATGTTTACACCCAGGTGCTCGGGTGCCAAATGCTGTTGACTTCAGCAGGATCTTCCTCATCCAAGGCTGCCCGAGGCACGCGATAGATCCACCTTGGTCAGTAGGCTGATGTCTGGATGTGCTGGCCTTAGGCTGCCCCTGTCGAATATTTGTAGAGCTCGTCTCAGCAAGCTTCAGAGAAGAGAGAGCTTAAGTAAGAGTAGCTGTAGGATTTTCTGGCCACCAAAACATCGGTAGTGAGCTCAGGGAAGGTTCCCAAAGCCCTGCCGATGGTTGTTGTGGGTAGCCCTGGGGAGCAGGTATTTGTATCTGAAATGTTAATGGAGAGCCTGAATTGAATGGTGCGTGCCGTCGGGGGAGCGGTAAAAGCCATTTACAAAAGAAGCCAAGAGAAGATCAGTAGAAACGCACACAAACCCTAAAAATCCCAATGTGATGCCTGAATAATCGCCCATGTGTCTGGGGAAAGAGATTAATCCAGGCAGGGTTCAGTTTAACAGGATTATTGAACGTGGCGGGGGGGGCAGCGGGAGGGAACACCCTGGGACTTTCCATCCGGCTCCAGACCATGGGGCTGTCTTCTCCAGTGGCCCCAACAGGGCTGGGAAGCTTTTGGGGTCAGGGGAACTTCGCTGGGCATCAGCGGGTTAACTGCGGTGGGACGCCTTCGGTTTCAGGGCGGTGATAGGGGTGTGTATGGGATGGATGTGGAGGTGTAGCTGGCGGGCTGGCTTTTAACCAAACCACCCAAAAATACACTTCTTGGTGGAGAAGACCTCGAGGAGGCTGGCTCAGCGTCGAGTGCCGTGGTGGAGCCCTGCCTCCAGAAGCAGCTGGTGCTGACAAAAGCCTCTCCTTGGGGCCATACCCACCTTGTTCGGGGACAAGACAGCTTCTGTCCTTCAGTGCTCGGCTGCCTGGTGGCTCTGATCCTGGCAGCTCTCCTGTCGTAAGCTATTTTCTAGGCATTAATGTGTTTTCTTCTTCTTAAAGAGGCTTTTTGCTCTCAAAACCAAGCAGGCACGTAGACGGGGAGAGAGAGACAGTTGCGCTGCCTCTACAGCGTTCCCACAAAGGCGATCACACAAAGTAAAGAGAAAGGAGAAATGTTGTTATGGTATTGCCTGTGTTTATGTGCAGATGGATAGGAGTGTGTGTCTGCGTGTCTTTGTGCGTGCTTTATAATAAAAACCAAGCACAATGTCTCCGCAGCGTTCCCAGAGAGCTGTCGATGTGCTCTCAGATCCCGTAACCTCTTTCAAGTCTACCTGGTGCGTGTGGCTCCTGGTGTATTTGGTGAGCGGAAAGGGAGGCAGAAGAACGAAAGCAGGAGGGAAAAAAGGGGGCAGAGATGGAAACCGTACCTGGCTGTGCTTTTCATGGAGCTCGTCCTTGCTTGCTTCTGAAATACTCGGTGCCTGGAGTTGGTGAGACCAGGGGAGGCTGGGGCAGCTCGTCTGCCCCCTGAGCTGCTCTCTGCCAGCCCGTGCGATGGGGCTGGCTAGTTTCTCTGTTTGCAGACCACTTCGTTCTGTTTCTTATCAAAGAGTTGGCGTTTGTTGCTCTGGAGTCGTCAACACTGCTGGGAGGACAGAGGGGAGTCCAATTCTGGAGCTCCCCTTTCCCACATCGGTGCCAGCACAGTTACTGAGTATGGCAGCAAAGCCCCACTCCTGTTGTAAAACAATAAAAAACAAAACAAAACATGTTGTTCAAAAGGTCACAGATTGTGCGTGCTCACTGTGCTGTGTTCCACAAAGACGTGGCCACTCTGAGCTGCCTTCTGCAGGAGGTCCCCTTTACCTTTTGGGTGGCGGTGAATACGTTCAGGGAGGGGTGAGAAGCAAAGCCCTAAGCCTGCACATAAACATGTCGCTATTTTGTAAAGGCATCGTTTTCCTGTTTTGCTTTTTCCATATGTTTAACCCACAGACTATTTGTACAAAGCCTTTCATCGAGCAGCATTGCGTCCTATGCACATGTGAGAGCAATAAAAGTGAGGTTGTCCTTCCAGCCGCTCCTTACCCAATCCGTGCCGCTCTCCTGTGCAGCAGGACTCCAAACCCTTTCCTAGGACTTATTTCTTCCCCATTTCCCCCCTCGCTCCTCGGCGTGGTTGCTGCCAGCCCCATTTGCTCAGCGGTGCATGCGAGGAGCCAAGGGCCAGCGACGGGGAGAAGACGCAGCCACCGCCGCCCCCAGCTGACTGCTCCCTTGCTGCATTTCCCTCGGGGATGCTCAGGAGGTTTTCCCCGGGCGTTTTCTCACGTGTATATAACCTGGGCATCCCTGAAACCCCACGGAGGAGTGCAGACTGTAGGTGAGAGAAGCTGCCCAGCAGCTGGAGCTGGCTGCGGGTGGTGCCCAGGAGAGGGTTTGATTTGGAAGGAGATGCGTGCAGTGGGTGCTCCTCGGAAAATCTGGTCTCACGTCTCGGGTCTCGGCCAGGCTGCTTTCGAAGCGATGTCTGGCTTTTGTTACCGGACTGAGGACCCCTGTCTTTAAAAGGCTGCTCTGCAGCACCCCTCTGGGAAAAGCTCTGCTGTTATTCTCATCTAGTGGGGATGCAGAGGTGGAGGGTGCGAGCGGAGGGCTCTGCACAACCACAACGTCCTGCTGCCTTTTCTCAGAAGGAGCCTGGGAGGACCTACGAGCAGCCAAACTGGCTCAGGCAGAAAATTCACTTGTCCCATTGTCTCATCCTCAGCAGTGGCCAAAGCAGCATGCCTTGGGGAAGAGTCACGAAAAAAATAAGGTGGCAACGTTACGTATGGCGTCTGTATTGAGCAGGCACTGCTAGGATCCACAAACTTGCCCAGCGTCCCCCTGAACCCTTGTGAAGGTTTGGCACCCAGAGCAGCCGGTGGCAAGGAGTTACTGCAGCCTGAGGGCAGGTTTTGTAGTCCACTGTAGCTGCAAATATTCCCTGGAGTCTGTTCCCCAGGGAGATTTCCACATGTAGACTGGGAGCGTGGATACCTCCGGTGGGTAGGAGCCTTTCAGGGATGATGCGTGGGGTGGCTGAAATCTGCACCCCGATGCAAGCAGCCAGCTTAGAGCCTCCTCTTTATTTTAAAGCAATTTCAGTGGCAAGCTATGCAGGAGCACAGACCTGGTGGGCAGTCCGTGATGGACTCCATCCCTCTTCCATGGGGATGACCAGCTCCTTTCCCATGCGATCATCCATCCCATGGCCACTGGCACCTCTCGTGGTGGGGACACGGGACGCTCGCCTCCTCACAGGCTCCCCCAGAAGGACAAGGAACACCAACACGGTGATGCTCCAGCCCGTGCCCCTGCTCGAAACCCCTCTGTGCCCCAGCTCGGCGGCCAGAGGAGCTGGGCAGGAGGGGGTGCCTGCAGCCCCCCACCGCCACGCCGTGCTGAGCCGGGGGATGAGTGATGGGGGCTCAACAAGGTGTTTAAACACCGGGATTGAAATTAATGTCCCCTCATTGCTGGTGAGGCTGCCAATACATTACAGCAAGCACCTTCCCAAAGTGAAATGAATGTTTGTTTATCCTCATGAAATATACATCAAAACATGTTGGTGGGAGAGGCCCCTAATGAGGGAAAGGGCCGGCTTGCCATTAATTCCCGGCTGGGAGTGGACACTGCTCCCTTTCCCTCTCCTCTTCCCTTTCCTCTCCGGGCTTTATTTTTGAAGCCTAACCCGTCCGCAGCTGTGCATCCAAAAGCATTAATACGGCTTTAATGAAAACTCTGGTTGATCTGTCCAAAGATATTGATGAGTGCTCCTCAATCGTATTAATCTTCTCGTTGCGGGAGGAAATGAAGGCGGTGAGTGAGAGCGCGCGGGGCCGTCCGGGGCCACTCGGAGGGCTCGCAGGGCTCGCAGGAGCGCGGGGACAGCCACCGAGCCCACGCTGCGGGACCCGACGTTGGCCCGGCTCGGGTTTATTTCCCGATGCTCAAGCCCTTTTGGAAGCTGGAAACAAAGCGACCGCCTCGGCTGGACCGCACGGTGAGATTCCAGGCCGGTATTTAACATTCAAATCATTAAGTTTCTGCCAATAAATCCATTACTGTTAATTATATTGAAGGGGCTAACGATCCGTCGACAATATTCCGCCATTGATTTCCATTCGCGTCGAATCAGCTCCTCGCCTTGGAGCCGTGCAGGGGCGCGTGCGTGCGCCTTTGGGTTTTTTTTTTTCCCCCCCTTCCTTCCCTTGCAGCATCCGCAGCAATGCAGCGCCGCTGCTCTCCCTGGCGATCCCGCTCTCTCCCCGCGTGCAGAACGCTCCTCGATAGGAACAAGCGACGTTTCTTTATGGCTTATGGCAAACTGCCTTGATTACTTCTACTGTTGTACCCATTATGTGAATTAAATATGTATTCAGTTGCATGCTGCTTGCGTTGTTATTGCAGGGTGACATATGGTAGTGACTCAATTAGAATGAAACTAGCATTAGATAACCCTTCTGATTACATGCGTCCCAGCCCGCTCGTCAGGCTGCCGCCGCTCTGCCTCAGCCCTGCCACCCGCACGCCACGGGTGGCACCGGCCACCAGCAGCTCCGCCACGCCAGAGGTGGGCTGCAGGTGGGAGCAGCTCCTCCGCGTCCCCTCAGCGCCGCTCTCCTGCCTTCCTCCTTCCGTCCTCGTGGCTTTCCATCACAGCCAGGTTTATCTCGCCCAGGCGGCGGCACCTGGGTTGGGTTTTTTTGGAGCCCACAGGTGCCCGAGCACTGCGGTCCCCCGGCCAGGGTTTGGGGGTGTCCTCAAAAAGGGCTCCGGCTCCATTTGTCACACGGCTGCATCGGGCTGGTAAATGCTTTTTGTAAAGGAGAGGGATCCAGGGGTTGGTGTTTCTTCTTTTCTGCCTCCTCTTCCTCCATATACAGCACGCACCAGGTGAGAAACGTCCTGAAAACGGGAGGGTTTTGCCTCTTGGGTGGCTCGGGGCTGGGAGAGGCGGTGGGTGGCTTTGTCACTGCTGCCCTCTGGTGCACACAGCGGCCGGCTCCCCGGGGAGCCCCGCGGCTCCGGGTCAGAGCCTGGGGTGCTGGGGGGTGCTTGCTAAAGCAGGAGGGCTTTCGGCTTCCTTGGTTGCCTTCTGTCCTGCAAAAACCAGCCCGAAGCTCGTGCTTCTTGCAAGTAGAAAATATGCGTTTCCCTGTCCCGCACACATCTCTGCTTCCCTCATTTCTGGGCTCTGTCGTGTGCCTTGGGAGCGGGTGTGCGCCCGCTCCTGACGTTTGGAAGCAGCAAACCGGGGAGGTTTGGCTCTCCCGGGAGCACCCAAACTTTCTGTCGTTATCCACGCACGTTTCGTCTGCATGGAGTTTGGAGACCGGGCCCAAAAGGTCAGGAAGGCTTGCACGCAGAGCTCCACGGCTTGTTTCGGCTGTGTTTTCACCCCAGCCAGCCCTCGATGTGCCTGTCAGCGGAGGTCTGAGGGACGGGCAGCTCCAGGCTGCTCTTCCCTTAGAGCTGCTCAAGACCTTTGCATTCACTGGAGTACACAAAGCTGGTGGTGAGCCCTCCCCGCAGCCCCCCAACCCCTGCGTTTCTGTTGGAGTTTTGCGGCTTGTTTGCCGGCAGATCCCGATGTACAAGTAAACGGGAAATGGATTAATTATCTCAACACGAGCTGGTTGCAGCAACAAACCCCAGCCTGCGAATTGTTTGCAAACGTTTCTCCTCTGGGGCTGCTCGCTGGTTGCGCGCTGCAAGCAGCAGCCGCCGTCACGGGGCCCGGCTCCTCCGCTCGCATTGGGCAGAGGGGGTTTTTAAACCCAAATAATGGCTGCGATCAAAGAGCAAATAACACGCCTGCCAGTGACAGGGCTCAGCTAAATACAAATCTTATCTGCGTACGTATATAGCTATTGAGGGGTATTTGTGAAGAGAAAATAACACGGCTCGATAAAAATGCGTTTGTAAGGTGTTTTTCTTTCGTATCAAAGCTGGGAGTTGGGTTTGTGGCTTTCGTTTCTCCTTAATTCTTTGTGTTCCTCTAGCATGTTCTGTAAGTGTGCCTGGATGGGTGTATGTATACGCACACGCGGGCCCGCATGCACATTATGCTGTCAGCCCTCTGTGGGAAGCTTTATTCTTGCCTTTGCAAGTGGGAAGTTTCTTTTTCCAGAGGAATAAAGGCCCTTCCCAGAGGAGAACCGCGAGTCCGTGGCAAAAATAGCTGCTTCTGGAGTCCTAATCCTTTATCCCATTCCAGCCGATAGCCCAAATCCCATTAGCTTCCTTCCTGGCTTGTTTGCCGAGAGCCTCCCAAGGCTCCGTAACAAAGCCCGGCTCTCCCCAGGCATCTGCCTCTCACATGCTGCCTCCAAACGCCGGGGAAGGCAGGGTCCTGCGAGCGGACCCAGCCCGTGCAGCCTGCCCTGGGCGGCATCGTGTCCCCATCCCTGCTGGGACGATGCTCAGACACAAGCATCGTCCTTCCCTGGCCGAGTTCTCCCAATCTGGGGGGCTGGCGGAGCTCCTTGTTGGCTTTGGGGTGTGGGTGGTGCTCAGTCCCTCCTGCAGAGGTGATGCTCCTTCTTGCAAGGAGGCAGGGAATGCCGTTTATTTCCCAAACTCAAAGCTTCCCTGGTGGCTCGGTGTGTTTTCATCCCACGGCAGCGTTTGCAGGGCTGACGTGGGGCTGTCGGAGCAGAATCCGTCCCTTTAGTGCTTGCCTTGCTATCGCTCGCGTTGCTTTCGGCTGGAAAACCGTCAGCTCATACAAATGACTGACGGCAGCCAGCGTCAGGCCTTGGCAGGTATGTAAACAAAGGAGGGAACCGTTTTCTGCTCTTCCTTCTCTCCTTTTTTTTGAAGGCGCCGTTCCAAGCACGCATGCGGGAGGCACTGGTGCAGCCCCGTGCACGTCCCCGTCGGGGGCTGGCAGTGGCCCCGCCGGGTTCCAGCAGGGTCTCGGCATTATTTCAGTGCGAGCCCCCGCGGCTGCAGGTGCCCTAGGGGCGGCCCAGTACTATGATGGCCCCGTCCCCATTTCCTTGACCCCCATTGATGTCCCTGAGCCCGGGGTGGCGGAGATGGGGTGCGCTGAGCTGCCAGAGCTCGGTTGCTTGGTGCAAAGGGACCGGGGAAGGGGATAAACAGGAGGTTTCGAGGATGGTGCCAATATGTTGCCTGCTCCCCACCAGCCCCTCAGGTTTTCTGGGTTCCCCAGCCCTTTTATTTTCTCAGCATCCCACATCCCACGCGTTTCCTCCCTGTCTGCCGTTGCGGTGCCTCCCTGCCTGTTTCTCCACGCTGCCTGACGAGCAGAGCCCCCAGGTCTGCAGGGCTGTCAAGGGCTGTGTCTCTCTGATTGATTGGAAAAGTTCTTGTGCGTGTGTTTGGTCTTTTGTCCCCGTGAAAAGCACCACCTGAGCAGGTCTCTGCTGGTGCAGCCTGCTTAGCTCTTGCAGAAGGAAGGCAAGCTTTCAGCCCACGGCTTCAACGCCAACGTAACCCTATTGGGGAAACCAGCATAACCCTATCAGGAAAAACCAAAAATATTGCCAAAAGTGGAGTTTTTCTGCTCGCTGTGTGTCGGCACAGGCTGCTCAGCAGGATGCAGCCGCTGTCCCAGCCTGCTGGTGAGCTGTCCCCTGCCCGCTCCGCTTCTCTTCCAGCCCTGCTTTCGAGGGCAGACGTGGCTGGGGAGGTTCCCAGGGGAGGAACGGTGAGGTTTCGGCTCCGGGGAGTCTCCTGGAAGTGAAAGGAGAGGGAAAGTAACGTGAGGCTGCTAAGCCGTGAGCAGCAGTGGATTATTTAAGCGGATTAGCGGCTCCTGAGCGGGGGCTCGTGCGGGGAGAACCCAGTGCCGGGACGTGGCTGGAGCAGGGGCCTCGTTCCCAGCAGCGGGATGGGGCCGGCTTCCTGCACCTCGCGCTCCCCGCTTCGCTCTGGTGCCCACAGCACCCTCCCTGAGCCGGGCAGGATGCGACCCTGCCTCCTGGGCTGGGCAAAGGAGGACGCGACGCCAGCAAAGGGCCTCGGTCGAGGCTCCCTTGCCGCAGCCTCCTCTCTCCCATGGCCGCGCCGAACAATGGCTCCCCCGGGCACCGTGTCACCGGCAGTGAAAGAGCGGGGTCAGAGGGGGCGGAGGGGTGGGGGGCAGCGGGCCCCCTCTTTGTCTGCACCGGACAGGCCGTGCACATCTCCCCTGGTCCTTCCAGCCTGCGTCGGGGAGGAAATTCCCTCCTTCCCTCCCCGCTTTCTCTGCACGTTGCAGGCGTGCACTTTTTTCCCCCGTTTCTCTTGTTTTTTTTTCTTTTTTTTTTCCCTTCTTGCTTTTCCCTTTCTCTAAAGAATATTAAAAAAATAAAAAAATAAAATAAAATAAACCCCCAGCAGAAAGCAAGCTGTGATACTGTCGGGCCTGGCGTTGATGTTATTTATTTTCCTCAGTTGCTGCTCTGGAAGCCCGGAGTTGACAGAGCGGTTTTGTAGAATAGAAACATTATAGACTGTTACTGTCAGAGTGTTAAATGTGATGGATAGAGAAATACAGGAGAGGGAGGGGACTTTATACTAGCCATGTCTGCCAGCGAGGGTGCTCATGGGAGAATAAACCATCCGCATATAAGAAATGAATGAGGTAATGTGGCGGGAGGTAATGGACTCGTGCAACACGCCGGAGCAGGGATGCGCGGTGCTGCCCGGCCTTAACCCTCACTGCTCCGGCCGATGCCGGGGGGCACGAGCTCCCCTCAGCTGGGCCAGGACGTGCCTGCCCCGGTGTGGGACCCAGTGTTGTTCCCCTTGATGGGAGCCCGAGCCATTTCCCTCTGTGGGTGCCCCGTGGAAAACACCTTTTGTCCCCGTGACCTGCTTTCTGGAGCGGCTGGGATTTTGCAGAGGGAAACACCTCTGGTTTCCTTATCTCTAGGTGTTTTGCTGCCTTTTAACGGTGCTGGAAACCCGCTGTGGTTGTGGGGGCGTTGAGCTCGGTCCGGGGTGAGCCCAGGATGGAGCATCTCCCCAAATTGTGCTGCTCAGCAGGCACGTAGGGTGCAGCAGCATCGTCCTGGGGGGGCTCGGGACCCTGCTGAGGGTGGGTGCAGAGACCTGGGGCTCGGTCGGCAGGTGGGGAGCATGGGGCAGGAGAAGGGGTGCCCCCAACCTGCCCTTCCTCATCCGTCAGCAGCCACAGGGCCTCAGCTTTCAGCACGGCTGACTGCGCGAGGTGCTAAGCCAGGGTCCAAAGCCATCACCCGGTGGCTGTGGTGCTCAGCTCACCTTTCGGACGCCGCTTGTTGTGCCTGGAGGGGCAGGATGAGGTCCTGTCCGTGGGCAGAAGCTGTGGTGGTGGCCAACCCTCTGGTTCTCGCCCAGGGAAGGCAGGCTGCCTGCGTTTCTGAACTCTTCTGCTTCACGTAAATGGCTTTTCCCGGCGTCCACGTAGCTATCAAATTGCATTTTGAAGGCTAATGAGCGCTCGGCGCTCGTTTCAGTCTCTCCTCATTACAGAGTCTCTCCATAGCTCCGGTTGTTTTTATTGCCTTCGCCTGAGCTGTTTGTGCCGCAGCTTCCTCGCATTCAGGGGGCTGCGAGGAGCCCGGCCACGGGCGCTGCCCCTCGCCGCAGGACGATGCTCCCAGCGCTGGCTGCCCCTCGCCTTCACGCTCCGCTGGGCGTCCAGCAAAGTTTGTCGTGGCCAGCGTGTGTGAGTAATTAAATTACTTCCCTGTGCATTTTACCCTCGCTGACTTTTACCTACCGTCTTATCTCCGGCTCGCGGCGCTTCGGTTGCACATCCTTGGAGGAGATCGGAGAATCATGCAGCCTTGCTAACCCGGGCTGCTCATGTTCTCCTCCACCTTGCTGCTGCTCATCTTCTCCTGGCAATAAGCACGAGAAACAGGTTAGCTAAATGCTAACCCTTGGACAAAGCTCCCGAGTTGAAAACACTAATTGTTTTTACTCTCTTCCGTCTTTTTTCCCAACCCTTAGCCCTTGCTTTTACTGGGCGAAAACTGAAATTTGTCATTTGTGAGTAACGGATGGAAGCTTGGGGGAATCCAAGTAACGTCAGCTGCACTTGGTGCCTGCTGTTGTTGGGTGCGCGGCAATTGTAATAGATTAGCGAGGCATGTTTTTTTCTTTCTTACAGGCACTGCTAGTTAATCTCTGTGGTATCGTGTCCATCTCGATGCTTTATCCTACCTATTTATCATCTGAGCTGGTACTGAAGTGCGACTCACAAGTCTGTGAATCTGTGGCTCATCTCACTCCATTTTTTAAAAATAGGGTATGACACTTTGTGTCCTCTGGTGTAATGAGAGATTGAGCTGCTAATGAAAATATGCAATCATTTTATTTCTGAGTCCCTGCAGAACTCTTAGACAGGTATTATCTGGTCCTGGTGACTCCTCATTTTTCATTTTCCGAACGTGTTTTAACATCACTTGTTCTGACATCTCAATCTCAGCTTGAGCCTCATCTTTGCCACCTGCGGGATCCCCCCGGTTGGGGACTGCGCGGTGTCTTTGTGGAAGGCTGAGAACCGGGATCCCCTCGCCTGCAGCCTTGCACTGGGACCATCGTTAGGTTGTGAAATGAATGAGTTCAAGGCATTTCCGTGTACCTGCCTGCTGCTCCTTAAAGATTTGGGTCAGATTTCTTGGGGATTGAGTGCGAATCCCCAAAACGTTCCTCTCCAGGAGGCGTCTAGGTGCTCTGGCTTCAGCGGTTGAGCTGCGGGATGCTGCTGCTGGACCTGCCCTCTGCTTGAGACAGCGGTGGAGAGGCAGGAGGAGCCACCCTTCGTCCCAAATCTGGTTTTGAGGGAATAGCACTGGGTAGGTGCCACCATACTGGGTGGCTGTTGGCCCCAGGGGTGCAGCCTTGGGTGCCCAGGGCCAGCGCTGGTGTCGGGGGAGCTGCGGGGATGGTGGCAGCCGCTCTGCGTAGCGTGCAGTCGGGCAGTCAATTAAAGGGCTTTTCTTATCCCTTGTGACCCTGCCACATTGCGAAGCAGTTGGCAAATCCTTTTTTTGTTAGGGGTCCCCACATCTTCCCGTTCTTCAGTTACACCGGAGCCAGTCAAGAGGAAATGAAGGAAAAAAGAGAAATAACCCCTTGTTTGTTAACATGTGCTTCGCTTTCTTCCCGAGCAGGAAGGCTGCTCTCCAAATCAGCTTGATTTGGTAAAATGCTTCCAATGCAGCATGTCACAGATAATTTATTCCCGGTTGCTGTAATCTGAAGAAAAACAGATAGAAGGACCTCTAGTCACACGTGCACACACACACAAAAAGTTAAGTATTCTTGCTTTCGCTGACAGTACAAAGGTGTCATATACGAGAAGGATTGACACAGACCAAAGGGTCTTGTGGGAAATATGATAATAACTATAAAGAAGACAGATTATTCCCCAGTTGCCAACATTCAAACCTTTTTACAGTCAGTTCAAACATATAAAACTTTATTGCTGTAGCAGAAAGGGGAACAATTTCTGGTTGCACAGCTTTCCCAGGGCTGGGTTTATACTGTCTGTGTTATTGCTCTATAGTGGCATTTTAAAGTTTATTGAACAAGACTTTTACAATTGAAGGAAGTATATAAAACTGTAAATTTATTAGATTTTTCAGGATAAGTGCCCTTTCTAGTTGTGCTCAAGAATTCGGAGCTACGAGAAACTGCTAGTTACAAGACTTATTAATATTAAAGACTGAGAGAGCGCACATTTTATACCTTAACTGATCTAAAAAATAATATTATGATATTACTGAAAATCTGAGCTGTCACAGAGCAGGGTGCACAGAGTGTTTGTATAGTTTGCGTACGTATAAATATTCTACAGACTGTGATGATACGTATATAGGTATGTGTCTGCATGTGCGTTAGGGTGTGTACATGCATGTGCTGTATGAGGGTTTATGCACGTACCATATGTAAACAAACAAGGGGATGTGTATGTTGGAGCATATGTAGAGAGATGTAAATCTATGTATTTCTGTGCATTGTTTTATTTTTGTGTGCGTTGATTTCCTATATTATGCAATGCCTTCCAGTGTGGAGTCTGGGTGCACGTGTGAGGCTTTTAGGTGGTGCGGAAATAGGATTAATAGGGCGCCTGTGCGGGTCTGACGGTTATATTGTGGTTGTTTGTGTGTGGTGTTCGTGGGCACCTCTGCGTAGCTCAGGTATGGAGATCTGCAGCATGTGAATTACACGATTTAAGCCACATTCAAACATTCACCTGATCCTTTGTGCCTAAAACCGGTGCGTAGATGAGCAGTGGTGGGGTGCCATGTTTGAAGGGCTGGCCATGCCCCGGTCCGCTGTCTGTTGTTCCTTAGGGCTGCAGCTGAGTAACACGAATAATAACTGTGAGGGGACTGGCTTCTCTGGTCTGCACATTCGCTCAGGGCTGCTTATGCAGCAAAACGGGGCTGTAACGCTGCCAGAGACAGCCCTCGGAGGGTTCGTCCTGCCTGCAGGCCTCTGGGAAACCTGGTCCCGATGGGCCCCTGTTGTAAGGCTGGTTTTCCAGCTTTGGGATGATTTCGCCTTGATATGTGACTTGAATTAAAATAAGCCCCAAATCTGCATCTTCTGCCTGTGTTGGCCAGTGTCAGCGGAGTGGCCGTGGGGACGCTGCCCACGTGTATGTCGTGGGGTGGCCTCGGGGCCTTGCCAAGTGGCTGCTGGGCCTCCTTCACTGCAGGGCCCGGCCACTGCCTTTTGCCTCCGTCCTCTGGTTGCCTTACATCCTGTTACTGTGCTAGCCTTTTTAATTAGGATTTCTATTAGATTTAGCTAGGTTTTAGCTGGGGAGGCATAATCTCCCTGTAATTGCAGTATCTGCATGCACGCGTTGAGGAGGAGGAAGAATGTGAATGAGAAGCGGTGACGCTCGGCACGAACCGACGCGACGTGACCCCAGGCGCCTCAGCACACACGGAGCAGGTCCTCGTTGGGAAGCAGAGGAGGACAACGAGCAGTGGGAATCGCCACTGGGGCCAGCCCCATAAGCACCCTTCACCTCCCCGGGGCTGGGGGCAGGCATGGGGCTGGGGGCTGAACCCCCAGGCAGGAGGAGAGCTTTCCTCTGCCCCGCTGGTCTGCCAGGCCCGCGCCGCTGAGCAAGCGTGCTTCTTCAACTTGGGCATCCGCGATGGCAACTTGAAAGGGATCCTTCGGGGGCCGAAAGGGAGTAAGCAGGAGCACCGTGAAACGGCAGCGAATGTAAGGAAGTCAATAAGGCCTGAATCTTTTATGAGACCTTGGATATTCTGATCACAGCTCCGCTGGCACCGAGATCGGAATACAGATGATGTGAGAAAGCGTCTGTGACTGGAGGCTCGGTCCTGGGTCTTCCCGAGGTTTTTAACTCGCCTCCCAGTGTTAACATTTTGCCGACGGTTCAGGGGGTTTCCCTTCTTTTCCCTGCTTTTCCCGCTGCAGGGAATCAGGCATGATTTCTCAGAGCCGGGGCTGGCTGGGGAAGAAAGCGGGGAAGAAGGTTAGTGCAGCTAATGGGGCTAAAAGCCTTATCCCTGCGTATTGTTAATGACAGCAGCAGGCAGGAACACTGCGCGCAGCGAGTCAAAAGAAAAGGAAAGCCCTCGGATCCCTTGTAATCCTGCACTGCGCAGCGCCACGGCACCGGAATTGCAAGGGTCCTCGCTGAATTCATTTCAGGTTTGGAGAGAAAAGAAGAAGGGAAGAAAATCAGGAGGATAGGGAGGAAAAAAAAATAAAAAAAGACCCCTGCACTGAGATGAATTTATGCCTAAGCTTGTCTTGGGAATGCAAATGTGTTTAAGGCTCTCTGAGCTAAACCACCCCTTTTGGGAAGAGGGAGGGGGGAAAGGGGGAAAAAAAAAAGAAGTATGACACAGAAAGAACACTGGGAGAATGTGAAATGAGGGTTTGCCGCCCCTCCTCCCGCACCCTGCGTGCTGCCGAACTGGCACTCGGCCGGGATTGAGGTGGTGGCTCAGTGGGGAGCGATGGGGATGGGGATGGGGACCACGGGGCACCCCGGGATGTGGTGTACAGGGGGGACCGGTGGGAGAGTCCATGGGCAGCACCTGTGCTCCTGTGGCCATGTGTGATCCACTGGGATCTCCTGTGACCATTTCGGGTGCCTGCCCCACGCCGCTTGCAGCCGGGGACCGGGGAGGAGGCACCCCTGTGCCCCGATGTCCCTGCTTTCCTGGCCTGCTGAGCCTGTGGGGCACAAACCATTGTGCACCGAGCTTCTATCGCATGGTTTCATCTCCTGGGTCAAGCAACCTCTCCCATTGGCTTGGGTGCTGCCAAGGCTGATGGAGAAGAGGAGAGCGAGCAGAAGGGCGGTGTGAGCAGCTTGCTTGCTCTTCCCTGCTCTCCTGGCTGAACTGTAGCCGGTCCCATGGGACCAGGCGGCTCTGGCACCCCCGGGACCAGGCAGCTCTGGCACCCAGAGGTCGGTGTGTGGATGCCTCCCCATGGCCGCAGCAGCCTCGTGCACTAGCCTGGCCGCATGGACGTCAGGCGTGACGTGACCGCACTCGTGCCACCGCTGCCCATTTTCCACCTCCAGAGATAAGCAGGGTGCTGTGCCCACATCCTGCTCGGTGGCAGCGGGGCTCTGCTGGCATTGCAGCAGTGCTCGCCAAGGGGACTACAAAGCCTCAGGAGGGGGCAAGTGGCTACCCACGTACCCTCACTGCACTGTGGTACCTCTGCAGGCGACCCGCAGCGGGACCCCGTCCTCTGCCAGATCCGGAGAGAAAAGGGAGACCGGGGAGAGCAGGAAACCGGCGGCGAGCAGGAGGGAGGGGGGATGCAGGAGAAGAGGCGAACCCACTGCCAATTGGGCAGTTGTGTCTGTTGTCTGGAGGCTGCTGCTAACCACTCGTTACAATTAAAATGAAGTGTCCGTCAGCGGCTATCTTCGCTGTGTGGCCCATATGTTTCTGAGCTGATACTGTCCGGATTATTCTGTTTGGGAGAACGATAACGGCTGTTTATAACCTTGGCAAAGACTGAGCCCTAATCAGGCTGGAGCACATTTTCACTGACTGGCTGATAACGGGCTGTTAGCTGCCTTATCGCTGGGGAGAGATAGGCCAAAATAAGCAGATCTGTGAGCACAGGAGCCCAACCAAGAGCCACATACTCTGGCCTGGCCTTTATTTTTAGATGCTGCTTTTTTTTTTTTTTTTTTCCTTTTTTTTTTTTTTCCTGGCTGATTTCAGAGAGAAGGGGGGATTATTTCAGCGAAAGGGGAGGGAGGCAGCAGGTTTTGTTCACATCAGTGAATGGGGTGGCAAGAAAGGCATGCAAAAATAACGCAGGGTGTTGTATTGCTTCCCATGTGCCCGTTGCTTGGCCTGTGAATTACTCCCTGGGCTCCTGCAATGCCCTGGGGTACACGTGGGCATCTCCATCTTTGGGGAAAAAGAGTGAAGTTCACCTCCTTTGCTTTCTCCTTGCTGCTTCCTCACTTCTCGAGGGCTGGCTCGCTGAAACCGATGTCCTGGGTGCCTCGCGCCCACCCCAGCAGCAGGGAAAGCGGCGTGTAATGAGGAGAGAGGAGGTGAGGGGGAACGGGATGCTTTTCTGGGGTAGCATCGCTTCAGTGTGGAGGAAATCCATTTTGAAAGAGGGCAGTCCTGCTGAGTTTTCTCCCCAAATGGGGTTACAGAGGAAAGACTCGAGCATTCCTGCTGCAGATACTGCTTTGAGCGAGAGCGTCTTGAAGTGGTGTGCGCTCAGATACCTAACGAGCCTGATTTCCCCGAAGGCAGCCTCTCACTGAGGGTGGTTAGAGCTCCTTTCCAGCCTGCTCTGGTACCAGGCTATTCCCAGGAGCTGGGATTCACCTGGTGCCATGATCCTGGAGGCACCGTCCTCTTCCTCAGCACAGCCCAGGTCTTGCTTCGTCTCCGCTCTCGAATCTTCCAGTGGAAATGGTCCAGCTCGCCCAGCGCCGCGCCTCCCTCCCTCCTTTGCTCAGGCTCCGTACTCTGCCTTGAAGTCTCAGGCAGGTGTTCAAATAAATAATGCAGCTAAAAATACCTTTTGGCAGCAGCTGGGAGTTCTTGTGAGCGGCGCTGGAGTGGTGGGAGTACAGCATCCCGGCTCCGCGGGCAGGTGCGTCTGCGTGCTCTGGAAAGTTGGAGCAAACGCTGGGGACACGGGGGGCTGCGTGCCTCCTGGCCTCCTGTGGCCTCAAAAAAAAATGAGAGACATTTATTCTGTCAAACCTGGCTTTTAAGTAAGTGTCACCTTCCCCGAGCGCGCCTGGGGTTGGCTTTTGTTGGAAGGATGCTGCAGAGGGGACCCGCCAGCTGCATCCCAGCTCGTGCCGGAGTGTCACGCTGTCCCTGTGCTCCCGCTGCGTCGCAGGGGTCAGGAAGAGATCACGGCTCGCACTTGGATAGCGTGTCGAACCGTTCCCCCTTCAGCGAGCGCTTGGCAGGCAGGGAAGGATGCCGAGCCCTTCCAGCCCCCGTCCGGTGCTGTGGGAGCGCTTCTCACCCAGGGCTTTTCGTCTGGTTTGGTGGAGCTGCCTGTTGTAAAATCTCAGAAAAAAACTCGTCAGCCTTCCCACAGATTGCCGTGGCCACCCGTAGCTCCCAGTGGCCTTTCCTCCTCCCTTTGCCCGTGTGGGCCTGGGCCTGGCAGCCCGCACGCTGGCGGGTGCAGATGGCTTCATCTCCACCAGTGCTCGTCTCCTGCCTCTGCGTGGAGACCTTTTGAGATCTCCCCTGGCAGCAAATTGTAGGACGACAGATTTAATTATGGCAGCAGGAACATTGCTGGGGGCAGAGCATCTTTCAGTTGGCTACAAACAAACCTGACCTTGGTTTTCCTCTCGCCCAACTGATAGCAAGCTGCCCGCTCCAGGTCAGAGCTGCCCCCGCTCCGCTGCGCGGAGGACAAGGGCCCCTCCTATGCCCCCGTGTTTTGGGATGTGCCAGATCCCCCTTTATCAGAGGGCTTAAAGATCAAAAAGATCAAGACAGAGACTTCACCTTTCCCATTATGTCTTTAGAAGATGTGTTTTGGGAGGCCGAGTGCCCTGTTAGAAGGGGCTGGCGGTGGAAGTGCCTCAGTAAAGGGGTACCCAGAGCAATCGTGCCACGGTGTGAGGGCAGGGGAGCCAGCGTGTGAACTTCATGCTGCTCTGCATGCGCTGTAGTGCCAGCCGAAACCATGTCAGCCCCTCTGCACGTCCTCGCTTTGTCCCCCGGCCTCTCCAGGATGGGTGGGACGGCGCCGGTGGCACTGGTGCCATGAGCGCTGCCCTGCTGTGCTTCTGCCCTGGCTCCCTTTGAGACCTGAAAGGACGAAGCCAAACAGCGTGCTAGAAAACTTCCCAGACACCGAGGGAGATGTTACCTAGGAATTGCTGGCTGCTTTTTGGGTGTATTTGGGCCCTTTTCAAAAGCAGAAGCGTGAGCGCTGCGCAAAATCGGCTGCGGGTTAGGCAGATTCGGAGTGAAAACGGGGAAAGCTTTGGTGTGGTTTGGCGTGTGCCCACCCACACGTCCGCGGTGCCTTGTCGCAGTGCCCCGCAGGGCTGCGGGGGCTTCTGTGCTCCCCCAGCCCCCCGAGATGCCGTCGGAGCGATGCGGATGCCACGAGCCAGGGCAAACTGACTCTTCCCATCTCGTCCTGCGCGGAACGAACAGAGCTCAAGGTAAAGCACTGAAATTCCACCGTGACCTTTTCTTAAAGCATTATAATCAAGTTGAACGTTTCCAGTTGTCCCACTAATGTTTGCCCCGTGGGGGAAGGCGCCCTGCTCCGAGGAGGATGTTGGTGGCGACTCCCGCGCTCCCCCGGAGCTGATTGCACTGGATGCCAAATGAGTGCTGGGGGCAGGGGAGGCGGGGGCAGAGGTCCGGCGCTGCCTCGTGCTGCGATGCAGCCAGGGGAAGGAATGTGCTCAGTGCTCTGCATCTGCTACAGCCTTTGCTCAGGGCTCTCCGACACATGTGCTGTAAAACATACAGCGCCTCGCGTGTTGCTGAGCACCCCTAAGGCCTCTGAAGTGTGATTTCGAGGCGTCCCTGTTGGTACGGGCTGTGGGATAAGCGTCTCCAGCCACAGTGCTTGCTACAGAGGGGTTTGGCTTGAAACATCTCTGACCTTTGGGCAGGCTTTTTTGGCCCCCACCAGAGTTTTGAAAGACGTTTAAGGGGTGAAGGATGGAGATACTCCTGTGTCTGAAGAGGGCTGTATGGATAGACATAGCGGTGTCTGGGGTGAACCCCTTGTGCCACGCTGGTCTGTGCCTCCTGTGGGCTTTGCTCAGCCCTCGGAGGAGGCAAAAGGCCCGGAGCGTCCCCGACAAGCCGCCCTCCTGCCTCGTAGCCCCTTGCGTGAGATGTGCTCCCTTTCCGCCCGTTCAAGCGCGACTGTGCGGCGGCAGAATGAGAATGGACAGGGGTTAAAACCAGCCACGGCGGTGATCATCGCCTCTCCGTGCCAGCCCTCAGCTCGTCCTCGCCCCGCTTGGTGTAAGCCCAAGCGTCTGCCCTGCTCCTGCGCAGGGAGGGTCCCCGAGTTGCGCAGCGTGAGCCCAGGAGCGTGCGCCGGCTGGAAAGCCCTCGTGGCACCGCTGACATTTAGCTCGGCGCGCTCGGACGATGCATATTTATGAGGAGCGGGCAGGAGGGCGGCGAGGCGCTGGCCCCGGCCCCGCGACCTCCGCAGACAGCGAGCCGCCGCTGCACACAGCCTCCCCGAGGGGTTTTCTTTTTGAGGTTTCTCATTGAAATGTTCCAGCAGCCGCAGTTTTGCTGCCTTCTCCCCCTCCCTGCGCACCGGGCAGGGTTGGTGGTGCTTCCCCAGGGTCTCCTGCAGGCAGCAGCACTGCTTGCAGCTGGCATCGGGTGCAGCTGTGATGTTCCCAGTGAGGATTTGTTTTAAGCAGGGAAAATAAGGTTCACCACATCGCTGGGGTCTCGTAACTGACTGCCATGCAATGTGGTTGGGTGCCGTGGTTTTGGTGGTGCTTGGGACCTTGGAAAAGGTTTTCTGTGGTTGGTCCCGAATGACTGCACCGGCGTTACACTCAGGGCTACACCTCCAAGATGATCTTGGCTTTAACTGTGCCCTTAACTGTGCCCCATGCATACTCAGAGAGCCTAAATACACAATCGTGCCCTGCTCTTTTCCTTCCCAAGCGTAGATGGTGCTCACTGGGGGTGGCTGGCAGGTGCTTTGTTCCCTTTCCTGTAGGTTTAGGGGTGCCTCCAGCCCATGCTGTGTTTAGGGAGCATCGCGGATGCACTGAAAGGTGAGCAAGGTTCATGCTGGTCTCAGGGTTAGATGCTGAGCAAAGCGAGGAGCCAGTCCTGACACCTTGGGTACGTGGCACTTGCTTAATTGCACCGCCCTGCGTGCTAGGTATCACAGAGCTGAGATTGACCTGTCGCCACACATCATCTGCTAGCGGACGAGGCAGAATCCCTGGCAAACAGACCTCACACACCCGGGGCAAAACCTGGGAAGGGGGAAGAATGCGCGATGCTCTTGCACACCTTCTCTCCTTCTCCTCTGCCCTGCAGCACCCTGCTGCGAGCGGCCGGGTGGCCGCCCTCCCCCTGCTCGGCTCCCCCGTGCCCTGTCTGCGTGTGAGCCCAGCCACGTCCCCGTGCACGCTGGCTGAGCACGGCAGGAGGCTGTCCCTTTGGTGCTTGAGCTTTTGGTTGCGGCAGAATCAGGTGAACAAACCCCTAGCGTTCATGTTTTCGCACAGCTTCCTTTCTCCCCTCCTCTACAAACAGGTGAACCGTGGGGCAGGGAAGTGAAATGGAGGAGGAAAGCCGGTGCTGAGATGCCCTGCAGGGCTTCCTCCCGAGCAGCTCAGGTCTGACAGCGTTAAAGAGCAGGAGGAGGTGAGGCTGGGCTTCAGGAGGGAGCGCAGCTGCTGTGTGGATGTGGGCTGAACGGCGGCGGCGCTCTGCTGCCGCACAGGCTCTTCGGGCTGTAGGAGGCAGGACAGTGCTGTGGGATGGTGGGGAAACCGAGGCACGGGACAGCTAAGGAGTAAAGCCAGCGGTCTCCTCGAGAGGCGATGCCACCTCCCCACCTCCCTGCCCACCACTGTGACCCCAGGATCGGGCACCAGCCCTGGTGTCCCTGTCCCCATCGCCCCGTCTCCCAGGCAGCAATCCCTCGCACAAAATGGCTCCCCCTGGGCTTCCTCGCCTCCCCCCTCCCCAAAACTTTCTGCTCTCAGGTTCACTGCAGAGCTGTCCTCTGTTTCAGTTGTTTCTGGCTGTCAGAGGTTATATATATCCGCTCTGTTCATGCTCATCCTCTGTAACCATTTTCTGCTACAGAATCTTCTGGCTGCTCGTTGAAGCCTTAATCCGTAATGCAGCGATCAATGGGTGTGCGCCTTTACCACTCGGATGCTCATTTTTTAATCCCCACTGCCTCCTTCAATGTCATCCCTTCCCATTTTTCTTTATAGAATTTCAGGTCTACTGTACCTGCTGATTACTTAGCGGAGACCGCTGGACATCTCCCTTAATTAATTCCATCGATTTCTCAAATCCCACAAGGTTTGGGGTCCTTAGATTTCTGAAGCAGCTAAATGGAATGTCTAAATTCCGACATTTTCCCTCTATAAATTGTTTTGCCAGGGAGACGCCGGGAGGCAGCGCTCCGGCTTTATTTATTCGGAGGCCACACCGGCCCCGGAGCCGGCTCTGTCCTTGCGGCATCCAGAGGACGCGGCGGTCCCTCGGTGCCCGTCTCCGCTGGCATCCTGCAGACCCCGAGACCTCCGCGTCTGTCCTCTGAGGACAGACATGAGGCCAGCCTCTGCTGCTCGTGGCCGCTGCCGAAAGCCTTGGGATGGGACCCGAAGCTCCTCGCAAGGAGCTGTTTTACCAGCGGGGCCCTCTCCACGCACGGCCGGGGAAGACTCTGTTGCTATGCGCAGAGAGCTTAATTTTATTATTACTCTCTGCTATTTAATGTCTGTCTCTCAGGCAGCTGGTGATGTTTTAATGAAGCTGGAATTGTATAGTCTGCAGCGCTGGATAAGCGTAAGCTGCCGAGTCAGAATCAAATTAATAATTCATGAAATTAAAGTGTATAATTAATTTGAACCGCGCAGATGAGGAGGGACCCGAGTCTTTGGCCCGAAAGGAGCACACACGCGTGTCTACAAAGCGTGCGCGTGTGTCCGTGGCGGGTCTGGGTGGGTTTGCTGCCTCCTGAGCCCCACTGCTGGGTCGTTTCCCTTTCCTGGACTGTAGGGCGTAGAGGCCTCGTTTTATTCTGTTTTGCATGGGGATTTCCCTGCACGTGCCTGCCTCTTTCAGATTAAAGCTTCCACGCCGGCGGCTGGTCCGAGAACGATGCATCTGATGGCTGGGGACACCTTTTTGGCTCTGGGTTTGGCCGCATTCCCCCTCCTCTGGGGAGAAGAAGCAAGATGTGCCTCCCCCCTTGCCTCAACTTTTGTAGGGTCTCGTTTGCTTTCTGGTTTCTAGACACCGCTGGCAATGGAGGGAGCATCGGGTTGCTCCTCAGACTGGTGCAGTGAGTCGTTCAGGGACTGTTTGGGCTTTGGAAGCAGGAGAGAGGTTTGTTGGAGTTAGCAGTTGCCCCAGGAGAAGCCAAAGGGACTCAGGCTGCTGCTCGTTCCAACGAGGAGCCACCACGAAGGCCCGCTTTGCAGGCGGACAGCGCAATTTAATCCTTGGCTGGCCAACGCTGAAGGTTTAGGGAGCTTCTCGCTTTGGGTCTTGCGCGGTGCTGCTGGTCCGTCTCGCAGGAGGCACCGAGCTGCTCCTGGTATTTCTGCCAGCCTTAGTCAACGTCGGGAGCAGCATTGGGCAGGGGAGCAGAGGGGGCTGCACCTCCTCGCCCCCGCTGCCATCCCTGCGTGGGGAGAGGCGTCCCGCGCTCCTTTTGCCTGCCTGGAGCAAGCTTTTGCCTGCTTGGGTGCAGATTTCTGATTTATTTTATTCTTGCGCAAAGCAAAATGTTGGCATTGTAAATTCGGGGGGTGTATTTCTCAAAGACATCCGTGAGGGAATCTTTTATTCATAAGAAATATATTTTTTTTCTTAACCAAAAATCTGTCTGCAGCAAGATAATGTGATTTGCTGTAAATGCTGTGAAGGCTCTCAGATTTGCTATGAAGGATCTCAATTAAAAAGCTGATGGAACGTCTATTAAAAAAAACCCTTCTGACTGAAAGCAGAATTGCACCGAAAGGACAGCGGGGTTCATTTCTGCGGCGTGAAGTGGGAATCCTCCCCAGTATTTTAAGCTGACTGCCAAATCCTCATCCCTTTTGGAGCAGTTGTGATTTGGGTGCACTAAAATCGTGTGCACGTGGAGAGGATGTCGTGCACCACGGTTTGTGCACCACGCAGGGCCACCTCAAGGTGCCAGTAGGTGCTCTCCAGAGGCCTGCCTTGTTCAGGGACAATTTTTCCTGCACAGTTTTTCCTGCTCCATTTAGCTGTTGGTGGCCCTCGGGGCTGCGGGACACCGCTTTTCTCCTTGGGAGGGGAGGAGAGCTGGGAATTGCCATTTCTCCAGCCAGGATGCAGATGGGTGGGTGAGGGGTCCGTGCTGGGCTCGTTTCAGTGGTACACAGGAATCCTAAGCGATTCGGAGTCAAAGCTGAGGTGGAGAAATCACATTTTTCTGCGAGGCTCTTGTGTGCGCAGGAAATTCAAACGGTTTGTTTTATTTTTCAATTAGGGGCAAATGTTGCTCTTTTCACTGTTTCATAAAACGAGGTTCTTTTGATCGTTTCCAGGGTGTGTTGCAGCTGTTGGCTTTGGCAATTCTGTGTGGTTTTAGTTCCAGGGGAGAGAAAATGCTTCAGCATTGAAGGGATTTTTAACACTCCCTGCCTGGGATTCGGGAGCTCAATGCAGAGGTATACCACCCATACGCCCCATACTGTGTGATGAAAAGGCAAGGTATACGGCACCTTCGTGTTCATTAATTACATGCAATTAAGCCCTGAGGCTTTTGCAATACCTGCTGAAATCAGGCGATTGCTTTTGGACCATCCCAGTTCCAGTTCTGCTCTCAAAATACCATTGGCACCTCTCTGCCTTGATGGAAATCCTCGTCCCAGGGCTTGGAGCGAACAGTACGGTTTGAGGATCGTGCTCAGAAGACCTTGTTGTGAATCGTCCCCAGTATTATTCTGATAGCTCAGAGCTTCCCGTGTGTCCTGCCCACCTGCAATTGAGTCAGGGCAGCGTGGTTTTGCTCTTTCTTTCACCATTCAAATACCACAAGCCATAGCTGAGCCTCTTGTGCTCCGTTTCATCTCGCCGTTTTGCCATTTCTCCATTGTAAGAAGGGGAAGGGAGGGATTTCCCCCTCCCTGCGAGCGTGGCTAAACATCAGCAAAGGTCTCCGAGGCTGCACGGCGCTGGGTAAATGCTGAGTGGTATTAATAATAACCTGCCCCTTTTGCTAATGTGCTCCCCTCTGGTGCCGAGGTCTTTTATTATTGGTATTATTGTGGCTGTTATGACACGGGGTGCGGGGAAGCCGAGGCTGCTCCGCGCGGGCTGCGGGTGGATGGCGTTTGATGTCCAACCCTAGGAACATCTCCTGTCCCCATGTGGGCTCATCCCCACCACCCCAGAGGAGCCAGGGCTTGTAGGGCAGCCTTTTGGGGCCATCCTTTCCTCTCCAGCTCTCCCGCTCCCCGTCTTTGATCCTGGCTGCTCCCTCCTTGGAGATTCACAACGCTCCTGAAAATTGGAGGGGGCAGGAGGAGCGGAGGTGTGGGGCGGGAGCCCGGCTGAAAGGGTTACTGCGAAGCGCAAACAAAAACACAATGCAAATGAGCTGCTTGCAACAGGTAGCCTTAATCAGATGCTGTCAGATGAATTCAGCATCTCTCCGATTGTCGCCTGCGCTAGCCTCCCATTCGGAAGCCCTCATCTGCTCCAGATGTGGTTTAATTTACTGCGACTTGGCTAATTACTGTAATTAAGGATTAATTACTGTTAATTACTTTCACATAAACTCAACGCCAGTCAAAGAGCGGAGCCTTATGAAGCCTGCCACGGCAGCGAACACAAGCGCGGCAGCCTGGGTGGGCCCGGCGGGTCCGCGGCGCGCTTGGGCGCTGGTACCCAGCCCCGGCCCTCGCCCCGCGGGGTCGCCCCCGTCGGCCCTCCCGGGGCCAGCGGGCGCTCGTGGCGGGGCTCCAGATGGCATCCGCCGAGCCAGCCGCCGTTATTATCGTTAATAATGAGATGGAGCAGGGATTCGCCGTGCGAACCCTCGTTACGGAGGGGAGGCAAGCAGCGGCTCCGGCAGGCTCGTGGAAGACGTGCCCGCAGCCGCCTCTCCTCCCGGGCCCTTTCTGCTCCGATGATCCCCTTCCTCAACCTGCTGGAGACGGTAAAAACGTGCGAGACACAAATTGTTATGCTTTTCCCCCCGACGTCACGCATGCAAAGAGGTGCTTTAGCAGGCAGGGGAAGATCGTCCCTGTAGCTAAGGGAACGGGAGCCGTGAAAACCTGCAGTGGGTGCGAGGAGGAGCGTGAAAATGATGAATACAGGGTATGGGATGCAATATTTCCCCTCAACGGCTGCATCAAGAAGGGGTCTGCTGCCCTGCTCCCGCCTGCGCTGTTAGACTCGTTATATATTGGATTTTTATAGTTTTAAAAGTCCTGGGGCTTTTTCCACCCTTGCCATCGTGCCAGCCGCGTCTGAGTTCTTCCTCGTCCCAGCGGGGTGCTGCCACGCGTGCGGGCACAGAGGGGAGACACCGATGGTAAGGGGATGAGGTGCAGTGACAGCACGACCAGGAGCGAGCCGTGCACACTCCTCACCCGTGCCCACGCCGTGGGGCACGGCAGGCGCCGGCGCAGCGAGCGGGCGGCTCGGCGTCGCTGCTGCACGCGTGTAATATGAAGGCAGGATGCGGAGAGAAAAATAGGAATGATTAGACGGGTATTGTTCTATTAGATCTCTGCCTGCTTGCTATTGTGTCTCAGCATTTGAAGATGAAACATATTCATTTAGCTCCCAGGATGAATGGTTTTAATAAGGGGAGCAAGATGAGGTGGGGTAGTCCTGATGACTTCAGAGACCCATCAAGTCTCCCCCTAAGGCCATTTCGGTGATGACATGGGCCACACGACCATTAACACTGCAATCAGGACAAGTTTTCTGTGTCCCTGCGAATCCTTCAGCCGGGAAGAGCGTGTTTTGGAGCCCAGGAGAAGATGTGTATCAGCAGTAATCAGATTGAGCCTGCGGGGAGGGGAGCGGAGCGGGCGAAGCACGGGCTCTCCGGGTGCATCTCCCGGGGGAGGCAGCAGCGGGGGCGAGCGCTGGGCTCCCCGGCAGATGCCAGCCGGTACCCACCACATTGCCACCTTCTCCGTGTCCCCAAACCTGGCTCGTGTCACCCCACGCAGGGACAGGACCTCGTTACGCTGCGCTCATTAGTTATTTCAGAGAGACCCGGTGCCTCTTTCTGCCTTCCCACCCAGCCCTGGCTGCTTCATTACGATCTGCCTCCAGGCTTGCCGTGGCCTGCTTAAGCCTCGAATCATTATAATTACCGTGATTAGGAGCATCTCTGGGGGCAGGGACAGGGGACACCACGTCGCTGCCCGCGTCCGCTTGCCCTGGCCGAGCTGGCTGAGAGCCGGGGGTGCGCGGGGGCAGCGAGCGAGGCGAGGAAGGCAGCCGGCGCTCCGGCTGTCAGCTCTGTTCACCCTGGCTGTCAGGCACAGGGACGTGGAGGGCCTCATTGCTTTAATTGACACCTGCCCCTCGCGTCCCACGCTCGGCCGTCCCAGGCTCCTTCGTGCTCTCGTCTCCTTTCTTTGCTCTGGGAGGAAGCGCGGGGAGGTCCAGCCCCGGCAATCCTGGAGTAGAGGCTGGGGGAGAGGGAGGGAGCTGTGCGTGGTGTGTCGCGGGGAGAGATGCCCATACGGTGATGGTGAGGGAGAGGCGGGGAGCTTTTGGGGTGAAGGGCTGGACCAGGCTGCTTTCAGGAGCGTGGTTGGCATCCCTCAGTTGACACTTCTGTGGGTGGTGATGCTCCTGAACACTGGGGCATCCCACGTGGGTTTCCTTGCTCCTGCCCAAGGTGCTGCGGAGATGCCTTATGTCAGCTTTTGGGTAATCTCTGCCCGTGGAAGGACCGTAGCCCTAAAACCCATAAGATTTCTGGTCATGCCTTGCTGGTTCAGAGCTATCTCTGTGTGCTGGTCAGCAAGGGGGAGCAAGGGCTGGCTGCTGTGCGGAGCACGTGGGGGCCTTTTGGAGCGCACAGGGGAGGTTCAAATGGTCCCCAGCGCCATCCAGACACCCCAGCGAGGCTCCGCTCCGTGCGGGGCAGGGAGCAGCCCTTGAAACGCCACGGCTCA